>NC_066290.1:642975-1285950 GCF_905404315.1 Leptidea sinapis | reverse complement strand
TATTTAAATTATTAAGTATCAGTTCACAATTCGTCGGCACAAGTCTTATATTATTAAATATATTACTACTACATTATAAAATCGCACTTTTTATTAATGTTAATAATTCTGTTGCTGAAATATCTAAAACTGCTATCATTTTTTTAGTTTACTTAAACACACAACTACTATTACTTTTATATTTATGTACCTGTACAGTAGTACCAACATTAATATTATCATCTTTTGTAAAAAATAATAATGGAACGTTTAAAAGAAATTAGTTAACAATAGTAGTTACTCCATGGGTCACCAGGGGGCCGCTGAAAATCAGCGCTGTATTGTATAATTCCTTTGGCCATAAATTATATAGATTATATGAACAAGATGCGTAGTTGTCATGATTAATTCTATATTAAATTTTACAATAAAATTGGTATTTTAATTTAATTGAATACTGAATAAAATTTTGTTACATTTTAATGATCTCTTTTAGTTCAATTACAAGCAATGGATGTGGAATAAAAACTTATCACAGAAAAGTTTGTGGCCAAAAAATCAAATACGACCTAAGAACTTCTTCCTTTTATTAACGTTCAGATTTCTTAGACTCTTGTAAGAATTGATCAACGATCGTGTCGTTGATCACGATGTTATAAAGTGGGCAACACGTTGCGTTAAAATATATTCGGGGAACGGCAGCAATCTGACTCCGTAATATGAAGTCAATGGATCTTGAGCGCTGAGCGAAACAAATACACTGGTGCACATTTTCATACAATGAGGTCCCCAGATAATGTAACATTCAACTAGTGAAGCTGTCACTAGAATTGTTCTAAAATGAATGAGATTCATATGAATCAGCGAAATTTCACAGGTTTCCTCTCTGGGTATTGCACACTTGAAATATGTAATTTTTTCATGCAGCTCGATTGGAAGGCAGATTCCCTTAGAGAAGAACGAGCAAGAAACTCTAAGATTACTCTATTCAGAACAGAATGGTATCACGGTTATTATGTGGTAATATATGGTATAATGTATATCTAGATATAGCGATACTTGGTGAATCCAATATTTTCAATCAATAAAAAAATTATTGAGTGGAGTGACGAGATTGCTACTGTAAGAGTAGTAAGGGTGCCTTAAAGCCCTCACGCTCCTAGCAGAGAACTACTCTTAACTTGAACCCTATGAAAATTATCCGCCTCTTAAAGTGCAAGGCGCAAGAAGAGAGATATAGAGATTGAAGAACTGATTTAGGTACAGTTAATCTACGGCAGAATAAGAGTTTTTTAATCGCTATAATTAAGCCTCTACTTCCACGTTTCAACCCTGAACCCTATTATTGTTAAAGAATAGAATACAAGTATATTTATTTACCGTAGGGAGTGACAATAACATAATATATTACAACAACACTTGCTAAATGACATGAAGCTGACAATTCGTAAATGGGCTTCAACGTGGGAAGAAGAAATCACAAGAAACTCCTAGCCCATCTTTTAAATTATAACAAATTAGCCTACTTTATATTTTACAATTGTAGGTGGCCTGCGCAGAACTAGAGAAGAACCATACGTCATTATCCTCTTTATAATCTACTATACCATAGTAAGCCTTCTTTGTCAATGAAGTTTTAATATATTTCTTGAATTTATGCTGAGTGAGTCCTAGTATACCGTATGGTATTTTATTGTAAAATTGAATCTTTATATATAAAAGAGAATGTATGTTTGAATGATCCTTTATAACTCCTAAACTATTCGACCGATCGGAATGAAATATTAAATCTTTTGTAATAGATTCGTTGAAGCTCTTGGAAGGCTTACATATATAATTTCATGGCAAAATAACGTTTGCCAGGTCAGCTAGAACTTAATAAACGGTACAGTTTATCTTTTCTTCATGAATTGATCGAATTCAATTAACAATTTTTCTTGAATTAATATTATAATATCCGGACGACCGAGCCTTGCTCGGATTTGTAAGAATGTACAAAACTTGAACAAAAAAAACTAATAGAACATCTGAATTCGAACCGGGGTCTTCTGCTTTCCGGATCACCCAATGTCCCATCTAAGCTATTACAGTCTTGTATATAGTGGCAAAATTTACCTTTGTATTCTAATGTTATTGTAGCTGATTCTCATTCAAACATGGATAAAACCATTTTTTTTAAATTGAAACCTAGCTAGATCGATTTATCACACCCGAAATCCCTTGCATACTTAATTTTATGAAAATCGTTGGAGCCGTTTCCGAGATTCAGATTATATATATATACAAGAATTGCTCGTTTAAAGATATAAGATTCATATTATAATATGTATTCTGAGGGAAGAGTTCGGATGTTTATCAACTTGAATTTGGGAACGCAAAAATACTATGAATAAATTTAAAGGTATTTTGTAACCCATAAAATATTAATAATATTTTCAATAAATGTATAACTGTGAGACACATGAATAAATAGCTTTTGGTGATATTTAAGTTGATTAGAAGTGAAGAAGCGACTACGATGTTCGAGATGGTATTTACATTCATAATTATCAACTCATTGTGAAACGGATATCAACTTGTTTAATATTTTTTTAATTTTGTAAGCAATTAACTTGATTGAATATCTCAATATATATACTCAGTTAATATTCTTCATAATAATAATAGTATTACTATTTATTTAAAATCAAATATATTGAGATTATATTTGTTATTTAATTTTATTATTTATAAATTCATATTTAAAACAGGTCTCGAGTAGGTCTCAAAATGAACATGGACAAGACGAAGATCATGTCTAATGGCCATGTCGCACCTACTCCCATAACAGTTGGGAACTGTACTCTCGAAATTGCTGACGAGTACATTTACATTGAACAAACTAGTTAGGCATGTACAATTTTGCGAAAGAGGTCACTCGTAGAATCGAAGCTCCGTAAAATCTTCTCGTCCACAATACCAAAGTGTCTGAAGACGAAGGTTTTTAAGCAGTGTTTGTTGCCAGTGACATACGGAATGCAGACGTGAACTAGTGGGAGTATCCTTTACACAGGATGCCGGCTAGATTATGGGTATTTCTGCCATGAAGCGGTAATGTGTAAGCATTATCGTGTTTCGGTCTGAAGGGCGCCTTTGCTAGTAAAATTACTGGGCAAATGAGACTTAACATCTTATGTCTCAACGTGACGAGAGCAATTGTAGTGTCGCTTAGAATATTTTTCGGTTTTTCAAGAATTCCTGAGCGGCACTACATTGTAATGGGCAGGACGTATCAATTACCATCAGCTGAACGTCCTGCTCGTCACGTCCGTCATCATCATTATCATCACTTCGTCTTCCAGTACGTCGTCCTCTACCCTTATTGGCATTAAAAAAGACATAGACGCTAACTATGGGCCTTATGAGCAAATTAAATAAAATAATAAAAGCTAATTTAAAAAATTATTCATTTAAGTCAAAGTAATGACGCTTATGTAATATCAATAGTTATTTGTTTAACAAGAGAGCAAAGTTCGTTTTGTTGCGTGTGCAGAGTTTGAATTCCGAACAAGCGGATGATTCTATAATTGAATCTTAGTTGCATTATTATAATCTGAATAATCTGAAAACCTAGTGAGGGATTCAAACATACATGAAATAAAATACTTTAGTCTCGTGTGAAACATACACTCATGTATTAAAGATAAAAGAATAATATTTATTTATACACATTATAATTTTGAATATATTATTGTACTCAAAAAGTCATGCGGAGTCTTCACCTGATAGACAGTAAGCAATGCCGTCTATAAACAATTGCTATATCTTACAGATATGCTCCCGGCATTACAGGCGACACTATTTTGAGTGATAGCTAAGAAGCTTTAAGGTTCCTGTGTACAGTCGGTTCAAGAACACTGTATCTGGCAGGTAATTCTACTGAATGAGTAGAAGGTTTCACGTGAATCACCTGGTTGTAACATGTCAGACAGAAACGTGGTGCGAGTGAGATTTCTTATTTCAACGTGAGGTCCGCTGGTAAAACTTGCCTATTGCGAAACTCGCCGTGATATTTGCGGTAGAAGATGTAGATATTTACTAAATAATATTTATAGAAGAAGGCTTGTTGCAGTCATAAGATACGTTAAAAATCCTGTGCTATAAAATAACCAATAAGTATATGTAATTATAGACGAAATCCCGCATGAAAATACATGATAAAATTTCTTGTTTTAAAAGAAAAGCATCCGTGAAAGATGTCTATGATATGTATAATACTGGTTAGCGATAAAATATAGATAATAGCACACACTCGTTGCTAGTTGTGACGTATCTTGACTAATTAACAAAGTAACATTTAGATGGAGCATGCTGATGACAGCTGACGGACCTAGCACCTGTCTCATATGTTAGGTGACCCAGCTTATATCGACTTCGTAAACGACATACCCGATTGGTATTTAAAATATTTCTTCGTCTGTTTGTTCATAGTTTACACGGGATTACGAGTAGGTGAAGTGTATTATGATCGTTTCCGCCACCCCTCGTCTTCTTCATCGAACACCATTTCATTATGAGCCTATGATACTTAATATATTATATACCTATACCTATGATATTTAATTATATTAATAGTTTATGATACTGTTGATATTCTGAAACAAAGTCAATCATACTTTCTTCTCTTCCGTTCTTTACATACTTCTTCTACTTCTCTGCCCATACAGACTCCAGTGTGATATTATATTAACTTTTAACTTATCTACTCATTGAAAAAGATTTTTGTATGGTTTACAAATATTCTAGATTTATGTATGGTTTAAAAATTGTGAATTCTTAGATTATTCTTAAGAGCAGAACTTGCCAAGTTTTGGGCTATTTTATCTGAGAAAACAATTAATATTTTCTTAGAATCCATATTACTATTGCAATTAGGGGTAACTTAAGTGACTATAAGAACTACATTCAGTGTTAGACATAAATGTTTTTATTGCAATTTTGTGGAAAATTATACTTTTCAGTCAATTCGTCTAGGATGCTTTGAAGATATTTTTTTTGTCATTCAATACAGCTGGGTCAATTTGATAAGTCTTGTATGATTCACTCAGTATACCCTGATGATATTGCAATTTTCTAAAGTAATTTTATGTATTTGTTTAAGTGAGCATTGATTTATTGTAATTTTTCACTTGTTTTTTAGTAAATTTATTGATTTTTATAATTTTTTTTTCATTTTTTTTATTTGATTCGGTATGATATTCGATGATACGGTCACCTCTGAAGTCCTAGTTATCATTTTTGTGACTTTGTCGCTTGTGTGTGAGACAATAGTTCAATGTCATGCTTTCTAATGCAACTAAGGGCGGATTCAACCACACTGGAGGAAGTTAAATCTAATTTTGCATTTTACCAACCACTAACCTAAGAATATTATACCTATTACCGAGAAATTTTTGCACTGACGATTTCGGCGGCATAAAAGGTTAAACAGAGAGTAACAGTTGTCAGAGCAGAGATGTCACTTGTCACCTAGAAGACGAATAAAAAAAAAACGAGCTGTCATCATTTGACATTTCACTCTATTATCCAACAAAATTTAATTGTTATGGCATTTCATGAAACGTTAGATAAAAAACAATAGAACATGAATTTTTGTCGGTTAATACGTTCGGTCATCATTCAATTTTAAACTATATGACAACAATACTGAGATAGCGTACTCCGCAAGTACGTTGGAAAAACGGAAGCGAAATTATCCATCGTGTTCATAATATATTCAGCACTGTAAGTTCCTTCTTTCCTCTCATTTTATGTCACCAGAGCTCTAAGTTTTTTTAAACTCTCTATAAAATATGGTGTGACTCGTCTGAGTATAAACAGCGTACTTACACTTTGCTCTGACTTTACTTACGTAAAACTTACCTGAGTGTAAGCTTAGCATAATCTTTGATTTCGTTTCTATAGTCATTTGACAGTCGAAATTATACTCAAATAAAATTTGAAAACAAAATTTTATGAACGATGCGGGACTAAAAATTTTGTTGTCAAATTTTATTTGTGTATTAATCCTGAAGTGAAGGTTTACTTTAAAAACATAACCAATTGTTTAGCTGATGCTGTGCTTAAGTTAAGACAGCCCAATACAGTGGGAGGCTCCTTTGCACAGGAAGCCAGCTAGATTATGGGTACCACAACGGCGCCTATTTCTGCCGTGAAGCAGTAATATATAAACATTATTGTGTTTCGGTCCGAAGGGCGCCGTAGCTAGTGAAATTACTGGGAAAATGAGATTTAACATATTATGTCTCAAGGTGACGAGAGCAATTGTAGTACCGCTTAGAATTTTTGGGTTTTTCAAGAATCCTAAGTGGCACTGCATTGTAATGGGTAGGGCGTACCAATTACCATTAGCTGAATGTCCTGCTCGTCTCGTCCCTTATTTTCATAAAAATAATACAAAAGTCAAGTTCGAGGTTTATTACACTCGGCTAAGTTTTTGGTAAGTAAAGTCTAAGTACGCTCACTACATAATGGCTACATCATTAAGCTCCGTCTGAGTCTTGCTATATCTGAGCACGCCATAAATCAAAGTCCACACTGACTGGTCACGGCAAGGACGTCGCCACCACAAAGTATCAACTCGCCATATTTCATTCAAACTGGTATTTTCTCCCGCGTCATACTTCGTTTAATATTTTTCCGTTCATTGTAAATTAACAATTCTGCCGATACATAATATTATCACGACTAATTTGGACTGCGTGTGTGTTAGCAATAACTTACATATATAATAATTATAATTTAAAAAACTAAAAGAAAGGTTGGGGTAAATTAAAGGTAAGCAATTTCTTTTATAATAATAAACCAGTGAATTTTCTCGCTAGAGAACGAACTCTACTATTTAAAAAATGTTTTCTACTCTTAAAGTGAGACTCTACTGAACTTTATTGAGCTATTTTTGTGTAGCTTTTTTCCTTTTTAGTCTCAGAACAGAATCGTAACTGAAGAACTTGGTTTCTTCGGTTTCTTATAACGTATGTATATTAATATTTGTTTAACATCTTGAGTAGCGTAAATTACATTGCGGTTTTTAAGGAGCTTTCTTCCACGTACTACAAAGCTGCGGAATGAGCTTCCTTGTGCGGTGTTTCCGGGACTATACGACATGGGTACCTTCAAAAAAAGCGCGTACATCTTCCTTAAAGGCCGGCAACGCTCCTGTGATTTCTCTGGTGTTGCAAGAGAATATAAGCGGCGGTGACTCGTACGCTCGTTTGTCTTCCTTTTCGATAAAAAAAAGAAAAACTACTACGGACCACCGTAGTAGTTAACTCTCTTACCAAAGAGCAATGTCAGTAAGTGCGGCCGGCAGTGATCCCCTGGAGCGTTAAGCGACCATCGGCGGCGGTGATCACTCACCGTCAGCACGCTCTTTTGTCCCACTTTACAGCTTCAAGGAACCACAGACGTTAGTATTTGATATTTATATTTATTTATTCGAAGTTGATTCCTCCACCCGTTCGGAAAAACGGGATTGACAGACAGATGGATGGACAATGAAGTGGTATACCCTAAAACATAAGAGTTACTTTTTTTTAGAGAGAATGATTAAATGACTATTTATGTGTGAGTTTTATTCGAATGCTAACATGAAACAAAGAATACCAAATTCTAATATTTTTATTTGATTAATATTTAGTACCTGGACGACCGAGCATTGCTCGGATTTTT
Source organism: Leptidea sinapis (assembly GCF_905404315.1). Lineage (NCBI taxonomy): Eukaryota > Metazoa > Arthropoda > Insecta > Lepidoptera > Pieridae > Leptidea > Leptidea sinapis. The sequence goes on along the minus strand of NC_066290.1, from coordinate 1,278,261 downwards.
AAGAAGGCACAAAACTTGAACAAAATCAAACTAATAGGACATCTGGATTCGAACCGAGGTCTTTTGCTTTCCTGATCACCCAATGTCCCATCTGAGCTATTATAGTCTTGTACATAGTGGTTAAATTTACCTTTGTATTCTAATGTCATTGTAGCAGTTTCTCATTAAAACACGGATAAAACTACAATTTTTTAAACCGAAACCCACCTAGATCGATTTCTCGCCCCCGACACTACCTGTATACTAAAGTTCATTAAAATCGTTGGAGCCGTTTCCGAGATTCAGATTATATATATATATTTATATACAAGAATTGCTCGTTTAAAGATATAAGATATAAAATCACATAAATTAAAATGATTTTATAATACAAGTATCTTAAATTAATTACAATCACTAATATAACGTATCACTTTATACTATTTCTCATATTTGTATTTGTGGGAACCCAATAACTTTAAAAAAATACTACGATGATCACAAATTGATTCTTAAAATAAAAAAAGGAATAATTTATAATGCAATTTGATGATAGTTTAAAGAATCAATATCCGGACGACCGAGCCTTGCTCGGATTTTTAAGAATGAACAAAACTTGAACAATAAAGAATCTAATAGGATATTTGGGTTCGGACCCGGGTCTTTTGCTTTCCGGATCACCGGTCCCATCTGAGCACTTATATTCAAGAGTAAAATACTCTTGTATATAGTGGCGAAATTTACCTTTGTATTCTAATGTTATTGTAGCTGTTTCTCAGTAAAACACGGATAAAAGTACACTTTTTAAGATTTAAAACCTAGCCAGCCAACCTGGCTAGATCGATTTCTCGCCCCCCAAACTACCTGTATACTAAATTTCATTTAAATCTTTGGAGTCGTTACCGAGATTCAGATTATATATATACAAGAATTGGTCGTTTAAAGGTTTAAGATTGAATAATATTTTCAATTTAGTATTACACGGGCATAGAGGATGCGTCTTTTCAATCTTTTACAGATTTGTTAAATTATTTCAGTGTCACTATTTATTACTTGTGAACACGACCTTATGGCGCGGGTGTCCTACCAGTTGATCAATAAACAGATTGAGATTTCCCAACGCTTCGTTTGACGTCATTCGTTTCTCTCAAGTCATTACAATTTTACATTATATTATACGGTTGAGGTATTTATTATAGTTACTGCTCTTAGCAGTCCCTATGACGTCAATGTTCTTTAGACAGTCAAACGTCCAGGCAACCAGAGTGGCCCAGTCGACTTGCGTATTTATTTTGTGTTATAATCTGTAGTATGAGTGAATTAGCTTGTCAAATACGATTTTTTAAGACTCTATGGTAAGTAATTGTAATAGGCTTATCTTTAAATATCAAGTATCCGAGCAAAAATTAAAAGAAATAATTTATTGAAAATCGCTTTGCGGGGGGAATTGTTATTTGTTTGTTTTTGTAGTGTCAAGTGTTTTGTTATTGTTTTGTGTATTATGAAAGTGTAATATTTAAATTACGTATTATATTTGTTTTATATATGAAATTAATCCTCATGATATCTAGTTTCCGATTTCATCTACAAATTACATATAAAATTCATCTTACGACATTAAATCGACAAGTTATAACAGTATGATCGATACTACTTTATCGATTTGGTTTAAATATCAAATTTTTATTGTAATCCAATTAATTAACAGTAAATCATTGCTTGTAATAGGGACAAAATATCATAAATATAATGTTTATAATATTAAACAATCTGGATGTATTGAGACAACCAAGTATTTCACGTTTTACTTGTGCATTCCGCAGATAAATTGTGGGTATATAATAAGAATGGGTGCTTTATTTTAGTTTAATGCAACAATCCCGTAAGTCGAAGTAATGACATATTAATATCAAAAAATAGGTTTTATAGTCTATTTCAATAATAATCAAGTTTTATTAATGTGCGCGCTAATATTTTACATAAAAACTTAATATAATGAAAATGTTATCACATTTCTACCTATAATCTCGAGCTTTAACCTTTTATTTATATATAACTTGGGTTCAAAAACATAATTTATGATTTTACACGTTGATTTTCTGTACTTTTAACTAGTGAATGTATTTTTTATATAGCCATAGGTGGAGTCGTTATGTAATTATATCGCTTTTAATAATGATGAATCTCGCGCTCGCCGTCGGATAATCTTAGTCGCGTCATCGGACGTTTCGCTACCTGCCAGCTGTCATTAATCGGACGTTGCTAGGATGAAACCCATTGGGAATGGAAGAATATAACAAAAATGAAAGGAAAACTAATTGCAGTCGATCAGAGGTCGGGAAGTCGAAAAGGAGGTTATTTTAAGGTAAAAAATGGTTTATCTCGATTTCCGGCAAATTGCAAGTGCCATGGAAAAAAGTCAAATCGCAAAGTTGTGGGTAATAAAAAGATAATTGATGACAATTAATCAAATCTGTTTATAAATGTAAAAAGGATATACTCTTCCGTTTCCAATGGGTTATTTATTAATTTTTTTTCACTTTTTATCATTTTCAAAGGCTTCAGCACTGATCTAATATACTTAAATGATGCTGATCATTTCAGGATAACTTAAAAAGTGCTGTTCTTTATCTCATAACGTGGCCTGCACAGTCAGGTTTTTTTAATATTGTTGACATTATTATTTAAAATATTGCGAGTGTTGAAACGCAATTAAAATAAATTTTCATTTTAATATTAGAGAAAATTTTGCGCGATGGTTTTTATCATTACTACGAAATAACGCAATATTTAAAGTTTAAATTTAATTTATAATAATTTATAAAAGGTTATATTAATGATTTGTATTGCATCATTTTCCGGAGCTTCACTTATCTCTTTACTGATGTTTGTTTTAAATTACAAGTACCGATTACTTTGACTTTGGAAGGTAGAATACATTCACTTTTAGACAGGAAGCCAGTTTTATTTTTGACAATTGCAAAATGGGACGCTATACGCTCGAACAAAATTGGGAAATATCAAAAACTTGCACTTGTACTCAGACGGAACACAAGACGCGAGGCTTCAAGTCCCACATCGTTCATAAATATTCTTTACAAATTAAATGTAATTAATCCCAAAAGTGAGAGATATTACTTTAAAAATAACAAATTGTTTAAATCGCACTGTGGAGGGACGCCACACATCCAGATGGTGGGGATGAAATCGTAATTTTTGGCGTTGCGTGCGAAAGTAAGATTCGACGGCAGGAATCAGATCAAATAGCTCTTCGTAATAAATGATCCGTGTGACAGTGACAATTTGAGCAGCTCTGCGTTGCACGCGGTCAAATGGTTTGACCTGATACTGTGATGCACCAGATCAGAGATGACACCAATAATCCATGTGGCCAGAACTGCGCTTTTTGAGCGCTAGAATGTGGGCTGGCTTGATATATTGCCGTGCTCTATTTGCAAATGGCATTTGGCTTTGCCTTCCAAATGACCGCGAAATTGGCAATCGCGTGATTTCGAGATCCAGTATTCAGATACTAGGCGAGGCTTTAAGGGAAGTGTTGTCGAAGAGCGATGAAATTTTTCAAACAAGCTACTCAATAACAACGTGAAACGTTGAAAATTATTGACAAAAAATACCGACTTCAAATATACCTATTCTATAAATCAAGGTAACTTAAAAATAAAAAAAAAACTCAATAGAATTATGAATTTCGTGCCAAATAAATTATAAGTATATGTCATTAAATACTTATATAATACGAGCTGACCCGACAGACGTTGTTCTGTAGATAATAAAAAAATACTGTTTTATAGAAATTTGTCAAAAAAATTTCAAAACATCAAGAATTATTTCGTAAAATATGCTCCCTAATGTTATAATGAAATTGTTCCACAGTGAAACTGTCACACCGTGCGTCAATAAATTCTATTACAGAAAATATGTCCATACAAAACAAATATTGGATATAAAAATAATTATGGGTCCCAAATCGAAATAAAAAGTATCCTATCTCTCAAGTTGGACTAAACTGCACTCCATGAAGTAATCCCCATTAAAATCCGTTCATTAGTTTAAGAGTTCATCGCGGACAAACAACGTGACACGTAATTTATATATATTAAGATAGATAGAACCGTTGCCTCTCACGCAGCCCGGGTTCGATTCTCGTCCGCCACGTACCAATGTGTTTTCTTTTTTCTAACTCACATGTACATTTATTGGACGCTTTATGAGATTGCGGTGATCACTTACCATAAGGTGACCCGTATGTATGCTTGTTTGTCCTCATCCTCCTTTAAAAACGGCACCTAAGGTAATGTCAAGACGAGATAATTATATTAGTAATTATAACCAACGTCCTAGTGTTGTTTAGTTAATTATTTTTTTAGATATTTGTAACTACTTCAAACATGCATAAAGTTTTAGACACAGTATATACATGTTTGTAGTCGGTAATTTTTTAATATGTTATTTAAGCTCTGCTTGGTGCTTTCTGCTCAAAGCTCGGTAACGCTAATCTAATCCTAATAAAATTCTATAACTTTTTTATTACATTTCCGAATTCAGTGTTCATAAGAGCTGTTTCAGGACACTCTAGGACCACTATCATCCTCATTATATGGACGTCAGCCGTTCTTCTCTAATGCGGTTCTCAAGGAGTTTTTTGCACGTACAATTAATTTATGGAATTAGTTTCCTTTTGAGGTGTTCCCAGGACGATTCGACATAAAAAAAAGTGCGACATCTTACTAAAATCATATCTTCACCTCTGGTATTGCTGATCTCCATTATAATATAAAATGGAATGGGAAAATAAATATTAAAATGTTAAATACATATGTCTTACAATTTAAAAATTACTCTAAGTAAGCTCGAAATATACCTGTCATATACGAAACAAGAAGACGACAAAAACTATAATTCTGTAAACATTTAACAACGCTATGAGGAAGTTAAAGTAGCCTTGTGTATGTTATATTCTTTTTATTGCATTTATAAACGTTAAAAATCTTCTGTGAGAGTATAAAAAGCCCTAACCTGCTATATCACTCAATTTATCCTACTTTGCTAGGAATAGCAATCGGTTCGTCGGTCCACCTTGTGGGGGGCCTACCAAGACTACGTCTTCCGGTACGTGGTCGCCATTCGAGGACTTTACTGCCCCAACTTGACAGACAGATGGCCTGTCCGTCATACTAGCTATGTATTACTCGTTATTTGTTAACTCACATTAAATAAAATTTTAATTATCATAAAGAAATCTTATTAGCCGTTATATGACTTAAGTAAGCTCTTTTTAGATGATCCACCTAATAAATTGAAATTTATAACCCGCGTTCAATTAGATTAAATATTTTTAAAGATCAGATTGTCTCGGCTCTCAATTGAAAAAATCATGAAGAAGAAAGATCTTTGCATGACGTTGTTCACCGATTTACTATAAAACAACACAATATTTATAAGAAAATTTAGTTTTTTAACTTAACTTAAAACAAGAAAATAGATTTATATAATTTTTTTAAAAAAAATGTTGAATTGCGGCGCTTATACTAATTGCTTTTGGACGATTTTGCTTTTGGTATTGGGGTGAAAGGTATCAAGCTGCGCGGTTTTAAATTATCTTAATGATTACCCATCCAAGGCATGTGAACGTAACAAAAAAAAAAAATACATTCCCATTCATCATTCGCATCTTTAATATTGGGGTAGGACAAGTGGCCGAGTTTTCAGAATAACTGGGTCAAAACCAAGCATATTAAACACGTTTCGGTACAACTTAAATTGTTTCGAACAAAAAATAAATTGTGAAAAAGCAGTATGTCGTTCCAGTCATCAAAAACAGTGATGATAGACATCCAATCCCATCAGTAGTTATTCAAAATCATAGATTTTTTTAAAAGTAGCAATGAAATAAAAAGGCTGATATTAAAATTTTTCTTAAATACGGAAGACACCTTCCACATATTCACGTAAGCCTTGAGCAAGAGGCCACAGTCCAATGACGAGTCGCGAGCGAGCTAACAGTCTGACACTACAACCTTCCATATCAGGAAACTTACAAAATTTTCACACAAATACATTTAATATATTGTTACTTTTTGTGCAGATTTTTCAAACGTATAAATGTCAAGAACAGTTTAAAATATATCTTATAAATTATAATAGTTGGTAACATTTGGTAGGGGCTTGGATTGCAATTGTAATAATGTGGTTACTGATTATATTACTGTACAACAATGGGGTTCCGTAACTTAACTGTCATAACCATAATGTTAACACCAGGAACAGACATAAGCTTATAATGCCTACTACTCGACTAAGTCGAGTTAACAAGTCTTTTGTAGGGCGATGTATATGCTTTTACAACAGGATCCCAGAGAATGTTCAAAACAAAAGTATTACGTTATTCAAAAGAATTGTTAAAAAAACGTTTGTGTGGTAAAGGTTACTATAACATAAATGACCTTCTTAATGATACCACAGATTGGGAATGGAGCGACCGCCCTCAGGCTATTAAATAATAAGTTTAATTGTACAATGTTACTTTGTAACTTTGTAAATGGTACTTTAATTGTAAAACATATTTTTGATGAAAAAAAAAGCCCGCTAAGTTTGTTGCGCCCATTCTTCTCAGGCCTGAGGCATTCATTTTGGAATGGGTGGTAGTTTTTTGACTTAATATACTCACTCAATAAGTGATTTCACATCCTATTTTGAATAAAAATATTTGAATTTGAATTAACTCTGTCTCCACATCCTGCTCTATATCAAAGGGTTGGTATGGTGCCGGTCCCAAGCCCAGATAAAGGAGGAGGGAATCCAAGCCAAGTTGTGAGACGAACCGTGCCGAGGGCTGCGTGTCTGGGGGAGAGCTTAAACTTCAACCGTGTACCTCCGATAGAGTGCACCTCGGAGTGTTATTTAATGTCACAGGCTTAAAGCTTACTAAGCTCTATATTACAAAAGGCGCTAAACACCATCTCGCAGCGGTGTACAGCTAGCAAACTGTCAGTCAACGCAGGAAAGAATGTAATTATGCCGTTCATTTAGAAAAAGAACACTAAATCAACTGAAGTCTTCCGCTGAATTTTTTCCCTTGCAAGAAGTTATCCAAATTTCGAAAAAAAAACATCAAGGTCCGGGGACAACGGTGGATGTCCCAGACATTCCAATTGAAACTCCTCCTGAAGCAGCAGTGGCCTAGAGCGATTGACTAGGCTCGGTTGTTTAGCAGCTAGCTTGTCCGTCATGGTTTGCTAAGCTGTTGACAATAGACATCTGCAAGACATAGGTTGAGTAATGTAACGCAGCAGTCTAAGCGCGTTTGTCGGTTTGCTTCACTCAATTCATGGGGTAACCACCTTTCAAGCTTTTTTACTTTCCCAATTTGCTTCAAGAGGATTAACAGTTTCATCACTAACACCGCAGCCTGCATCTAACTCAGACGTGGTTTGTGATGGATCTGCTTCCACAATAGCCTTCAATTCTTCATTATCAACTTTGGTCTCTGACCGTCCACGGGACTTCTCCTGCAGGTCGAAAGTTCCAGAACGAAAACGTTGGAACTGTGTTTTCTTCATTAAGCTGTTTCTGCGGCACTGGTGCCACGATGGAACTCGTACTCGTAAATAACACGATATTTCAAATTTTCTATTTTGTAAACTGAGTAACGCAAAGATGAAAAACAAAAGAGGAAAAAACAAATGAATTGCGGTTTTCGAAACGCAAATGCACGAATAAATTTGAATTTGGAATACTTAACCAAAGAGGAAACATTTGAGATCAAAGTGGCCAGTACGACATAACGCCAATTTCATATGTGGATATATGGACCTATAATACTGATGCAACAGTAAATTGTTAATATAAAAATATATATTATTTTTAGTCAATAATCTTAGCATAAGGTCAACCGACGGCCACGAACACTAATTGTAATTGTTAAAACTTGACATTTATAGAATAATGAATAATTTCAACACGCCTCGCTCAATAAGCGTTGAGTTATGGAAGTGCCCGGAAACATTTCCGAACGGAAATCATCGACTTTAAAAAAATATTTTTCATGTTGTTAAAACGGCCTTTAATTTGTATCCAATTTTGGTATTGGACATGTTGGTGAAGTTAACTCACTGGCATAATTACGGTTTCAGAAACTTAATTTATCTCTTTAGATTTAGAAAATGAATTACAAATTGACTTACTGAGATAATTTTTTATTCTAGTAAAAAATATACTAACTACGGGAATTAATACAAGAGCATAAAATAACAACAGCAATTTTTATATTTTGATTAAAGATATCATATTTTGACTGCTCGAAACATAATACGGTGTCGGGTCTGTGGCATTTTACAAAGTTGTTGTAAAACAGCCGTTTTATGATTTGTGTTAACTACTTATAAAGTTTGTGCATTGATAAAGGATGTTTAAGCAAATTGTACCTTGGTGACAAGGTATATTTATAGGGTTTATAAGATACCGAAGGCGATTGCCATGAAAATTTGGTAAACTGAATTTGCTCAGAGATGGGACCCATCAAGATCGGTTATCGCGCCCAAAAACTCCCATTAATTAAATTTAATCCAAATCTTTAGAGCCGATTCTGAGATTCGTAAAATATATTACATTTAAGTTGTTTGTTTAAATAGGTATGTAAGAAAAGTCCGATATCACATCAAATTGACTGTAAAAAATATATATTTCTTTGCAGCGCCACCTGTTGTAACTTAGTCACGATAAGTTATAGTCCTCATACGTAATAGTGTCAATAATTACACAGAGATGGCACGGATAGCATCATTATTAGCACTATTTATAATCTATTACTACGACACCTACAGGCTACAGTCCGTGTTTAACTTCTCAATCTAACTCTAATTACTCAAATTAACATTGAATTGAATTATCATTTAAGTATAGTTGAATATTGCGTGCACATTATATAGAATGTGGGTCAGCGGGCGTGGACAACTATCTGGTAGGTGTACGCGAAAGGCGCTCTTGCGTCATATTCATAGGACAGGTTGCTGGTCGACACTCGTTAGAGTAAATATTATATTCTCTGGGTCGACATCTCATAACGCCTTGCGTCACACTATATCTATTCTGACTTCAGTCATTTTAAAATATATGAATACTAACCGTACCGTCGAAGAATATTACGGGAAATCTCCAAATAATTTAAAGAACCATAAATAAGTTATAATTAAAAAACGAATTAGTTACGTACTAATGCAACAATGATTTTGTCATCGGAAGTATAACCCTCGTTAAACATCTGTTTTAGTCTGAAGTTGCTGCACGTACCTGTTTGCACAGATACATTCCATATTCGCCCCTCCGAGAACCTTTATTGCGACTGCGTTATCGAAACGTCGGAGGAAACTATAAGTTTGGCGAAGGACATACAAATTTTCATTCAAATCTTTCAGAAACTTAGGGCGGGTCCACATATAACGAACGACGAAAAAAAGCTAAGGAAAGGGAGAGAGTGAAGTGATAGAATCCTGTTCCAGAAAGCACCTGGTATGGGAACAAGTCCTAAAGGCGATAGTTTAAATCTGTACCTAAGTAAATGTAAACCAACGACGGTTCGAGTTTTAACTTTTAACGTACTATAGTAAGTATCTCTGTACATCTTTAGTAATAATTATATGTAATAATAAGGTCCTCAAGATATTATAAGCAGGTCACTTACCCCGTCCAGCTGAACATCTGCCGTAATTTATCCGACCGCACATTGTTTGATGCCGCCATTTTATCTGTAATTATTATTTTCAAATTAGTGGAATAAGAGCACTAGAAATATATACAGCCATAATCATAAAGTTGGTATCTCTGTACAAAAAATATACATAGCTGTCAAGTTAAATTCCCTAATGTTGAATTAAATTCTATTCTTCAATGGTGATGCATCGCACTTCACAACATGGTAGAAGTGATCACTCATCACCAGGAGCAGCATCAGCATTTTATTGGTCTTTTTTTCATTCCAACCCATGCCAGCAATACAACTTACAAATATGTAAATGTAAAAAATATTTACGATTTTAAACATGTTTTAAAATGTTTACTATATTAATGAGTATTATCCGCTGCATTCCTTTATAAAAAAAAACTGAAACCAAATTTTGATCAACGACGCCCTCTCGCGTTCCGTGCGAGCGCCCTTTCCAACTGAGCCAACCGTTTCCAGTGACGTATCGTTGATAAAATCTTGTATGCTTTGTTCAACTCTCTCTCTCTCTCGCTTTGTTATTTTCAGTTTATTTGTGTAATTAGTCCCAGAAGTGAGGTTTATCACTTTAAAAACATAACAAATTGTCTACAACAAAAAAAATTTAACCTTATCTTCAACGTTGACAAACGTCTTCTATTTTTGGACTTTGCCATAAAATGCCTACAGTTGCAAGGTGCAGCTTACTTCGTGGCAATAATCTATTTTTGAATTCTATAAATGACCTCCTTTCCTATTAATCTATACATGACAAAACTACGTCAGCTTTGTTCATAATTATGTTAAAAAGGGTCTAGGTAACTAGGTTTTCAGTGTACAGTTCGAGGTTTCCAGGAAATCAAGTCAGACCCATCAATGTTTTTATGTGAGGCTTATTTAAACTCAGAGGCTATTTTATTATTTCTAGGCCTAAAATTCAAGCCAAGCTGTTCAATCCTGATAAAAGGCCACCCAAAAGGCCAGAAACGCTTTTGTAACTCCATTGGTGCTACAAGAGAAAGTGGGTGCTTATAATCAGGTGTCTCGTATGAATTTTTAACATCTGCTATTCTATAAAAGACCCTATTTTAAGTATCACCACGTATTTTCACGCAAATGCATAATATGTATAGATTTTCTACTACGCCTAACAGAATATCGTCCTCAACACCACCACTTTTAATAAAAAAAGTAATTATGTCATGAAAAAGACATCGCCATGAAATAAATAATCATGTTTATCGTTTGGACTTAGGGAGTGGAATTATTTTTGAATTTAATTGAAATAATTATACCTATATGACAATAGTTGCGGAAAAACATGATCGAAGAACAATAGCTATGTCAAGTTGAAATCGTTGAAGAACTCAATTTTTTATTCCATTCACGTCCGATACAGGCAATTACTATGCAGACGTCATACGATAATACTTTTCATTTTGTTGTTTGATGTGGCTGTTCTATTTTACAATTTGAATGTAATACAATAATTGTAGAGTTATTTGGCTTCATAGATGGATTGAAATATATCGTGTTGATTTGATGGAGATCATTTCAAATCATCATTTCATCCGGAAGACGTCCACTGCTGGACAAAGGCCTCCCTAAAATATCGTATGACAGTCAGTCCTGCGCTAGCCTCATCAAACCTATTCCGGCGATCTTGACCAGACCATTTTGTGGGAGGCCTACCAACACTGCGTCTTCCGGGACGTGGTCGCCATTCGAGGACAGTCCGTCGAGCTGTGTGCCCTGCCCACTGCCACTTCAGTTATGTAATCATATGTCGGTGACTTTGGTTCTCCTACTAATCTCCCCATGTCTGATTCGATCTCGCAGGGAAACTCCGACCATTACCCTGTCTATTGACCATGCGCTTCCTCATAAGGCACATAGTTAGCGACCACTTTTATTTCAAATATTGAAAAATTTCAAACATTTTTTTTATGAAAATAAGGGACGAGATGAGCTGGACGTTCAGCATACGGTAATTTAAGCGCCTATCACAATGTAGTGCCGCTCAAGATCGTTGAAAAACCCAAAAATTCTGGGCGGCACTACAATAATTACGCTCGTCACCCTCAGACATAGGATGTTAAGTCTCAATTGCCCAGTAATTTCACTAGCTACGGTGCCCTTCAGACCGAAACACAATAATGCTTACACATTACTGCTTCCCGGCAGAAATAGGCGCCGTTGTGGTACCCATAATCTAGCCGGCATCCGGTGCAAAAGAGCCTCTAGTTCAAAATTATAAAACAAAAAAAAACAAAATATAACTAAACCTAATTTATCAAAACTTAATACTTTATTTTTATTTTATTTTGGCATCAAACAGTGGCAAAATTACAATTGTATTGTTATATTATTACTAAAGAAAAGACTTATAGTGCCGAAAATTACAATACTTTGTGATAATGGGGAGAGGGAAGAGGACTTGACCCTTTATTTATATTTATTAACTTTATATTTCTCAGACAAGGCAGGCCCTCAAACAAACTTTCCACTTATATTTAGAAGATCATATCAGTGTTTTTCATATACTATCACACACATTTCACCTATCACTACTGTCACTTTTTCACATAACTAATAATACATTAATATTACACACCAAATCATGGAATAGACGAGAAGCTAACTATAGTCATAGTAAATAGTTCAATCGGCGGATCCCCATGGGAGCAACTTTCCCTCGCTATAAAATCTACATAAATTGTTATTCATTTCTATAATTTTTGTCATTAATGATACAGGTTAATGAAGGTTTACCCGCTTTTTTTCGAAGGTACCCGTAGAGTATGTCGTACACAGTGACACAGTTTGGTTGTGACAGAAAGTTCCTTTACAAGAGCACTGTGGAGGAACGTTACATATCCAGATGGTAATATCCAAATGTGGCGTGTCGTGCGAAGGTGGAATTCGGCGGCAGGAAACAAGTCAAATAGCTCTTCTGATGAGAGAAAAGATGAAATGAGAGAGAGATGATGAGACACATAATGCAGCATGAAAAATAATAATGATAGCATAGTACAAAAAAATAACATTTACAAGTCATTTGGTACAAACATATTTTGTGTACTGTATACGATGATGTAATAGCTAGAAAACCTAATGATTTCCCAAAATAATATCTTCTATATAATTGGTATAATTAGTTACGGTATGCTTACGTTAAAATTAATAATCATAGTAATATTTTCATCAACTCGAGTATTACACATTCATTAAATGAACTTTTAAAGATTAAAACGTGTAGTTATCAAGATTTTACATTATTTATTTGTTCCGACGTTTCATTGCATTTTTTTTTTATTATTGAAAAAGAGGACAAACTAGCGTACCTGCTGTTAAGTGATCACCGCTGCCCACATCCTCTTGTAACACTAGAGGAGCGTTGCTGTCCTTTAAAGAAGGTGTACACGCTTTTTTGAAGGTACCCATGTCGTATCGTTCCCGAAACACAGCATAAGAAAGCTCATTCCACAGCTTTGTAGTACGTGGAAGAAAGTATTTTCGGTACGAAGTTTTCGTGAGTGACTTGTCATGGTTGGAATGATTTGGGATTTTTTTTTGGTGACAACAGTTTCATGACATTAATGCATAGCTGTCACTAACCGACTGCACTAGAACCAGTTTAAAAAATATTCTTTACTAGTTGACCCGACAGACGTTGTTCTGTATATAATAAATAAAATAATGTTTTTTATGAATTTGTCAGTAATATATCATAACATCAAGAATTATTTCGTAAAATATCCCTGTTGTTGCAATGAAATTGTTTTACAGCAGAACTGTCAAACCGTGCGTCAATAAATTCTCTCATAGAAAATATGTCCATACAAAACAAATATCGGACGAAGGGGGACACATCAAAGGAAAAACAAAATTGTTGTTTTTATTTAATTCCAAACACTTTCATATTTATTCACCTTTTAAACCTTCCCTGGACTTCCACAAATAATTCAAGACCAATATTAGCCAAATCGGTCCAGCCGTTTGAACGAACGAACGGTAATTCATTTTTATATATATAAATTTTCAACCAACAAAGGATCATAATATGTGTTAGTGAAATTTTGAATCAGTTTTATTAACTTGATGATTAACGCGAGTGTAACACATTTAAATAAAATACTTTTTAAAGGATTAGTATATAGTATATAATTGTATTTTTGCTATTATTATTTTATTGCATTTTTATTATTATTTTATTTAAACCGACAGTAACAATTACATGTGTTTTAATCCTTTAAAAAGTATTTTATTCAAATCAATTCTATTTACAATTTTATGTTTCGTGTGCAATTCATATGCTTTAGTGGAAAAGAGGAAAACAAACACTTAAATATTGTTCTGTCCATAATTTTTTATTTATATGAATTTGCCAAAGGTTACCAAGACTTTAGAAAGAGATGTTTATGCAAGAAAACCGAATTCTTGAACTCCGAACTCTCTTTTTTGTCTTTCCCAACAATGATTTAGAGTTCAGAATTGTACTGAGACAAGAACAGAACATTGACGCAAGATCTTTTAAAATACTGATAAGTAATACGTATACATAAAAAAACATTTATTTTCTCAAAATTGATTCCTCCACCGCTTCGGAAACAAAGACAAAGAACGGCGCAAATAAACTCTCCCAGCATTTTTTTTGCGCTCTTTTTCATTCAATATACAATATTATTCTGTCATTGTTGTTGCTATAAAATAGACTGCATATGCATAAATGTGCATAAAAGAGACAAAATACGTCTGGTCACAGATTTGAACATATAATCTTATTTATACCCTTGACCCTCGGAGGTGACTAAAAACCGTATTTTATATCACTGGTAAGCGTTCTTACACTTCGGTTTACACTTTACGATGTTTAGATGAAACAAGGCTGTGACCCTCAAATATTTAGTACTAATATTCCTATATAACATGGCATGACTTGTTTCCGTAAACAAAAGAGACAAATATAATTTAATGTTGAGACTTAGAAGACTTGACTTAAATTTTATATAATACGAGCAGACTCGATAACCCGTTGAGATACTATATAAGGAACAAAGATCTTATATAAAACTACAGTGACTAGAAGCGATTTGTCAACTTAACGTTATGTTGTAATTCCTAACTGACCCATTTTGATGTGTTGTGATCATTAATTAAACTTTATTTAAATAAGCTAAAACTACGCACTTTTGAATCGTCATTAAAAATATTTAAGTTATTTAAATATACTGTATCTGCTATATGTTCGGAAAAATTAGAGCTCCAGAGAAGAACATACACTTGTTGTAAAATAATTACATTTATCAAATAAGTTTGTAAAGTGTTGCATCCCATATATGAATAATGTTTAAAGGAAAGGAGTGTTTTAAATATCAAATACATTTTTAATTCTAAAGTAAACATCTTCTTAAAAGTAAACTGTTTCATTTTTTAATGAAAATAAGGGACGAGTCGAGCAGGAAGTTCAGCTGTTGGTAATTTATACGCCCTTCCCTGCAATGCAGTGCCACTCAGGATTATCGAAAAACCCAAAATTTCTGAGTGGCACTACAATAATTGCGCTCGTCTCCTTGAGACAATAGATGTTAAGTCTCATTTGCCCAAAAAATTCACTAGCTACGGCGCCCTTCAGACCGAAACACAATTATGCTTGCACATTACTGCTTCACGACGGAAAAAGGCGCCGTTGTGAAATAAAATAAAATAAGTTAAATTAAAAGTATTGTTAATTGGATGGATATAACGGAATCTATCAATGTTCACCTTGAACACCTTCAATGTGCAGACAACTTGAAAATTTATAAGAACAATATGTTTATAACTTTACCGTTATATCTTAACCAAGACCATCAGGCTTATATAAAAAATATCGATACACATAATATGTAGAAGAAGAAACCGATTTTATTATTTGAAGTGACACTTGAGGAATATTTTTTCAGATTAATTGAAGTTCACCTGATGGTCGTGATACGCCCAACCAACAACAATGCAGTGCCACTCACGATACTTGAAAACAGGAGAAATTTCTGACCGGCCCTGTGTATGCACCCATCACCTTGAGACAAAACATGTTAAGACGTAACGAAACATCGTAGCGTTTAATGTGTTCAAACTGATTTGCGCAGATCTATCGATCATGTCTATGGCAATTCGTTGCAGATTGGCGACAGTTGCAATTTCTATAAGATAAATCGTTGTCTATTGCGTTTACACAGTTTTATGTTCGTCAGTTCATAGCGAGGGCTTTTGCGTGTGTCAACGTTGATCATCATCGTCTTCCATCATCGATGACAAGTTTCTTCGCAAGCCTCTGCGACTGACGATCGACACAGATATCGGTGGCGTGTGGAGACATTAGGGGCTTTTGATTTAACTGCACAGTCTGAAATCGCTACAATATATCGTTACGTATGTAAATATAGCTTGTATACTACTGATTGTCGACAGGGAATGCTTGGACCCATATAGATGGCATCTTATGTACCGGAGCTTCTGATTGGTACAGTATATCATTATTGTAATGATTGAGTATCGGGTGCGGATCGCCGGCGCGGCTCATTACAAACGAGGTCTCGCCGAAATCGCTGACCAAGGTTGTGGGAAGGTCAACCACCCGGTCAATGGTCATCTGCGACGGTAGGGCTGTCGATTATCACTTTAAATATTTATTAATTTAACTCGAATAGCAAAGAGTATTCAAATATCATATTCAAGATAGGATGTTTAGCTCGCTTATCGAACGTCAAAATCTAAATGGAAAAAATTTCCCTCAGCTTTCAGAAAATCGGGCGGAAGCAGAAAAACTACAAAATAACCAACATCTTAAATGGTTCGAGCTGATACTGGGGTGCGCCAAACTACAGATGACACCAATACTCCATAAGGGCCGAACTTGCGCCTTGTAGAGCGCTAGAATGAATGCCGGGCCGGCTTAGAGTATTGCTGTGCTTAATTTATGGCGCCTAGCTTCTTTGAAGCCAATTGGATTTGTCTTCCAGATGAACGTAGAATTGCCTTGAAGATATAATGAAATAAATACTGATCGAGATTTCGACAGCGAGTATTCTAATCCTAGGCGAGGTATTACGGGAAGTGTTGTCGAAGAGCGCGGTGATGCGACGAATTACGAAAAAACTATTGAACCTATCAAAATAGGACTGCGACTCGAATCCTTTTCGAATTTCAATTACAAAAGAATTGTTCAACTTTGGCAATGTTTTTCGATTTACTTTTGTTTATGTATTTTATTCTTTATACTATGAGCTTATATAGTTAATTAAATAGATCTATAAACTAGAACAGGAAAGTTAATATATTTAATATTTTTTATGCTTTAGACAAAAGATAATATCTTCTGTCTTTCCTGCAATATCATCGGGTTTCTGTTGGCAAGATTTATTCTGTTTCTACGCGTATTGCAATAATTTAATCTGATGTAAACTCGTTATTTGTTGTACATTTTTTTCAGAAAAGCAAAATATGTTTTCGGAGTTACGACTTGCACGCCATATTTGCATTGTATATATAATTTTCAGCTTTGAAATAAAGTTCTATAAGCCATTAATTTTGCTTTAGTTTTTATCTTCAAACTTCATAGTTAGATCTCTTGCTTTTTTTTCATAATAAATTTTAAAAAGTTACCAAAAATATGTGTTTAACAGATATTTTTTGTAAATTTTTTTTAGCAATATCATCAAATTTTAGATACTTTTTTTAACAATATCATACATAAGATAATAAATACCTATATACCTTTAATTTAGGATATATATGCCATAAATAATAAATAGTTTATATAATTAATAATGTTCTTCAGTTACTTGATAAGAGTTATTAATTAATAAATATAAATAACAAACAAACAACTCATTATAAAATACTCAAAATGTCAATGTACTAATAACTAGAAATTATTTTACTTTTTTTTTTTTTTTGACTTCACTGGAAGCAGGTTTTCCATCGCCAATTTGGCTTTTGATCTTTAATCTGGTGGAGTACAATCAATTTCCATTTCACTCTCTGAATCGTTGAAACTCATTTTAATTATTATTTATTAAGTAGGTATATAAATAACAAATCAAGACAAATTTTCAGCTAGGCCGCCAATTATTTTTTATCATCTGTGCCGACAGGCAAACGCAAAGAGACAAAGGTATGCCAAGAATGACAACAGATATCCGATCAAAGAGTATTTAATAACCCCAGCACGCCCTTTCATACAACATTGCAGGAGCGTTGTAATGTTCCAAATTAAAAAAACGCTCCTGCAATGAATTTGATTTTCTTTGTCCGAAAATACGATACTTCGCGTGTTCTTTCTTCGAAAATAATGACAATATTTCCATGCATGTTTGAGAAAAGATCATCTAATTTGAATAGTGCTATGGTTTTCCGTTTACAATATAATTATAAAAATTACGCTGCTATTAATGTATGAGATAAAAAGTCTTTATTAGCATAATAGAATCGGCACAGAAAATGAAAGTCGCTTTGAATCACAAATAAAATACATTAAACATAGTATTAATTATTATAAATTATATTACTGTAGCTAGGTAATTGTTTTTTCCAAGAGACAAAGATCCCATTACTATGTGCTTACAAAGATTACTTTGTATATCTAGGTAAATAATTATGAGCGGCATCATCAGCCACAGAGTATATACAAACTTGAGAAGGTATGCGACATATACTCATTATTTCATTATATTAAGGCGAAGAGTAAGCAGAAAACACGCAAACATGGTGTTTTTAGACAAGTTTTGTGGTGAAAGTATAGCATTTCGAGCTATGAACACTACTTAATCCTGTTACACATATCCTTAAGTCTTATTTGTAGGTTGCTAATGCTCGCTGTTGGTTATAGTTAACACTGCCGAGCCTTTTTGAACTACCACTTTTCTTTGAAGTTAAACAAGTTTTTTGGCATGGCGTGACGCATTTTTTTGGTACTTCTCTCAGAAAAGTTATTCTTATAGCTTGTACTTTTTTGTGTAGGTAGGTTAATTTATTCAGATAAGTAGTGAATAACGGGCTCTACGACATTGGAACTCGTAGGGACTATGTACTGAATCTTGCTTGTAAGTTTAAAGGTCTGAAGGTTAGTGTGATACAATTGGATGTACATCCAGAAAAACGTTCCAAACCACAATCATGTCGAAATTGAGTTAAGAACACAAAACTGGTCACGTGAGTCATATTAACGGACTGGCAAGAAATGGCAGTCCTACTGTCACTCTTTAAATGACATCATGACTTAGTAGGCCGACCCACATGTATGGAATACGCTAATATTTAACATGAATTCCTTAAAATGTGATGATTGAGGCTTGGAACGTTTTTAAGGAACTATGTCCAATTGTGACTGTACAGTTTATCCTTGTGTACCAATTTAAACAGAAGATCATGCACAACAACTGCGTGGCTTGGAACGTTTTTCAAACTACATACGTCCAATTCTAAGTTGTAAAAGTCGCTGTATAGTAAAAAATAATCAGCACTACATGAGTAAGTGTTAATACAGTCTTTAGTTATTATTTTGTAGATATTTAGTACTGTTTTAAATGATTTTTATCCGACTTCAAAAAGTAGGAGGTTCTCAATTCGATCGGTTTTTTTTTATGTATGGGCACTGATTACTCTAAGATTTATGATCCGATTTACGTAATTCTTCTTTAGTTCGATGCGAATTAATGCGATGCCATTTAATCCTATAATTCTTTTTTATACTATTTTATTAATATTAAAGGTAGAGGTGTATTAAATTAAATTTTTAGTTATTTGATACTTTTCAGTTTTTGAAGTCGGTTTTTTTAAACGTAGTTTTTTTAGCAGTTAATATTATCATCCTTACTGCGCTAATGATTATTTTTATTGTGCAAAAAAAACTGAATATTCTAAGGTACGTGTGTGTAATATGTGATGTATTTTGTCTATTTTTACTAAGGTAATGCATTTATGCAGTTTATTTGTTTAAGTGTTATTTACGTGATAAATGGAAAAAGTTAGTTAAATGTTATTCTTATGTACCTACTATTTAGGCTTATACTGGCGAATACTAGATTCTTGCTAAGACCATGAAACACCTTATGTTACCACATTAAATAATGTGCTGTGAGGTGTTTCATTCAACAAGTAACAGTACTACCGGCTGTACCACCGCCCCGCACTTACCAGTGGGCTTTGCACATGATTATGGGTACCACAATGGCGTTTATTTCTGCCATGAAGCAGTAATGTGTAAGCATAACTGTGTTTCGGTCTAAAGGGCGCCGTAGCTAGTGAAATTACTGGGCAAATGAGACTTAACATCTTATGTCTCAAGGTGACGAGCGCAGTTGTAGTGCGGCACAGAATGTTTTTGGGGTTTTTCAAGAATCCTGAGTGGCACTGCATTGTAAAGGGGCAGGGCGCATGAATTACCATCAACTGAACGTCCTGCTCGTGTCGTCCCTTAGTTACATAAAAAAAAACTTCCCTAGGTAAGTTTTTTCGTCGTGGTCGAGTGAATTCAGTCAAATTCATACAATAGAATAATAATATACCTTTTTATTATTATACTATCTATTATCTACTAAATTCTACCCTCAATTTTGTGAGTGTAGATTTCAGTTAATAGACTTCAATCAATATAACAGTAATATCTAATATATAAAATTCTCGTGTCATGGTGTTAAACTTTGAACTCCTCCGCAACGGCTCCACCGATTCTCATGAAATTTTGAGTGCATATTGGGTAGCTCTGAGAATTGGACAACATCTTTTTTTCATCCCCCAAATGTTAAGGCTCCAATTTTTTTTTAAATTTGTTTGATTAAAAAATACATACAACTTCAAATTTTCACCCATCTACGATCAACAGTTACTTTTGTATCGCTTAAATATCGGCAATACAATGTTTGCTGGGTCAGCTAGTATAATATATATAGTAGTGTATAGAGAGAGACATTGTGTTGGTCAGTGAACGCATATGTTTTATATACGTTCACTGTGTCAATAGGATATTGCATTCCGTATACCTAGCTCTTAGGTCGTACTGTGATTCTTTACGTCTACTTGAATTAAATAAATCTATGCCGCATTATAACTGTGTTCCAGAGCTCATCTAAATTCGTCCAGATGTTTTGCATACT
The DNA here is from genome assembly GCF_905404315.1 of Leptidea sinapis. Classification (NCBI taxonomy): domain Eukaryota; kingdom Metazoa; phylum Arthropoda; class Insecta; order Lepidoptera; family Pieridae; genus Leptidea; species Leptidea sinapis. The sequence goes on along the minus strand of NC_066290.1, from coordinate 1,257,426 downwards.
TCAGTAACAAACACATTAGTGAGATATCAGAGATCGTAAAAAGTTTTATAAAATTTGAAACACAATTAATTATACAAATGATTTGAGTTTTCTTTAGTGTTAATTCCGCCAATATTTGTCTTTAAACAATTCGACACGTGTTTCGCCTCTACACGAGGCATCCCCAGGACGTGTGACAGATTTTGGCGAGACAACATTGACAATATTGGCGGAATTAACACTAAAGAAAACTTAAATCATTTGTATGATTATGGATTTCCGCAAAGTAACGCCTACTTCAATAAAGTTTACACAATTAATTGTAAAATCTCAAGCATCGGCAGCCCTGGCTGTAGCTTCCGTTTTCACGCCCTCACTCATTGTGTCAACGTCACATAAGAGCCTTATTGCAAGGTGATGTGTTTACAAAAAAGAGTAGTAATTATAATTAATATGAAGAAATCTGTAATCTCGATTATTTGGCACTTTTATTTAAAAAATGATTTAGAGAGACTTTTAAATTGTAGCGTTCAGATAACGTGACGGGGCGGGGCGGCCTTCAACTGCCGTCAACGAAAATAATGTGGCTACTGTTAAGCGGCTAATTGAAGAACCCGCGTATTAGCTATGAGACAATTCGAGGACTATTGGGGATTAGTATGAGCCATATTTCAAAAAATTTTACACAAAGAATTGAAAGTTCGGAAACTTTATTGTCGTTGGATCCCTCATGAACTGACAGCGGAGCAGAAGCGGACTCGCGTGGAATGGTGCTCACAGATGCTATGCTCACTAATGAAGTTCGACCACGGACATTCTAATGCTCTTTATGACATTATCACAGGAGACGAAACGTGGATTTATTGTTTTGAACTCGAAAAAAAAACAGCAATCTTAGCAATCTTGTGAATGGGTGTTTGACATTAGTAAAAAAACGATCTCATTTTTTTTCTCAGCTACGGGATCCCATCTACATAATTCGACTTGAAGATCAAAAGAGTGTTAATGCCGAGTGGTATTCTACCATTTGTTTACCCAGGGTGTTAAGAAAAGTTCGCGAAAGACAACCAAAAAGGCGCGTTCTCTTACATCATGACATCGCTTCTTCACACATGGCCAACAAAACTAAGTCATTTTCAACTTCCGAAAAAGTACAACTCGTCACCCATCCTGCACATAGCCCCGATTTGTTCTTTCTGTATTTTCCCCAAAATCAAAGATTTGGTGAGAGGTTTCACTTTTACCAATTCCGAAAAGGCAGCGATAGCGTTCAATCAGCACGTAGAAAACATGCCTTCAGATCTGTGGTCCTCATGTTTTGATAAAATAGTTCAACCGCATGAAAAAATGTTTAAAATGTAAAGGAGAGTATTTTGAAAAGCAATAAACATAATGTTTTATTGTTTTTTTTAAGTTACGCAAAACTTTTAGTGTGACCTACGTATTCAGCTTTGTGTTAATGTTAAGAAAAAATAAGTTTTATATTTAAGTTATTTGTATCAAAACAAATTTAAATTCCTTTTTTAAAATCATGTTATTTTAACAAAACTTAAATAATTTTCTTCAGAATTATCAAAGTGTAAACAGTCCTTTAAGAATAACAGAAATGGGCAGGATTTTTTTAAATGTTATCTATCACAGGAAACGTAACCATTGCTCTTACAGATCTTGTAAGAAATTAATGTTGGTGTGTCGGTTAGAACAGGTCATTTTCCTGACTGACCATAATTTGTGTGTTTGTCTGTCATAACTTGACTGGCCATAATCTTAGAGCCAAGTTTGTGTTTGATGATTGATCCTGTCGTGACTGAGGATAGGTGGAGAGTTATAAAAAGTTGTGTGTGCGGTAAGAGCCCACGACAGATGTGAAAACATCATCAAAGTGAGGTTTTTAATACCCATCAAGTACAAATATGCCAACCGAGTGTAACCCTTAAACGACTCCAACCCTATTACCCGAACGATCGTTACACTGCCGCGAGTGACAACCCAGTCTTCTTGAATACCCACAAAATAAAAAGTTTTCAATGAGTAACATCAAGTTATTTTACATTATCAACAGGGACTGGTACTAATGGATCAATGATCGAAATTATTTCCGCTTTGTGACCGTACTTCAACTTATCAATAGCTCAAGAGAGAGCTCGTCAATAAGGTTCTTCTAATCACCATATATTCATCGAATGCTAGCTGATATTCGGATATTAAACTAGTAACCTCTACAGGAGCCGATAACCCACAAGTTGGCCAGGTCCGGATGGGCTACATCAAGTAAAAAGTAAGTGAAAGGCCGGCGATATTATACGCCGCTTGCATAACCGAAGCCTGTTTTAACTGGCACGCTACACGCGGCCGCTCTGTTTACCGAAATTATTGAGAAACAACACACAGACAGATAGCCTGTGCTTCTGTGACTAACGCAGAGGGGGAAGGTAGGAGGAGGAATCTAACTGTGGACAATATTGTGAAAGAACGTCTAGTAACTTTTAACATGTTTGGTCTTGATGCTGAGGATTTAACATTAATGGTCCAAAATCATATCTCTTGTTTATTCAATATCTTTATTTATGATTACCTCAATCTACGAACAAATCTTCGATCGATTTCTTTTGTTCGCTAACATCGTAAACTTGTGTGGCTGTTTCATTGCTTTTTATTAAAAACTCATAATTATGTCATAAACATAATATTAAATATTAATCTTGCAGCACTACAGAAAACAATGACATTTAAAAGTAATTTTTGATATTTAGCTTACCTAACAAAAATAATATATAACCGAACACAAAAAATTAAAAACCCGAGATTACCGATTGAAATATACTGTTAGTAACCGTGATAATTAAAGACATTATAAGAATAATTAGGAGAGGAGATATAACATAGACATCTACAGATGCAATGCTTATGTTATTGCTTAATACACTGGCCTGCAAAAGTAAGTATCACACTTTTCAAATTAAATTTTTTTCTTAACTATAGAAGGTAGAGATTTAAGATTAAAAACGTTTTGTTGCAAATTTTATAGGCTTTAATTAGAAACTAAAATTATACATTAGTAACATTTATAACTTAAAAAAAATAAAACAATGAAAGTAGACATTTTTAGTTTAGTGTAAAAAAGTTCAACTAAAATGTAATTAAATAAAATGTATTACATGTTATTTAATTTTTAATAACTGGTATTGCCTCCTCGAGTTCTGATTACAGCTTCGAGCCGGTTTGGCAACTGAACACTAGGTTTCGGAGCCGATGTTGGGGAATATTCTCCCATTCTTCTACCAGGGCCTGCTTTAGTGCCCTGAGGGTAGTAGGTGGTGGTCTGCGATTTCTGACTAGCCTCCCAAGCTCATCCCAGGCGTGTTCAATCGGGTTGAGATCAGGACTTCTTGATGGCCAAGCCATCACGCTGATACCGACCTCCTGAATATACTCTTGTACGATATGAGCCGTGTGTGGCCAAGCATTATCATGCATCAGCATCTGCATACTCATTGAGAATCACTTGAGCATATCTTTGCCCAGTGAGGGTGCCATTTTCTATGGCTACTAGCTCTGTGCGACCTTCTGAAGATATGCCAGCCCATACATGTACATATGACTCTTTCTGAGATGCAGGCTTGAAGGTATCGCTCACCAGGTCGCCTGTAAACACTTCGCCTTCCATCAGAAGTGTAAAGGGAGAATCGAGACTCATCTGCAAACAAAATTCTTGACCATTCTTCTTCATCCCACTGCATGTGTTCACGGGCGTATCGCAGTCTCGCTACTCGATGCTGTCGCTCGAGTTTTGGGCCACTCGCTGGTCTTCGGGGTTTCAAATTTGCTTCAGCAAGTGTTCTTCTCACTGTACTGTCACTAATGTAGTCCCTCCGGGTCTGAAGTAGCTGTTGCTGGACTTCAACTGCATTTTGGTGGCGATTTCTTAACACAGTGGAAATAATATAACGATCTTCTCGGGCACTGGTACACCTGGGTCTGCCATTACAAGGACTCCTCAGATGGTGTCCAGTCTCTTCGTACCTTCGCTTTACCTTCTGGACCGTTCGTACCGTCACACCCACCATTCTTGCAGTGCGACGCATACTGATGCCTAGTTCCAGAAAAGCCATGATCCTAGCACATTCTTCAAGTGAAAGAGGCATTATAAATAAATGTTATGTACTTTTTAGCATAAATTTTTAAAGCAAGACCCATCGATCTTGAAAAAAATTTAAAACAGAAAGAAAAATGTGAATGGTAAAATTGTAATTCGGAAACGTCCACTTTGAAAAAGGAATAGTTTTGTTTTTGAAGTTTTTTTTCAGCCAATTCTTAAAAGACGTTTACCGACTATAAAGTTTTTATGTACAAAATTAAATTCTCTTTGGAGTCCTTTTTATTTCGAAAGTATATCTTGTGAACTTAAAAGGTTATCCCAATTTTAAATGTGTGATACTTACTTTTGAAGGCCAGTGTATGTTTGGTTTTTTTTTTTATGGAATAGGAGGACAAACGAGCGTACGGGTCCTGTTGTTAAGTGATCACCGCCGCCTACAATCTCTTGCAACACCAGAGGAATCACAGGAGCGTTGCCGGCCTTTAAGAAAGGTGTACGCGCTTTTTTTGAAGGTACCCATGTCGTATCGTCCCGGAAACACCGCACAAGGAAGCTCATTCCACAGCTTTGTAGTACGTGGAAGAAAGTTCCTTGAAAACCGCACTGTGGAGGACCGCCACACATCCAGATGGTGAGGATGATATCCTAACTTGTGGCGTGTCGTGCGAAGGTGGAATTCGGCGGCAGGAATCAGGTTAAACAGCTCTTCGGAACACTCCCCGTGATAAATGCGGTAGAAGACACACAATGAAGTGCAACGCCAAGTGATCTAGTCGTTCACAGAGCACTGTGTCCCCGACAATTCAAGCTGCTCTGCGTTGCACGCGGTCAAATGGATCGAGCTGATACTGGGGTGCGCCAGACCAGAGATGACAGCAATACTCCATGTGTGGCCGGACCTGCGCTTTGTAGAGCGCTAGAATGTGGGCCGGCTTGAAGTATTGCCGTGCTCTATTAATGACGCCCAGTTTCTTTGAAGCCAATTTGGCTTTGCCTTCCAGATGACCACGAAATTGGCAATCGCTCGAGATTTCGAGACCCAGTATTCCGATACTAGGCGAGGCTTCGAGGGAAGTGTTGTCGAAGAGCGGTGATACGACAAATGGGGTTTTTTAGTGGTAAACGCGCAAACTTGAGTCTTCTGGGGGTTAAATTGGACAAAGTTCAATTTTCCCCATTCCGCGACCTTCTCAAGAGAGGACTCGATAGAAGACACAAGTTTCTCCCGGCACTGGTCGACGATTTCCCGAGAGAGACCTGCATGGCCAGTGTATACGGCATTACCAGTGCTGTCGTCTGCATAGCAATGAATGTTGGAGGTGAAACAGCGTGGGAGACAGCACACAGCCTTGGGGCACTCCAGCATTCACGGGCTTCGGGTTCGAGCAATATCCGTCGACAACGACCTGTATGCTGCGCCCAGTGAGGAAGCTGGAGGTCCACTTGCACAAGCTCTCGGGAAGCCCAAATGATGGAAGTTTGGAGAGGAGCGCCTTGTGCCATACACGATCAAAGGCCTTTGCTATATCCAGGCTAACTGACAGGCCTTCCCCCTTGCTTTCAATAGCCGCTGCCCATCTATGTGTTAGGTATACCAGAAGATCACCTGCCGACCGACCATGGCGAAACCCGTATTGTCGATCGTTGATCAACTGGTGACCCTCTAGATATACTAAGAGCTGACGGCTAATTATGCTCTCCATGATTTTGGAGAGCAGGGAGGTAATAGCAATAGGCCTGTAGTTTGCCGGATCCGAACTGTCTCCTTTTTTTTGGATCGGATGGACAAGGGCTGACTTCCATGAGTCAGGGACTACGCCTTTAGAATAAGAGTGCCGGAATAAACGCGTTAGCACCGGCGTCAACTCGTAATACTGATTCGTTTTGTTTTGCTGTTTTAATTAAAAATCGATCTTCTATCTATTATATAACTATAGATAAGCAAGTGTCCTGTCATCGCGGACTCTTCTTTTATTTATAATAAAATATTTAGGTATCTTTACATTTTCATTCTAATTATTACATTAGTTCATAAATTGTTAGTTTTCTTAAATAAATGTTTAACTCTTTGTTTGAATATATCACAGATTATATTAAAACTGTAAAATGTTGAAGCTGTAATTATGTTGATGTAAAATGGAGTGGCAATTACATTGACATGATAGTTTTTGGTATACAAGAATTATCTATTTTGAAACAGGCGACTGATTTTAATTTTAATTTTTTAATTTATTTATTAACATTATTAAAATAAAAGATAAAAATAATAATACTAAAGTCTTACTTAAAAGCTAGTTAACACTGTGCCTGAACTAGGTAATCCTGTGTTTCAGGCGTATAGAGCTGATATTGAAACTAAAAAATTCCAAGTATGAATTAATCTACAGTTTATGCATACAAGTAAACAATGTCTTCAATGTAATGACTATTAACTAATACAAATACAGATAATGTTTATTTTAACACTATTAGTAATTTTGTGTATCTTTATAGGACATATTTTGAAGTGCTTCATGATGAGCTTTCTTACAATTAATATAATTAAAGGGATTAATGTTTGCTATAGCGTTTAGTTTATTGTAAAGATACGGTCCTAGGAATACATAAAACTTTGATGTAAAAACAAAGTTTGTTTTCTGTTTTTTGAGGACAAACAATATTTTTGCGTCTCTTATCGATAAGTTCAGTATTACTTTCAGATTCTGATGATGAAGATTCTGCTGAACCTGTTGTTCAGTCATGCCGTCATCTACTCATGCCGTCACCGATATATTTAAACTATGACTTTTCCTAATCTTGGGTGGCTGTGTATTCTTTTCCGGTGAAATCGAGCGGTTCAAAACCCTTTTTATGCCCAGTACGAAATTGTCAACTTCATGCACAATCTTTTTATTTCTCCGCAGGTGTGTGCAGGTTTCATCATTGTTTTTCCTAACTGACTCCCGGATTTGAAGCAATGGCATAAAACCTTTGCGCCATCAATGCTTTAACTTACTCTTACCGGGATAAAAAGTTTTACGAAATGTTATTGTAAAAACACGTTTATGTAGGTAACAATACTTTGTATCTATTTCCGTTCAGCCGTTGAAACAAATATAAGTACAAAAACTCATATTGATCGTCTGAAAATAATCATTTGACTAAAACCAGAAAGTCATTTGTTTTCTAATTATAAGAGTAAAGCTTCATTTATTACATTCCCATTTTATGACATTAAAATTATTTAAGTAATTAAGCTAATTACATACTGCATTTTGTCTCTTGTGGGAAATCTACCACACTCTATTAAAAACAAATAAACAATGTAATGTTTTATAGACAGACGTTGTTCTGTATATAATAAACAGAATAAAATTTTATGAATTTGTCAGAAATAAAAAATATGTCCATACAAAACAAATATTGGAATAATTGCTTTAGATTGTAAATTTTCTCCCACAATGACAACAGCCACTTCGTCAATGGTGGGTGAATTAAACCTCCTTGTGTGTTCACCGACAGGTTTTTGTCAGCTCGAATGACAATATTATGGCTGTTTGATTTGCACGAACTCGTTGCATTCTAAGCTTATGTACCTACTTCAATGTCACTCTCAAACTTATGACTTATCAGTCTATCAGTCTACATAAAAATAATCTGATAGATATTTAACAACTGTTGTTAATCTACCAACCATAGTTAGCATAAATTAGATTTATCTTTTACCTGAGAAAGTTAGAAAGATATAAAAAATCTTATTAGTTATTCATTTTAAACTATTCTTTCTATTTGATTTCTGAACGACGGACGGGGGACACATCAAAGGAAAAACAAAATTGTTGTTTTTATTTAATTCTGAGCATTTTCATATTTATTCACCTTTTAAACCTTCCCTGGACTTCCACAAATAATTCAAGACCAAAATTAGCCAAGCCAACAGCAATTCATTTTTATATATATAGATTATCATCTGTTTTTATTATTCTCTCCGTTTTCAAATTGTAAATCTAATTAACTTCATCCAACACAATAGCTTTATGTAATATGCACATATAAAATCAGTTTCAATGAGTATAATTAATACGGTGTTAGTATCCACTGGGCATAAAATTGTTTTGCATGTTGTTGTTATTACTTTAACGGAATTAATAACGTAACTGTTAACTTTTACCAGAGCTTGGGCGATCGATTCGCAGAAGTATTGAAACGTATTTAAAATTAAGGAATAAGTTGTTTTATTGTAACGCGGATATAATAATAATAATAAGCCTTTTATTAATTCCAAACAACGTTCAAATACATAATAATATAATCTTAACACTACGCATATAATATAAAATACATATAAAAGTTATGTTATTGGAACCCCACTGAGGGTATATGCCTCCTCCAGCTTATTCCATGTATCCGTTTTTTTGAAATAGTTCCTCTGATGACAGTTCCAATAAGCCCATACACAGCTGGAATTAATATTTGTAATAAGGAGTCACAGTACCTGCCTTCCGGCTTCACCACTAGTTCAGTTAGATCTTTGATACAATTATGAAAATTTTGAAATTTGTTTTTATAGTCGCTTAGCTGTCATTATCACTTTAAAAACATTACATTTTGTATATCTTATTATTATTATGATAGTATAGTTTTGATTATTTCCCTTACTGATTTGACCACCTTTTTAGTACGAACACTACGTGGACGGCCAGATCTTTTTATGTCACAAACAGAGGAGGTCTCATTGTACCTATTAATATCCCGGTACACAAACATTTTACTAATACCAAGCATACGGAGAGTTTTATAAATTGCATTTGGCTCCATACCTGTCTACACAAAGTAATGCAATCACAGCGATTCGGTTCTCTTAATCCCTCTCCATTTTAATATCGCAAAATATTTTACAATGTATTGGCGCCAAAATGAGAAAACTCAGTGAACAATCTTAAAAAAATGACATATTCCAAATTCAAATGAAATATTTTGTTTACTTTTAATTGTCATAGTATTTATGGCCAGTTTAAAGTATATACTAAAAAATTAGTGCTATACGATATGATAAGAACAGATCACTCATTAATAATGATTTCGTAATTTGTAAAAACAAGAAATACGAATTTATAAATACAACGTTGATATGTGTATAATTTGATTAATAAATTATGTCTGTTTAATTTTTACGCTTAGCTGAAACAACGCACAAGAAACATTTCTAGAATAAATACACAAACTTGTTCTTATAACGAAATTATTTTTAAATAACCTTAAATCAATAAGCAGTATTAGTAAAAATAATAATTCCGGCTCCTAAAATATTTTCTTAAGAGTTTAGCTTAGAAGAAGGAGCTTAATATTGGAGTCACACATTAACAAAACTTCAGAGGAAAACTAAATATACTACATACAACCGCCATCCTGTGCAAAGGAGCCTCCGACTGGTAAATATAATCTCTTTTGTATTTTGTTTTCGAATCCTATCATGACACGCTGTAGGCTTTAACTGCCTGTATCGTTGTTTCCTGTGTGGATATGTCATAAATACTCAAATAATTAAACGTTAGTTGGCGAATTAAAAAATGCTCGTACTCTGTGTGACCGAGCGGGAAGTATATTTAAAGCGCCTTTGAGCGTCGCGCAGTTATATCCTCTGTAAAAATTATTGCCGCAAAATATTGCTAAGGTATTAAGTTTTACAAACTACTTAGTATGGAACAATTAATTTGTTTTGATCCCATCTATTCAAAAAGGACGACATGGTTCGCCTTTAATTACACCCAAAGGTGGGGTTTTCTATGAGAAACGTTTAGCGGGCAGTAATAAGTTTTTAATACTCTAATCTAATTTCTAAGTGTGCCACAATTATCATTGCCGCGCGCTTTTTGAATTTAGAACATCTTCAGTTCAGCGCTCTTAAGCGCTGTTCAGCACCAAAAAAATCGAATGCAAACATTGTTTGAATAAAGACTGGCTGGTACGACGGCCAATAGTCGCGCCGCCACGGAAAAAAAGAATCAAATTAAAAATGCTCGAACTACAGTCCGCGTTTTCGTCAATTTTCACGTATTGTTAACCCTCGTTTACACCAAGGTATTATACAACACGTATTTGACAAGTATCATGCAAATTACAAATACAAGTTGTATGCAATGTTTTCTAAATACAAGAACATAAAACTTATCGGAGACAATATTTGTATGAAACTTGTCTGAGGAAATTGTTTGTCACCGACTAGTTGTCTACATGTATATGATCTCATGTTTTAAACTTGTTGTAGGATTGTAGCTATACTTGTTTAAGACATGGTACAGACAATAGAAAGTGAAGGTCTTGCGGAACTTTGCTTCATGTGTGCAGTATACTTGTACATCACACAGAATGAAGGAAATTCAAGAAAACTATAAAAGTACTGGTAGTGATCATTTTTGTGGAGACGACAGCAAGAAGGGGCCTATCGTTCCTTATTGAATGATTTAAGAATAGAAGACAGAAGTGGATTCAGAAATTTTGTTAGAAAGAGACCAGTAAATTTGGAGAATTTGCTTTAAAAAGTTGCACCATACTTTTTCTTAGCAGAATTCACCGTATCGAGATGCCATCACTCCAGCAGAGCAATTATTTTTTTTATGGAAAAGGAGGACAAAAGAGCGTACGAACGGGTCACCTATTGATACGTGGTCACCGCCGCCCACATTCTCTTGCAACACCAGAGGAATCACATGAGCGTTGCCGGCCTTTAAGGAAGGCGTACGCGCTTTTTTTGTTAGCTGTGTATTTGAGATTTCTAGCCACTGTTGACTCATATTCTTCTTTGTATATGCATCGTATATCAAAGGCAAAATGTAGTTAATGCATTATTACTCATGCTCGCGAGACGATTATAAAAGTATCGAAAGAATATCCTAATATAAGCCGAGATAAATATTGCTAATAAAGCATAAGCTAAGTAATAAGTAATAAGCTAAGTAGTAATAAGATAAGTGGAGTGGTCAAAGACATAAGTCTTTGACCACTCCACTTATCTTCTTCATTTCCACTAAAAAAAAGCGGTCTGTCCGGTAAATGTTTAAAACTTTATCCACCAAGCATGGATAGAGTATAAAACTTGTTTTAAATAAGTATTATACATAAACTTCAATAAAATTAACAATACTTGTCAAAAACATGTATGTTTTATGTTGGTGTGAACGCCGTCAATGTATCAGACTGTATCAAACATGTCTCAGATCCATATGTGAACGCAAGAATGTTTCGAGCTATTGCAATACATGATAAAAACAAATAATTATGAGTTGAAAAGTATTATACAAGTTTTGTATAAAACAAGTTTTTGGCTTATTTCTTGGTGTAAACGAAGGGTTAGAAAATCATGGTTTTGTTTTGAAAAATGACTTCTACAAATGACAATGAAAGTATAGAACTATATATCGCGTGACGTAGTGTTGCTGCTTCTAATAATCGTGTACAATAGACTTTGAACATTACTGCCACGAAATAAGGTGTTAATTTTGATGAATGGTTTAATGTTATCTGTACATAATGTTAATCTATACATATATACGACACCGCTTGGAAAATTTTTGACGAACTTTTAGTAGTCGATTGGGAGTATAGTTATTTATTATATACGTCAATACCAGACTTAATTTGTTATTTTTTTATTTAATCTGAAACGGTTCCATTGATTTGTACCAAAGTTTTGATTTTTAGATAATTGAAATAAGAATATTACACCTGAATTCTTGGAGATTTGTATTTGGCGTGTAACACATACCAAGAATTTGTAAAATTGAAATTGTTATTCAATAGTTAATAGGTTCAGGAACCAGGCACTGTTCAGGACAATTAATGCAATCAGGATAGCATAAAGGTACATATTTGTTTTTAAATAAATAGAAAAATTATAACAACTGTATATAATTTGTATTCAAATAGAGAAAGTGTATAAGTTTAAAATCATTTAAGTACATTAATTCTTAATTTTCCAAGTAAGTATTCATGGACATAACTAAGTAGGTACATTAATATTAATTTTATATAATGAGCGATGAATAAAATAAATTTGTAGAATAATGTAGGTAGATATTTTCAACTAAAACCTTTTTATAACTTTCAAGAATATTATTATTATGAGAATATTATATGTTTTGAGAATATCAATAATATTCTAACTTTAAAATTACTAACACAACTATGTTTACCAAAGTCGTAAATAATTTCGTGAAAGTCCAGTTTATTTAATTGACAGCGCACGTGGCCGTAGCTCACAAAGTTACTGGCAAGATATTGACTTAAAAAATAACTATCCATATATGGTCTAATACCCAAAAAGTCACAACCAATATCGCCATAGAAATAGGTTTGGTTCAAATAAAAGAGAATTATTTGGACTGGAAGAGTACCAAGACCCTTTGTCGCTTTAACCCAACGTTGATTCTCAATCGGAATATCTTTAGTCCTTGGATTACTATATTGATCTCCGGCGCAAAATATAAGAGTGTTTGGCGTGACATTTGAGGCATCATAACGCACAAACCAATGGACCAATTAATAAACCGGTTTTTGCGTTTAATATCGGATCGGGCGTTTTTATTTTTTTTTATAGTTATAAGGCCTCTGCCTAGTTGCCACGTGTGGTTACAAAACGTGTGTTAAGTATCAAGTTGAAATTAATATCAATTATTAACATCTGTGACGGCCGTTCTTCCGTGGTTCCTCGTATTTTCAAACCGTTTATAGCTTTTGGCTGTGTGATGCTAGAATACTGAAATTTTTAGAATAAGATGTCTGATCCGACGATTTCAAATTTATTGACATCCTAGGTATACGTGGGGCGCCGTTACGGTTGCCGGAATGAAACAGAATAAATACTATGAATATTCAAAATGAATTAATTGTGTCTTAAAATATTCTATCTTAAAGGAAACATTTAAGCCAATCCTCCATGGTGACCTCGAAAACATGTTTTTTATACTCTTCGATAGCCACTTCTAGTTATGTAGATCGTTGACCGCGTTACTTCTTAATTGATTAAGATAGGAATTCTATGTTTTTTACATTAAAAGTCTGTGAAGAGCATGGCGAACATTGTGGTGCAGGATGATACAGCGTTTTTTGTTATATTTACGAAATTTGTCAATAACTTCCGGAAAACAAATGGTCGTGTACCAATCGGCTTAAATCCATGGTGACTTACACATGCAATCATGTCCCAATACAAAATAGGTATGTCGCAATGACAAAACGAATGACAGTCCGTTAAAAAAAATATACTAAAGAGTTCCAGTTTCAAATGTTATACTTTATAGCTTTTTAAATATTGTCTATGTTAATTGCCAGTTTCAGTTAAAATACTCTTAAACACCAAAGGAATCACAGGAGCATTGCCGACCTTTGAGGACTTTGAGGATATTTGAAGGTACCCATGTCGTATCGTCCCGGAAACACCGCACAAGGATGCTCATTCCACAGCAACATTCAGTTTATTGATTTTGTGAGAATTTTCAGTTTGACCCTCGTATTTGCAAAAACAAACTAGCCAAAAAGATTTGAAAACTCAAAAATTTTAAATCGATTTTTTTTTCAGGACTCGAAAGATCATGATTATTTCGCAATTAAAATTCCAGTCAAGCTTGGTACAATTAATAATATCTAATTATTATTTATTACAAAATTCAACCTAAATATAAAGTTAACATTTGTCTAAACATTATTATAATGTAACAAAGTTAGACACTCTAATAAGTCGAATCCTGTGCAATAGATATAAGAGCACGTTCCCTCATTATTTTATTCTAGTTAGTAGTTTTCTAATTAAATTATTATTCTAGTTAAATTAGTATTCTAGTTAGTAGGTTATTGTTTAGTAGTTACTTAGTACTCGAGAAACAAAAAATAAATTATCATAACGCTTATAGAAAGAGTAGCGAACTGTCGCGTATGATAGAGAGGGTGTTATGTGTTAGGTACGACACGTAATTTTTTTAATCACTCTTATTCAAACAAGCTAATTAACTTATTTATATTAAAAATACGCATGTGGAGAAATCTGATAGAGAGGGGGTTGAACAAAATGCGCCAACGTCTCATCAAGAGGAAAGGGAGGGTCCAAAAACCTAATTCATGGAAGCCCCCACAGCTGAAACGCATGGTAACCAGGTGGTTACCACATGCTTTTTATGTTGTGTATACCTATACAAATACAAAAGCATGGAAAACACAACCATGTCCTAAAATATAGTGTTATAGTAGGTAAGTAATAGGAAAATAAAATAAGTATGTTGAACCACACTCAAATTAATCACGCAACAAACTTTTATATTTCAACCAAAACTTAGCACCTACGACAAATAAACCTCTCCGATAAGTCGTTTTCCTTACTCCACAACTCTACTCGAAGCTGGGTCACTTTCTCCACGCAACCTTGATTTCTTACAACGGCGCGTTAACATTTACGCATAACACTGGCCATATTATTTTGACCATACAAGCTTTTACTTTTTCCGCAAACAATGTAATACACACAAGCTATTTTCATTTCATACGTGTCTATTATGTAAAATATCCGAAGACGGAATTATCGGTAGGCATTTGTTACATTAATCATCCACAATGCTTGCACCTGCGTGCCGTTACCCTTAGAGAAATAAAAAAAAAACTTACAAGAATCCGAGAATTCCAAAGGTTAGCCACAGATAACACTCACTCGAAATTTGAAATTGACACTTCCACCAAAATGGCGCGTAAAATCGCGCGTAAACACTACACTTTCTAATTTAAATTCAATAAAGTTTTTGTTTGAAAATATTATGTGAATACAAAGTCGGTTACGCCACGTTCGATACGGACAGTGGCTTAGCCGGCATTGGTTGGTTCTGGTCAGGTTCTTATTTCTGTTCTTACTTTGATGCGACTTACAAGTTAACACGACCACAACGAAATGCGTTGATTCTGTTCGATGTTTCCGTTATGCAGCGGGCATTTTAAAATAGTTGGTTAGTTGATGTGCTAACATGGGACGTGTTGAAATAAGGTGTCTATTTTCGCAATAACCGCTAAGATGGGTACACACATTTGAGGATACTGCGAATTAAATATATCCGCAAATATTACACAGTTAACGTGTTTAATAGACTCGATTCATGAAAATGCGAAACACGTTTTATTTTTATGATATGTAGAGTCGTGATGTTGATTACGCTTTTGCTAACAATAAATTACATAAATAATATCATGTAGGGTTTCGGAAATTTTTAAGGTAAATAAATTAAAAGGAAAATTGTTAAATAATTATCAAATTCATAGCTGTCCCTTGAAGTCTTTATTAATAAATTTCAATACAATGATGAAATATAAAATGATACCTAGAGTTAATGATACAAGATGTCTGTCCAAGACTGGTATTTAAGTCAAAACATTCGCCTTTTGAGAGCTGAAACAATCTCATTAAGCCACTTTACCCTTATATTTCCTGACATATCTCTCTGTACCTCACTTGTTTCTTAACCGGTACTTTCCATTCATTAAAAGTAACAGAAGGTCGGTACAGTAAATACCTACATATTTCCTGGATATACAACTTTTTTCTGTTGCAGCCTTCAAGAGGTTATTATTCTTGTAGTGTACAGGTTCCTAGATTTGTTTGTTTTTTTTTACTCTATATAAGCTTCACCAATATCTCTCTATGTTATGTGTATCGGAATATTTTGTACTCTTGCGCCGCATGTATACACCGCAGGTTTACGATTATATTTTATAGAGTTTGTATATACAAAATTCCCGGGCTAAAGATATATATATATATATAAGTACTTACATAATGTATGTATGTACATCCAATGATCTATGCAACTATACATAGGTAACAATAATTTTACCGTAGTTATAAATAACCATATCTTTTGTCCACAACTTCTGAGCAATATGGTGTATTTATTACGTTTAAAATGACATAGATTTTATATGTTATGTTCATTCTGGGACCAGGTTCATACATTATTTGTCCCTCTCCTTTAAAGGTGGGGGTAGAGTTTGTTTCCCTACCGTTCATGTGTATTAGATAGAGTAGTCAATGTATTACATAGGCTACTACATCGGGCATGGATGTTTTAGAAACAAGTTTTTTGAAGTAACGTTCGGTGGCAGATCTCAGTCCAGTAAAAAGTATCAATTAAAACCGCAACTTACTGTAAACAATAATCCCATCGAAGCTGAATTGCCGCACAGAAAACATTCTAGAATCTAGAAACTTGGAGCGTCAAATATCCCGAGTGAAATCTGTGCACGTAGTTAAAATCTGGGAGCAGCTTTCAAGTTACCCGTGCGCATGGGGAATGACTCCCTGACCCATGTGGAAAGGCACTATACCTCAAACTCGACCACAATGAAATGACATCGCTGACGATCCCGCAGTGCTAGAGCAGCCTGGAATACAGTTTAGACAAAAAACTGTCCCCCGAGCTCTATTTATCTTGAATGTTAAGAAATCGAGCGGGACGGATGGCATTTCTTCCATCATGTGTGGAACTGAGTTAACACCAGTGCTGACGCGTTATTGTAGCGCACATACTGCAAAGGCGTAGTCCACGGAAGTCAGTCGGAAGTATCCTTCCTGCCCATAATATGATATTCATTTTTTTTTATCAAAATAGCATCTAAAATCTAATAATATTAAAATATCGTACAGTAAAATTTATGATTAAATAGCGAAAAGCGGTCGCTCCATTTCCAAACTGTCGTATCATCACAGAATATAGAGTACTGGAAAGTCATTTTATGTTACAGTGACCTTTACCATAGAAACGTTTTTAACAGTAGGCATAACAACCTTATGTTCGTTCCTCGTGTTAACATTATAATTATCACAGTTTCTAACAAATTCACCAATGTGCCTATGATATTGCATAACATTTTGTTATTTTTAAGTTATATCCCTCACTTCTGAGAATAAATATACAAATTTAGTTTGTATAAATATATCTCTTTAAGGACGATGCGGGACTCAAACCCGCGCCTCTTTGGTTTATACGAGCGCCTTTACCAAATGAGCCAACCGTCCGAGTGACGCAACGATCGTAGATCTTGGAATCTCTCGTTCGTCTCTCAGGTTGTGGCCCCATCTGCAGGAAAGCTAGACAGTTAAAATCAAAGTCAAACTCAGATAAACTTATTTAAACAGACCTACACTAAGCGCTTTTGAATTGCCTTAATAAATATTTCATTTTGAATTACAGAATTTGGAAGAAAAAGAACATACAAGAACATCAACAGCAACTCTTTTTAAATCAATGAGTATTTTACAACTACATATATTTTACAAATACATAACATATTAGTTTGTAAGCTACTGTATCTAATTTATGAATTGTGTTGTAACTAAAAAGCGTTTTAAATATAAAATATTTCATAAAAAGTAATAATAAATAAACTGTATAAATATAAATGATCGTACATTGGATGCCTTGAGAGCTTGAATTCATTGTTTTTGATACATCTGATGAAGTTAGTCTCGATCTAGCGAAGGCCTTCGATCGAAAGACGATCCTAGATTCGTTCCCTGCAACCCCGAGAACCTTGTTAACGATATCTGTATTTATACAATAATAATTATAATGTTAGTACGGATTTTGCTAGGGATTTCACAAAATAATCCTAAATTCGTTTTTTAACATTCTGAGAACCTTGGAGCAGGTTCTCTTTCCTTCAATAGCTATAATTTACAGTCATTCATAATATGTTGACCCGAACTAAAATTCGAACCGCATTCACTCAGGAACTGTTAAAATGTATGCTATGTTCATTTTTTACCCCTGATCAAAATGTAATGATGATAAGTTTAGTCGTTAAGTCCTGATATCTAGTATTTAGCGATAGATTAATATCAATCAAACAAACTTACTTACATTCGTATTTATAATATTGTAAGGATAGAACGCACTCTCTGTGTTTAACACATTACAATGACATAAAGTTATATCGTATGTAAATATAAATGAATTTTGTTTATAAATAGCTGATATCGTCAAATAATGAAATCAACGCTTCTAAGAAAAATTCAAGATATAAAATTAATCTCAAACAGATAACAACTCTACATTTGTTTTACAATACCTTGAAAGAATTTGAAGTAAATTCAGGTGTGTCCTCACGGTTCACATTTAGGTCCTATTTTATTTTTACTATATAAATAGTAAAACGTAAAAAGTAGTTTATAAAAACGAATTAGCTAGTGAAATTTATCATTCAAATTGTTCTTTTTTAACTGATGATCTTAAATTTTTTTAAATTCTTCAATTTGCATCAGGCGCGGGTGGCCGGCAAATAATAAATTACCTCTCAATATGATTATGCGCAAACATATCACATTTACAAAACAAAACAAGTCAACTACATCGAAATATCATATGACAACCACTACTTGTCGATTATTATGATACAGTCGATCAAATTCGGGACTTTGGACTAGTATTAGATAAAGAGTTATCTTTTACTTCAGTCATATACACAACATAGTTTCCAGATCATTTAAAATTCTGGAGAAACTTTAAGATTCTTAAAAAAAACTAACTGCTCTAAAATGCAAATAACGTTAACTCCATCTTAAAATATTAACTTTGTGTTTGTAACCCACAATACCAATGTCATATTGATAGTATAGAGAGCATAGAAAAGAGATTCGAGAACGAAGGCAAATAGACAAACTAAGAAACTAAATAACTAAACTTTCAAAGACCAATGAAAATACTTTGGATTTGTTAAATACCGCCGTTAGGTTCCTGACAAAATCTTTTTATATAAGATTTCTAGAGCCCTACTAGATTCTCCACGACTGCTGGCTTTTGTACCGGCCTTGTTGTTCCAAGACGAAACGCTAGAATAGTAAACTTTAAGAAATTATATGAATAATAATATTTATTTTATTATTTTTAATCATATTCTGTAATAATAATTATAGGAGGGTACAGAACCATTTTGGGCTTCAATAGCTTGCTGCCGCGGTCGCGATCATAATATTTTTACCAAAAAACAAAAACAGACCTATTTCGTAGCAGTATAAGTCATATATAAAAAAAAACTATTGACATTCAATGCTTAGCACATGCATCAAAAATAGTATTTTCCTCGATTGAATTAGACCAATTATAAAAAAGTACTCTTTGCCTATAATTGGAACTACATTCTAAAATTGTAACTTAAAATATTTGTATGCTCGATTATTGTATTTATGGTGTAAATCTGTTGGTGAACCATTAAATTAATGAATAAATAATATATGTATAGTATAAACGGGAAGTCAATAAACTAATCGTGAAGTAAAGCATGAGGCTTTGTGCACAGATGTACTGACGACGTCGTTCATGTGCTAGGACGACCCGCACTGCTTCACTCTGTCATATTGTATTTTATTTTATTCGGAAAACTTACAGAATTACAGTACTCTGCCAAAAAAGTATCGGAAAAAGATCAATAATACACAAAATGTTAGTTATCCATTCAAAATTTTATCGCCATTCAAAGTATGCTTCTCACGAACTTACGCCAACGAAGAACACAATCAGCAAAACACTTTGAAAAGCTTTTTCCGGAATTCAGTTTAGTTCTTGTTGCTGCTACTTTATGTCATCTACCGAATAAAAACAGGTGCCATGAAGTGCTAATTTGAGCTTAGGAAACAGAAAGTGGAAGTTGGCTGAAGCCATATCTGGTGATCGAGTGGTTACTCGATGGCATTTGTTTGAGATTTTGGTCGTTAACAAAGATTGCCTTGTACGAAGACGCATTATCATGGTGCAAATTCCAAGAATTTTCTTTCCACAAATCTGGCCTTTTTCTGCATTATAAATAATAATAACATACTTTATTTACCGTTTGACCTTCTGATAAGAATTCCAATTACAGAACACAACACAATTTGACTTTTGATCGATTTTGACGTGGTTTATTCGGTTTCGGTTCAGTTGGAATGCGGTACTCCGAAGCTTGAAATCAAATGTAATTAAATTTATTTATTTTTATTGACCGTGGTTATATAGTCCTTAAAATTGGTAATTTCACAGCGCCAATACGCCAATAAATCAGCATTTATTATGCTGATTTTTTGATTTGATTATCAATATTATATAAAATATATTTTTGCGTGATTAACACAAATTATTAAGCCTTAATTCAATAATATCATAAAAAACATAGTAATTTTGAAGACATCACTCCCAAATTATTTCTTTAAAATATTAAAATTTATGGCTATAGAGTTCTTTTAAAGTATAGAAGCATTTATGTATTAATTTGTAAGATTAATTTGTTATTTTTCAGGGGGATAACGTGGGGATAACCCTCTCTTCTGGAATTAATGTGACCAAAATTAATAATCCCAGAAGTGAGAGTTATCACTTTAAAAAAATAACAAATTGTTTAGATTTTGCAAAGCAACATCTCAAGTCAATTTCCTAATATGCAAATATTGGGATTGAGCAGGTTATCATCTGTAAAGTAGATCTTGTAGATGCAGCCACAACCTGAGAGTTGAACAAGACATACCAAAATTAACGATACGTCACTCGAACGGTTGGCTCAGTAGAAGAGTGCTCGGACGGAATCCAATTGTTCGCGGGTTCAAGTACAACATCGTTTATTTTTTACAAATTTAATTTGTGTCATTTATGTATTGGCCATAATTTAAATTTTTATGCATTAAAGTTTTAGGCATTGATCGGCTTGATTTCTATTTTATGCTCAGGTCATACTGTAAGTGTATTCCATTACGAGAAACCTTCTTGCATTCCTTGGAACCATTGTATAAAGCAGTTGTTCCAGTCTTCCTGAGGAACATTTTTAATGTCCTCTTGGAAATTCACCTCTTTCTCTAGGTTTACCTAAAATTTTTGGAAATAAAAAGCTGGCTGAAGGCCCGGATTATGTGGTGGTTATGTATAGTGGATGCAACATTAGTTCCACATTTAGAGCCTTCAAAAACTCAATCGATACCTTAGCGGAGTGTGATGATGCATTGTCGTGATGAAGGATGATATTGATGCGATAATGTTTTTCTGAAACTTTTTCAGAAACTCTGGGCAAGTACATACTCACATACTTAACAATCTACTAAACCAAAGCATAGGCTTTGGTTTTCAAGCATTACAGTAGTGTACATAATGTCCCGATTTGCCGAAAAAGACGCAACCATTTTATTACTAATGTTTCAACTTTTCTTGACTTTCGAAGGTAAATCCTGAAAAGAAAGACTTATTCCGCCGATTGATGATCGTTGCTAATTGTGATCTTTCTTTCAGGTTCAAAGCAATATATTCAGTTTTTTTTTATATGGAAAAGATGGCCTAACGAGCGTACGGGTATCTGGAGTTAAATTACCGGTGCAGTGGGTGGTTTACCAGTGGGAGCCGGCTAGATTATTGGTACCACAATACCCACACACTATTTCTGCCGTGAAGCAGTAATGTGTAAACATTACTGTGTTTCGGTCTGAAGGGCGCCATAGCTAGTGAAATTACTGGGTAAATGAGACTTAACATCTTATGTCTCAAGGTAACGAGCGCAATTGTAGTGCTGCTATTTTTGGGTTTTCCAAGAATCCTGAGCGGCACTGCACTGTAATGGGTAGGGCGTATCAATTACCATCAGCTGAACTTCCTGCTCGTCTCGTCCCTCATTTTCATAAAAAAAGTGGTCAGCGCCGCCCACATTCTTTGCAACACCAGAGGAATCATAAGAGCGTTGCCGGCCTTTAAAGAAGGTGTACGCGCTCTTTTTGAAGGTACCCATGTCGTATCGTCCCGGAAAAACAGCACAAGGAAGGTCTTTCCACAGATTTGTAGTACGTGTAAGAAAGTTCCTTGAAAACTGCACTGTGAAGGACCGTCACACATCCAGATGGTGGGGATGATATCCTAATTTGTGGCGTGCAAAGGATAAGTCCTGTTTTTTTTTTTTGGATTTACACAACAATTGATGTTTGTCACTCCGTTCTTTTACAAACTGAAAGGCTGAAGGCATTACTTCACATGGGACATTCTCAGCGTTCCATTTATGAGTATTGCTATGTCATCTGCATAACCAAAAGTAGTGTGTCCTCTTTCATTCAGCCAAGAGTCGCGATAGGACACCTCTTGGGGCACTTGCTGATTAGGTACCTTAGTTGTTGTGGGAGTACTCACCATTATCTTGACCGTCCTATAGCTGTGCAGTTCGGTAATCAAATCAAATCAAAACCAGTCTATTCACGTAGGTCACGGAAATGACACTTATGAATGTCAAAAAAAAATATTTTTTCTTATTGAATCTACCGCTACTTCGTAAAAGGTTGAACTAATGAGAAGAAGTAGCAAGAAACTCATTGCCACTCTTTTATATCAAGATTTACATTTAAGTATATCGATTTAGATTAGATTTAGAGTAGGTATCCGGACGATCGTAAAGAAAGACGTATTGTATTTTGCTCCGCAAAAAAACCATTTGAAAAGTTAGTAAAAAGTGATTGTTAAGTGTCGCAATAGGCAACAGTTTAAAGTATAACACCTTAGCTTCACTTAGTATAAATTTAAATCAAGTTATTTTAGTAATTTAAAAGTTATCAGCATAATAACAAGTGACAATAACCGTGCAATTTAAGCCTACCCTCAACATTGATTCGGTAGCTAGTGAATCATCGCCGCGTACCTGTGATAACCGTACTGCGTTTACCGCAACTGGCACGGTACTTGCCTGCCTACATTATAATATTATAATTATAATATTATAAATTAAGTAAGCCACACTGTTTATATATTTGACTTGACTTGGAATTTAAACTGAGAACGAAATGAATGATAAATTACTAATATTCTTTGAAAAAATGACTCGAAACTCGATCCACTTGTAAAGGAAATTTCAACTCTTAAACCAGAAAACCAGAAATTACGGGAAAGAATAGATATTTTAGAAATATCTATTCTTTCCCATAATGTAATAGCATTCGGGATAAAAGAGGAGGAGACCTCGCAAAATAACCTTATAGAAGCAATATGTGAACTAATAAGAAACAAAACTAGAGTTGCTATCAACCCGAGCGATATCAATAATATGTATCGTATAGGGAAACGTAGTGCCGATGAAACCAAATCTAGGTCAGTTGTTATATCCTTTCTGAACCAATGGAAGAAAGAGCACATTATGAAGAATAAGAAAAAGATGGAAACTATTTATCTAACAGATGACTACCCAAAGAACGTCTTAGAAAAAAGGAAAATACTACAGGAGCAACTAATGGAAGAAAGAAAGAAGGGTAACTATGCAATTATTAAATATGACAGCCTCATAATCCGTGACAATACACATAAAAATGAAAAACGAAAACGAGAGAAATCGATTTCACCAAGGGAACAACAACTTCACAAACATCAGGGTAATGCAAACAGATCCAAAGCAAATAGGACAAATGCCTTTGACTTGCTGAGAGCAAGAAGTAACTCTCTCACTGCTCTCCCTTCCACTTCTAAAAATGAATAGGAGTACGACAGCCGGATAAAAAGCAATACATTAAAAAAAGCACAAACAAAGTTCCCCACCCCGGCTAGTCACCGTGGGGACAACGACAACTACCCTCCAGAACTAAAAAACACTATTATAAAAAGTAAATTCAAATTCAATATTGCTACATTCAACGTGAGAACCCTAAAATCCGAAGAGCGACTTATAGAACTTGAACAAGCACTGGGACAAATAAATTGGAATATAATCGGAATTTGTGAAACTAGAAGAGACCAAGAATACATACAAGAAATAGAAAATAGATATATTTATTTTAATAAGGGTCTCATTAAAGGAAATAATGGAGTTGGCTTTTTAGTGAAAATTGAAATGAAAGAAAGAATTAAGCAATTTATAGGTATTTCTGATAGAATATCAATATTGGTCGTAGAATTGCCAGGCTACAAAAAAGAATGGACAATATTTCAAATATATGCGCCACACGAACTAGCAATAGAAGAAGATAAAATTTTGTTTTATAAAACACTCACCTCTACATTGGAGAAAATCAAATACGACAATCTTATAATAATGGGGGATTTCAATAGTCAAATTGGAGAATATACCGAACGAGAAAAAGGAATCATGGGCCCGTATAGCTATGGCAAGAGGAATGATAATGGTAACAGATTAATCAATTTTGCTTTCGAATTCAATCTTACTATTACAAATACACTTTTTAAGAAAAACAAAAACAGAAAATGGACATGAGTCTCCCCTCATGCAATTACTTATAACGAAATTGATTTTATTCTTACAAACAGACCGCGAACATTCGAGAATATGGATGTCGTCAATAGTTTTAATTTTAGCTCTGATCATAGAATTCTAAGAGGAACTATAAAATCTAAAGAAACAAGATCCAGGTATATTAAAAAACCAAACAGAGGAAGAATATCGCTACTGATTTCAGAGAACCTATTGGACGATTTTGAAAAGAAACTTAAACAAGAAATATACAACAATAAAGATGAAACTATACAAAACAAATATGATATTCTAGAGAAGAATTTAATTGAATTCAAGGATAAGTTAATTACACGTAAAGAAAAAAGGAATAACATTGGAAACGAAGCGTTGATACTATTGGATAAGAGAAAAGATTTGTTGGCTGATCGGAAAACTCATAAAAAAGAAATTCAAGACATAAGTAAAAAAATAAACGAAAGCATTAGAAAATATAAAAGGAAAGTGGCTACTGACACTATTATAGACCATATAGAAAAAACGGGTGGAGTGAAAAGGGCACAAAAATCTCTGGATCGTAACAAAAAGTGGATTCCTAGATTGTTGAATACAAAAACTGAAACGTGTCAAACATCGAGAGAACATATATTAGAAATCGCAACTAACCTCTACAGCTCCTTGTACGAAGATCACGAAATAGAAACAACAGATTTTTATTACAGAACGGCACAGTTTGAAGAACAAGTACCGCCTATATAGTATACTACAGAGTGAAGTCGAAAAAGCTATAAGATCTCAAAAAGACGACAAATCACCTGGAGAGGATAACATATGTAATGAAGTGATAAAAGGAACTCTTCGTAAAACAATTACACTAATAACAAATCTATATAATGAAATAATGAAGACAGAACAAATACCAAAACAGTGGACAGAAAATATAATTACATTACTTCATAAAAAAAGAGATACACAATTAATTGAAAACTATAGACCAATAAGCTTAATGCCCAACTTGTACAAAATATTTCCTAAAATTTTGAATAGAATAACCACAACATTAGATGAGTCGCAGCCAAGAGAACAAGCTGGTTTTAGAAACAAATTTTCAACGATAGACCATATACATGTAATTAAACAACTTGTACAGAAATGTAATGAATATAACCAACCATATTATTTAGGATTCGTTGATTACAGTAAAGCATTCGACTCTATAAAACACAACTCTCTCTGGAATGCACTAAAAATACAAGGAATTAACGGCAAATATATAAATTTAATAAAAGAAATTTATAAAAACAATAGAGCAAAAATTAAATTGGAAAGATTAGGACGAGAATTTATGATCAACAAAGGTGTGAGACAAGGAGATCCACTATCACCCAAACTATTTTCGGCTGTTTTGGAACAAATCTTTTGAAAATTAGAATGGGAGGATCAGGGAATAAACATAGATGGTCAACGCCTACATCATTTAAGATTTGCGGACGACTTAATTATTATTGCCCAAGATCCTAGAACGCTCCAAAAAATGCTACAGGATTTGACCCAAGAAAGCAAAATAGTGGGTTTGGATATTAACACTGAAAAAACCAAGATAATGACTAACAGATCACATGAACTTATAACAGTAGACCAAAATACTATCGAATATGTTGAAGAATATACGTATTTGGGCCAAATCATATCCCCCACAAACCTCATAGACAAGGAAATAGAGCAAAGAGTGGCAAGTTCTTGGAGAAGATACTGGTCTTTAAAAAATATAATGAAAACTAATGAGATCTCGCAAAAACTTAAGAGCAAAGTTTTCAATATGTGCATTCAACATCAAGCTCAAATATCGCAGTCTGCCAAAACTATCACCAATAGTAAAATAATAAAAGGTACTATACCATATTATTTCAAACTAAAAAGTAAAGAACAAAATAATGATCTCAAAAGCGATTCATTTTTTCGAGTCCAAATTTTATCTTAATATAATGCATCAGAATATAGCAAGCGTTTTAAGTAAAAAAGATCTACTAAACATAGCTCTAACTGAACTTTTTGAAAATGGAAAAGTAGTAGATGTTATATGTCTATCAGAAACATTCGTGAATGCAGAAAACAGATCTAATATTAAGTTGAATGGATATACAATGGTATCTGCTTTTTGTAGACTTAAGCAAAAGCGTGGTGGGGTCTGCATTCTAGTCAGAGACTATATTGAGGCTGTAAAATTTGATGTCATGGATGAGCTATGTGTAGAATATTCTTTCGAATGTTGTGGTTTAAGAATACCAAAGCACAAATTAATTGTAATATATCTATACAGGACGCCGAATTCGAACGTTGCTGACATTTTGAATAAGCTTGATTTACTTTTACACAAATTAAGATATTGGGAGACCAGAAATATTGTGATTGTTGGTGATTTTAATATCGCCACTCTAAAAAATACTAAAACGAATCTGGAGTTTACAAATTTATTGCGAAATTATAATTTTTTTAAACATATTAATGAACCTACTCGGCAAAAATCCTGTATTGATCTCTTTGTTAGTAATATAGAAAATGCCACAGGGGAGATTCGTCAGTTAGGCCTATCGGATCATGACACAGCACAATTCTTAGTAGTACCGACAAAAATAAATAATTCAACACCGTCGTATAAGTTAATTTTCAAAAGAGATTTATGTAATCAAAACATAAACAAATTTAAGGACTGTATAAAAAGTCTTAACTGGATAGACGTGTATGATGCCCAGAAATTGGACGAATCTTTTGATGAATTTTACAATACATTAATCATATTTTATAAATTATGTTTTCCTCTTCTTAAGTATAAAATTAATGTTTCAAATTCAAAAATAAAATGGTTGTCCAGAGGTATAAAAAAATCATGTGCAACAAAAAGAAAATTAAGGTATCAATATTATAAGAATAAAATACCTGCCAACAAAAACAAATTTAATAATTATTCAAAGATTCTCAACAAGTGTATAGACCTAGCTCAGAGAAGTAGTAACAACAAATATATACTTTACTCGAAAAATAAATGCAACGCGTCGTGGAATGTGATTAAAAATAAAACTAACTCTAATGTAGGAAGTATCGATGAAATTAAATATGAAAATAAAATTATAAATAATCCAACTCAGATTGCTACTATTTTTAATAATTATTTTATAAATACAGTCACACAAAGTCAAAGTGAAAATGTACAAAAATAAAAAACCTACATATAAATTAAAACATAACAATTCAAATATTTTCTTAATGCCAACTGATGAAATGGAGATAATAACCGTTATTAAGTCACTTAATAATTCAAATTCCACGGGCTGCGATGAAATAGCAACAAAGGTGATAAAGGAATGTGCAAAGGAACTAGCTCCAGTCCTAGCCTACTTAATAAATCTATCTTTTGAAGAAGGTACTTTCCCATCAAATTTAAAAAAGGCAAAAGTAACACCTTTACTCAAAGCGGGTGATAAAAAGTATATTAACAACTATCGACCAATCACACTCATTCCTGTTATCTCAAAAATTTTTGAAAAGATACTGCACAAGCGATTAACATCTTTTTTAACTAAACATAATATCATTTTGGTGAAACAAAATGGTTTCCAAAAAGGAAAATCAACAACTTTAGCGTGTTTTTCGCTAATAAAAGAAATATCGGAATGCATGGACACAAAAATTCCAGTAACATCAGTATTTTTTGATATGAGCAAAGCTTTTGACAATGTTTGTCATGAAAAACTATTAGATAAATGCGCTCAATATGGTATTCGAGGTCTAGCAAATGACTGGCTTAAAAGTTATCTTTCAAACCGTACTCAATACGTTGAAATTGCTAAATTAAATAATAAACAAGAAGTAATACTTTATCGATCAGAACTTAGACTTAAAACAAAAGGTGTACCACAAGGAAGTATATTGGGTCCACTTCTATTCATAATCTACATAAACGACTTACCTAGCATTACTACTAATAACTGTACTCTTTTTGCTGATGACATCTCTATTGTAATTAAATGTAACAATGAATTGACATATGATATAGAAATTAATAAAACAATAAAGGACACAATTGAATGGCTTACTGATAATAACCTGACTGTAAATATAAAAAAAAACAATGTATATGCAGTATTATAATAAGAATGGGAAAGGAAAAGATATTAATGTTAATTATCACACAATTAGGACACCTTGAGAAGCAATATTGATAAATGGACAAAAAATATTATAGACTGGTATCCAAGACAAGGGAAAAGAAATCAAGGAAGACAACCCATTAGATGGGAAGATTATTTTAAAAAAGTGGCTGGACCAACGTGAAGACGATCTGCTCTGGACAGATCACAGTGGAAATTTCTGGAGGAGGCCTATGTCGGAAGACAAGCGAACGATGTAGAAGATTAAGAATATCACTAATATTAGATTATTACTTAGATAAGAATATTACTTAGATTAGAATATTACTTAGTTTACAATATTATTTAGATTAGATTAGACTATATATATTGTATGAATCTTACATTGTTTGCAATAAAGGCTTATTCATTCATTCATTCATATCGATTTACAAATCATTTCAAATTATAATATAATATATAAATGTAAAATGATGCAACAGACACACTCAAACGTCAAATAGTCAATGTCAAATCCAGTTCCTTATGAACAGTTGTATGAATTTTTATCAAATGCCCCTACTACGTCTATAAAAACAGCGAGCTTTGTTTATAAAAGCCGTTTCTAGTTTCCGTATTTGCTCTAGTTAGTGAAGTTTAATATAAAAGTAAACGAAACGTTAGATAGCTTGTCGGGATAAGGAACACATTAGAGCAATTTTCCACATGAACACTAGCTACGTCAGCAATAGTCGAACATCTTTTCGAGTCTGGTACAAATCACTGGATCGAGTTAAGCTGTAGGAACATATTATTTCATGCCCTTCGCCAATAACGTCAATATTGGTAGCTATGTCAACCTAAATAATCAAATAAAATAATTTAGATAGGTAGTTGAAATTTCAAAAAATATATTCTATTTTTAGTTATTATTATTTAAATCAAATCAAATCAAAATCACTTTAAATTTAAATGACACTTGATGAATGTCGAGTTGTCTTCCTTTTTTAAATTTTCCGACGCTTCACAAAACGTTGAGCTTAAATGAGAAGAAGTGGCAAGAAACTAGTTGCACTCTTTTAAATAAACATTTACAGCTTCAACGTTTTACAAATGATTTCAACTACAATATATGTAAAGTGACGCAACAAAAATACTCAAACGTCACATTCTTAAAAGTAATGCCTTAAGTAAGTCAAAAAAGTAATTGTAAATTAATACGTTAAAACGTCAGATATACAGGTATATAATATATTTAGGTAATTATTATTTAGTATTGAAATTCACGTAGACGAAGTTACGGCCAAAAGCTTGTTAATCATAACAGCATAGAACGGTGCTCAGTCCTTGCCAAGCGGTCCCTGTTTTTGTGTCGCAATGTGTGAAAACAACATGGTTTTCTAGTGACATTTGTCTCTTGAGTAATGTTTTAAAATGTCAATAGCCTGTGGTGGGACGAGCGCGAAACTGTAGATTCAACTATATTATAAATTAAAATGTAACTGGTTGCCAAGCTCCTCCCTTCCCCAGGCTACTTCAGTTGGTAGTGTGGCTGCTACTTCGATGACTGCCAGTATTATTGAAACACTTTCTCGTAGTGATGGGCTTTTCTACATATCATATTTGAGAGTAAAATTAAAAGAAATAAACATCTTGACTATTGCCTCTCAATATATTCTTGATAATGTAATCTAAGTACATATGTACATAAGTGAATTTGCTAGAAACTGCCTTAACCATAATGTTAGCACCAGGAACAAACATAAACTTATAATGCCTACTACTCGGCTAAGTCGAGTTAGAAAGGCTTTTGTGGGGTGTTGTTTTTGTTATACTTTGATAACAAGATCCCAGAAAATGTTCAAAACAAATGTATTACGAAATTACAAAGCATTGTTAAAAATCGTTTGTGATGAAAAGAAAAAAGAATTTTACTGTAACAAAAATGACTTTCTTTATGATACCACAGATTGGGAATGGACCGCCTTCAGGCTATTAAATAATAAATTTTATTGTCATATTACACTGTCACCAAATTTTTACAAAAAAAAATCCTGCTGAGTTTCTTGCGCCCGTTCTTCTCACCTCTGAGGCATACCTTTTCGAATGAGTGGTAGTTTTTGAATTTAATAAGTGATATTATATCCTATTTTGAATAAAAAAATAAAGAAATATTATCGTAATATGTACGCATTTGGACAGTAAACAAACTTTAACCAGTTTGTTTACACTTTGTAATCATTAGCTGTCATCTTTTATGAGTCATTGAATGAACTGATCCGTTATGCTCGGCTACGTAACGTATGCTCGGGTAAATTCGTTTCAAGTCGACTAAGGGAGACTCGTTGAGCGTTACATGAGAGCATGATTCATCATTCACATTCAGTATCGACATAAACATGGTATATGCCATGCCATAACGTTTTGTTTAATACGTAATCTGCTTACATAATATGTAAAATATGATGAAATTCGTTGTGTGTGTGTGAGATAGTATGACATAGTATGGTTAAGATCATCTGTTAATTATTTAACTTTATGAATACACTGAAAGACTCGTAAACTGCATCAAAGTTCACGATTACTTTCGTATTCATATTATTGATTAGTATGCAAACTTATTAGATTAAACTAAATGAAAGCGTCGAGACTGTTCAGAAATAATAAAAAAAAACTAAATTTAAAAACAGAATTGTAATAAATAATAGATAAAATTATAGCCAGGAAAACAAAATTTATGCATAGTCCTCAGAATACAGAACAAAACAGAAGCCGTAAACACCAATGGTGAACACACTCAAATTTGAGACAGTGCAAACCACGCTTAAACGGCGTGGTTCGATAATATGTCAATTAGTCAATGGCCGACTATTGTCAGATTTTGTATAATTATGCCATCGTGTGTCGTTCCCACTTGTAGGAATACTACCAGAAATACGAAAAATTCGGATGCGATCACGTTTCATCTGTTAGTAGCACATTTTCAAACCATTTTATTAAAATATTGAATTGAATTTACGTTTCATATTTGTCAAAGAACATTAAGTTTCTATTTCGCAAATGTTGCCACCGAATACTCAATAAGCTTGCCCAATTTTTTTAAATAACTTTTTATTGCATTATTATTGCTTATAATAATCACAGATCGGGTGTGGCATAAAGGGCTTATAGCGAAACTGCCATCCTATGGGCTTCCCGAGAAGTTGTGCAAATGGGTCACTAGTTTTTTGGCTGATCGGAGCACCAAGGTTGTTATCAACGGTGCATGCTTCGACTTAAAACCCATAAACGCTAGTGTCCCGCAAGGGTGTGTGCTATCCCCTACGCTGTTTCTTCTGCATATCAATGATATGCTGCAAATATTCATTGCTATGCGGACGACAGCACAGGGTATGCTTCCTACACCGGCCGTGTCAACATGTCCCAGGATAGCGTCGACGAGAACCAGAACATACTTGTGTCTGAAATCGAGACTATGCTTTGCAAAGTCTCGGAATGGGGCCGACAAAATTTAGTCCAATTAAACCCCAAGAAAACACAAGTTTGTGCGTTCACCACTAAAAGTCTCCCTTTGTCGTATCCCCTTGCTTCGAGATCACTCCTCTAACTGCCACAGCCTGTGTTGGCATACTTGGCGTCGATATATCGAGCGACGTTCAGTTCCGTGGTCACTTGAAAGAGAAGGCGAAACTGGCCTCAAACAAGCTTGGTGTACTCAGTAAGGCGAGACAGTACTTCACTAAAAGCCACCGCCTGCAACTTTATAAGGCGCAAATTCGGCCTCACATGGAGTACTGTTCTAACCTCTGGGCGGGTGCCCCCCAGTACCAGCTTCGAGAGCGGCTCGAATCATCGACGATCAAGTCATCTCCAATCGGCTTGATTCTCTAGCATTACGTAGAGATGTGGGTTCTCTCTGCATCTTCTACCGCATTTATCATGGGGAGTGCTCAGAGGAGCTGTTCGGGTTGATTCCAGCGGCCGAATTCCACCACCGGACATTACGTGCAAAGTTCCATCCGCATCACATGGACGTCTGGCATTCCACAACAGCGCGTTTTGTTCGAAATTTCTTGCCTCGCACAGCCACTTTGTGGAATCAAATACGGTGGTCTTCTCGAACAGATACGACTTAAGGACCTTCAAGAAAAGAGCAGACTCCCACCTTAAAGGCCGGCAACGCATTTCTTGACACACCTGTTGTTGCGGATGTCCATGGGCGGTTGCCTCATCTCTCCCCATCCCGTGAGCCTCTTGCCCGTTTGCCCCTTCTCATATAAAAAAATGAGAAGTATAGTAGAATATAAAGAAATGACACATCCCTGTTGTTAGTGTTGCTGCGAAATAATGAAAATATTTAGCCTACCTTCTTTAAAAAATTCAAAATGATAAATATTGCTATGTAAAAATAATTTTTAGATTCAGAGATGCGTTTGCAAAATTTTACGCATTGAATCAATTTAATCAAATAAATCATGAAATAGTCAAGTTTGAGAGCAAACTTAACGTTATATAGCTTCCCAGCTGACGAAGAAAGAAAGTCTCAGTGGACAAATATCATTCAAAAAGCCCGGCTAGATGAGTTTTGGAAACCATCAAAGCGAAGCCAAATCTGTTCAAGCCACTTTGAAGAGCCATATTTTTATCATATGAAGGATAATTTTGTGATGACATGAAGAAAGTAATAAGAGTTCTTTTTTTACTATTTGTCCCACTACTATAGTGTTGTTTAAAGTTTGCTCTATACGGTACTTAAATCAAACTTTAATTAGTTACATACATATTATTGATCTCTAATCTTGTTATGTATCACTTAAAGCTAAAAACGGTAGAGTAAATAATATAATCTCATTATATTCAGTAGGTAGATATACAAAGTCACGGAAATTCCAAGATCCGCCCTCGAAGAATAGCAAATTAAATCAATGCTAAAGTTTTTTATAACTACTTATTATTATGTAAGTACGTACCTACTACATACAACAGAGTTTTATAATTGATCAAGTTGATTCTCTATAAAATTTTACCATTGGTACCAAAAGTAGTATTTATTTATTTATTTATTGACACACCAACAGCATTACATACAAAACATTAAAAATAATTATGGTCTTATAGGTTTATAATCTGGTATGAATGCCAGTTACTGGTGCATACACCACTCTCATTGCAAGACATTAATTTAAATACAAAATACAGTTCGACCTACAAATTTTACAAGGATTTTAAGCAGATTACTAACAATAATAGATACAATATAACGAAGAAATAGTTTGTATGACTATCAACTAACATATTATTATTATTTACCGACAGAAATGTGCGGTTAGTTTTTTTTTCAGAATTGTCACTGTGTCATGAAAAATATCAAAATCTTTTATGGACGCAGAAAATCGATTGTACTCAGAACACATCCTTGATAATGGAGAATGTTTTAGGGCATTTGTCCTACTTACTGGTTCCACAAGTATGTTAATAATCGGATTTCGTGGATTTCTGTGCGGGATTTTGAAATTTATTTTATCCAGCAATTCACTGCACGCTGTCTGTCCTGATAACAGCTTTTTGAGGAATGTTAGATCCAGTATTATGCGGCGATTGTTGAGTGACAACATTTTAAAGTGTTTCAGCCGCTGGTCGTAGGTGGCCTTATGAAAGATGCCGGAACTATGATATGCCAAGTATCTAGTAAAGGATCTTTGTAGTCTCTCTAAACGTTGAGAAGGTGCTGCGTATTGGGGACTCCACACAACTGATGCACATTCTAATTTGCTGCGAACCAGTGAGTTATAAAGAATTATTTTGGTTTGAGGAGAAACAAATCCTTTTGTGTTTCTTTTAAGGAGACCTAACATCCTGGCTGCTTGTTTTACTGTCGTGTCCATGTGTACTTTGAATTTCAATTGTGAGTCCATTGTCACGCCCAAATCTCGAATCTCAGTTACCTCTTGTAACTTATCGGACTGTAAATTATACGATGCTGGAAATTGTATTTTTTTCTTTGTGTACTTAATGTGATAAGATTTCTTTGTGTTAATAACCATACCATTTAATTTACACCACATATTTATTGCATCAAGATCAGCTTGGATGAGCTCCACATCATTATTCGAACTAACAGTTTTAAATATTTTTAAGTCATCGGCAAAAAGTGAGTATTTACAGTGATGTATAGAAGAGGTAATATCATTTATAAACACCGAGAAGAGAACAGGGCCCAGGTGGGATCCTTGTGGTACTTCTGAACACGCAACAAACTCATGTGATATGTGACCGTTTAGCACCACAAACTGAAGTCTTTTTGCTAGGTATGACTTAAACCATTCTAGCAAGGTCCCGCCCACACCAGACCCTCTCAATTTATCTACAAGAAGCGAGTGATACACCTTATC
This sequence comes from Leptidea sinapis, assembly GCF_905404315.1. Lineage (NCBI taxonomy): Eukaryota > Metazoa > Arthropoda > Insecta > Lepidoptera > Pieridae > Leptidea > Leptidea sinapis. The sequence goes on along the minus strand of NC_066290.1, from coordinate 1,222,651 downwards.
GAAAGCGTTCGAAAAATCCATGTACACACAGTCTACTTGCTGACGACTATCTATTTCATTACTGAGATGGGACATAAACGACACCAAGTTCGTTGTGACAGAACGTCCTTTTCGAAACCCATGTTGACAATCTGATATCAGGCTTTCCAAGTGGCGCGTGACAATTGGGCAAACAAGGGATTCAAACAGTTTAGGTATACAGGATAGTATGGATATAGGACGGTAGTTTTTGACGTCTTTATTGTCACCTTTTTTGTACACTGCAACGATCTTAGCTTTTTTCCACAATTCAGGAAATACCCCGTCATGTAAAGACTTGTTGAAAAGGAGTGACAGTGGCAGTGATCTCATCTGGGCCGGCACCTTTGAAACCGTCTAGATGTTTAATGGCCCGTTTAATTTCACGTTCACTGAATTTTATTACATTCAAAAATGGCAGACCATGCGCTGCGGACTCTAGACTATCAGGTAATACTACGTTACTAAACACTGATGAAAAATTTTTAGCAAATAATTCTGCAATTGTTGTACCAGTGTTAGCAGTTACCTCATCAAGGGTCATTTCGGCAGGTATAGTAGTTTGACCACCTCGTCTATCCTTAATATAGTTCCAGAAACATTAAGGATTCCTGATAATATTACCCTCGATCCGTTTTTTATAATTTTGTAGGCATGCGTCTATTATTTTTTTACTACGCTCACGGAGTAATTCATACTCCAACCTATCGCGTGGGTTTTTGTATTTCATATACTTTTTTCTCTTACTTTCTTTTTCCAAGATTATTCTTATCAGAGACTTACTAAACCATGGAGGGAACCTGCTTTTTTTTGGCTTCGAAACAGGGACGTATGTTTCCACGGTATTATTTAAAATACGGTAAAATACAGTTGTCATCTCGTTAACGTTTTGGCACTTATCGAACTGTTGTGACCAATTAATTTCCTTCAGGTGAGCTAAGATTAGATCATAGTTCGCTTTAAAAAAGTAGTAGTAAAGGTAGTACCATTTTTCACATTTTGTTTCATATACCAAATACTATAAACAGAAATCGTATAATGTTATTTTCAAGTATGAAACACACTTGATACTTGATACTTGTCAATCGCAAAGTTCTCTGTCAGTCTTTCTTTTATAATTAGTCGGCATTCTTAAACAGATTAATTCAACAAAAAACAAACACTTTTTTGTGTCCGTTATTTATTCACTGCTGTCTGATATAATGTCGGATCAAATCGCCGAAAATCTGAAGATCCCTATAAACGCCGCACACAACTAGGCGACGGAGCAAAACCGATAGAAACAGCTCGTTGACCAATTGAATGCGGGTCACGACCCTCAGCAGTGAGTGAACGACTAAGAAGAGAAGTGTGAAGAGAGTCTGATATCAAATTGAAAACGAGGAGAATTGAAACAGCCTGTATCAAGTCTGCTCAGTAAGAAAAAACCTCCCAACTTTTATTTAATCCTCAATAAAGAAACAAATACACTGAAATCCTTATCAAAATATCAGCCCGCGGAGGGAACTGATTGAAAAGCGACACTACCAATTCGGTAACTGTCTTAAGTTCCCAGAAACCGGTACTGTTTTAAAATCACCTTTATTTCAAATCCCTTCGGTCTCCCTACCATTAAACAATTTTTCAATCAATACAATATTTCATTAATTGTGATTGTTTCGGTAGTCACAGTAATAAATCATTCAATAGTCTTAAAGGCGTAGGCTTAAATTGAAATTATATTCTGACTCTTAAAAAGCAGAATCAGAGTTGAGGTGAAAAAATATTGATAAATTGAGATGTGTTTTTCTGATTTTCTATTATGACTATGACAAAATTTCATAATTGAATGACCTTCTAAATCATAGCACACCTTGGAAACCTTGAAAATAGAGTGAGCAACCAGGCTAGGTATTTAATGAATAAATATTATTGTTATGAAATATTTAAAGGTTTGCAATAAACAACAGAGAGTTTTTTGCGCCCGTTCTACTCAGGTCTTAGGCATATCTTTTGAAAAGGGTGGTGGTAAACTTTGACGTTAAATTTATTTATCTCAATGTCCATATATAATTGATTTGCACAATGTAATTATAGAATATATAGAGGATAAAGAAGTATGTAAAAATATATACTCCTGGTACCTAATAATCTTTATATATATAATTCTTCTGTGAGTGTGTATGTCACTGAACTCCTCCTAGACGGCTGGACCGATTTGGATGAAATTTTTTGTGTGTTCCAGTGAATTTGAGATTAGTGTGTGTCTTCAGGTGGATTCGAGAATGGTTTAGATTCACAATTAAACTACCTCCTAAACGGCTAGACCGATATTGATGATTTTTTTGTTTGTTTCAGTGAATTTGAGATTGGTTTAGATTCTCAATTCCGTCCATATAATATAATTCTCTCCGTCCATATAAATAAGAACTCCTCTTAACGGCTGGACAGATTTTGCAAATTTAAGACGTGTGTACAGGACAACGTCAGTTGGGTCCACTAGTAATATATAAAAATCAATTGCTGTTCGTTAGTCTCGCTAAAACTCGAGAACGGCTGGACCGATTTGGCTAATTTTGGTCTTGAATTATTTGTGGAATTCCAGAGAAGGTTTAAAAGGTGAATGAATAGAAAAATGCTGCTTAATTAAAAAAAAACAACAAATTTGTTTTTCCTTTGATATGTCCCTACATAATTTCTATGAGTGAATTTATTGACGCACGGTTTGACAGTTCTGCTGTGAAACAATTTCATTACGACAGCAGGTTGCATATTTTACGAAGTAATTTTTGATGTTATGATATATTATTGACAAATTCATATAAAAACATTATTTTATTTATTATACACAGAACAACGTCTGTCGGGTCAGCTAGTCTATATATATAAAAATGAATTGCTGTTCGTTAGTCCCGCTAAAACTCGAGAACGGCTGGACCGATTTGGCTAATTTTGGTCTTGAATTATTTGTGGAAGTCCAGGGAAGGTTTAAAAGGTGAATAAATATGAAAGTGTTCGGAATTAAATAAAAACAAGAATTTTGTATTTCCTTTGATGTGTCCCCCGTCGTCCGATATTTGTTTTGTATGGACAAATTTTCTATGAGAGAATTTATTGACGCACGGGTTGACAGTTCTGCTGTGTAACAATTTCACTACAACAACAGGGACCATAAAATAGTCTGTCGGGTCAACTAGTATAATAATAATGTTTCATATTAAGATTGTATAATCTTAATATGAATACATTCATGAATATAATAATATATTCTTTTGGTTTATATAGTATCCACTGTAATTGCATTATATAGAATCATTTATGGGCTTACTTTGTGAGCATTTATATTGTTATTTCTTAGTTATCATGCTTAGGTATGCTATAACACGGTTCGTCATGCTCACTTTATGTATTAATTTGTTATGTTTATTATAGCCATTGTAAAAGGCATAAAAGGCATTTATTTTCTCAAAATTGATTCCTTTAGAATTCTTTTTGATGTCATTTCTTATACTACTAGATACTACTACCGCTTCGGAAACAAATGGCGCTCTGAGAGAGAAGAAGCGGCGCAAGAAACTCTCCCAGCATTTTCTTTTTTGCGCTCTTTTCAACAAAAATATACAATATTGTACAGTCATTTCTATCGGTATAAAATAATCACAATCTAGTCCCAGGCTGTCCGATCATTTAGATATTCAGCAGTGGAGTAAGAGGATTTACGACAGAGCCATTTTTTTATAAAACATTTAAATTTATTTATAGATAATGCCTGAACAGTGGCTGGGACTTTATTGTAGAAGTGTATACATTTCATGTGCACATATTTCGTAAAATACTTTATTTGATTGAAAAGAGTGGCCGTTGAGTTTCTTGCATGTTCTTCTCACGAGCTCTACTTTTTCCGAACTCAATATGGTAGATTCAGTAATTTGAAAGAAATATTTATAGTAGCGATTGAAAATCGCTAAGTTTTAGCCTAACTAATTGAATAAAGCTTATTTGACTTTGACTTTAAAATCCTGTTTTGAATAAAAATATTTTAATTTGAATATCCGATCTGTAAATGATTATTATTTAGAATTTATATCTTGAATCTACCTTACATTGACTAGCTATATCAATCCTTATTTTCAAATCCATATAGGTATAATTGATTTGCACAATATAGAGACACTTCAACTTTACTTGTAAGTAGATAAATAAAAAGATCAGATAATCCAGTACTTTAGAAGCATGCATTTAAAACCAAGCGGCTTTGGATAAAACTAGATCAACTAGTTCATTACGTAAACAGTTCTGCATTCCATGCCTAAACGGGCAGAGAGCTTTGGAAACCTGAACCCAGAACTAAGGAGGCACTAAGAATACGTTGTAAAATATATTGTTACGGTTATGGCGAGGGATAGGGCCGATAGTCTAATGCTATAAGTGTCATGTTTTGGAATCAACAGATGTAAAAGATTGTAGTTCACCTTACGGTTAATTGTTACCATCATCCATGCTAACACCAGGAAGTTGACCAAAACGTTCCCTTTAGAATCATGCTATTTTGTTAATTACTCATGTATTATTGACCCGGGAATATTGTGCCTCACTTTGTTTACCTATCAAGGACCAAAACCGCACTGTGAGTGAAAAGGGTGGCACAAGACGTAGGTACATAGCATCAAAAAAAAAATCCGAATATCCGATAATTCAGACAGCTCTGAGTTAAAACGGTGCAAGCGGATGCTTTTTTCATGACAACAAGGGGCGTTACGAGTAGGACGTTCAGCTGATGGAAATTGATACTCATTCCCATTATATATATGCAGTGCCGCTCAGGATTGTTAAAAAATCTATAAATTCTGAGGCACCATTGTGGTACCGATAATCTAGCCGGCGTCCTGTACAAAGAAGCCTCCCACTGATAAATGCCCTAAGTAGCCTGTTACGACACGCTTGGGCCTGGGACTTCTCTATTCTTTTATTCCCCGGAGAAACACGGGGTAGAGATGCCACAACACTACCTACACCATATGTGTTTGGGTCCGTGGTGTGGGTCGTCAGCCTGTAGATCGGTTACTAACCAACCGGTGAGCTCCTAGGTACGTATGCTTATTGTTTTATGTTATTTATGAAAATTGAACATATTACATTAAGCTATAGTATAGTATAATTTATTTTATAGTATGCTTTGTTTTCAATAATACATTGTTATTGTGAATAAGTGACAAATAATTCAACTGTTTTAAATGTATTAAAGTTTCAATAAATACCTACCTATTTGTAAAATGCAACCAAAACGCAACTAAATATATAAACATTCAACTGTTCGAATAATCTTACGAATTATCAGTCAATTGTCATTGTTAAATGATAAATCATTTAATTGTTTTAATTACCTATATTGCATTATATCATCAAGACGTTCACTAATAATAATGGTAGAAATAATTTACGAATAGTCATTAGTCTGTGTTAACTTCCTTAATAACCTTATAAAACATTTGAAGTAAACAAGACTCCCCTTAATGCCTCTCCTAGTCAAAATACTGGTTCTCGCAATTTTGACACATTGCCAATATCCATCACATCGATTTAGAAGAAACTGGGGTTCATCTTTAGAGCGAGACAAGGTAGCCCACATTTTGGCACTCTATAAGGAGCAGAATCAGTAAATTAGGGAGTATTTATTGGTCTCATCTCTAGTCTAGCGCACCCCAGTATCGAACTCAACCGCGTGTAACGCTGTTTTTATTGTAGTCTAGTAATTCGTGAACGATTGTTTGGCGTTGCCTAGAGACTCTTTTAGATTGTACTGACAATTATTCTACAATCGCTAATTCTTTACACCTTTCAATAGCAGCCCATCTATGTGTTAGGTATACCAGAAGATCGCCTACCGATCGACCATGGCGAAAGCCATACTGCCGGTCGTTGATCAACTGGTGACCCTCTAGGTATACCAAGAGCTGGCGGCTAGTTATGCATGCTCCATGATTTTAGATCGGATCGACAAGGGTTGACTTTCATGAGTCAATGAGTGCACCTTTTGAATAAGAATGCCGTAATAAAGGCGTTAGCACCGGCGTCTACTCAGGGGCACACGTTCTAAGCACGATTGGAGAAATGCCATCCGGCCCGCTCGACTTCCTGACGTCCAACGAAAACAGAGCTCGCCGAACAGTTGTCTGTCTGAACTGTACTTCAGGCATAGAGCTCTGACACCGCGGGATGGTCAGCTTTGTTTTTCCGTTGTCGTCAAGAGTCGAGTTGGAGGCGAAACTGTGCACAGTAAATCAGCTTTCTCTTTTGCCATATGGGCAAGGGTGTCATTTCTCATGTGCAACGGCAGCACGAACGGCTGGTTGAAGTTACCAAGAGCAGCTTTCGACAACGACCCGAACTTGCGTGTTCCAGTCGGGCAACTGGAAAGCTGCTCGCTGCTTTTGACAACGTGTTTCGATTTCGCACGGGCAATTTCTTCTTTAGAACTTTGCAGTTCGGATCATTTGAGCCCAGCGCTGCAACCTAAGTTTGATACCCCTGTTTCTTGCAGTCAGATGCTGCTTTGACTTACGCATCGAACCAGGGCTGTGATCTTCCACCGATCGGTACTACAGAGCTTGGTATGAAAATACCCATGCCCTGCAGTATCACATCGGCTACTGCAACGGCGCAGGCACTAGGATCATCCGAAGGGAAATAAACCTTGACCCAAGGGCAGAATGCAAAAAAGGAACGCATCCTATCCCAATCTGCTGACTTGTAGTGCCAAACGTGGCGGGTCACTGGTGGTCTGCGACGTGGGAGTTGGATAGGCACTACACTCCTGACCAAGCAATGGTCGGACGTTCCGAGCGTCGATAAAGACTTGGTAAGTAACTTGGTAACTATCAGGGTGTGTAGTCAGCAGAAGATCCAATAACGACAGCGTGTGGCTGTCCACATCCGGGAGCCAAACGCTCCAATTGGGACTGACCATACGCCAATGGAAAATTATGCACAGATCGCCCTGCGTAGTCTGTGGTACGTGACCCAAGCCATTCGGCATTGGGCCCGTTGAAATCACCCAAGACTACGATTTCAGCGGAGGAGATCTGTGCAAGCACGTCAACAATTGCCGCTTGCAGCCCATGAGTTGATCCAAGTTTCTTATTCTATTCTTTATTAAGTTTCTGCGTTACCACTATGCGACCTGTAGACACACGCATACATGCGGACGCGGTCCTCTAAATCTATGCGGAGCCAGAGAGAAGACAGTTCCCTACCCTCAAAATTGCCGAGACGACGACAGCAGATATCCTCCTTGGCGTACACACTTACCCCGGCATGAGGCAAAAAATTATGCTCAATTTTGTACCCGAGGAACGTTAAATATGATGTATCGCTAGGTTGTGATATCTGCGTCTCCGTAAGGAAATACAAGGCCGGCTGCGCCGTCTCAAGCTGGTGGTGGACGGATTCTAAATTGGATTGAATTCCCCTGATGGTACAAAAGTCTACATTAAGCGTGAGGGGGGTGCCGTGGTGTTACTGCCCTGTTCGTCCTTTGATATGCGCGATTATGTGCCCTCCCCAGAATACGACGGGCAACCTGAGCGAGACTGCTCGGGGAGGGATTCTCCGACTCGGGTGGAGCCGGTACCCTCCTGGGGTAAAAACTCTTTAAGTACCGCTATCATATTTTGTTGGAGGCGGGGGGATGGCCTCTGGTCCTCGACACTAACCTATGCGAAACATAGCGGTGCTAGGCCGCTATTTCACGTCAGTACTCTGTGCGAGTGTGGTAAGTAACCCCGACGAGTCTGGCCCCTATTGTGCTGACGTCATAAAACGGCAGCATGGGTCTCCCACTTTTAAAAAGCCCTTAGTCGCCTCTTACGACACCTTGGGCTATTCTTGTTACGCCCCGGGGAAGCACAGGGCAAAGCGTCTTCATTTTTTTTTATGTAATAGGAGGACAAACGAGCGTACGGGTCATTTGGTGTTGAGTGATCACCACCGCCTACATTCCCTTGCAACACCAGAGAAATCACAGGAGCGTTGCCGGCCTTTAAGGAAGGTGTACGCTCTTTTTTTCATTTCATCTAGCGTCGATAGGAGCGGTGGCCATGGAGGCGGCTGGGTGTGCCTGCAATGAAACCGGCGGGGCAATCAATTTTGCGCAGAGATATATTTTAATATATTACGGTGTTTTGGTTAAAGATAGAAAGAAAGTGAGGCAGAGGGAGGACAAGCATAAATTATATTATATCATCACCATATCAGCCGGAAAACATCTACTGCTGGACAAAGGCCAAAATTTACATATCCCTTTATTATATTATTAGTTGGTATAATAATATTATCTAAATCATGAAGAAGATAAATGTCATAGTGAAATAAAAGGTCAAGGTAGCGGCATTGCAGAAAGTAGGATGTAGGCAGTAACTTAAATAAAACATGGCAAGAAAGTTTCCGAAAAGTCACACTATCAAGCAGTTTAGTAAACGGCGCAATAAATAACAGTTATAGCCATTTTGTCGGATTCATGTTCAACAAACTGTTATATAGTTAATATTAAAAAATATATTTGTATCGAATTCTAAATTAAATAAAAAGATCAGATAATCCAGTACTTTAGAAGCATGCATTTAAAACCAAGCGGCTTTGGATAAAACTAGATCAACTAGTTCATTACGTAAACAGTTCTGCATTCCATGCCTAAACGGGCAGAGAGCTTTGGAAACCTGAACCCAGAACTAAGGAGGCACTAAGAATACGTTGTAAAATATATTGTTACGGTTATGGCGAGGGATAGGGCCGATAGTCTAATGCTATAAGTGTCATGTTTTGGAATCAACAGATGTAAAAGATTGTAGTTCACCTTACGGTTAATTGTTACCATCATCCATGCTAACACCAGGAAGTTGACCAAAACGTTCCCTTTAGAATCATGCTATTTTGTTAATTACTCATGTATTATTGACCCGGGAATATTGTGCCTCACTTTGTTTACCTATCAAGGACCAAAACCGCACTGTGAGTGAAAAGGGTGGCACAAGACGTAGGTACATAGCATCAAAAAAAAAATCCGAATATCCGATAATTCAGACAGCTCTGAGTTAAAACGGTGCAAGCGGATGCTTTTTTCATGACAACAAGGGGCGTTACGAGTAGGACGTTCAGCTGATGGAAATTGATACTCATTCCCATTATATATATGCAGTGCCGCTCAGGATTGTTAAAAAATCTATAAATTCTGAGGCACCATTGTGGTACCGATAATCTAGCCGGCGTCCTGTACAAAGAAGCCTCCCACTGATAAATGCCCTAAGTAGCCTGTTACGACACGCTTGGGCCTGGGACTTCTCTATTCTTTTATTCCCCGGAGAAACACGGGGTAGAGATGCCACAACACTACCTACACCATATGTGTTTGGGTCCGTGGTGTGGGTCGTCAGCCTGTAGATCGGTTACTAACCAACCGGTGAGCTCCTAGGTACGTATGCTTATTGTTTTATGTTATTTATGAAAATTGAACATATTACATTAAGCTATAGTATAGTATAATTTATTTTATAGTATGCTTTGTGTTCAATAATACATTGTTATTGTGAATAAGTGACAAATAATTCAACTGTTTTAAATGTATTAAAGTTTCAATAAATACCTACCTATTTGTAAAATGCAACCAAAACGCAACTAAATATATAAACATTCAACTGTTCGAATAATCTTACGAATTATCAGTCAATTGTCATTGTTAAATGATAAATCATTTAATTGTTTTAATTACCTATATTGCATTATATCATCAAGACGTTCACTAATAATAATGGTAGAAATAATTTACGAATAGTCATTAGTCTGTGTTAACTTCCTTAATAACCTTATAAAACATTTGAAGTAAACAAGACTCCCCTTAATGCCTCTCCTAGTCAAAATACTGGTTCTCGCAATTTTGACACATTGCCAATACCCATCACATCGATTTAGAAGAAACTGGGGTTCATCTTTAGAGCGAGACAAGGTAGCCCACATTTTGGCACTCTATAAGGAGCAGAATCAGTAAATTAGGGAGTATTTATTGGTCTCATCTCTAGTCTAGCGCACCCCAGTATCGAACTCAACCGCGTGTAACGCTGTTTTTATTGTAGTCTAGTAATTCGTGAACGATTGTTTGGCGTTGCCTAGAGACTCTTTTAGATTGTACTGACAATTATTCTACAATCGCTAATTCTTTACACCTTTCAATAGCAGCCCATCTATGTGTTAGGTATACCAGAAGATCGCCTACCGATCGACCATGGCGAAAGCCATACTGCCGGTCGTTGATCAACTGGTGACCCTCTAGGTATACCAAGAGCTGGCGGCTAGTTATGCATGCTCCATGATTTTAGATCGGATCGACAAGGGTTGACTTTCATGAGTCAATGAGTGCACCTTTTGAATAAGAATGCCGTAATAAAGGCGTTAGCACCGGCGTCTACTCAGGGGCACACGTTCTAAGCACGATTGGAGAAATGCCATCCGGCCCGCTCGACTTCCTGACGTCCAACGAAAACAGAGCTCGCCGAACAGTTGTCTGTCTGAACTGTACTTCAGGCATAGAGCTCTGACACCGCGGGATGGTCAGCTTTGTTTTTCCGTTGTCGTCAAGAGTCGAGTTGGAGGCGAAACTGTGCACAGTAAATCAGCTTTCTCTTTTGCCATATGGGCAAGGGTGTCATTTCTCATGTGCAACGGCAGCACGAACGGCTGGTTGAAGTTACCAAGAGCAGCTTTCGACAACGACCCGAACTTGCGTGTTCCAGTCGGGCAACTGGAAAGCTGCTCGCTGCTTTTGACAACGTGTTTCGATTTCGCACGGGCAATTTCTTCTTTAGAACTTTGCAGTTCGGATCATTTGAGCCCAGCGCTGCAACCTAAGTTTGATACCCCTGTTTCTTGCAGTCAGATGCTGCTTTGACTTACGCATCGAACCAGGGCTGTGATCTTCCACCGATCGGTACTACAGAGCTTGGTATGAAAATACCCATGCCCTGCAGTATCACATCGGCTACTGCAACGGCGCAGGCACTAGGATCATCCGAAGGGAAATAAACCTTGACCCAAGGGCAGAATGCAAAAAAGGAACGCATCCTATCCCAATCTGCTGACTTGTAGTGCCAAACGTGGCGGGTCACTGGTGGTCTGCGACGTGGGAGTTGGATAGGCACTACACTCCTGACCAAGCAATGGTCGGACGTTCCGAGCGTCGATAAAGACTTGGTAAGTAACTTGGTAACTATCAGGGTGTGTAGTCAGCAGAAGATCCAATAACGACAGCGTGTGGCTGTCCACATCCGGGAGCCAAACGCTCCAATTGGGACTGACCATACGCCAATGGAAAATTATGCACAGATCGCCCTGCGTAGTCTGTGGTACGTGACCCAAGCCATTCGGCATTGGGCCCGTTGAAATCACCCAAGACTACGATTTCAGCGGAGGAGATCTGTGCAAGCACGTCAACAATTGCCGCTTGCAGCCCATGAGTTGATCCAAGTTTCTTATTCTATTCTTTATTAAGTTTCTGCGTTACCACTATGCGACCTGTAGACACACGCATACATGCGGACGCGGTCCTCTAAATCTATGCGGAGCCAGAGAGAAGACAGTTCCCTACCCTCAAAATTGCCGAGACGACGACAGCAGATATCCTCCTTGGCGTACACACTTACCCCGGCATGAGGCAAAAAATTATGCTCAATTTTGTACCCGAGGAACGTTAAATATGATGTATCGCTAGGTTGTGATATCTGCGTCTCCGTAAGGAAATACAAGGCCGGCTGCGCCGTCTCAAGCTGGTGGTGGACGGATTCTAAATTGGATTGAATTCCCCTGATGGTACAAAAGTCTACATTAAGCGTGAGGGGGGTGCCGTGGTGTTACTGCCCTGTTCGTCCTTTGATATGCGCGATTATGTGCCCTCCCCAGAATACGACGGGCAACCTGAGCGAGACTGCTCGGGGAGGGATTCTCCGACTCGGGTGGAGCCGGTACCCTCCTGGGGTAAAAACTCTTTAAGTACCGCTATCATATTTTGTTGGAGGCGGGGGGATGGCCTCTGGTCCTCGACACTAACCTATGCGAAACATAGCGGTGCTAGGCCGCTATTTCACGTCAGTACTCTGTGCGAGTGTGGTAAGTAACCCCGACGAGTCTGGCCCCTATTGTGCTGACGTCATAAAACGGCAGCATGGGTCTCCCACTTTTAAAAAGCCCTTAGTCGCCTCTTACGACACCTTGGGCTATTCTTGTTACGCCCCGGGGAAGCACAGGGCAAAGCGTCTTCATTTTTTTTATGTAATAGGAGGACAAACGAGCGTACGGGTCATTTGGTGTTGAGTGATCACCACCGCCTACATTCCCTTGCAACACCAGAGAAATCACAGGAGCGTTGCCGGCCTTTAAGGAAGGTGTACGCTCTTTTTTTCATTTCATCTAGCGTCGATAGGAGCGGTGGCCATGGAGGCGGCTGGGTGTGCCTGCAATGAAACCGGCGGGGCAATCAATTTTGCGCAGAGATATATTTTAATATATTACGGTGTTTTGGTTAAAGATAGAAAGAAAGTGAGGCAGAGGGAGGACAAGCATAAATTATATTATATCATCACCATATCAGCCGGAAAACATCTACTGCTGGACAAAGGCCAAAATTTACATATCCCTTTATTATATTATTAGTTGGTATAATAATATTATCTAAATCATGAAGAAGATAAATGTCATAGTGAAATAAAAGGTCAAGGTAGCGGCATTGCAGAAAGTAGGATGTAGGCAGTAACTTAAATAAAACATGGCAAGAAAGTTTCCGAAAAGTCACACTATCAAGCAGTTTAGTAAACGGCGCAATAAATAACAGTTATAGCCATTTTGTCGGATTCATGTTCAACAAACTGTTATATAGTTAATATTAAAAAATATATTTGTATCGAATTCTAAATTATCTAAAGTGAAGTGAAAAGAAGCAGTAAAAGGTTTAGTTTAAAGATCCTAGAAGCCGAGCTATAAGTACCAAAAAAACAGAAATTATCAACAATAATGACAATTCACACATGACAACTGTCATCGCTTGGTAATACTTCCGCTGCTCTGATGACGGTTTCAGGTTATGTTTAGTTAAAGTTAATATTATTGATATTCGTAAAAAAAAGTATGGCTCTCATTAGAAACCTATCAATGCGCAGCATAAGTAAGTATTGTAAGAGCAAATTAATACATATACATTTCATCGTAAAATGAACTCACTTTTATTTCAGTGCTGAATATGAAAAAAGTTTTCATCTCTGATGTCCGTGGGTTAAATAGTGAAGCTGTTAATGACGATTTACCTGTTGAAATGGAAAACCCATACAAAAAAGAGAAGCGACAATGCATTTTGTGCAAACTCAACATAAGCCCTGATTACAAAAACTATAGATTGTTATCTCAATTTCAAAGCCCCTACACTGGAAGGATTTATGGTAGGCACATAACAGGACTATGTAAAAATAAACAGGAGGCTGTCGAGAGAGAAATAGTCAAAGCACAAAATTGTGCCTACATGCCCTACTTTTATAAGGACAAAGTGTTTTTGAAGGACCCTAGATTGTTTGATCCGGAGAATCCCGTCCGTTCACATAGGTTTTAATATAGTATAGTAGTCATTTTAACATTAGAGTAATTAAAATATCACAAATGGATAATGGGTTTTTTACTTGAGAAGCATGTATTTATTACAGCCTTGTACCAATTTAATTTTTCTGTTATTATTTTATTGGCCTGGATATGTCCATGAAGGCAAATCTTAAAAGATGAATAAGATGTGTTACCTTCTGGATATTAATAATGGTATACAAGTAGTACATTACAGTATATCAATAGCAACATCCTGACTACCTGGTTGTGTCTCATGTGTTATCCACTTAACACATTCTTCAATTATAAACACTTCCACATTTTTACATCTATATTTTTTTTTTATGGAATAGGAGGACAAACGAACGTACGGGTCACCTGGTGTTAAGTGATCACCGCCGCCCACATTCTCTTGCAACACCAGAGGAATCACAAGAGCATTGCCGGCCTTTAAGGAAGGTGTACACACTTTTTGGTATATGGCATATATCCTTTTATACAATGTGGCAAAACATTGTTGTAATAAAATATTCCTGGATATAGTGTATGTGTTCAATCTGGAGTGCAGGTAATGGTGATCACCACTATCAAGCTCGCTCCTCCTGTTCCATAAAACAAATTGGTTAATATTTAGAAAAAGTATTGTGAAGTGTTATATTAAATTGGTTAACTTTGCCCATTTCCTCAGTGAAAACAAATAGTTTTCCAGATTAACATTAATTAGTTTTTGTAGACTTATGTAATATGTAGGGTTAGTTGTAAACCAATTAAATATGTAATAAATTTATATTTCTTTTATTATTATATACTGTATTATATTTCTATTTACCAGCATACAGCAATTCAATTTTTGAAATTATATTAATTAAATATACATAAATCATCAATATTAAATTAAAATTAATGGCTACATACATTAAAAGAAAATTAAGTATGAATACTAGATAAAATTATGCTAGAATCATTGGGTGTAACAAAACAGTCATTTTCTTCATCATAACCAACTAACTCATGTGGTATTTTTAAAGTATCCAATATCTCTGAGTAGTCCATATTCCGTTTATCAGGAAACTTAATTTTCATCAAATCAAAAAGTTCCATCAAGGCCTCTTGACAGCCTTTTTGCCACTTCCTTATCAAACATCTCAACTCAGCAGTGTCTTCTGTCATAGTTTTAGCAACTAATAATTTCTTTTTCATTTCTATTCTGGCTTGCATATCATCTATATCTTTCTTAGTGATTGAACCTGTTGAGTGTGCTTTTTGTAATTTACATGTTTTATTACTATTTCTAACTAAAGAATTTCTTTTCTGGAAAATCTCAAAATCATCATCATCAGAATTAGATTGTATATTAGCAGGTTCAGTTTTTACGGGATATAATAGTTTCTGTTTTCTAGGTTTACTCTTTTTGATAAGTCCAGTAGTAGATGTATTTTTATGTAGCTTTTGTATCTTTACATTAGTTTCCACGAATTCATCTTCCTCATTCACATTTTGTGGTAAACTTATCTCAGACAGTGGAACCTCATCAGAGTCTGACTCAAAAAGTTCCTGAGTTACAGATTTTTGTGTTAATTTTTTGGGTTTTTCATCCACCTTTACATTTTTCATTAACTTTTTCTGTAAAACAATTATACATTCTTTTGTTAAGTTATTTGGAAGCATTTTCTTTTCTTCAGATTTGATATCAACAGACTTATTTACAATATTATTCTCACAGTAACTTTCTTGTTTTGAAATGGGATGTTCGTTAGAATTACTTTTTTTGGCCTTAACAATGTTGCTACTTGTTGAAAAATTCTCTAAATCCAATTTAAGTTTTTTGCTAATGTTCTCTTCATCCTCCTCCCCACAATTTGAATTCAATATTAATTTTGAATTTACTTTTCTGGTCTTAGTCATTTTGTTGGCAATGGCTGATATCTTTATGGGGATGTCATTCTCAGCTTCCATTTTTGAAATAAGATTAGAATTCATAGTCTTATCAAGGTTACTTTTAATGGGTGAGAGATTTACGGGACCATTAATATTTTTGCTTATATTTATATCATCTTCGTCCCCAGAATCGGCAGTTAAAATAAATGTTTTTGACTTTCTTTTACCAAGTGAGGTATCTCTTGAAGGAGTGTAATGTTTAACGTTGTTTCTGGGTTTAGGTGTGCCTTCATCATTTTTTATTACTTCTTGAGGTAACTCTGATGTTTTCGCACTTTGCAATTCACCGTGCGATTTATTTTCATCCGTGTTGGTTGCATTTGAAAGTGGGGATATAAATGGGGATTTACCTGTCTTTTTCCAGTTTCGAGACAAACCTATGCGCCTGATTGGCGTTAACAAAGTCTTTGTTATACCACCTGGAGTTTTAGGTGAATTTACTATATCTACATTCTTCATTTTATTTAATTTGTCCAGTTAACACCCATAGGCCATATTGACAACTCCACTGTGATACGAAAAATAAAAAAATGTCCTGACTGAATTTGTCAAAATTTAAGTCAAACTTTAAATAATATTTCCCGCTCTGCCCGTTGATAGTAGGCTCTGTCAAATACCATCGGCCATAGATCTATTATCCCCACAGAACAATTATCGAACTGACGTTAGTTACACATCATGCCGAATTTACATGAAGAAGCTAGTAGTAAAAGTCAAAAATATCTTAATCTATCGAAATCATATTTGATCATTTTTAATCGTCAATTTTTGGTTTCTTATAATAATAAGAGGTACATAATGTAGTTTCTAAAAATAATTTAACACTCTAGAAAACCATGATGTTTTGTTTTATTAAAACAGAGTTATAGCAAGTTCTTTACCAAGCATTTTTGTTATATTATTTATAGTAAGCTCAAAAAAATTTGAAAACAAAAATATATGAACGATGCGGGATCCTAGCTCGCGTTCCGTGCGAGTGCTCTTACCAACTAGGCCAATCGTTCGAGTGACGTATCGTTGATAAAATCTTGTATGCTTTGTTCAACTCAGGTTGTTGCTTCATCTACAGGATCTATTTTACAGTTGATAACCTGCTCAACCTCAATATTTGCATATTAAGAAATTGACTTGAGATGTTTTTTAAGTTTCATTTTACTGTTTTTCCCGGTTTTTCCTTTTATATATAAATTGACAGTTATTAGCAAGTTTTAGCCTCCCGGCGCGATGACAGCTCTCATTTCCAGCTTTATTTACATGATTTACCCGTTTAAGGTCAATGATATTTAAAAGTATAGATAGATTACGTAGACAACATTCGGTGTTTGAAAATGATACACTAACGCAAACATGAATAATTTAACATTGCAATAGCACACTACATTACGATTACACGTTAAAGAAGAATAATAAATAAAATTATAAGCGAAAAAGAGATAAATCTATTTTGCTAATTGCTTCGTATTTGTATAGGAAAAATACAGTTAATTCCTCAGATATGATTTTTTACCGTACACCGTGATTTATGCCTAAATTACGATTCATTCATGAGTTCATGTAGTAAAAGCTATAAAGAAGTAAAACTGCATTGAAATTAGGTACATTATGTGTGTGTCATTGATTTTATAAAAAATATTTTAATATTGATTATAATATATGGCCACATTGATGATATCAATTATTTATACATAAAATAATAAGAAACACATAGACACCAAAACAAAACCGAAGGGTATCTACAGTAAGGGTCCCTTTTTACAATTTTACTAACGACGGCTCCAAAAAAGTTTTAAGATTACAATTAAGTATAATTTTTTGTATCTTATATTATTTATGAATTTATTTGTTTAGAAGTCTTTTTGTTGAGGGCTTATTACAATAAGGTAAGGGGAGAAGAAGAAAATGATCCATTGATTCTTCTGCAGTTAGCAAGGGATATACTGAAAGGGACAGAGTTACTGAAAAACCTCCTACGTAAACTGGTTTTAGTAGTTTGATAGTTCAGCTACCTATATACGCACTTGTTTATTAAAAATTATAACATTTTGTATTACATCCACTGCAACAACGACTTTTTTATATCATTTCCTAAAATATTCTACTTCGATCATCCGCAACAGACAGCATCAATATTTCGTCACTTCTGTACGTTAATCTATGATCGCCTTGGTGGCGATCGGCGTTGTCATGGCGACGTATTTATTTTGTTTGTTAAATAATGAAATCAAACAAAATGTTAAAAATCATGATTTCTTAACTGTGGTATGTATTTCAATGTTTTTTTTTTCCTTTCGTAATTAGTGCATCTTCCCATAACACAAGACAGCATTTTAATGTTTTACTTATATCAAATTGTAAGCAATTCTGTCAACAACAAACGCGTGTGTACCGTTTTCGTATCGAGAGAGCGACTACGACTAAAGGAACCAATTGACTCAATTTAGGCGCGATTGATTTTCGGCGCGCTAGTGACATATCTACCTCTTTTAATACTATAATATCATTATTTAAGGTTAGAATTTTTTTCGTAATTTTCTTAAAAACCTTGTAATAAGATATAATCATGGACAGCTCTATCAAGTACAATATTTTTTACCTACTAATTCATGCAGCATAGAAATGTCTTACGCATTTACTCTACAAATAATTAAACAAATTCCCCTGAATAATATTAATGTATTATTCGGAAAACGAGAATTCGTACCAAACATTGTTAACAGTAACTTTAATTTTGAATGAATGACATGTCACATCACTTGACAATCAAACCAAAACAAACAAAAGAGTCGAATATATTATATAATATATGTAGAGTTCGAGTCGAATATGGCGACGAAGTATATTCCGGATAAGTTTGAAAGCGAAGAATTTCATAAAACGTAGTAGACTTCGGCTATCTCCGTTTTTTACAAGATTATAGCCGTCATCTGTCAATCTTTGAATGACTGCAAGTTTCATACAATCGCTTTTTTATATGAGAGTTTCGCTAGGCTGTTTCGATCGACACGACACGACACCGACACTCGACAGGCCCTCTGCTAATTTTGAGATAAAGTCGCGCCAGTGTGTTCGTTTTTTCTCTGCTCAATATACCTACACAACTTAATTGGAATTTGGAATAGACAATTGATTGATTGAGTGATTTATTTAATTATTGTGCAATATTGTGTAAAATTTATTCTTGTGTTTGAAAATATTACATAATGCCGTTTCTTAGAATCACTTCGGGAACTTTTGGGCAGCTTCGTACCTTTGCTACGTCAACAGCCCTTGGAAAGAGAGTGAAGACCTTCGCTGTTTATAGATGGAATCCAGACGAGCCCGACAAGAAGCCCTATACGCAAAACTTCGAAGTGGATTTAGATGACTGTGCTCCCATGGTGTTAGATGCTTTATTGAAGATTAAAAATGAGATAGATCCAACCCTTACATTCAGGAGATCCTGTCGGGAAGGGGTTTGCGGTTCGTGCGCAATGAACATCGACGGTATTAACACACTCGCGTGCATCAGTCATATTGACCAGAATACATCAAAACCCACAAAGATTTATCCATTGCCCCATATGTATGTCGTTAAAGATCTGGTGCCTGATTTGACAAATTTCTACCGCCAGTATCAGTCGATTCAGCCATGGTTGCAGCGTGAAAATGAAGCAGGAAAAGGAAAGGAAACACAACTTCTGCAAGATGTAGAAGATAGAGCCAAACTTGATGGGCTCTATGAATGTGTCCTCTGTGCTTGTTGTTCCACAAGTTGTCCATCCTACTGGTGGAATGGAGACAAGTACTTGGGACCAGCAGTACTCATGCAGGCTTACAGGTGGATTATTGATTCCCGTGATGATGCAACAGCAAAGCGCTTGTCCAAGCTGAAAGATACATATTCAGTTTATAGGTGCCACACAATAATGAACTGTACCCGAACATGCCCCAAGGGTCTTAATCCTGGCCGAGCTATTGCACAGATCAAAACATTGCTATCAGGTATGGTAAAGAAGCCAGACCCCATTATGGATCCAGCTGGTCTACAGAAACAGGCAGCACAAAACTGAAAATGGCAATGTACATATATAAATTATTAACAAGTTGTATGTATTCTTTATGTGAACTTATGAAAATTAGTATTTTGACAATATTTCCATTAGAAGAAACAAGAGTAACATTAAAAACAAGTATTATCGTGTTCATTACTTCATTTAACTATTTATTTTAGATTACTTAGTCCTTTATTTGTTAACTTCGTTGAAATTATTCAAAAGTATTGTTCCTTTTACATTGTATTCTAAGATATTATTTATTATCATTTAGTCAAATCATTAGTGTCAGCAGTAATTAGAAATGTTCATAAAACTTAAAAATTTATAGAATAAGGCAGTATTTTGTGGAAATCTGTTGCAATTTAAAATATTATAAATGATGATATTTAGTGTTAAGACTCACAAATCACTAACACTCAATTTGCCTATACACAAGGCATCTTCAAGAGCTGTTGACTCACCAATAGCTATAACAAGATTTATGTTGTGTGTTTTGTTCAACTTAGTGGAATTATCACTAAATCTCATCATAAGCTATATTAAACCTTGCCATGTAGTTTGTGTATTTAAAATAGATTTTTTGAATAAAGTTTATTTTGATGAAATTATTGTTAGTTTCTATTTTCAATAATTTATGTATAGATTAAGACTAGACTTGTGTTATGTTTTAGATTCTACTGGGAAAGAAACACCTTACACATCAATGATGGTAGTGGTAGGGATGCCTAATTGATTATTTACACGAGTAAAACTACAGTTTACAAATGTATATTTTTATAATGCTTTATAGCATTAGCTATAGATTATACTCTAGTCTCTTAATTATATAAGTTATAAACATATATACATAAATATGTAATTACCTATGCCTATAGTTTAGATGAGTTAATCCATCAAGTTCCATGACCTTTATTCTGTCACTGGCTGGACTGATAAGAAAATGGTCCTGCATTAAGATAGTTTTGTATTGTTTAAATACTAAATTACTTGGATAAAAAAGAATATAAGAATAAATTCACATGAATTTCTTCAAGTACTCATTCTATACAAATTATGTAACATAAATTAATAATAATTACAAATATAGTAGCTGGTGATACTTACTATACTTGATTGTTGTAGTATTCAGATCATACAGTCTAATATTTTTGTTCAAATACGTTAAACACCCATTAAAACTGATGAACATTGAATGTTATACATAAGTTGAGCTTTAATGAGAAGAAGTGACAAGAAACTATTTAACACTCTTTCAACAATCGTGTAAGCTGATACATAAATAATTCTATAACAAATTCTTGTTTATTATTATTATTTGTTGGTATAGCGTAAGGTACATAATACACATTCTGTCAACATTTGTGCTATCTGTTGCGGCTTATGAGACATATCACGCTAACAGACAGGCGGACGGACAGTGGAGTCCTAGTTATAGAGTTCTTGTTAATTCTTCTCGGTACAGAACCCAAATAAAACTACTCTCAGATTGTTTTTGATGTCAATTACAATAAATAGGTGCCACTGCTTCACAAACAAATTGCGCTCTGTTACCTCTGTGCTGTCTATTTGGAACGTGATTCGATCTCTGGAAAGATATCTCGATCTCAATAAGAAGGCCACACACATATTATGGCAATACTCACGGCCATTCGATCCTCCGGTCGAAGTCCTGAATGTGAGCCCTGCGAACTTCATCAGAAGATTTGCCCTTATCGGCACTATGCCTCCGGTCGTTTTTTTCTTGTCGGCTTCTGCTTTTGATTGGCTGTTGTAGTCCGTTGCTTACCAGGTCCCGTAATCCCTGATTCTGTTTCGGCTAGTTCCATCTAGCCTGCGGTTTCTTCTGTTGCATTTACTTTCTCTGCTGTTGTTATCCAGCAGTATTATTTGCACTAGTAGTCACATTCTTGCGTTGTTCTTTTGCCGACAACATGAAACATGCCATTAAGTACCTTATCTTCGGTACCATGTGTTAAGATTTGTTGCGGGCCTCATTTTCTTTGTGTTATCCGGCACGACTTTCCACTTATTCTTGGAGTGCTACGCTTTTCTGTTCTATCGGGCGGAGAATATGCTTATCCTTAGCTTCTTTAAGCGCCAGTTATTGAAGCAAAGCGTTTTAGAACCGAAGCTTTTATACGGGCAACTCGATGCGCGGGCTCTCTAACCGTACTAAGCGTCAGATTTTAGCGTTACACGAGAGCGTCAGATTTGTGACGGTTGTAACGTTATTTCTCTAAGCACTCTATTTAGCTCTTTAAGCCTCACCGTAAAGCCGTTCTCACATAATTAAATCGTAATTATCTGTATGAGTATCTTTAATTAATAGGTACAAAACAGTATTCCCCGATATTCCTTATTATAAGACTTATGAAGTCAATATCTCGAGAAGAAAAGACAAAAAGGCAAAAATGAAAGACTAAGTTAATAAGGCGAATCTCATCTACGCAGGACCAACGAATGCGCGTGCTGCTCACGTACAAGGATATTGGTGACCGAACACCATCACAATTTTTATGGTACTCATATAGTTTTGCTGGGACAAATTTTCCGGATGGTTTTATTCGTGATTTTGGTCTGGTAGAATATGGTCAGTATATTACCGTAAGCACGCATGGTCAAGTTACTGTTGCATCGCAACCGTGTAGCAGTCCGTACGATCTATCTTCATTAGCGGGTACTGTGTATTTCGAGATTACGGCGTGATAGATTGCACAGCCACTAGTACCTACCTACACAGCGTGTCTTCGAGTGCATGAATTAGTGACCTGAAGCAGAGCATTGATACGGCAAGTCAGGCCTTCGACAGGAATCCTGAGTGCGTAGTACCATCATCAATCTCACACCCGCTCCGTAACCGCCAAGGGAATAGTAACTTATTGCTGCTGATATCATTGGTATTTTCGTCGTAACGCTTCGAAGTATCGATCGCCGTGCACGTACCGACAAAGGTAATCATTGTTAGCGACATTAAATGACTGCCACACATTCATGCGCTATTAATCGTAATAGATAAGAACTCTTGAATAATGGACCCTTTCATATAAATATATATTTAATCTGTCACAGTAACGTGATCGATTTGAGAGGCATCTTTGAATGACAAGAACTTTGTAAAGGATTTTTGAATTTTTACCATGCGTTTTATGTGGCATTTATAGAAAGGGTTCCATATTATGCTATTGAACTCCAAAGTACTTCCAGCAAGCGTGTTAAATAGACAAATATGAGTAGTTGTGTTTCTAAATTCTTTAGAGTTACGTTTAAGGAAACCTAACATTTTCCATGCCTTTATAATAATATGATCATAATGATTGACAAAACTTACTTGGAATCAAATAGTACTCCCAAATCACGAACGACTGTTACTTGACTTACAATCTCCTTGTTAATTTTGTAAGAGGAGAACTTTTTTTTTACGCTTGGAGAATTTAATGTGTGAGCACTTGTTCGCATTGATATCCATTTTATTATTTGAACACCAATTGTAAATGGAATCAATATCGCGTTGCAAAAGGTGTACATCTCTGGCACAGCTTACTGTACGATATAATTTGACATCGTCAGCGAAAATTGAGGATTCACTATGACTTATATGGTCTGCTATATCATTTATGAAAAACAAAAAGAGGGTCGGTCCTAAGTGGGACCCTTGTGGAACGCCAGAAGCTGCAGTGAAATCATTGGACTTATAGCCACCCAGAACAACTCTTTGAGTCCTATTTTTCAAATAATGTTTTAATTTTATTTGTAGTATCTCATGAAGCTTATTTATTATATTATACAATATTACATTGTAAACATATTTTTTGATGAAAAAAAAGGCCGCTGTGTTTGTAGTTTTTGACTTTCAATAATTGATGTCACATCACATCCTATTTTGAATAAAAATATTTGAATTTGAAATTGATTATGAACGATGCGGGACTCAAAGCCGCAACCTCTCACGTTCCGTGCGAATGTTGTTTTCAACTAGGCCAACCGTTTGAGTGACATATTGTTTAATCCCAAATGTAAGTAGTATGTACCCATCACCAAGTGATGCATATTTCTTCCACTTTGTTTCGGCAGTTTCTATCGCTTCCTGCCGCTTAGCGCCGCATCCCAAGCGGCCTCCCGTGTCTCCAGGGAGACAGTCAATGACATAGTCACTATCAGGTCTCTTACCATCTTCATGTGAAATACTTCTTAGCTCTAGGATATCCTGCAAATTGCCAATAGCGAAGGGTATACGGCCAGAACTGCGGGGGAAAATTGGCCATGATGCGTCATCAGCAAGTCTATGTTGGATCAGCAACACAATGTAGGTTAGCACATTAAGTATTGAAATAAATAGTTTCGTCTCGTACAATAGATATTTATTTATGTTCATTGATAACTATCGAAATATACACAAAGCGATAAAATATACAATTATTACAAAACAATACAAACAGATTCAATCACACGTCTAGATCATCAATTGAACCCCTCGATGTCTATCAATATCAAATAATATAAATAGAGAGATAACTATACCTAGGTAAGTAACATAACAGACGCCGATGACGCATTTTAAAGAAGCGAAACACAGACTAACGGCCATTCCCAATATTCAGTCTATCACTTACTTGAGATAAAAATCGTAACTATCGTTGACTTTTCTGTCCCAATAAACTTATCGAACTAATGAATAAGGTAACTCACCTTATCCGTACACGCTGTCTGTCAATGGGACGACGCGACGTATAGTTTACCAGCGATAGAAGTTTGTATGGAAATTGCAACAGTGAACTGGCGATAAGAATCGGGTATATTGGGACAGCTTCAGATTATTGACAGCTAATTACTGATAGGAGAAGGTAGTAATTTATCTCTATCTGTAGATAGTACCTATATTGGGAACGGCCGTAAGTAGGTAGGTATATGGTTTAGTACAAAACTTATTTGTGATACGTAATATTAATACAATAATGTTTCATGTTAGAACTCCTAAAGTTACAGTATTAATAGCGTTATAATAGCCATGTATTTCAGGCAGGGTACGTGTATGCTAAGTTAAAAGCATTAAAATCTGGCCACTGTCAAATAGCAGATGTTCTGAATATCATAAAGACCATATGAAGTGAAGTGAGTCACTCAATCGCTTCATAAAATTATCGGCTGTATAATTAGTTTGAATATTATGTCCTATACATGTGTAATAGTTAAATGTGACCAGGTGATTTTTCTGTAAATATTACAGATATAAAAAACTGATGTCGAAAGAACGTTACCTAATTAGTAAAATGACATCCCTTTACACTCCTATACATCTTTATATATATAATAAGTGATATCCACTTTTATATTGACTCATCACGATATAGGAATATTCCTTTTGTCGAGTAGAGGTCAGCTAACAACGGATTTTACGAAGTTCCACCCGCAAGTTTTTTTTATTATAAATAGAACGTCTGTAGGGTCAGCTAATCTAGTATATATTTTTTGATATCTGCAATAGTTACGGAATAATCACCTGGTCACACTTAACAATTACATCCTGTATAGTATTGGACATAAAAGTCATTCAACGATTTCGTACTTACAACGTGCAGAATATCATAATTCATAACTCAACATTGGAACACTTTATTCGGTAGTTTTGTGAGTATTTCATAATATATCTATTATGTAATGTTATTTGTATTACAGCTTGTAAATTTTCTTTAACAACGAGGTGTTAATTTTAAATATTAACACTGTTGTGTTATATCTTAGCGTCAGTCACGATCAATGACATTGCACTACCTTTCATTTTCTTGTAGCGGTACAGCCCCTCACGGTAGATAAGTATTCTACTTTAATCTCCCAAGGCAGTACCGCTTGCGTCTCACTCTCCCCGAAACAAGACAAGGTCACAACAGATGAAGGCTTAGCGGGCACGTGCACAAACCCAACCTTAGGTGTTTAGTGAGTAGGCACCGAAGGTTTCATGTGAGTCCTACATAACCTAGGCATCCGGCTGCGTTGGTATGCATGAGCATTCATCATTTCCATCGTTATTTTTTTTATGGAAAAGGAGGACAAACGAGCGTACGGGTCACCTGGTGTTAAGTGGTCACCGCCGCCCACACTCTCTTGCAACACCAGAGTAATCACAGGAGCGTTGCCGACCTTTAAGGAAGGAATTCGTTGTCTTGGAGGGTAGCCCTTTCTTCTTTGTCTGGTCGCAAAAAAAATAAAGTCTAGTTTTTTTTTATGTATCATTTAAAAAGGAGTTTGCGGAGTTTTGTGCTGTTAGAAATGGCATAAATACATCTTAATATATATCAATTACGTGACACGTTGTTTGTCCGCGATGGACTCCTAAACTAATGAACGGATTTTAATGGGGATAACTACATCGAGTATATACGAGTCGATACGATTATAAACGTCATTAAAGTCCTGTCGTCGAGAGCTATTGCAATGCAACTAACCAACAGAATTGGACAACCATCGCGATAAGAGCAACCATCAGAGAGGACAACCCCATAACCACGACCACTCTGCCAGGACTGAACGTCTAACAAAAAGAATGTATATACCTAGTAAATTCGTATATTATAACACGGGTGGTTAAATAAAGTTAGGTTTACCCGGGCATAACTAGTATTACCCAAGCGCTTTGGGTATAGTCTGTAAATTTAAGGAACATTCTTCTCGCGAGCTCTACTTTTTTCGAACATAAAGGAATAAATATAAAATTTAATTTTCAGTAGTTTAAAAAAAAATATTTATAGTGACGATTCAAAAGGGCTTATATTAAGCCTATTTAAATAAAGTATTTTTATTAGTAGTAAACTTTAAAAAAACAGTAAGAATGAGAACTGAGTGGATACCCACTAAGTATCAAACAGATTTAGCAGTGTTGTAAACACAATTATTAGAACAATTATCACACGAGCGACCTCAATTCCTACGGCTTCTCGTTTTTCACAAACTTTTTCAAAAAATCTAGTTTCAATCAATATGTTATGTTTTTAAAGTGATAACCCTCACTTCTAGCATTAATACACAAATAAAATTTGAAAAACAAAATTTTATGAACGATGCGGGATTCGAACCCACGACCTCCGGCGTTCCGTGCCGGTGCTCTAACCAACTGAGCTAACCGTTCGAGTACCGCCTCGTTATAAAATTCTTTTTACTTTGTTCGTTCATAAAATTTGGTTTTTCAAATTTTATTTGTAGTTTCAATCAATTCATGTCTATCATTACTATATAACCTGTGTATAAATTATTGCTTCGTTATACAAAATTAGGTCTTATTTAAACTATCCCTAATTATTATATGACTTTAAAAGCGAGCCCTGCCCTAGTATTAAAATATGGTTGGATAAAAAAAAAACAATAAATAATATTAGATACCATTAAATTTATTATTTTAAATTGTTGGGTATAGGACTGGAAAATTCATTAAGATTTAAGCATTATAATATCAAATCCTCTTTTAATTTTTAATAGAATCATAAATGTTCGTATTTATTTAATTTTTTTTTGTATGTTTTGAAGAGAGAACTGTTTAGGTGTGCTAACGTCTTTATTTTATGGATATTGAATGAGATCAAGCTGTCACTCTTATTCGGACGAAGTCGGCTCGAATCATCTACCAAAGTAATTGTTTATATATTTAGAGTTATTTATATATTATTGTAAGTACATAACAAATTGATATAATATTATTAATCGTAAGTCATTAGTGGACCAAAAGAATGTTAAAACCTTTATATAAAAATTGCCATAATATCAAAAAATCCAAGGCAGTGCCTGACCTTTCGTACTGAATTAGATGCTACGAACGATTTTTGAATAGAACATTTTGAACCCAATATTTCTGTATCTGAAGCAAATACATGTTTACTACACAAAAAATATCACCTATATTTTTCCACTCCCGGTGGAGTACCGTGCGTGCGTTTCACTGCAGTGCGAAACACTTTAAGATCTAACTAACATTCCGCCTGGAGAGGTAGTGTAACTTAGGTTTGTACAGATCAGACGTCTCATACCGCTGCACCATCAGCCTCGGGGCCTTCAACTTGCCGTTGGTCTTTGCTGGTGTGTTCTGCTCGTAGTTCTCAACTGATTTGTCACTGGACGGGCTGTTCGGGAGCTCTGGAACGTGAGAATAAAGATTGTAATTATTAACATGATGACTAATAGGATAAAATTAAGTCACTCATCAACAGATCCTGCTTATGTTAACTGTAAAAGTCAATACATTCTGAAAAATACAAGGCCTCTGTCTTTGCCCCTCCGGTGACGTTTAACGACTGCTTTGCCGGGAGTTTAGTGCCCTTCAAACGACGTCGTAAAATACCAGCAACAATTCGCCTTCGCATAAATATTTCCATGACCAGCTCTTTAGTATTGATTGGTGGCACATCATAGCACTGGTTCGTTGCGTCTCTTACAGCAAACTGCAAACAACAGGCGTAGCGAAACCGGGTGACAGCTGGAAACAATAAATTCGAACTGCAAAGGTCCGAAAAGGAAATACAGCCTCGCCATTGTGTTACTCAACTGGAACAAGCAAGTTCTGGGCGTTGTTGAAAACTACGATTGGTAAATACAGCCAGCCGTCTCCGCAGCTGTTGTGCCTGGGGAATAGCACCTTGGCCCATACGGCAAATGAGAAAGATCATGTACACTCGACATGCACTCTTCAACTTAGGACGACAGTAAAAACACACACTCGTATCAGAGCTCTATGCTTCATGACAATAAACTGTTCAGAAAGCTCTGTTTCTTAATGAGGGTGCATGCAAACAAAAGGCTCACGTGATGGGGAGAGGTGAGGCAACCGCCCATGAACATCCGCAACGACAGGTGTCAAGAGATGCGTTGCCGGCCTTTAAGGTGGGAGTATGCTCTTTCCTTGAAGGCACTTAAGTCGTATCGGTTCGGGAAAACAGCAGCCGGTAATTGATTCCACAAAGTGGCTGTGCGAGGCAAGAAATTTCTTGCAAAACGAGCTGTTGTGGAATGCAAGACGTCAACGTGATGTGGGTGATATTAAACATTTTAACGTAATGTAACGGTGGTGGAATTCGGCTGCTGGTATCAGCCCGGACAACTCCTCTGAGCACTCCCCGTGATATTTCCTTGAATGTTCAGAAGTCGAGCGTAGGGTACAAGTTAAAAAACGTGTTAATTTTTGATAATATAAGATAATGACAGCTCATTCGATTCGGAATGACGTCTAGAAAAATGTATCGACAGTATGTATTAGTAAATTAAAATTAAATAATTGCAATTGTAGTTTTCAAATTAAGACAAAAAAGACAGCATTTACTCTTTCGTTAATTAATGAAAGAGTATAAATATATGAGGAATTAAAAAAAAATATCCTTATGAAGGGGAAATTTCCAATAAAAAAGGTACGACTCTCAGAACTCTATCGCTATAATTTATGTCCTCGAATGGCGACCACGTACCGGAAGACGTAGTGGTTAGTACGCACAAGATGAATCGAAGTTCTGGTCAAGATCGCCAGAGTAGGTTGGATGAGGGCAGGACCGATCGTCATGACAGTCTGTGGGGCCTTTGTCCAGCACTGTATTATCATATATGCGCAGATCATATTTCCCAACATTTCCATAAATTAGTACCGTCACTTAGTCTACTTTCACTATATCTTCTTGTGAAATTTAGACATGACCAAATCACCTGAACTAAACTGATTTACATCTCAAACTAGTGTTGTTAATGAATTGAAGGGTGTGGGGCCTGTGTTATTAAAGGCGGCAATTGAGATATTTAACTCTCAGGTGGTTTTGCAATGTGGTTATTACTCACATCATATTATGTTAACTTTTTGAGTACAAGTTGCCACTTAACATCAGATGGCACATAACACACTCGTCCCATTACTTATTCCCATATATAGTATCTCTAGTTACCAGTTCTCCTTGGTCGAGGCAATCCAACTCGCCTTGCTTTCCCCAAATATTTAGATCTTGTGTTTGCTATCCTACCATCATATGTTGTTTCTTCTGTATCTAAAAGGAGGCAATGAGTGTGATTAGATATATTTTATTAAATTTACTGTATGTAAACCTTTATAAAAGTGGAAAACTGATTATATTTATGAATATATTTTCTTTATTTTTGGAGGATTTTAATCACCATGTATGTTTTCTCAGTTAAAATATATGAGGTCGTCATCAGACCAACATCGAATTTATTATTCTGCAATAGGTGAGCAGGTACATAATTATTGAAATTTAAAAAAAATCCTTTGCAGAGGGGTGAAAATATCAATAAAAATACCGGCAAAATATCTCTATTAAATATTTGTACTTATGTCATTCCTGGAAACATTGTTTGGGAAATAGTATTATACATGGACAGATAAAAACTGTCCATGTATAATACTATTTTCTCATTTTACGCCTAGTAAGACAATGACTCACCTTGAGTTGTCGAAGAGATTTGATCACTGCTTAACCTCCTTATTTTATTTGGTGTTAAAACACTCCTATTATTATTATCAGCTGTTGTTTCAATATCAATTTTTCTTTTCAAACCATTATCAGATGCATTATCGATGTTAGATTCCATTACGTAATCTATTCTGGGCATTTTTGTTGGGGATTCATCTACCAAATTACCAAGAATAATCTCCATAATTTCTCTTCTAGATGTGTTATTAACCATGTCTTGCAATTTATCGTCGTAATCACTTCCTATTTCAAAGGAACAATCAGATTTATCTGGACTTAAAATTGGAGATAAACTATTTTCTTCATAGCCCATTGGTAAGGACACTTCAGTGGTAAGGTTGACATTTTTAACTTTATTTGTTTGAGGTAGTTTTAGATGTCCATTTCTCTGATAATTAACAATTTCATAATTACCAAAACTCTTTGCCACATCTCGTACAACATTCTCTTCATATGTATTGCAGTTGATTAAATATATCTTATTGATAACTGAATTCTTCATAACATAGTTTTTATAAAAATTTTCAAACTTAGCTTGTTCCAATTCAGCGTCGTATTTTTCATGTTCAGCGAAATAACGAAAATTTTCTTGCTTTAATTTATTAGATGGTTCCATAGTCTCGTCACTAATCTCTTCACAAATCACAGAAATATTTAGTTCAATATTTTCAGTGTTTGTAGTTGTAGCTGTTATAATGTCATTTTCTCTTTTTTGAGATTTAAAAGGAATTGAAATCTCAGTGGTTTCACCCTCATTTTGATTATTATTTATTATTGGCGTACCAGAAGTGCAAATAATATCTTCACATTCTTTTTTAATAACTGGATCTGTGTTATGTGTATGAACTGTTGAATTATCTTCAATAATGATTGGCTTATCACTTTCAGTATATTTAGCTTGCAGATTGGTCAATTGACTTTTTGCTGTTTCATTAATATTTTCATTATTATGTATTATATACTGTGTTTGTGACATGCTAGCACCACAAACAAATTCTAATTCAGGTCCCGGTATGCTTGAATAAACTTGACTCAAACTAGGCCTTACATTTGCCTGAAACTCCAACAACAATGCAGCTTCTTGATTCATTCTTCTTTGTTCTTCTTCTAAGAATTTTCGCATTTTCATAATTTTTTTGGCTTCCTCAAAATTAGCAGCAATTTTAGGTTTCCGTAATGTTATATCAGGTACAAAAGGTAATTTAGGAGGGGAAGCTATAGCTTTCTCTAAGTGGTTATCTACTCTCACAATAGGCTTATTTTGTACTAATGTATTAGCATTTGTTCCTAACTGATGAACAATGTTTTCTTTATCACTGGGACTGGTCGAGTTGCTGCTGGTAGTATTATCTGACTTTGAGCTACTTTCTTTAGTTTCTTTTTTACTCTCTGATGACTGAGAGCCTGAAGGTCTGTGTGAACCTTTTGATGATGAACTTCCATCATTTGAATCCCTGTCAGTAGAACGTCTATTGGGATTCCCCCGACCAGACAAACTATAATGATCATCTGTTTCTTTCTTAGATTTTTTTTCCTTATCCTTCTTATCATCATTTTGTTTATTTTTGCTTGAGCTACTACTATTACTTTTTCTGTCTTTGTCTGTATGAGAACTAGATTTAGAATCTCTTGGCTTATCTTTTGAAGATGTTGATGACTTCTCTGAAGTTTTATCTTTGTCCTTCTGGCTTGATGAAGACTTTTTATCACTTGAATGTCTATGGCTAGAGCTGGTGCTTCTATGTGATTTCGAATCCCTATGGCTTGATTTATGAGAGCTTCTGTGCCTTGATGACTCTCTACTGTCTTTGTCTTTCTTTTCATATTTATCTTTAGACTTGTCTTTATCTCTGTCAGATGATTTATGCTTAGTTTCATCTTTAGACTTTTCTGACTTTTTATCATGTCGACTACTATCTTTACTACTAGATGGTTTTGAATCTGACTTTTTGTCCCTACTACTAGAATGTTTATGTGAATCTCTAGATCTATGTGAGCTTTTGTGACTCTTTCTCTTTTCTTCAATAACTTTGTCCTTTTTTATATCTTCTGAATTTAGATCAATGTCCATTGATTTTGTTTCTATCATATTAGTCACCCTAGTGTTCATATCACTTTCATAATCAATTTGTAAATTATGAGAGTTAGAGCTGTCTTCGTAAACAGGTGTTGCAAAATTGTTTATATTCACATGATTGTTGAATTGGTAAGACAACTCTGAATCCTTTGTTTCAGGCTTTTTATGATCTGAGCAGTTCTCAGCAGACTTAGAATCTAATGCAAATTTAAAGGAGCTAGGTTCTATCTTCTCTTCATTTTTAAAGGAAGAAAAGTCATTCTCAAATGCCTGCTGAGCGTCACAAGAATTTTCATTATTAAAGTTTCTTATTGGTGTCAATGGAGACATATTTCTGCGCAATGAGGAGTCAGAACTTGAATCGTCATCATCACTCTGTATTGATTTAAAGAAAGATTGTTCACTTGTTTCTTTTGCAATTTCGTCAGGCAATGGAATGTCAGTAGTAACATCCTGTTCTTTTGGTAATTCAATATTCTCTAATTCAATTTTCGGTGGACTATATTCTGGTGGAGGAATGTCTTCTGGTCGAATTTCTTCTGCAGGTAATGGAATACTTTCCTTATCGTTACTTAATTCATCATCATGAATAATCATTTCACTTACAACTGATGTTTCAGGAACATCCATTTTGTCCTTAACATCATCTATATATACAGTATTGTCATCTTTTATTTTGAGTGCACCCACATCAGTTTTATTATCATTTCTTATTTCTATTGAATCATTATGCCCATCATTACTTTTAACAGATCCAGGACTGACAGCCTCAAGATCTGTTGGGAGCAGGTCAATTTTCCCATTTGAAGTTTCAGATGTTGGGTTTTTCTTTCTTGCTATACCCAAGTAGTTATATACTACATCTTCTACTTTAGTTATGAATACAGTTGATACTTTAGGATTGACAACTTGATCAACAATTCTTTCTACACCTTGTTCTAAGTAGTTTCCCCTGCAATTAAGTATTATATTATTCAATAAGGTTTGCTATTGTACATAAAACAATATAGGGCTTTTCATTGCACACAAAATCTGAAATTGACTGAAACACAGTTAATGCAAGTTATTTTATTATTTTATTTGTACATACTTTATGTTACATTTGACATGCACAATCAGAAAACCAAGGCTCAGCCAATGTTGTTCAAAAGGAAAACCAAAGATTTTTTATTAAATTGAAAATATATATTGTTTTGCTAAATAAAATTGAAAACACAGGATTTCAGAACCAGAAACTTAGTCTTATTCTTACTCATAATCTTATTTCCCACAATTTTCTAATATAAGGAAAAAAGTGAGTGATGAAAATTACAGTAAATACATATAAAAAAACAATGAATAAATCACTTCTCACTTCTCTGCTGCTTAAAGTAAAAAATGTAGGTTTCTATAAATAATAATAAAACCGACAGTGAATTGAACGCTCATATTAATTGAAAAAGACTGCAGTGTGTTACTTTATAAAATCAATAAAAATATTCAGGTATGAAATTTTTCAACCAATTTCTCTGCCACATACACCTATCCACACACAGAGGCCAGAAATGATTATTTTTAATGTTATTATTTACTATGTTAAACAGAATAATATTTATATAGAACAGAATAATATTAGAAGTTATTGAAATATATTTTATTTACCTTTCAGAAAGCAGTTTCTAGAAAACTGCTTTTGACAATATGTTGTGAGTAGAGCACTACCTCAATACTTCACTTATGAAGCATGCAATAAGAACTATTGAAATCTAGACAATTAATATCTTTCGAAAGGTCACATGAGAAAGGTTATGTAAGTCCTGTCAAAGGGAAAACAGGCTAGATAGGCTGTGATAGGAAATAATGTGAAAATATAGAATATAGAAGCTTTTGCAAATAAAAGGGAATCAAAATGGTATACTATTAGTTTAACTCCACCGTAAAATAGATATTTATGCATATGTCTTAGGTATATTGACAAAGCGGTGATATTACAATTTCACTAGTGATATTATAATAAAACAGTAGATTGTCAATCCACTTCATTTCTTACAATTTAACGGCCTGGTTTTAGTGGCACTGTAATATCACAGGTACACTAAAGTGATATTATAATAAATCTAAGTATATTACAAATAAAGTTAGCAGTGTGAGACATTGAGAGTTCTGAATCACTATAGAGTATCCGTGACATTATAATGTCTCTAAAACCAGGCCGTTAAATTGTAAGAAATGAAATGGTTTGACAATCTACAGTTTTATTATAATATCACTAGTGAAATTGAAATGTCATGGATTTGACAATATACCTGCAACATATATATGATTTAGAACCACTATAGCTTAATTTATGAAAAAGAAAGAAATATTCAGCAGAATTATTGTATCCAACCTTGGCAAAATATGATAGGTCACTAAAAATCTTGTAGGTAAAGCCACTTATAATAAATAATAGTTTAAAAAAACTAAATAAAACACCCTTTTTATAGAAAATCCAACTAAAACTTGAAAATAAATATTAAATTAAGAATAGTGTTAAAAATTTTGATGAATATAAATTAATAATGTGTACTCAAATGAGAAAAAAATATTTTGTTAAAAAAATGTTTGGGGTGCTTTTTAAAATAATATCCAAATGATAATTCATCTACTCATGTCTAATAATAAAATATTTTAGTACAAAGTTAAGAAGCTCTCATCTATATTCAGTTTTCACTATTAGAAACTGGTAAACTGTAATCATGGCTTTTCTTTTCTTGAATAAAGTAGTTGTAAAACATGAATTTTTAATGTTAAGTGAAAGGAGTAAGACATACTCAAATATATGCTTCCTCAGTTTTTCTCTTAGCTGGTTCTTGTTCAGATCTGGCTGCCAGCACTGTCTAGCCAGGAATGTAGATACAGAGTTCTCAACTCTTTGCCGAAGATTTTGGTATGCTGGTCTTGTATCAACATCAGCTATACAATCCTTCCGGAACTGGAGAGAGTAAAGTATGTTATTTTCTAACTAATGCATGTCTCTTTTCTTTTATGCTCATAATTTGTACAACACTTGTTCCATCAATTTTAAATATTTGATTATTTCTTTCTAGCAATATCTTGAGTTCAGTTAACAATATATATATATGGATACCTAGTGATGTTTCCTGATTTTTTAATAGTAATTAAACGCAAATCGTTTTGTTGTGAATGTCTGTTACTAATTCGTAAGTCTGAGAATTACATGACTTATGCAAAATATATATATAGTTTTTAAAAATATTTAAAATATAATTCTAATTTGTTTTCATTACAAACCTGATCAAAAATTCCTTTGGATTTAAGTTCGTACACCAATTGGTCAACTAAACGAGGATCTCCTGGCATATATTGTACGTGAGCCATCTTGTATTAAATAATAAATTCAGTGTTTATTTTATTTGAAACATTATATAATTTTTATTTAATTTTAAAAAGGACAAAATTGGAAATGTATTTGTTTTAAATACGATTTTTACAATTATATCTTTTTTTAATAATGGCTCCGCTGAGTGTCACTGGGTGGCGACGATTCTGCCATGTCGTGGTGGATATTTACGTGAGGTACATAAATAATGTATGGACTATGTTCAGCGACACAGCTGTGGTTTTCTATAGTGGGCTGAAAAATTGGCAACTCAAAATTAAATACGGTTACTTTAAAACACATATAATTATTGTCGTAAACCTTAGTAAATTCTTTATAATAGTAGGGATAATATAATGTATCGAGGTTAAATATAAAATAAACGAAAATATAAAAGTTAAAGGGTAGAATATTTGCTAGAATTCAAAACTATATTCCATCAAAGCCATGGTTCTCAGGTTTGGTGTTGAGCAGGAGAGTGACGTGTATCTTGACGCTTATGTGTTTGGGCCACGTTTGCTCTCCTGTTCAACTGGCGAAATTTGGAATTGTGAATAGTGATCTGTGTGAATGTGGTGAATTGGGTGACCTGAACCATATATTTTTATCATGTCCAAAATATAACCGGGAATCGTTATACCCGGGTCTTATTCAGTGTCATGTCCCACTTCCTACTTCTGTTGACATCCTCTTATCCTCTGTTAAACCTTGTGTATATAAACTTCTTTCCTCATTTATCCTATTAAATGATATTAAACTGTAAATAAGTAGTATAAGTATTCCATTATATATTATTTTCTATCCTTTCCTGATCCTATCAAAAATTTCGTTAGTTATTTTCTATTTTTTTTTTTAAGTAAATAAGTTTCCGAAAAAATAAAAACTTGACAAAGGCTCAATCGCTTAACGCGCAGAGC
Source organism: Leptidea sinapis (assembly GCF_905404315.1). Classification (NCBI taxonomy): domain Eukaryota; kingdom Metazoa; phylum Arthropoda; class Insecta; order Lepidoptera; family Pieridae; genus Leptidea; species Leptidea sinapis. The sequence goes on along the minus strand of NC_066290.1, from coordinate 1,186,253 downwards.
CAATAAACCAAGAAGAAGAAGAAGCATGTACCTAACTTGAAGTGACAATGACAATTGACAACTGAAAAGCTCGGTCTCTCCCCACGGCCCACCCCCCTGATTAATCTGAACTTGACGCCGCGTCAAGAAAGTCGTGTTTCTGTTTACGTGAGTGTTCTCGGTTGAAAAATTTAAATTACTATATAGAAACTATTGTGTTGTATACAATATAGTGTGTTTATGGTGATTTTTATCAGCTTTTAAAAGTGTAGTGCAGAAACTTATTAGTAAGTATGTAACAGTATTTATGTTATTATCTTACGCCATGATATGCCGCCCGCCATTACGCTTTATTAGGTTATTGTTCCTGTTTTTATAGGAATTATGCTTGTTATTGAATCGTGTCGCAATAATTATAGCATAGTATTATTGTGTTGCATATATGGTACGCCGTTCGATACTTTCAGAGGAATTTTCATTATGTTTTGATGGATCGTTTTGAGGTTAGAACAAGCGTCTTTACGATTCCAAATTAAAACTTAAAAAAAAAAGACTTCTAAGCGTTGTAGTCTGTTATGTCTCTGAAATCTCACTATAAATATTTCTAAATGTAATTTAATTAATATTTTGACTGTTTAGAAGTAAGGCCCACGTAAATAGAGCTCGTATAGACAAAAAACAAGGAAGCGGGCATAATTATCTAATGTAACAACCTGTCTCAGATTTTGAAGGCATGACCTTGCTTTTAGTTATAGGTAGGTACGTAATCTAATTTCATAGCATCATAAAGTTATTATTTATGTATTTAAATGGAACACCTATGTATACATATAACATTACTTTTATAGTAGGATGCCAAACCATTTATCAAGTGTTTAGTTTGCCCCACCTTTCAGATGACAAAGCCTAATCCTCACTAAATGAAGTCATGTGTGACAATCACTGAACCAAATGTAACTTTTTATGCCACACATCCCTTTAGGTACCATGAGTAACATGGCATAAATAATATATACTTTTTTTAAATGTAGTAATTTTTGATCAGGTGGTTTTTGCAATTGTATCTAAAAAAATGTTCACTGTGACAAACTATTTCCTCAAGAATATAATTCAGTGTCATGAGATTTTATGATCTTATTATAAATTAATTTTTAATATTTACCTGACATTTATGAATAGGGATATTCTATAACAATCTAGCAGACAGTATCTCAAATTGTAATTTTTTAATTGTTATTAATAATGATAGGAATTATCAGAATTTGCAGTAAGTTTTGTGAATGAAACTTATATTTACTCAGTAACGTAGCCTATGTGAATGTTTCCTTCAGAACAAGAAGCCACTCAAGTGATTCATAAGATTCCCTTATGAAATAAAATTTACAAGCCAACACTTACAGCAAGTAGCAAGATATTTACTTGAGTTGTTTACATGAACAACAAATAATATTAGCTTACAGAATGCTTAGAAAACATTGAATTTACAATTCTAATAAGGAACACATTACTTGACCTGAGGACAAAAGAGAAACTCGAAGTTTATGCTAATTTTGATGCAATTGTGATTTATGCAAAATGATTTTCATATGAAAGAGTCTGAATTATATACAAAACAATATTATATATATCATACAGTACAAAATCCTTTTTAAGTTTGTTTGAGATATGGATTTTGTTCAAAATAGGATTTGAAATCACTTATTGACCATCACACACTACCTACCTGTAAGGAAAATTATATGTCAAACCTGAGTAGAACTCTTTCGTTAATATCATTGAATTAACAAAATTGGTTATAATCACAGATACAATAATGTGGATGTAACTTCATTTAATAACACAGCTTTACTCACATTTTATTGATGTGTGTACCGGCTAGTTTCAGACCATTTGATGGCGTACTCACCCACCACCATCGTGGTGAGTGAGTACACCATCATGTGCTGCCTCAGACTGATGAAGGACCTTGTAATGGTCCAAAACTAGTCAGTACCATTAATTGACTTTGACTATCATACTCATGACAACCAAGTTCAATACCAAGTTGAACTTATTGCACAGACTAAATTTTCAAAACTTAAAACCATAATTTTATAATGTAACACATTTGTTATCTAGAAATACATTATTATACCGATGACTTAAGGACAATGCCATTGCGTTTTCCTTCAGCAAACTAGGTTTGGTCAAAAGATATGCAATTAAATATTAAGTTTAATTATTATGGATCAATGAATGTAGAGCATCTTTGTAAAGGTGTACATATTATTTCTGTTAAGTTTATGTATGAAAAATGCATAGTTTAATGAAGACTAATCTAATGATGCAATTGCCTGCCTTTTTTTTTATGGAATAGGAGGACAAACGAGCGTACGGGTCACCTGTTGTTAAGTGATCACCGCCACCCACAATCTCTTGCAACACCAGAGGAATCACAGGAGCGTTGCCGGCCTTTAAGGAAGGTGTACGCGCTTTTTTTGAAGGTACCCATGTCGTATCGTCCCGGAAACACTGCACAAGGAAGCTCATTCCACAGCTTTGTAGTCGTGGAAGAAAGCTCCTTGAAAACCGCACTCTGGAGGACCGCCACACATCCAGATGGTGAGGATGATATCCTAACTTGTGGCGTGTCTTGGAAGGTGGAATTCGGCGGCAGGAATCAGGTTAAACAGCTCTTCGGAATACTCCCCGTGATAAATGAAGCCTTAGAAGAAGTTGCGCATTTCACAACTTCCTTATCATAATGTGCAAAGTTTAATATTTTTAATAAGCTCACACAATCCATTGTGTTGAGGCAACCACCCATGGACATCTGCTACACCAGGGGTCAAGAGATGTGGTACCGGCTTTTAATTTGGGAGTACACTATAATCTTGAAGGTCACAATTAAAATCTGTGCCAACTACAAACTAATTTCTCTATTATATTTTAATAACGCAATATCTATTTGAATCACAAAGCACACAGCAATATTACTCACTGTGTACACCGTGTTATGTCAAGAAGAAACTGAAAATAAACAGATATTTAATCCAAATATTTTTATTCAAGATAGGATTTTAAATAATAGAACGTCTAAAATCACTTATAAAATGTCTAAAACTACCATCCATTTGAATAAGTATGCCTAAGAGTAGAACGGGCCTAGAGAAGAAACTCAGTGGGCTTCTTTATTTAAATATTTTTTGTTTTAAATATTAACGTGAATGTTACACATTTAATAAAACTTTTAAATGGAATAAAATGTGTGTAATTAATAACTGTTTTACATTTGATTTCAAGTATTATTTTAGGTAACCCAACATTTCAAGACCTTTCCTACCAAACCTTTAATTTTATCTTATTTCGTTCTTTGTCTTGTATCCTTTAAAAAGTGGTTTAATTAAAATTTCGTTACAATATCAGGATTCCTCTGGCGTTGCAAGGTTATGTGGGTGGCGGTGATTACTTAACATCAGGTCATCCATACACTCCATTGTTTCTCCTCTCCCCTTATCTGCTCACTTCATATTAAAAAATAATGGCAATATGCTTTTATACTAAAGTTTGCAGCTGCCTGAATCGAATTTAATTGACAATAAGAATGTTATCCTGTGGGCTCCAGCATCTTGTACAAGAAGCCGTACACATCTTGTACAAGAAGCCGTACACGACACCCGAGCCATGCTTGTTTCAGTATTCTTCTATTTTTTGTTGATATTATGTTACATACCTGCCCGCTGGCAACATTCATTGATTGTTGCTCTGTCATGCCCAAGTATTTGTAAAGCTTTTTGTAAATTCCCACATAGTCTGGGTCGAAATGGATGATCAGGAGAACCAAGGAAATGAGAGCTTGTATGAAAAGGTTGAGAGGAAACAGACATGGAAGTACTGAGGACTATGATAATGGAGGATAGATGGATGTAGTCTATGCCCTGCTCTGTGGTTTGCATTAAAACCTCAAAATATATTCAAACTATTTGTATTTACGATTTCACCTTGACAATACTGTCTTTTTATGTAAAAATCGTAATCTTATCACAAACCCGTTCGACTAGTAGTGACTTCTGTATGTAATGCAAATGATACAACAAAAGGAAAAAATTGATAGTTTCGCTTTCAGTTCAACAATGAAAAAATAATGAAGGACAAAAATCGTAAGTACAGTCTAGACATAGCGTCGCGGTAGGGTAACTTGCATACTACGACATGCGTGTCGCGCCTTTGATTTGCTTGTATGTGGTAAAATATAATATGATAGCGATGTCCGTTCCGTCTTTGTTTCAAGGCTGTGGGTTTATATATAGTATATCTGCCTGCGACATACCGTTACACCGACCACATTAACTTAATATCACGCTCAATCGGGATCTCTAAAATATTCGCGTTAGCAAGGCAGTAATTTTAAGATTGGCCCTACATCAAATACGTCCTCCGCGTTCATATAGAACTTGGTATGCTGTGCGACCTGGTGGGCACTGGGTGCTGCAACAGAGCGTATAACAAAAACTATTTCTCCACTTTCTATTTCAAGGTTGAACGGTGCAGAAATTGCAGCGCCACCTGGTGGAGAGCAGCAATAAATATAATGGCACAAAAACATTCTTCACAGAGAATATACTTAAGACAGTAATTTCCATAGTGATTAGTTGAACGGTGTCGGAGTAATAAGTCAACTTACATTAATTATTATATGTAGGTATATAAAAATCAATTTTTTTGTATAATATCGATAGTAATAATATTGGTCGGGATTATCGTTAGTCGTCGTCGTCGTGTAATAGTTACTAAAATATTAATATTGTTCTTTCAGGTCAGTGATACCATGGTATTTATTAGTAAAATAGATCTAAACAGAGATGAATAGCAATATTTAATTTCATCATAATCAATCCTTGTTAAACTGGAATATAATCGACGACCTAAACGGACAATTGTTTTAGTCACAGACCTGGCCTATAGATGGCTCTGAGTAGATTCAATTCCTAATAGCTATATTATGTTAATTTACAACTACACTGTCGACATACAATTAAGTAGATACTTATAGAGTTTTTATGCATTTCTTCGTCGGTAAAAAATGTGTGTATGTATAATCAACGGCAAAGGTCTCACTATAACTCTGCGTTAAGAAGAATATCTTGGAATAGTTATATAATTTAATATTCATCCCAATGACGTCATGTTGTTGTGGAGAGGTAATTTTCGGCCTCTTAAGAATTATGCATAAATTTAAATAATTTATAATATGATACTTTTGATTTTTGTATGAAATAACACAAGTTTTGATGATGATGATGGATGGAGGATGATGATTTAAGTTATTTTATTAGTGAATATACAACGATCTTAGAATTTTAATATATCTAGAGTATAGAATTTGGTACGAATGATTGATAAACAACCCACAAAAAGGTGAAAAGGAAAATAAATAAATACTTTTCATTTAAGAATGTGTATTTTAGATATTTTGGGGTTGTGATTATTGGGATTCTTAATATAATGTGCGTACACTCAACGGCGCCTTCGGGAGATGCAAGATAGTGTTGGCGGCGGAGATCACGTAACTACTATCAGGCAGCCTGCTGTTCGTATCAGGTTGCCCCATTAAAAATTTCGGGATTTGATCTATCTAAAATTACCGGAAACGGTACTATTATCATCGCATGCTCTAACAACGCTGTGGAAATTGGGGCAACAGGTAAACGACTCCTGACTCCTGACGCGTGATAACACGAAAGGTGAACGTTTCTGAGAAAATTATCATTGATTCAATATGTCGTGTGTTGGCGCCTTGTTATTGTATTAGGCCGCATGCAGATATATATAACGGACGACAGCGAACGAAAGCTGACAAACGAAAGGGAAAGAGTATGTGTCTTAATGTTATGACTATCATAAGTCAAAATTTCGCTAAGATTTGTGATTCGTGTAACTCCACCCCGCCCGTAGGGCCCAGAGTTAGGGTTATACGCGCTCCAAGAAACGGGCCCGGCTGAATTTGGAATAATTATGGAACGCCTACGGAAAATATGTCCTCGAATGGCGACCACCTACCGGAGGACGCAGTGTTGGTAGGCCCCCCACAAGATGGACCGACGATCTGTTCAAGATCACCGGAATACGTTAAACGAGGGCAGCGCAGAACCAGTCGTCGTGGAGATCTTTGGGGGAGGCCTTTGTCCAGCAGTGGACGTGTTGCGGATGATGATGATGGAACGCCTAATTCAATAAATGAATAGGTGTTTGTGTGGGGAGTGGCTACCAGTTTATGACATTTTATATCCATATAATATCCTCTCATAGACTATTTCTCTCAGAAACAACAGATGCTGCCAATTTAAGTATCTCCCAAATACAATCACGTACACGTTCTCATTAACGTATTCTCTTAATAATCTCAAATCATGTTCAATATTCCAAATAGTAATTGCACATTCCTGGAACTTTTTAATGTCGGCCATCTTTACTACTACCATTAAACCTATTTTAATCGAAGCGTCTCAAATTTTTCACTCGAATTCGCTTTCATTATTTAATGGAAGTTTAACTATAAGCGTGAACCTGTGAACACGTTTTTAGATGCACATCGTTCTGTCTCAGCACAAAAACTAGTAGTTTTAGGGGACGGTTGGCTTATCGAAAAATATTTCAATGTATAGAAGTCCGAAATTATTAATAACCATATCCATTGCTAAATTAAATTCCATTTACAATTATTTTGAATGTAAAATCTCTTGTTTTGTTCTATATGTATTTTCATCTATAAAACGATTATTTGTTATATTTTTTTAAGTGGGTTTTTGATTAGAATTTAAACTCGGGTGGGTTTAGCTGAATGTGCACTGTAGTGTAAAGTGTTAACAGAGGGACTTATCAGTTGGGAGTGCCGTGCAGGGTGATTGTTCACGTTCACGAGGCGCTTAACCAAAACGCAAAGTCCATTTTAGTTGCATGTATACCAAACTTGTCATCGGCGCTGACGACGAGTGTTCGGTTAGTTTCACTGTTTATTTACGGAGTCGTATCGCGCCACGTGTTCACTGACTAATGTTTGTAGTTTTAAAATAGTTTGGCGAGTCTGCCCGGTTTTTTACTATTTTAATTATACGATACCGAAGTGTTTTCTGCTGTTTTTGTTTGGTTTTAAAAATAGATAGAATATGAAATATTATTACGTGAGATTCAATGTATTTTCATCTATAGAATTAATTTAAAACGTTATTGAGTTGTATTTATTATTAAATTAAATATGGTGAAGCCAAAAATACAGTTATTAAGGCCCGTGTGTTTGTATGTTAATCTGCTCTCATGTTAGGTACCTAGTTCTAATTATAACTAGGTACTTAATAATTGTAAACATAAGACAAATAAAGATGACGTTAGCACATATTAAATAGACACATCTACACACACACGTAAACAGAAGTAAATAAGTAGTTTAAATAATAAAATATTATAAAGCTGCAGTGTTTGTTTGTTTGAACGCGCTAATCTCTGGTACTACTGGTCCGATTTGAATGATTATTTCAGTGTTGGGTAGTCCATTTATCGAGGAAGGCTATAGGCTATGTTTTTTTTTCAAAATTAGGGATCCGTAATGAAATTGCTATTTTGTAACACAAGGTGTAAAATCGAAAACCTATTTTTGCGTGCGCTGCAAAAACTATTGACAATAGAACAAAATGATGTACAATATATATATAGGCAATATTTTATTACTTATAAAACTATCGCGTGAATTATACTTTATATGGCAAAACAACGTTTGCCGGGTCAGCTAGTAGTTTAAATAACTAAAATACGCTTTGAAATTTCATAACTAAATTGAAATATTGTTAAAAATATGGAGTTCCTTTTAAAACATTCTTCTCTTAAGATTTTTTCCATTGAGATTTTTTTGTCTCCAACGAATAAACAAAAAACTACGTGACTGATTTGAAATATTCTTTCACCAGTAGATTAGTATATTATTATCACTAACTTTATTATTACTAACTAAAGTGAAGCAAGAAATTAGATAATTTAATAATTTGTTACGAGAGATGAAGCGATAAATATTATCGCACCATGTGCACACGAATCACGCATATTTATTATGAGCTGCATTTATTTAAAAAATATCGAGATCCCTACGTAACTTGTTTCAATGGAACAAATGGTAAACATTTTAACCAATGTTGGTTTGCAACACGCTGAGAGCAATGACGTAACATTTTTACTTGCTGTCAAATATGAGCTGAAGGAAGTCGGCACGAGCTACTGGTGCCTACATAATATATGAGGAGGTTTGTGAATATTTGAGCCTGCGGGTAAAATTTAAAGCAAAAGAGTTTTATAACGTTTGTTGTTTTTGTTGTAAAACGTCTTCACAATAAGCGCTTTATTAGAATTTACAATTACTTCTCATATTACTTCACTTAATGTACGAATATGGTATTAGAAGGCAACCATGCCAGGCGACTGTTGTAGCTCGACTGGCTTGCTGATCGTTTGTGTTGAACACGTTAGTAACCGATTGACAACTTGCTGAACAAAGAGTAGGTTAAGTTGTCAGGAGGCAGATTAGAGAGAACCAACATTGTCTATGGAATTAAAGTAGAGTAGACTTATGGTTTTAATATTTGTAACAAGAGATGTCGGGAACGTCGTACTACGTAGTTTATTGAGTGAGATGATAGCTTTGAATGGAGGACCAACTAAACAAGGTTTTGTTATGTATTAAATATGTAAGCTAATATACCTAGGTATATTTGTGCTTACACAGTTTTATCGGTCTGTGAACCTTAGAAATGTTGAATAGGCAAATATAAATTAGTTCAGCACGTAAATTACCGCTGAACTGTGAAATCGTTAATTCTTCGAAATTTATTTTAAACAGATTGTTATGAGGGTGATTATGTAATAATAAAATATAGTGGAGTAAGAAAAGGATTAAGCTTAGGGATTACGATTAGGCTTGATTGATTTTACTGCTGTCAGCGAATGTTAAGACTCAAGTTTACGCGTTTACCACAAAGAAAACCCCTTTTCTCGTATCATCGCTCTTCGATTACACTTCCCTTCCTCGTGTATTATTGGAATACTGAGTCTCGAAATATCGAGCAATTGCAAAAAAACAAGCTGGGCGTCATAAATAGAGCACGGCAATACTTACCCACATTTTAGCGCTCTGCATAGAGCAGGTCCGGCCACATATGGAGTATTGCTGGTATCACTGGTCTGGTGCACCCCAGTATCAGCTCGATCCATTTGACCGCGTCCAACGCAGAGCAACTTGAAATGTCGGGGACCCAGTGCTCTGTGAACGGCTTAATCACTTGGCGTTGCGTAGAGACGTCACTTCTTTGTTCTACCGCATTTATCACGGAGTGTTCCCAAGAGCTGTTTCACCTGATTCCTGTCGCGGAATTCCACCCTCGCACAACACGCTTTCTTCTTTAGCCGTTCTCAACCTCTAAGGTGTAGGCCTCCTTCCTCCTCCGCACAACACGCCACAAGTAATGATATCATCCCCACCATCAGGATGTGTGGCGGTCCTCCACAGTGCGGTTTTCAAGGGGCTTTCTTCCACGTACTACAAAGCTGTGGAATAAGCTTCCTTGTGCGGTGTTTCCGGGACGATACGACATGAGTATCATCAAAAAAAGCGCGTACATTTTCCTTAAAGGCTGGCATCGCTCCTGTGATTCATTGATTAATGTTACAAGAAAATGTGGGCGGCACATAACACCAGGTACCACCCGTACGCTTACCCGTACTTTTCCATAAAAAACGCCGTAAAAATTAATAAATCTTTTATATTATGTTTCAAGAATTGAAAAAAAAAACCTGTTAATATGATAAGTACATCAGGAAATTCTGTAAAAATAATTAATTCCAAGATATGTTGCATCATATCGTGGCATTTGTTACGAAATTCAAAGATTATTATTTAGAAACGATTATGTGGTAATTACTATTAACAATAACTTTCATAATGAAAAACGCCTTAGGAATGAAAAGTTAATTGTAACTAATAATGTTATTAAAAGAGAAATCGGCCACTGAGTTTTGTACGCCCGTTTTTCTAAGGTCTGAAGCTGCATTATATCTACAAATGGGTCATAATTATAAACGTTTTATATTATGTTATTTAAAATGCTGTATGTTATTGACAATAAAAATATTTGAATTGATTTCAATAGGTATGTTTATATATGTACTAGCTGCCCCGACAGACGTTGTTCTGTAGATAATAAAAAAAATGTTTTATAGTAATTTGCCAATAATCAAAACATCAAGAATTATTTCGTAAAAAATGCTCCCTGTTGTTATAATGAAATTGTTTCACAGCGGAACTGTCAAACTGTGCGTCACTAAATTCTCTCATGGAAAATATGTCCATACAAAACAAATATTGAAAATAAAAATAAGTATGAGTCCCAAATCGAAATAAAAACTATCCTATCTCTCAAGTTGGACCAAACTGCACTCCATGGAGTAATCCCCATTAAAATCCGTTCATTAGTTTGAAGTCCATCGCGGACAAACAACGTGTCACGTAAATTATATATATTAAGATAATATATGCTCACGTCTAGGTTCAAACGGTCTTTTTCAAACCAAGACAAAACCAATAGGTTTGGTCATATTTGTTAACTGGCCTTTATTATCTTAAACATTTATATCTGTATTATACAATCATTTAACCTAGTTTTCAAGTACAAGTTAATCGATCTTGAAAATGGACACGTGTCCTTCACATTCTGACGATTACAATATAATAAATATTACCTTTTATTGTATCTTTTAGATTATTTAAGATTTTAAATGATTAATGAAACGAGAACATGAGCGATAATAATCAAATACAGTCAGGTGTCATCATTAGGTACAATAAATCTACTAATTCCAAGTTTGTTTGAGTTGCAGTGATCGTACCCATATAACGATGAAGTTCGAAAACTGTGTCTTAAAATAGACACATAGACGTCTCTAGCAGAAAGTAAATGTTAAATAGTTAGGCACAAGCGTCTATCTTATGTTATGTTCATAAAGCTAATAGCTACGGCCCTCTCACGTTCCGCGTCGCTGCGGTTGGCCCAAGTCATACGCTGATAGCTATATAATAATATATAAATATCTTAGCTATATAAATAATCTTATTCTAAACCAGCGATTTTTAGATATTTTGCTTTTTTGTATCTCGGAAACAGCTTTGATAATTTAAATCAAATTTTGTATTTAGATAAATAATGCTTTCAAAAAGTTATCTCCTGAAAAACCGCGTAAAGGAAGTATTTTTCGTTAGAAATTATTTATTAAACTAATATAGTAATCGTTTATTTATTTCTCTGTTTTACATGGATAATAATGATTACTATCTATCTATATACAAACAAATAAACTTACAGCATATCAATTTCATTAAGTCAGATTTTCAACATTAGTTCAAAATTGTTTGACCATAATAATTGCAATAATTCTGACATTATTATAATAAGATGACAGCAAATATATTTAAATACATCAAGGGGTCATTGGGAAGGAAATATTTCATTGAACAAGATTTGATAGGCCTTAGGACCACACGACCTTACTCGAAAGAGCGTCACATAGCCAAGCGTACAAGGAGCTGACCTTAAGAAGTTTTCACTTTAAATATCGAACTTCGGCCTATTTGGTTAAAACTAACGACATCTCAATGTATTTAAACATTTTGCAACTCGGGCCAACACCAAAACACTTCAGCCAAGTGTGTGTTAGTTACGTTGGAGTTCATTGACCCGCGACACAAACACAGATATTGTGTTTCATATTATACTGATTACTGCTACAAAATCAAGGTGAACTCTATAGGGATCTAGGTTTTTTGTTCATCAGAGTTACTTTTTATCGATTCTGATTTTTTCTTGTAAGTTTTATTATCTACGGATGGGTATTGGACTCACTAAATGGTTGTAGGTTACATCAAATGAGTTTTTAACTTTATTTACTAAATAGCTACCTGCTTATTGTAATAGTGTATTGGCCTATTGCGCTTCGAGATATGAATGTACATTGAAGGTAAGGAAGTCCCACAATTCATACCTATTGTTACGAATATTAAAGCCATAAGTCTACTTTACTTTAATTCCATAGACAATGTTGGTTCTCTCTAATCTGCCTTCTGACAACATAACCTCCTCTTTGTTCAGTAAGTTATTAACGGATTACTAACGTGTTTATCATTAACGATCTATTTTTTTCCGATTTAGTTTTATATATATTATTCACTAGCTAACGCTAGCCTTCGCTTCACTTGTTGCTTATTTTTATTTTAAGAACTAGCTGACCCAGCAAACGTTGTATTGCCGATATTAAAATCGCGATACAAAAGTAACTGTTGATCGTAGATGGCTGAAAATTTGAAGTTGTATGTATGTATTTAACAAATTTAAAAAAAAATGTCAAATAAATTAAAAAAAATCGTGTGGACCACCCTTAACATTTAGGGGGATGAAAAATAGATGTTGTCCAATTCTCAGACCTACCCAATATGCACTTAAAATTTCATGAGAATCGGTCAAGCCGTTTCGGTGGAGTTCAAAGTTTAACACCGTGACACGAGAATTTTATATATTAGAAAGATATCTTACTTTGACGTCGACCAATAACACTCATTTTTATTTTTGAATTATTTAATAATGTTACTTTGACTTTTATCTAAACAAATAACTTGTTTATTAAGTTTTTTTTTTAGTAAGCGGTTTCGATCCTGAAACGAAATGCCGAATCATGATGTTGTACATTGGCATTAACTCTTGGTATCACCTACTATCAAGTGGGTGATGGTTCCCATACTTTTCCGTTGTTAACTGAAATATAAAATGTTTTACTAATAAATAAAACATTATGCGCTATCGTCGATCTATGTAGAAAGAATCGTTTGGCAGTCGAATGACATTTACAGGGGAGTTTTACGTGTTAGTGTAGTATAAGGGCAACCAGCTCGTAAAATTCTTACTTGTACGGAATTTATTAACGTTGAATAACTGTGCTAATTTCACGGAACGACAAATCAAGAAAGGCATCCATTTATTAAATTATGACACGTGACAACACCTTTTTTTTATGGAATAGGAGGACAAACGAGCGTACGGGTCACCTGTTGTTAAGTGATCACCGCCGCCCACAATCTCTTGCAACACCAGAGGAATCACAGGAGCGTTGCTGGCCTTTAAGGAAGGTGTAAGCTCATTCCACAGCTTTGTACTACGTGGAAGAAAGCTCCTTGATAACCGCACTGTGGAGGACCGCATCCAGATGGTGGGGATGATATCCTAACTTATGGCGTGTCGTGCGAAGGTGGAATTCGGCGGCAGGAATTAGGTTAAACAGCTCTTCGGAACACTCCCCGTGATAAATGCGGTAGAAGACATACAATGAAGCGACGTCTCTACGCAACGCCAAGTGATCCAGCCGTTCACAGAGCACTGGGTCCACGACAATTCGAGCTGCTCTGCGTTGCACGCCGTCAAATGGATCGAGCTGATACTGGGGTGTGCCGGACCAGAGATGACAGCAATACTCCATGTGTGGTCGGATCTGCGCTTTGTACAGCGCTAGAATGTGGGCCGGCTTGAAGTATTGCCGTGCTCTATTAATGACGCCCAGTTTCTTTGAAGCCAATTTTGCTTTGCCCTCGAGATGGCCACGAAATTGGCAATCGCTCGAGATTTCGAGACCCAGTATTCCGATACTAGGCGAGGCTTTAAGAGAAGTGTTGTCGAAGAGCGGTGATACGACAAATGGGGGTTTTTTAGTGGACACTTTTACACTTACCTGCAACTCAAAAACGATTGTCAAATATGGACACTTCACAAGAAGGCGGCGGCGGCGTTAATTCCGAACATGGCCACGTGCCAAAGATCGCGCTGTAATCTCAGATTTGATATCATAATTTTATTTACTTAGCTAAAAGAACACACTATTGATATAAATGTTAATTTGTTCCTCCGTCTGAACTGAATTTTACATAATTTTTTGCCTGATTCAAAAATTTCATCCGGTTTATAGAAATTTAAAGTGATAGAAGAACATCGCAAAGAGACCGAGAACAAATAATACGTAGATATATTATCTTATAATATGTATATATAAATTACGTGACACGTTGTTTGTCCGCGATGGACTCATAAACTAATGAACGGATTTTAATGGGGATTACTTCAAGGGGGTGCAGTTTAGTCCAACTTGAGAGATAGGATAGCTTTTATTTCGATTTGGGACCCAACATTATTTTTATTTTCAATATTTGTTTTGTATGGACATATTTTCTATGAGAAAATTTATTGACGCACGGTTTGACAGTTCTGCTGTGAAACAATTTCATTATAACAACAGGGAGCATATGTTACGAATAAATCTTGATGTTTTGTAATATTATTGACAATTCATAAAAAAATAGTATTTTATTTATTACTAGCTGACCCGACAGCAGTTTAGTTCAGTTCAGTTTCACAGCAGAACTGTCAAACCGTGCGTCAATAAATTCTCTCACAGAAATTATGTATGGGCACATATAAGGAAAAACAAATTTGTTGTTTTTATTTAATTTAGCAGCATTTTCCTATTTATTCACCTTTTAAACCTTCTCTGGACTTCCACAAATAATTCAAGACCAAAATAAGCCAAATCGGCCCAGCCGTTCTCGAGTTTTGGCGAGACTAACGAACAGTAATTCATTTTTATATATATAGATGTATAGAACAACGTCTGTCGTGTCAGCTAGTACTTATATAAACAATATTAAAATATAATTGGGAACCTTTCAGTATATCAAATTAATATTTTTTATTATCTATTAGAAGCCATGAAAACCCATACGGGTGATATGTTCAATGTAGTTTAAAACTACCTCCGCCTTGACTGATTGTTTATATTCTTAATCTGCGGGCAGCCAGGTTATCACTGCGACACGAATGACTTATCGCGGTATGATGGATGCATATTGCCTAATAAATGCAAGACTGTGCAACACTATGTTGTTATAATATATATTTTATATAATTTAATATTCTATATCAATTTTATTGTGTTTGGAATAAATGAATGAATAAACTAATAATATTTCGTACTTTATTTAACACGGAAAGTTTTCCATTGGATCATATTTAAATTATTATAGTTTCTTCGTTTTTTTAACAAATCAGTTAATGATTACGTATGTTTTTAAAATATGTGTATGTTTTAGGTAAGACATGAGTCAGATAATAACGCGTAAGGGGCCGGTCGGTGAGGATAAGGAGAAAGATAAGGTGAGAACATTTATTAATACTACTACTCGGAGATTCTGTACAAGTATGCCATGCATTATAGTTAGTAATACCCTTAGTTATTATGTCAAGTTAATTTCAATTTAATAGGTTATTGGCAAATATCCGCCGTGGACAGGCGCCGGCCGGACTGTCTAATTATTCAACATATTAGTCACTCTGAGGACTTAGCCACATATCCCACCGCTGCGCCATTAATAAAGCGTAGAAGCGTACAACATCCCATGTAAATTATAAAAGAGACACATTTCAATAACTATTCATGCTGCCGGCGAAAACTTCACTATACTGCCACAGCTACTACAGCTACCAAAGGTAGTACTGTTGAACCGATACTCGATAAGTGTTCAGAAACACTCGCCCATCGTCCCTAGTGGTAATGTTCTAGTACAGTCCGATATTGGCCTGTCCCGCTTGTATACTCACTATACTCCAAAGACAAAACTATCGTAACTCTTTTCTACTATCTAGATCTTACTACCATCTTTATTACTGGCTGTGTGATATATATTCTACTACTAATTATTATTAGAACCTGTAAGTAGTTTAAATATGCCGTCGATACTACGTCTCTACTTTGAAGCTTGTTTCCATAATACGAGACTGCAAGTAATTCCTAAATATTTTTTTTTACTGTTAAAATATTGTATTCATCCTTAGTTTTGTATCTTTATAACCAGTTGTTTAATAATATGATATTCATTAAAAGGCCTCTAAGATTAATTCTTATAAGCTTATATTTAAAAAAAATGTATAATTTTACAGAAACACGCTGACAGTCCCGCAAAGGAAACGAAAAAGAAAATGGCTGCTCAAGCAGAAAAGGAGAAACAGGTGAACGAGAAAGAGAAGAGTACAGAAAAATCTAATTCGAGTGATAAAACTAACAAATCAAACCAGAACGACAAAGAAATTGTTGTTGATAAGTCAGGTGAAAAGAAAGATAAAGCTATAGAAAAATCTGCTGACAAGAAGGAGAATACAGCAGAAAAACCTGTAGATAAAAAGGAAAAAGCAACAGAGAAACCTGTAGACAAAAAAGAAAAAGCAACAGAAAAACCTGTAGACAAAAAAGAAAAAGCAACAGAGAAAGCTGAAGCAAAAAAGGACAAGGTTCCTGAAACAGGTGTAGAGAAAAAGGTTGAAAAGGTTGTTGAAAAGAAGCAACAGCCTGTTGAAAAAACTGTCGAAAAGGCAGCAGAGAAGAAAGATAAAGGGGAGAAGAAGGAGGCACATGTGCCTCCAATGGAAAGGGCGAAAGATGAGGCAAAGGAAAACGGGAAGGTTTGTAGTTTTGTTATATTTATATACAATTTATTGACATAGTATGACCACACTTATGCAAGTCAGTTATGCAGTTTGATTGTTGTATAGTACTTTATAAATTACATTTGGCCTTTTGACTTAAGTAAAACGTAATCCCACTAGAAGAGCATAGTATTCTAGTGTTGATACAGGATTATCTCACATTCTAGGATAATGAGTTGATCTAGTTTCTTCATACATACTACTAATATTATTGTTTAATGTACACCATATATTATATTATATATATGTATGAAGAAGAATGCTCAAATAGAAAACTTATTATTCTTATTCCAGGTAGGTTTAGCAATAGGATACATTTGTTATTCTTTAAATTAACACGATTTAGCGAAAACCTGTTCCTTTAATGGAAAAAAATGTTGCTGATCAAACTGAAAAGTATTTCCAAAAATATCAACAACAATGTCTGATAAATGACTAGTGTTCCACATTGTTATGGCTTTGCCACTTGATCTGAATTTTAAATCTGATAACATATTCGATCTTGTTCATGGATTGTAGCAAACCGAATTTTAAAATATGATAAAATTATTATATTTTCAGGGGGAGACGAGCGACACACCCAAGCCTAGCAACAAGCCAGCGCAGAATGGCACTCGAGTGAACGGCGATTGCGAAGTCACGGTGAGTTCTGAGGACGAGGAGTTCCCGGAGCTGGCGTACGAAGACTCGGATATCGAGTGCTTCGAGCCGTCCACGCCCGACGGCCTGCCCAGTCGCAGCTACACGCGCCGCTCGCAGGTCAGTCGACTGCCCGCGCCGGCGGCCATCTTGGATAGGCTGGGCGCACACTGCGGACTGACACTACGGTCTCCCCACTGTTGATACATCATCACCGCTTTTTTTTACTTGTGCGGGCCCATCTTAGTAACTGACTTATTCTGAATATAATAAATTCCATATCAGTATTAATGTTCGTATGAACCTGATTCACGTTCGTAGCTTTTTCCATGTGCATTCACTTATTAATATATAAACTCATATTCTTGGTAAGTTCCGCGCGGTTTTTTTAGTACTTGGTCTGTGAAATATAGACCCACACGCCAACCTTTTAATTCTAGAACCATCTCAGTTGGTTTACAGTAATATTATTCTAATACAGCTAAGATTGTTAAGAATTAGATCAAATCAAATCAAAATACTTTATTCGTATAGGTCAAGGAAATGACACTTATTAATGTCAAAAGTCGACTTTTCTTTTTACATTTACCATTATATTAATCAAGTACGGTGACATAGGAACTGTGGTGTTGCATTAGTTTCAGGAATTGTTACGGATGTGTGGTCTGGTAGTGGGGTGTGTTGTGGGAATTTTGGTGCTTCTTTGGAGATGGGTTTGGTGGGCTGGCGTGATGGGTGGACAGTTAGACCCCTTGATCAACTTGCAAGTACATTAATACCGATTATAAGTCATGACTGATTTAATAATATTTGTGATACATATTTAATTTTATATCAACTTAAGTTCTGTGAGTTAAGTAATATTTGGACCGAGCTTGTCTTGTCGGCTTGATGACGCGGTGTCAAATTTTTGTATGTTAAATGGGGGTAGTAATCTGTAGTACTATTTGGTACTCATTTAAGATTTGATTTTTGTGTGGACTAAAATTAGACACAATGCTTTTGTCAATAAGGTCCTCATAGATGTACAAAGTAAATATTAATAGTTATAATAAGTATAGCAGTTTAAATTCCGTTTCAAAGTTAGTGCAAAATTGAAATTGTGAATTTACTGTGTAATGAAGCTCTCACAAATCTCAAGTTGATCCAATTGTTTGAACGGTTTCGGTACATGTCTGTTTGTTTTGTGGTACCAATTAACAAACTAACAAACACAATTTGGGGTAAAGGTGAAGTCGACGCGCACGCCCGAGACGCCGCGACCGGCCTCGGATAAACAGACGGACAAGGAGTATGTGCCCGATGTAAGTGTTGTTTAGCTTTCCGACCGCCGGCTACTAACCGATGATCACAATCTGTGGCACTCGCTTGATAAGAAACATGTGTTGAATGTCACCTTTGTAAACCATTTACCAGCACTTCGGAAAAATTGAGCTATAATGAGAAGAAGTGGCGAGAAATTCATTGTCACTCTTTTCAATTAATGCTTCATCATTTTAAAAATTATTTTTGGTGTTGATATATCGAATGACGTCCACTGCCGGTGGTTACTTGGAGGAGTAGGCCAAAGCTTGGTGTGCTCATTAAGGCGAGACAGTATTCAGTATAAGCCATCACCTGCAACTAAATAAGGCGCAAATTCGGCCTCCCATGGAGTACTGTTCTCACCTCTGGGCGGCCGCTCCCCAGTATCAGCTTCTTCCACTGAACGCATAGAAACAAGAGCGGCTCAAATAATCGCCATGTCATCTCCGATCGGCTTGATTATTTGGCATTCCGTAGGGGGGTTTCCGTGGGGGTTTCTCTGCATATATAAACGCATACATTACGGGTAGTGCTCATAAGAGTTCGTGTATTAACACGAACCATTTGGTATTAACCAACAGTCTATTTTCACTATGGTGTCGGGTCATAAACGAGTATATACTTCCACGGCACAGATCGGCCACGCATCTCTTGGCCGCTGGCATAGCTTTTACTTGGGCGGAGGTTCTTTTCATTTCAATCAGGCCATTAGCCCGTTTGCCCCCGTTAATAAAAAAACTACAAGATAATATGGGTGGCGGTGCTTATTCGATGGTTACAAGAACTTTTATTTGCCCTTCTATTTTTACAAATGGTAGATAAGTATAAAAATAATTTCAATAAAATTTATAAGACATGTTCTACCAAACTATCACCTGTAGAATCCTAATTTACCTATAATAATAACGACAAAGTAGACACTGACTAAATGTGCCGCAGCTTGCAGAGACATTCGGCGAACGATATATTCTGACATGGGGTGAATTTGTCGATAAGGATGCGTGAAAAACACCTTCTCACAAAAACTAGTAATAATACTTAAAAAATGTTACAAATGAAATGATTTTGTATTCTTTGGGAAATATTTCGGATTGGTATCACTCGGTAGCTCGTTTTTTTGTTGCGATCACAACGCATCGCTCAATCTAATCGAGTTGATTATAAAGGCTGTTTGTACATGTTCATTATTTGACATGCCTGTCAATAAATCAGAGATTCCTTAAACTAAAAAATAAATGTCGTATTATTTTATATAAATATATTAGTTCAGAAGCTGTTTTAATATGTAAGGATGTCTAGTAGTAGCATAAGGAGAAGCTATTTGCGAAAACCTTTTATATATACTATATATACGTTATTTTATTGATTTTGTTTTAGTTCACGTTTGACACCCTACTATAATATTAAATAACGCATTTGAATCAATATTGCAGTCGAAAGAAACAAAACTTCTAAAATTAAAAGAAGACCCGCCGTCGGATCGCAAGTTGCGGTCATCGGACTCTCCCAAGCCACAAGACAGAAAAGAGAAGAACGACTCACAGAGGCCGGAAGATAATAAGAGTGAGCAGGATAGAGATGAAGCAGGCACAGGCAAAGTAGTGGAGAAGCCGTCACTTGAAATTATAGTTGATGTCGAAATGGAAGGTAAGTCGGAAATAAATATACATACACTCCATTGATGAATTGTCTGAAACTAAACTCTGCCTACGTGTCTATTAGGCATAGTTTTCGTTCAGTTGTGTTTTGACCGCGCTTTGAATACAACGCCACGCAACGTCCGTTCCGTGAATTTCGCACCATAATAAATGAGCTTCTTATGAGCGTATACAATTATAACCTTTGAATATTGAAATAAGGTGCTAATTTTAATGTAATCGGACATTTTTGACAACCTTTTTTATATGCGATTGTCAGTCTAGTTGTTAACCCTAAATCATCATTAATTCTAAAAATCGAGACTCACTTTATACACATTACGCAGCAGCTCTTCTTCTTTGTGTCCACTAGTCTTGGTATAACTTATTGTTAACAGAATGACACAGTTTTTACTGTCGTTAAATTCAATAATATCCTTTTCTATACATAGTGATGTGAAAACAATACGTATACCACGTAATATATAACGTAAATTAAATATCGCTTTATTGCACTTTCGTTCTTTTTTATGGAAAAGGAGGGCAAACGAGCGTACCTTGTGTTAAGTGATCACCGCCGCCCGCATTTTCTTACAACACCAGAGGAATCACAGGAGCGTTGCCGGCCTTTAAGGGGGGATGGCCTCCGGTCCTCGACACTAACCTATGCGAAACATAGCGGCACTAGGCCGCTACTTCACGCCGGTATTCTGTGCGAGTGTGGTAATTAACCCGGACGAGTCTGGCCCGATTGTGATGACATCATAAGACGGCAGTGTGACTCTCGCACTTCCAAAAGATTCGGACGAACAAGGCGATGAAAACAAAACCAATTATGTTTTGAACTGATTATTTCGGCTATTAGAACATAATAGTGCAATATTTAGCTTGAACTTGCACGAACAATGCGAAATAGTCATCCTAAGTTCGTACGATCGATGGTCAAGTAGGACGCTGCCTGATAGCACTGATATGAAGGTGTGGGGGTGTCAATACAAAGGCGTGTGTAGTATGACGTTGTGTGACCGCAGAGGAGAGAAGCAAGCCCGACACCAACTACAGCAAGTCCCGCGTGAAGGTGTCGCCGTACCGCCGCAGCGCACGCCTGCTGGACCAGACCACCAGCTCCGTGATGGCTGACTACACGGGTGAGTGCTCCCCAGAAGTCACAGAGGTTTACAAAACATATAGTCCCAGTCAAAATTCAAAATAATCTGAAATAGCATCTACGTGATCGTTCGTATTCATCATGAACAGCCGTAAGACGTCCATTGCTAGACAAAGGTGCTCTTTCCACCTTTGTCCAGCCAGAAAGCCAACCACGTTTGGTCACGAGTAAAACAACTAATCTTTACTATGTAGCACTACATCCGGGGACGTTCACTCGCAACAGCTTGTTAGAACTGCTTTCCTTCAACATCACACGGTTAATGTCACTATCGATGTCATGATAGTGAAAATTATTGTTGACACATACTCGGTTCAGACTAGATGTCAATACACTACAGTCTCCACCAAATATCTCCACGACGATCGCTCCTGCGCTGCCCTAACTGAACCACTGCGTCTTCCGATACGTGGTCGCAATTCGAGGACTTTACTGCTCCACCACACTCAGTTTCGCAATCATTTGAGCTATGTCGGTGACTTTGGTTCTCCTACGTATCTCCTCATTTCTGATCGATGATTCGATCTCGTAGGGAAGCTTCTACCCCTCTCTATTGCTCTCTAAGCGACCATGAGCTTGCTCATCAGACCTATATATATATATATAGATATAGTTAGCGACCACGTTTGCGTACCGCACGTCATTCATACTCATTATTTTCTTATTGCTAACTATAATCACACACACGACGACAACACGGACATACTACAACAACTTAAATTAAAAAATAAAAGATTTGGAAGTTTTAGTGCATCTTGGTGATTCAATTTGTGGGTGTTGGCATTTTCTCCATATCTGTCATTCACTGTAAAATTCACATATAATAAAATAATAAGCTTACATGCTTAGTGTTTATTTCATTACTAATCGGTTCACTATCAATTGTAAACTAAACACCCTGTTCAGTCAATGTGTTTATTAATTTTATCTACACCCATGCTTTAAATCCTTTATTAAAAATTCTAAAACAGTTAGCTTATTGCCTTTAAAACACCCAATGTCCTAATAACCATTACATCATCCAAACGAGTGTTGTAATGAAATTCAGTACAACATTACAACACTCGTATGGATGATGTAATGGTTACTAGGACTGGCTTTTTTAATGTTAGCAGTAAGCTAACTGTTTCAAAATCTTTATAGAAGATTCATATTATGGGTTTGGATAAAGTCTTGTATGCAACTGTTGATAATTAGGTCTTAAAACACTCATGTGATACTATTATCACATAAACCCACATTCGTGTTTTAATACCCCTTATTACACAACAGTTGCATAATAGTTCTTTATGCAAGTGTTGTGTAATAAGGCGTCACACGAGGCGAAGCCGAGTGTGATAATAGTATCACATGAGTGTTTTAATACCTAATTATAAACAGTTGCATACAAGACTTTATCTACACCCAGAATATGAATCCTCTAAAAGATTCTGAAACAGTTAGCTTACTGCTAACATTAAAACACCAGTCCTAGTAGTAACCTAATATCATCCATTACTGATTACTGAATTAACATTTTGTATAGTGCAATAATTAAAATTCACTCGAATATAATGTTCTTTTGCAGCGTTTAAAATGAATCGCTCATTTTTTGTAAACAAGACAATAAAAATATCGGAGAAAAATGGCAGGAATTCGAATAGCCTACTTTTTTTTACGGCGCGCGACGTTCTAGTTGTGTGGAACGCGGGTAAACGAAAATGTTCTTTTTTTGAAATTTATACAGATACCACGCATCGAACAATAAGAATGTGGCTGTCTGTTGAAACTCTTGCGCATGAAGGGATCGAAAAAAAAACATAGGAGTGTTGTTATGAAATTCAGTACAACATTACAACACTCGTTTGGATGATGTAATGGTTATTAGAACATTGGGTGTTTTAATGTTGGGAATAAGCTAATTGTTTCAGAATCTTTAATAGAGGATTTAAAGCATGGGTGTAGATAAATAACTATAATTTAATGCAAAAGGCAATAACACTACAATGGAGATGGACATAACTGAATCATCGGTCATCTCTGAGGAGCCGACAGAGAGCCCTTTCCTGAGTGGTCTGCGCATCAGAGGCCGGCGCTCGTATCGGCCGCTCAAGGAGATGACCCTGAGGAACATTGGAGTCAACACCAGCATCAGGTCAACGGCCAGTCTTAATGGTGAGGATTTGTTTTCGATTACGTGCAGATTATTATTGGCCTTGTTTCCGAAGCGATGAGAGTGAATATTATGGATTTTTTTAAGGACAATAAGGGACTAGATGAACAGGACTTTCAGCTGATGGTAATTGATACGCCTTGCCCATAGCAATGCAGTGCCACTCAGGATTCTTGAAAAACTCAAACATTCTGAGCGGCACTACAATTGCGCTCGTCACCGTGAGACATAAGATGTTATGTCTCATTTGCCCAGTAATATCACGAGATACGGCGCCCTTCAGACTAAAATACAATACAAATTGCTCCTTAAATAAGCGTTTTTGTTGTACCCATAATGTAGCCGGCATCCTGTGCAAAGGAGCCTCCCATGTCCTTTTGTAATATAAGAATGGCTTGTACGATCTCTGAATGTTGGTGTGTGATAAGATCATTTGATGGCCATATAAATTAATAGGCTATGGTACGATTACTATATTCTGTCGGTGATTTAGTTCTTATTAGATCGTGTTCGCACATCTACGGAACATTAAAAAAAATCGGGTTAATATGTTCTTCTTCTATGTCCTTTTCTACTCAGTGTGTGATTTCATGATTCGCTTTTTAGTTAGCGTGAAAGCATCATAAAGAAACTCATAATCTATACACATAAAAATGAATTGCTGTTCGGTAGTCTCACTAAAACTCGAGAACGGCTGGACAGATTTGGCAAATTTAGGTCTTGAATTATTTGTGGAAGTCCAGAGAAGCTTTAAAAGGTGAATAAATAGGAAAATGCTCGGAATTAAATAAAAACAACAAATTTGTTTTTCCTTTGATGTGTCCATACATAATTTCTATGAGAGAATTTATTGACTGTTCTGCTGTGAAACAATTTCATTACGACAGCAGGGTGCATATTTTACGAAATAATTCTTGATGTTATGATATATTATTGACAAATTCATAAAAAAACATTATTTTATTTATGATATACATAACAACGTCTGTCGGGTCAGCTAGTATTAAATAGAAGTTCAAATATTTTTATTCTAAATATCACTTATTACAAAAATTAGAAACTATCACCTATGCGAAAAAGTATGCCTCAGACAAGAGAAAAAGAGAAAAACATGGATTTTATTTGGTGCTTTTTAAATTTACTCTTTTGAAAAATTCGATGTTTTATTTATTTTCTCCTCGTTATAAAAGCGGTAAAGATGAATAATTGTTACCGTCAGTTTTCCTCAGGCCTTTCAGACAACTATTTGCCTCTTTGCCAGTTTTTCAACAGTAATTTAATTTCTCAACCTATCGGGGCTCACACTACCCCTGGTATTGAAAATAAAACCTCCACAATAATATCTTCCCATAAAAAACATAATATAAAGTATGTTTCTACGTTCTTACATAATCAGATGACTTTTATGACATTTGATTGTTTTATAATTTTAAGCATCGGAGCCGTCGGCGCGACCCACTGGCACTGTCGTGGGCAGGAAGCGCAAGCCGGAGAGCAACGAGGTGGAGATCGCGGAGGACGCGCCCGAGGGTCGCGGCAAGAGGAGCAGGCTGCTGGAGCGGCTCGGAGGACTCACCAGGACCTTCCGCTCCACCGGCGCCGCGCCGACCCCGGTCTGCGACATCAACGCTCAGGTACACACTCAGCGCGGCATAGGTGCCAACATACAAGAAGCCAGTCACGTACACGTACCAAAATAGGCGCACAGTAGACGACGAAATATGTACTAAGAATGTGAACATATACTGCATAAACCCTGTGTTTAAAGAATGCATAAAAATAACAGGGAAGTCTCAAAGGTGTCGTAAATTGCCCTGAATTCTTCAAGTCCATTTGAACCTAGTTCTAATACAACACTTTGAATTATTTAGCGATGTTTTCCTTCACTATAACAAGTATTAGAACATCAATTTACGTGGGTGACACTGAAAGTTTTTAGAACTGGCCAGTTAGAAACATTGCCAATGAAAACATTTTTGAATTTCAATTTTAGAACTCTTTGGTAACCTAAAGTAGTATATTGCATTCATTTGTCATTTGTTTTTGTGAATTGGCGGCAAATCTAAAACTCTTGTGACACGTTTAAATGAACCTAACGCGAGTTACTTAGAACTAATTTTCGGTCAATGATTTATAATGACTTTCGTTGTGGGCTTACTCAACAACAAAGCTAATGAAGCCACACCTCGTGCCACTTTTTACAATTTGTATAACGAGTTTAAACTTGGACGCAGCAATCTTAATGATGATCCGCGTGAGGGACGTCCTTTAACAGCGACTACAGAAGATAACATCAGTGCTGTAAGATGCATGATAGAGGAAGATAAGAGAGTAATCTATCAGCAGATACGCGCAAGCCTAGGCATTGGTATGAGTCAAGTTTAAAAATATTACACGAACATTTAGGCATCAGGAAGCTTTGTACCAGATGCATTCCCCATACTTTGTATTTCACATCGTCACCGGTGATGAAAGCTGGATATATTGCTACGAACCCGAAACCAAAAGACAATCAGCTCAGACGGTGTTTCCTTTCGAGGATCGGCCAACTAAGGTAAAGAAAGGAAGAAGTCAAGGAAAAAAGATGATTGACTCATTCTTTGGTCGGAAAGGTCGTTTCGCGACAGTTGTGCTAGAATATGGAAGGACAGTTACTGCAGACTGGTATGTCAATCGCTGTTTGCCTCTTGTCTTGGAAAAAATTCGACAGCATCACCCTCGAAGTGGGATCCTCCTTCACCACGACAATGCTTCAGCGCACTCCGTAAAACGGCCTGTTGAATATTTGACTATGGCAGGTGTCGAGATAATTAGTCATCCGCCATACTGCCCTGATCTGGCGGCCTGCGACTTTTTTTTATTTCCAACAACTAAAGACAAAATTCGAGGTATTCGCTTTACGAGCCCTGAAGATTCGGTGAAAGCGTACAAAAATACCATACAAGAGACCCCTGAGGAAGAATGGGCCCACTGCTTTTCTCAGTGGTTCCACCGAATGCGACGATGTGTAGAGAGGAACGGAGATTACTTTGAAAAACAATAAAAGTTCTTCATTTTCTAAACATTTTCAGTGTTACCTAGGTACCTTACATTGAACCGGTGCATTTCGGGTGAGAGGCTGGTGTCATAGTCATCGCTCCATCGTATCCTAGAGCCGGTACTTTATCTTATCGGTTACTTTATCTCATATACTTAAGTTTTTATTTCACATATATTGAGTGTTTGTAGTGACTGGTAATTATTAGAAACAGAGAAATTATAGAGTTTAGTTGGACTTTACTTCTCAAAATAAATAAGTGTTGCTTGTTAATACTTATATAATAATATACTTACCTATTTATTTTATTTTGTGCTATTCTGATGTTATGTTAATAATTTTCCAAATTCCGTTAATCTAATGTCAAAATAAAAAAAGTGTAATGAGTTGTGTGTTAACAGATAGTGGGCATCAACACGGATTTGCCGCTCCCTCAGCCGGTGGTGGTCGACGAGAGTGTGAGGTCCACGCAGGAAGTGGGGCGCGACCCTGAGCCAAGGGACAAGCGGTGTGTCGTTATGTGAGTTGTGTTTCGTATACGTTCGACCTGCCTATATCTTATTTATTTAACGTGAACGAAACTAGACCGTTCATTTTCTTTCGTCGACTAGTCAATCGACTAATGGTGGACTGTAGTCGCTAGACGGTTTTTTTACTAGTTTACATTGCGGAACGACAGAATCGACTGTATGGGCTCGTCGCGACCTCCGTGGTTACAAAGTAACCTTTAATTCGTAATAATTACTTTATTTGAATTTTATGCGAATTGTAAACTAAGATTATTAATTTATGCTGATTAAATTAATAATCTTAGTTTACAATTCACATTCTGTTTTAAATGGTCTGTTGGTCCGTTCATTCAACGCCCATTGCTTAATATCTTGTCACCGAATAGTTAGCCACCGCAACTGCATCATCCAGTGCACAGATGGCAGGGCACAATGGACTTTCCAGCGATTGTGATGGGGCTTCATAGTGGCGTTATTCCTTCATGAGTGTAATGGCAGTTAATGCCTACAAACAGATACTGCAAAGTTGTACAACCGACTTCAAACAAAGCCTTCAAGAAGTCGGTTTCCAAGAACTCCAGATGATCATATATGGTGGTAAAGTGAATAAACCAATCAAAATATTATTGATAATGCTTGCCATAAACAATAATTTTCGGAAAATGTGTTCTCATTCACCGAAAATTGTTCTTGAAAAGTGCTTAAACTTGATTTATAAAAAAAATACACTTGATCTAAAAAAACGTAATTCAAATAATATTTTCATGTTCATTTATGAATTATTATTTTTTGGAAAATTTAATTCATAAAATAAGCATTACTTCACGATTTACATGTTTCTACCTTAAGGCTATGGCACAGCGCTCATGTTCCGATTTAAAAAAAACACAAAATGGCTGCTATTGTATTACCCACCATATATACCCCATATGGTGGGTAAAAACTTCTTCTGAGGGGCTATTTGTCGATATATATTTCCGTATTTTTCCCCCAAAAAGGCTCCGACATCGACCAGACACATGAATTCAAATATATATTTTTGTGAATGAATTTGGTGCCAAGTTAAATATGCCAATATTGCAGTACAAATTATAAAGAAGCAAAAACCGATCGCATTTATGTGACACTTTTTTCTATAATTTATAAATTTGGTTGAATAATCTTTTTTGAATGGAATTTTATATTTCACAGGTAACAGTTAGTGTGAGATTTATTGTTCAAGATGAGAATTACTGGATGGAGCGAGTGTTCACATATTTTTATATATTAAGTGATCTCTCTGTAAAGGGGGGAGTCTATATTCTACGTCACACGTTAAAATCCTTTCTCTTTCCTACAGGGCAATAATGTGAAAGCTTTCGTTCCGATAAGAGGGCGCCAATATCAAAGTCCCCTTTGCTACGGGAGTTTTGTCATCAGGAATCCTTTTCTTATGAGAAGTTTTCCACAACAAAGGGAGGAAACCATTTTTTAAGAGACGAATTAATTAATTCTAGGTTAGGTGTTATAACACTTTTAAGCCTAAATATTTATAATCCATTAATAGAGGCACATGTTATTAATTATTTCATGATGATTTAACTTTACTTAGTAAAATATCTCAAAGTAATTAAGAAGTTTTGATCAAATTTGCAGAGTACCACGTGTGACTATTTTATAGATTGTCCTCGATTTTTAATATCAAAGACAAAGCAAAATATTTTATATTATAACGGTTTATAGAGATATTGTCGAATTTAGTTATACATTTATAATAATAATATATGACTTTAACATTTATATTTACTTGATTTTAAGGAGAATGGTTTGAGCTCGGGCTTTTTATACCGACTATAAGCCAAATTCTGCATGAAATTATTGTTAAGTTCTCTCAGTAATTGTCTTTTCTGTGTTTGTATGTATTTTTTTTTAATTTCATTGGAAATATTTAGAGAAATCATAAGATTTGTATTAACAATAACTAAATGAATAAGGCACTTATACTTTTTGGAAGACACAATAATTGTGAATTCATAATTTTTCTAAGAGGTGACAATCAAAACCGCCTTCAGAGAAATGTGTTTAAAAACATCGATCGTATTACGCATTTAAACACTCAATTTTTTATCTTTAGTTACTAGAATATATATATGTTTACGTTTCGGCCGTAATTGCAACACTAGTTGCCATATGAGGTTGCCATCGATAAGATATTCAATGGATATTCTGTTACGTAACGACTTAAAATTGTCCATATGTGGTTTACGTAAAATTTTTGTATTTATACAGATTTGTAAATATTTGATGTTATTATAATCTTGGTTCATTTTCATATGTGAAGTTTCATAAGATTTTAATGAAACTAAACTCAGAAGAAGATGATTCCATTTTTATGTCTTCCTTTGTCATTATTTCCAGCCTGAAATTCCACAGATACCTCGAAAATACTCCTTTGGTAAATGCAGACTGATATCTTTTTGTGATTCAAGGATTTTTTGGGGGATGTAATCGGGGAAGCCCATAAATATGTTAAAACAATGTCGAAATACAAAGAGCAGTTACATTTGAGTCTATTACGCGAAGGACATGACGTACGCGTGTACAAGTTCGGGATATTACGGTTGTAGATTGAGAGCGGGAACTGTGAATATAATATGTAGTATTATAGATATTGAAGTATTTAGACACTTTAAGTCGTATGTATTCATTGAGAGCTGGTTATTAAAGTAAAATTATTTATTGTACTCTCAATGTTAACAGTGAAGCGCGCTAATCGATACATATTTTTGTTCATTTTGATAGTTCAAGTTATCATCTACCATTACATTCTTCCACTAAACACAACTACGATCTTCTGTCTATATCTACGATATAAGATACTATTGCAATTTGCACGATTTGCAACTGCTAAATTATATTATGTATTAAGACAGGTAGGCGGCTAGTAGACGCCTACGCCCCGCACGAAGTCGTATACATTTCATATAAATTTACACTTAATTTACTGTCATCTTGTCACTCGGAAGACGTCCACTTGGCAAATTTTTATTGTAATGGTCGATTCAATAACAGTAGGGTTATGTTAGATTATTTAGAAGATATGTGTATATTATTTTAAAAATGGAGGACGATAAAAACGCTTAAAGCGAGAGGGAGAACGCCTTTTTCTGTATTCTTAAAGTTAAGATATTTGAGCTTATATTGGTTTACTGGTGGAATACGTATGTACGTACTACGTAGAAAAATTGCGTACCTACGTTTTTTTGACACAAAATATATGTTACAGATTGTACGATGTTTCAAAAAAATATTAACTAAGTAGCTGAAAATGAAGAAAAAACCGCACTTTTAATATAATTTTAGACGTTTCCTCGACTGTCACTAAATCTGAGTCACTGAATAAATTCTTTATGATAAATTCCTAGTTAACTTTTCAAATATATTTGCAAATTTAATTAGGACTACCTATTTAGCGGAGGACCCCTTGAAAAATAATTCTTAATATGGATCTCGATTGATTGTAAGTTGAGCAGTTTTCAAAGTTATTCCTCCGATATGGTCATTCATTGTATTCAGCTGGAACGGTTTTCGTTTTAAACTATCTTACAGTAAACCTATACAAATGAGGTCCAACATCAAATGACAGCTATGGTAAAGACGACAAAAAAGAATATCACAGTGCCTCACATCCAATACATGGAAATCGATATGAGTTTGTCCGTACTCAAAGAGATGTCGCACGCAATACGTATCCTTGATCAATATATGTAAGTTTCCATGTTCATTACGATGCTTAAAATGGATATAAAATATAAATACAGTTTTATTTTTATTGAATATGCATTTTGGGAATTATATCTATGAATAAAAATAGTACTCTAATAAAATGTTTATATTCTTATAAAATTAATACTTTATTATTTCAAAATATTATGTGGTATTGAGTTATAAAAGATTATATTAATTATATTTACCACCGAATTGTGAGTGTATTTTGTATTAAATAATCTGAAGTAAAGAAATAGGTAAAGTATTTTTGGTATCGTCCATAGTTTAGGATTAGTACCAATGTCTTGAACATGTTATATACATATAGCAGTTAGCTTAGTTATACAAATTGAGGTTGAATTGAAATTATAGATTGTTAAAAAATTTTCAAAATAAATTTTGTTTTATTTGGCCATGATTAATATATAATACTAATTGTCCCTTTTATAAAAATGCATAAAACAACGTTTTTATGTAAGAGGAGGACAAATGAAAATACATACGCGGGGGTCATCTGATAGTAAGTGATCACCGCGCCCCATACTGTCTTGTAACACCAGAGGTATTGGAAGAGCGATGCCGACCTTATAAAGAGTCGAATAAACGTACAAATGAATTGGAAAGACGAAAACAAACACGTGGCGAGTGGCGGATGAGGATCAAACCGGGGCTCCGTGTAGAGAGTCAACGAGTTGTACGTATTGCGCGCCCGACATGGATGAAATGAATGAAAATAATTGCACTAAAATACATAAAGTTACAATTTGTATATACCTAAGGCCGGGTTCCCACTATGCCGGACCGGCAGATTTACCGGTTCGGTAAAACTGCCGGAAGAGCTAATGGCTAAAGAATATATATGAAGCTGTTCTCATTATGCCGGATCCGGAAAAAATACCGAGCCCGGCATTTTTACCGAGCGTTTTGTCACTGCCGGACCGGAGTAATGTGAACGAATTTGTGCCGTCATCTGTCCCCCGCTCGCCCCGCCCGTGCTCCCCTCACGTGATTCGGCTCGCATTTTCTGATAAAAGAAGACGTGTAGCATGGACATTCAAGCAGAAACTTTAATAATGCTTGTCCAAGAGATACCTCTTCTGTTGGATAAAACCGAACAAGATCCGGTGTAATGTGAACAGTCTGTTCGGTTTCCGTCAGATCTACCGGTCCGGCATAGTGGGAACAAGGCCTAACAGTTATGTTAGCACCATTAGGCGACCTTATCGCTATCCAGCGATCTTTTCCAGGTAGGTAACCTAAACGTTTAGGTGATTTTATTTACATATAACTTGACATAACAAGCAATAAATTTACATCATATAGGATATTTATTATATACACAAATACAAATATTTGTGCAACTAAAATTAACATTTATACTGATTTACGCACAAAAGAGGAGAAAAAAATGGATTTAACAGCTACAAACATAATAAGACTTCAAATATATTATAAAACCTTTTCCACATCAATGAACAACGGCGCACGAAAGGTATACCATATTTTTCTTCGCTACGACGCTTTTTTCACCGAGCTCGTTATATGTGGATCCGGCCTGAGACAAATGTAGTTCGTAATTATTTCAACTATCATTCTCAAAGAACAAAAGACCACATTTACTAAATAGCAATAGTCTTTTGGGCATAAACTAATTCGCTAGAGCTTAAACGAAACTTTGCAATGAATCTACTTGCACGGTGTTGTCAGTTCGATATGATATGATTATAAAGATATTACATTACGCACCTAGGCAGAAAAGTAGGTTATCTCACCCGTAGAATATTGACAATCGCGGGTGGCAATGTATTACTTATCTCACGTGGTGCGTAGGTATACGATTTTTTTTTCACCTTGATGAAAAACTCGCTTTTAGTTTCTGGTACGAGGGACAAAAGTCGTCTTGCCGGGAGAGAATCGGCCACTTTTGTTCCTCGTACCAGGGACTAAAAGATAGCTTTTCATCGAGGTGGGAAACAAATAGTATATTATGATACACGTGAGCTAAGTTGCTCTTTATACATGAGGCTGTGGGTTGCAGCCCGAGGAGCAGGCGAGGGCTTCAATCAGCCGAGTGAGCAAGTCGCTCACGAGTTTCATACGCACTTCTTCAACACACCTGGGGAGGAAAAAACAAACATTGTTCAAACAAAATATGAAAATTATGGGAAATGGTGCGCGCGTTTTTTTCTCCCGCGCTGAATATAAGGTGATTTATCCATACTGCCTACTTATTAATTATTGTAAGGAGTCAAGTAAAGTTAGCAGCGGGTGTCTGACTACTTTACATAATAACTAGCTGACCCGAAGGACACTGTTCTGTAGATAATAAATAAAATACTGTTTTTTATGAATTTGTCGATAATATTTCATAACACCAAGAATTATTACGTAAAATATGCTCCTTTTGTTATAATGAAATTCTTTCACAGCAGAACTGTCAAACCATGCGTCAATAAATTCACTCATAGATAATATGTTCATACACAAATATTGGAAATAAAAATAATTATGGGTCCCAAATCGAAATAATAAAACTATCCCATCTCTCAAGTTGGACTAAACTGCACTCTATGAAGTACCTAATCCCCATTAAAATCCGTTCATTAGTTTAGGAGTTCACTGAAAACAAACTGGATTTATATACATTAAGAATTAAGTGATAAACACCATATATATTATAAATTATATTTTATAATAATTAAGGCCCATAGTTAGCGATCACGTCTGCGTACTGTAAGTCATCACTGGCAACACGCACTGGTTAAAAACCTTTAGACACTGTGGTATTTTGGACGAGAAGATTTTACGGAGCTTACCGAACGCTGCCCATGCGATTCGGATTCGACGAGTTACCTCTTTCTTGAAATTGGACCTGCCCAACTGGATTATTTGTCCAAGGTACGTACTCGTCAACAATTTCGAGAGTGCATTGCTGAATTGAGGAAGCTGTATTGAGGCCATCCAGCATATGGCTTAAGTCTTCCTTGGTCTCAGCCATGATTACGATATCGTCTGCAAATCGAAGGTAAGTGATTTATTTGCCGTTGATATGATGCCCAGCCCGTTTCAGTCCAGAAGCTTAAAGACATCTTACAACGCAGCGGTGAACAGCTTTCGCTTTCGCTCAGCTTGTCTGACTCCCCGCTGCAGTCGGATAGGTTTCGAGAACTGATCCTGGAGACGGACTGACACGGTTGCGATTCCATAGAAACACTTCAATGTTTCGATATATCGATAATGAATGTGGCACTTCTAAAGAGACTAAAACACCTCCTAGATTTCGATCGAATCAAAAGCTTTCTCATAGTCCACGAACGCCAAGAATAGTGGCTCGTTACACTTTTCCATCTTCTGTATAGCTTGCTGCAGCGTATGTATGTATGCTTGCTCGTAATGTGAGTGTGTCCAGTTGAGCTAAAAAAAATATACATAACACTTATCAGTCACTTACATAATATCTAGTCACTTGGGTACCTTTTTTTTAAAACGGCTATAAACTAGACTAAGACAGTAGGGTTCTAATTTTATTTAAATTTAATTGCAACATATTATGTATGATATTGTACAATAAAGCTTATTAAATAGCCTGAGGGCGTTCGCTCCATTCGATGTCAGTGTTAGATTATGAAAGTAATTTATGTTATAGTACCTAGATAAGCTTAACTTACTTTTTTACCATATTAACGTTACCAATTCATTTGAAATTGGATTTGGTTTCAAAATTTTCTGGGATCTTGTTGGAAAGTATATAGCTACATCATCAATGAATTGATCATCGAATTCAAGAAGTCCAGAAAAGACGCATGTCACATGGGAAATGTATGCATAAATATTATAAGTTACACCGATGATATGGTCCTGCTGAGTCCGTCGCTCAAAGGGTTACGTAAATTTGTATCAATATGTGAAAGTTATGCTTACAGTCATGGATTGAAATGAATGTTAATCAAACCGTATCAATAGTATTAGGGTCTGGAAAGGGACCAGAAAATATTCCTAAGGTATATCTGAATGGTAATAGCTTAAAATTGTAAATCATTTCAAATGTTTAGGTCATATCTTCAGGGAATATCTGTAAGACGACTGCAATATTGAGAGGGAGCGAAGGGCACTCTCGGTATGTAGAAATATAATATATTTCACCCACGAAATTTTGCAAAGTGCACCGAAGAAGTGAAAACAACTCTTTTTAAAACTTATTAAACCTACCAACAGTGGTTTAATAATGTAAACAGTATCTTAAGTTCACTAAGAGTACAATATTATGATTCATTTCATTCTCTTATGAAACTTCCCAGATATTACAATGACACTGCTACAAATATATTTGCGAGAGGGAGAATCTCCACTACGAAATTCTGATGACTGTCTCTAACAATGTTAATTTTAATGATATTTACAAATTTGGATAGATGTCCATATTGCTTAAAATACAAAATCACACGTTACAATCATCAAATCACGAAACATAATTGTAATTCATTTAATTAATTTGTAATTAGGTAGTATTTATGAAACTAAATAAAAAAAAAAAAAACATAAACCATAAACCATTCAAATTTTTCCAGACGATTTAAAGTGTCAAAAAGCATGGGATGCACTTCTTTGTAAGTCAGCC
Source organism: Leptidea sinapis (assembly GCF_905404315.1). Classification (NCBI taxonomy): domain Eukaryota; kingdom Metazoa; phylum Arthropoda; class Insecta; order Lepidoptera; family Pieridae; genus Leptidea; species Leptidea sinapis. Next base: position 1,150,873 of record NC_066290.1, on the reverse strand, counting down.
TTTGATGATCTTTTGATCTCATCTACTGACATAACAGAGCGTGCACGTCTTTTGGCCGTGACAGAAAATGAGTCGGGATTTTGGTTACAAGCCTTGCCTTCTGCGCCGATTGGAACGCTACTTGACAATATGACATTGTCAATATGCGTATCACTCCGGCTAGGTATAAAACTGAATGAACCACATCAATGTAGATGTGGCGTTCAGGTAGATGCTCTTGGACGCCACGGGTTATCCTGCCTAAAATCGGCAGGCCGTATCAGTCGTCACGCCAGCATTAAGGAAGTCATCCGCAGGGCATTTGCCGCTCTTAATATACCAACTGTTTTAGAGCCAAATGGTATTACTCGCCGCGATGGCAAGCGTCCTGATGGAATGACGCTGGTGGCTTGGGCACGGGGAAGGGCGCTGGTGTGGGACGCTACTTGCGTCGAGCTACGCTACTCTGGCTCCTTCTCATGTCCAAGTTACGTCAGTTGGTGCTGGGGCTGCTGCTTCGACTGCCGAAGACAGCAAGCGTCGCAAATATGTTGGTCTCAGTGAGTCATACATCTTTGTGCCGTTTGGTGTCGAGACACTTGGCCCGTGGGGCCCAGAGGCGCGGAGAATGTTCAAAATACTATCTTCGCGCCTCAATAAGGCTACTGGAAACCCAAGCGCTGGCAGCTATTTCGGTCAACGGATCAGCCTTGCTATCCAACGCGGTAATGCTGCCAGTATTCTTTGTACGCTTCCACGTAATGATAGTTTTAATTTTATGTAGTCGTAGTATTGTAAATATAGTTATAAGATTTGTTTTGATTAAATAAATAATTTTATTTATGAAACTTAATGTTTCATATTTTATTAATGCTTATTTAATATTTCATTTTTATTTTCTATGGGTTCGTAGTACCTAAACTAAATGATTATTTGCAAATTCTAACCCATCTTTGATCAATATAATTTGCCACTTCAGTTCCGGGATCTTAATTAATTTATTACCCGCTAGGTACTCATACGATTCTCTGTTGATAGCATCGTACATAAACTCGTTACTATCATAGATCTCTTTAAATTTAGATGGAGTCTTGATCAGACCTGAAAGTTGTTCGTGGCTACCATTGATCGAGTATAGGCCTAACTTGAGATGGTTAGGTAGTGGTAATAGGGGTGTGGTGGGTGAACCATATTATACTAAATAAGAGCTATTCTTGTTAAAATATTTCTTGAATCTTGGAAACCAAATTTAAAAAGCTTGACCTCTATTACTGTTTCGGATCATCCATTTTATTTTGCGGCTAATTTCTTACTCAACACCGAGCGCAGTTCAGTGTAACAAGTGACTGCAGTGCGTACAGATGCCCTGATGTGATGCGGCACTGTGATTTGAGTCGGAACTCAACTCAAAACGACTTATGGGTGCGTTGGAAAGAATAATGTGTTGGCATCCGTACCCATGCTGTCTCAAAGAACACAACATTACTAAGCGCAACACTACATTGCTACAGAATGTGTGGTGTTGTGCAAGTGTGATGGCACAACTGTTATGTGCGAACACTGCATTTTTGTTATAATATAAACATGTCATCATCATCGTCATGATCAGCCGGAAGACGTCCACTGCTGGACAAAGGCCTCCCCCAAAGATTTCCGATCGGCCCTGCGCTACCCTCAGCCAACTTATTCCGCCGATCTTGACCAGATCGTCGGTTCATCTTGTGGGCCTACCAACACTGCGTCTTCCGGTACGTGGTTGCCATTCGAGAACTTTACTTCCCCAATGGCCATCTGTCCGTCAAACTATGTGCCCTGCCCACTGCCACTTCAGTTTCGCAATCATTTGGGCTATGTCGGTAACTTTGGTTCTCGGATATCCTAATTTCTGATTCGATCTCGCAGGGAAACTCCGAGCATAACCCTCTCCATCGCCCTCTGAGCGACCATGAGCTTTCTCATAAGGGCCATAGTAAGCGAACACGTCTGCGTACCGTAAGTCATCATTGGCAACACACACTGGTTGAAAACCTTCGTCTTCAGGCACTGCGGTATTTGGGACGAGCAAATTTTACGGAGCTTCCCGAACGCTGCCCATCCGAGTTGAATTCGACGAGTGACCTGTTTCGCGAAATTGGACCTGCCTACTGGATTGTTTGTCCGGGTATACGTACTCGTCGACAATTTCGAGAGTACAGTTCCCAATTGTTATGGGAGTAGGTGCAACGTAGACATTTGACAAGACATAAACCCACTCCCACTTTGAACGGCTCCACTTTAGAATTCTGAGCTGAGGTTAAGTATCTGGGAGTCATATTCGACCAGAAACTCACATGGAATTCACACATCGACAAAGCCGTAAAAAAGGCTAAAATAGCCTTGGGTGTATGTAGACGTCTGGTAGGGAGATATTGGAGCATGCGCCCAAAGCTCTTCCTATGGCTATTCACAGCAATTGTGAGACCAACAATCACATATGCCTCCATTGTGTGGTGGAACAAAGCCATCCAGAAAACAACTGCATTTTTGCAATTAAATAGCCTGCAGACTTGCCTGTATGTTGGTAACCGGGGCCATGACGTCTACTCCTGGTGTGGCCATTGAGGCGATGCTAGACAGAGTAATTCTCAGATGGGTCCCTGGGCATACCATAGGCAATGAAATGGCCGCACCAGCTCGCAAGAGCTGTAGCTAAAGCAGTCCAATATGGTCCGGACCCTATTTGTAGACTGCCTCAGAGCGCCATCCGACACACCCTGAGAAACCAATGTAAACAAGAAGCACCTAAACGCTGAAACAACTCTTCATTTTAAACCACTCTAAATCACTCATAAGGGCATTCAACAGTAGATAGGCGAATGAAGCCCTATCTTTGAACAGGAAAAATCTATGCATACTCACCATGATGCTAACTGGGCACTGTTGCCTAAACAAGCACCTCAGTGTGGTCGGCATCAAAAATGACAAAACTTGCAGATTTTGCTTGAGACTGATGAAACGCCTATTCATCTACTCTGCGATTACGGCCCACTAATGCATAAGCGGAACACAATCTTTGGCGACTACACCTTGCCACCAGATGGTGTTTGTAATACTCGCGCCAAGAAGATACTGCGGTTCGTAATGGCAGCAGGGCTTGACGACGAGCTATAGTATTAGTGGCGAACACAATAGTTCAATTTTGGACGCGGTTTTACTAGGAATCTTTAGGACTAGATAATAGCCATCCTCTTCAAAGAATAATAATAATATGCAGAGATATCAATCTAAGAATGTAAAGGTACGATCTGGTATGCTCTATCTATCTATATGTATAGTCTAGGCTATAATTTGCATACAAGTTATATAAATATTACGAAGTTGTCAGGACGAGATGAACCGTTAGCTTTGATCATCTTGAGGTCGATAAACTACTATAGTAAATAGTTGTACGTTAATAGGGCTATTAAATTTAATAGAATGCAACTTACATGTACCGTAATGAATGTTCCCGATGTATTTTTCCACGGTGACTCCGGTTCGATTCTCGCCCGCCTCGTATTAATGTGTTTTCTTTGTTTTTAAAATATACACCTATTCGAGGCTTTATAAAGTATAAGTAAAGTTCAGTAACGGGCTTCCTCGGCCTTCCTCTAGAGTTACCAATGTACAAATGTCTCCGACTTGTTTTCTCTCTCCCAGAAGAATTTACTATTACTATTAATGAAAATAATAATTGTTAAGAGTGTTTAATAATTGTATGTTAATGGCTATATTGATGTTTGTTTCCGAGTCATGGATGTTTAAATGTATTTATGTATGTTTAAGTAAGTATATTCTATTAAATATATCATTGTCTTGTAACCCATATCACAGGCTATATACGCTTAACTTGGGGCAAGATAATTTGTGTAAAAAATGTGTCAATATTATTATTATTATATTCAAGTGGGCATGTAGCTCCAGCCAAAAAATCCGAAACTATGAATTCGATCATTATTGGCGACAATTTCACACTTATTATTATTTATTTATTTATACTATTAATCATTTACAGAAAGAATCTTAAAAGCTAACATAGTCCCGCAAAACTGTTTGGGCAGTTTGTCTGCAGGATTAAGTCTCTTGTTATACATTAATGCTTATTAAAACATTGATTTTATACAAGTGTAATTAACAAATATTGATAAAAAATATAATAAAAAAATACCCATGGTATACCTACAGGAATGGATAGGTTAAACATTGCTGGACCAAGAAGGTCCAGAGGGTGTGGTAAGGGCCTTGCTGACAGCCAACAAAAGACGAAATATTATCACTTTTGAATAATAAAATGGATGGTTTACTATAACACTGCCAAATATAATGTAAGATCAAAAGAGTTATATTTCTGGCTTCTCTCAGCAGAGCTACATTATCCACAGAGTTTAAAGCATTTTTCACATCTAATTTTAGTAATACAACACCAGAGTTACTCGCTAAAAAAGTACGCGAAGCATGGACTACAACTTTGCAACCATCTTCGCAGCCGGAACCGAACTGAGTTGGGATGAATTTAGTTGATAGGAAAGAAGAAATATGTCTACAACAAATTTTAGAAACAAAAAGGTGATAAGTGTTAAGGGATCTTAATTTTGTCTCGAACTTAAAATTAGCTAAGTAAGGGATTACTTAGTCCTTTAAGTTACAATACTTGGCGAAGTTATTTATTTCTCTATTTTGACAAGTTATACTTTTATTTACGTTTTCTAGACATTCAAAGTGTGTCTTTCAATATCATAAAGATTTGAACTAATAATTCATATCAAAACTTTACAAATAAATACTGAAGGAGGAGGTAGTTGTAACGCGTACGTCACAGTTAATAAAGTCCATAAGTAAAATCAATCAATAATTGTCATTAGAAATAACGACTAGAAAAATAGGTAAAGTGGACCGCCGACCGCCGACCGTCGTGTTATGTAAAATTAACTTAGTCACCTCAAGTTGTCCAGCTGTGTCGGACGTTCACTTATATAAGTAAGTGTGCATTTTATTTTAACTTAGCCGTATGATTTTATAAAAGTTATTTATATCAATTATTATTTTTAATGTAACTTGGGCTGCTTTCTCTTGATTTCGAACTCGATCATACCAAATGGAACTTAACTGGAAAGTAGAGATTTGAAAGTGCTTTATTTTAAATAGCAACTACTTTTCGTCGATAATTGAGAAAAAGTTTAATTAATATTGGTACTAAGTAGATAATATATATATTGATTTATTTTCTTATAGTTGTAATTGAAATTTAATCGCATTATTTTTATTTCATGATAAGTTAACATATTTTAAGTTTCAAGATATTATAATATCTATTATTATATAAATTGTCATTAGTATTATTATATAAATTTTTATTATTATTCGTCAATCTAATATATAAAACTCGTGTCATGGTGTTAAACTTTGAACTCCTCCGAAACGGCATGACCGATTCTCATGAAATTTTGAGTGCATATTGGGTAGGTCTGAGAATCGGACAACATCTATTTTTCATCCCCCTAAATATTAAGGGTGGTCCACACGATTTTTTTTTGACATTTTTTTTAATTTGTTTGATTATGTGTCAGCATTAAAAATACATATATAAAAATATCTTCAAATTTTCACCCATCTACGATTAACAGTTACTTTTGTATCGCGATTTTAATATCGGCAATACAACGTTTGCTGGGTCAGCTAGTAAATTATTAAATTACATTAGCCATCTATGGATATAGATTTAGCCGAAATGAAAAGGGTCGTTATTCTCGATTTATTGGAAAGTTCTCGAGATATAAATTATTTTTTCGGAGATGTTAAGAATCAACGATTTTCTAATCTTGTTTGACTCAAAGTCAAATAAACCTTATCCAATTAGACTTAAACTAAGCGTTTTTGAGTCGTCATTAAAAATAGTAATGTAATATGAATTATTGAATCTACTATAATATGTTCGGAATAAGTAGAGTGTCAAGAAAAAATAAAGAGTGAAAAACTTCATTTGTCTATGAATGTCTGGTGTTCAATAATTATTCGCGAATTTATTTCCCGCCAGACTATTTTTAAGTTAATGCTGTTGTCTTGAAAGGTAGAGAAAGAAATGTTTTGTTTTTTGCCTTTATACTGAGAAATAATTAAAACTTTTGACTGAGAAATACTTAATTACTAATATTATAATTGTGAAAGTTTGTATGTCTGAATGTATGTTTGAACTTCTTTAACGCAAACACTACTGAATGGATTTTGATGAAACTTTGCAATAATATAGCTTACACACCAGAATAACATATAGGCTATAATTTATAAAAATATTGTGTGAATTATCTATACATTTAAATAAAATTGGAGTGTCTGTTTGTAATATTGAAAATACCGTTTTTTACTAAATGTATATTATGAACACATACACCAAAATAACATTTTTTTAAATTTTTGTCTGTCGGTCTGTCTCTCTGTTTGTTCCGGCTAATCCGGCGACTTTTATTGGCAGGTAGCTGATGTAATAAGGAGTAACTTAGGCTACGTTTATTTTATAAAAATAAAGCAATATCCAAGAAACGGTCTATCTCTAAAAAAAATTATATGGCAAAACAACATGTGCCAGGTCAGCAAGTAAAAAATAAGTAAGACTAAACAAAACAATATTACATAATTAATGTAGATATTTAAAAGTTTACTGAATAAAAAAAAATATGTTATTGTGTTTACCCCGCCATGGACTCTAGAACACCACCAATATAATTTTGAAAAAAAAAAACTTTGGTATTTTGATTTTTAGGCCCGAGTAGAACATACTACCTATACCTATATACCTCATAATTTACTAAAACATTTTCGATACCAAATGGGTATTGAATGCGACTGAGCCAACACGTTCGAGTGTGCAACGCTCGTTCGGTCTCTAGTCTAGACTAAGGTAGTATGTTTCGTTGAATATTTAGTTGTAGTTCGTATTATTAACCTCACCTTGATAAAGTTTTCACTTGTGTCGCGTGCTCTTACGCAAACATCGTTTTTAAACGTCCTAGTATTATTATTATTATTAGAAGCTGACTTAAATTTGTGCTGATTAAGTATATAAAACGTAAGTAGGCCCCCCACAAGATGGACCGACGATCTGGTCAAGATCGCCGGAATACGTTGGATGAGGGCAACGCAGGACCGATCGTCGTGGATATCTTTGGGGGAGACCTTTGTCCAGCAGGGGATGTCTTCCGGCTGAAATGATGATGATTATGATATAAAACGTAGACAAACTCGCATGACTATAATACTAATATAATAAACAGCAACTTTTTAAAATTAAATATTGATGTCGACATTATTTCCTTATTTTGGTAATTGCTCATTACTTCTCTTCTATATTTTGATATAACTTATAATAATATCTGTTGAATTAATAACCTCATTACCTACTGATGTCAATTTGTTAACTTTTCATAATTATTTTAATCTGACGACATCAATACACGTTGTAACAATTAATAGAAGAGCGGCCATTTTGTTTCTGACATATTTTTTGCTGACTAGTTACACGATGCTGACAATTTACTTGTACTTTGTTATTTATTGTACAGCGATGTTGCGTTTTTAAAGAGAAACTAACCTACTTAATGAATCTACCTTATATTATAATATAATTTAGGTCCTATTCGCACAGGTATGAAGTACTGCCTGCAATCCCTTCTGTTTTTTTAATATTTAATATCAAAGCGAATGGTCTCTTACTGAAATGAATGAATATTCACTATAATAGTGAACACAAAATCCGAACAACCTTTTTTTTATGAAAATAAGGGACGAGACGAGCAGGACGTTCAGCTGATGGTGATTGATACGCTCTGCCCATTACAATGCAGTACCGATCAGGATTCTTGAAAAACCCAAAAATTCTGAGCTGCACTACAATTGCGCTCGTCACCTTGAGACATGAGTTAAGTCTCATTTGCCCAGTAATTTAACTAGTTACGGCGCCCTTCAGGCCGAAACACAGTAACGTGTATATATTACTGCTTCACGGCATACATAGGCGCCGTTGTGGTCCCCATAATCATCCTGTGCAAAGGAGCATCCCACTGGTAAACTACTTGATTTCTTGTTGTTATTCCAACTTTTTTTAATACAAACTATAACTGCAAATTTTAGGAATACCACCCATAGTGTCGATTATCTATGTGAAATATGAAATTTCAATCAGCTACGAGTAACTAAATAAATATCTCAGCTTCTTGTTCATATGAAATATTATAATGATTTATATGACTGGGTCGGAATAACATACATAATATTATACACAATTTATTCATGTCGCATCTCTAATGCTTATTATAACGGCCACACCACCTTACCGTCTAACGCCCTGTTACGACAGTAAAAAAGGTATTCGTTTACCGCAAAAATACCGCCATAAATGATGTGGTTTACCTTAGTAATACGGCAATGACGTTAAAACAGATTTATTTTTTCAATTTTCCAACCTAGAGGTTAAATTTATATAATTACTAGCTGCCCCGACAAACGTTGTTCCGTAGATAATAAAAACAAAACTGTTTTATAGGAATTTGCCAATAATATTTCAAAACATCAAGAATTTATTCGTAAAAAATGCTCCCTGTTGTTATAATAAAATTGTTTCACAGCGGAACTGTCAAACCGTGCGTCACTAAATTCTTTCATATAAAATATGTCCATACAAAACAAATATTGAAAATAAAAATAATTATGGGTCCCAAATCGAAATAAAAACTATCCTATCTCACAAGTTGGACCAAACTGCACTCCATGAAGTAATCCGCATTAAAATCCGTTCATTAGTTTAGGAGTCCATCGCGGACAAACAACGTGTCACCTGATTTATATATATTAAGATTTATCATATAAATGTTGCTACCGAGATTCGAAGCAGAATCCACCTCATTAAGTCAGTGTTTCATACTATTGGGCTAATTATTCGTCAGGGCAATTTTGGGCATAAACTTTGCTTCATATGAACATCGGTATTGTACATGATGGGCGGGAGTCCGCCACTTGGTCGTTTGCCCCGCTGTATATAAATATCATTCGATATTCTTATTTATTATATTATATAGAATTACTTATTATTATTATATTATATAGAACGACCATCGCTACGAACTGCACACGTGCGTACAATTATTATTTCGAATGTGTGACATTGATTCGTCACCCATGTTACAATTATATAAATATGTGAATGTTTTGTATTACTTTCAATGAAAAGCGGTGATTTTAGAAAGACGATCACTCTAATTTACAGAGGAGGACATTACCTGTCTCGCAGCACAATTTTCGCGATTACTTACCTATTTTCGACTGTGCTCTTAAAAATAAATACTTTGAAATACGTAGCATGACCATTGGTTCTATTATAAAATATAAAAATACATTATTTTTTTATGACGTAATCTAACAATAACAACATTTATATGGAATTACTGAAGTCTCACCAATAAATAAAAAAATATTTTATTCAACTTTGTCGTTTCGGGCGGGCCATGTCTTCGAAGACTGACCATTATTTGTAGTTCAATGGGTTCAGATCCGGGCTGGACTAGTCTTGCTGGAAAAGTTACACACAAGGTACATTTTTAAATGCTTTATTGAAACACAAGAAGAAGACTAAGACAGGAAGAGGTTTCACAATACGATCTAAGACAGTCAATTGATAGACGTCTTTACTCATTTTCATTCACACAAAAATGAGGCTTTGTCCATGATATCAAAGCAGGCGTGTCGAACTTGGGTTGCGGGCTGGGCTAAAAGGATCCGAACTACAAAGTTCTAAAGAGGAAATATAACCGTGCCTCCAGATTCTTTAAGCGGCAAATCGCCCGTGCGAAATCAAAGCACGTTGTCAAATTCGGCGAGCAGCTTTCCAGTTACCCGACTGGAACACGCAAGTTCTGGTCATTGTCAAAAGCATGAGGAATGACACCCTTGCCAATACGGCAAAAAAGAAAGCCGATATTCTGTGCGCTCTTTTTGCCTCCAATTCGACTCTTGACGATAATGGAAAAATACCGGCGACCATTCCGCGGTGTCAGAGCTCTATGCCTGAAGTACAGTTCAGTCAGAAAGCTGTTCGGCAAGCTCTGTTTTCGTTGGACGTCACGAAGTCGAGAGGGCCGGATGGCACTTCTCCAACGTTAGACCGCTTAGAATGTTTGCCACTGAGTTGACGCTGGTGCTAACGCGTTTATTCCGGCACTCTTATTCAAAAGGCGTAGTGGGTCAGGCCCATGGAAGTCAGCCCTTGTCCATTCGATCCAAAAAAAATGGAAACAGTTCGGATCCGGCGACCTTCAGGCCTATTGCTATTACCTCCCTGCTCTCCAAAATCATGGAGAGTATAATTAAGATACATACCGCATACCAAGGTATATACCTAGATGGTCACAAGTTGATCAACGACCGTCAGTACGGCTTTCGCCATGGTCGGTCGGTAGGCGATCTTCTGGTATACGTAACACATAGATGGGCGGCGGCTATCGAAAGCAAGGGGAAGGCCCGGCAGTTAGCCTGGATATAGCGAAGGCCTTTGACAGCTTCCTCACTGGGCGCAGCATACAGGTCGTTGTCGACGGTTATTGCTCGAACCCGAAGCTCATGAACGCTGGAGTGCCCCAAGGCTGTGTGCTGCTATCTCTAACGCTGTTTCTTCTGCATATCTGTGATAGGTTGGACATCTCCAACATACATTGCTATGCAGATGACAGCACTGGTGAAGCACGGGTACACACGGGCCATGCAGGTCTCTCTCGGGAAATCGTCGGGCAGTCCAGTGCCGGGCGAAACTTGTGTCTTCTATCGAGTCCTCTGTTGAGAAGTTCGCGGAATGGGGTAAATTGATCCTTGTCCAATTTAACCCCCTGAAGACTCAAGTTTGCGCGTTTACCACAAAAAAAAACCAATTTGTCGTATCACCGCTCTTGCGATTCGCCAATTCCGAGGCCGTCTAGAGGGCAAAGCCAAATTGGCTTCGATGAAGCTGGGCGTCATTAATAGAGCACGGCCCACATTCTAGCGTACTAGAAAGCGCAGGTCCGGCCACACATGGAGTATTGCTGTCATCTCTGGTCAGGTGCACCCCAGTATCAGCTCGAGACATTTGACCGCGTGAAACGCAGATCAGCTTGAATTATCGAGGTTCTGAAGAGCTGTTTCACCTCATTCCTTCCACCGAATTTCACCTTCGCACGACGCGCCAAAAGTTAGGATATCATTCCCACCATCTGAATGTGTGGCAGTCCTACATAGTGCCATTTTCAAGGAGCTTTCTTCCACGTACTACAAAGCTGTTGAATGAACTTCCTTGTGCGGTGTTTCCGGGACGATACGACATGGGTACCTTCAAAAAAAGCGCGTACACCTTCCTTAAAGGACGGCAACGCTCCTGTGATTCCTCTGGTGTTGCAAGAGAATGTGGGCGGCGGTGATCACTTAACACCAGGTGACCTCGCTTGTTTATCCTCCTCCATAAAAAAATTAAATAAAAAATGATAAGATACCCCCCACAATGCACTTTTACCGACTACTCGTGAAGTTTCTTCTACCTAGAGTACCTTTTTCATTTTGCTAGTTGTAGTGCTTTTTAATTGTGAACATATTTTGATCAGTGAAAACCATATTGCTATACTTTTCATACGCGTTTCTGGACAGCAAGCATTTGGAGCCACTCACACTGGAGTTAAACTGTAGGGATTGGGGCATGCACTGTATAGAGACGATAAGCATCAAGCTTCAGGTGTTCTCTCATGATACGCGAGTATATAGAGTAGATAAACAAGAGTCTTAGCGGAAATCTTTATGTCTTGTGATAATGTTTTCCTTCCTTAAGGATTTCGACTAGTTTTGGCTTTAACAATATTACCAGCCTTTTTCCGTAGCCAAATGGCAAAAAACGGAACCCTTATATATTCATCATGTCTGTCTGTCTGTCCGTCCGTATGTCACAGCCACTTTTTTCCGAAACTATAAGAACTATAGGTACTGTTGAAACTTGAAACTTGGTAAGTAATACATTTACTATTACTGTGAACCGCATTAAGATTTTCACACAAAAATTGAAATAAAAAAAGAAATTTTCGGAGTTCCCCATACATAGAAATAAAACTCAAAACTTTTTTTCATCAAATCTATAGATATGATATTGAGGTTTCTAAAATATATTTTTTTCTAAACTGAATAGTTTGCGCGAGAGACACTTCCAAAGTGGTAAAATTCCAGTCCCCCCCTGTTACTTCCAAAATAAGAGAACGATAAAACTAAAAAAAATATATGATGTACATTACCATTGCCTTTGCATTACCATGCAAAGGCAATGGCAACTTCCACCGAAAATTGGTTTGAACGAGGTCTAGTAAGTAGTTTTTTCATATCGTATTATCAATAACCTAATAGAAAAAAAAATACACTTAAAATATTGATCAATGTTACAATGAACTACAAGAACTTTTATATTCTGTTACTTGCTGCTACGGAACCCTTCATGAGCGAGTCCATCTCGCACTAGGCCGTTTTTTTTAGTTTTTAGCAGCACGCTGCCGCAGATCATTGTGCTCTACGACAGAAGACGTGATTGGGTATAATCTATCGATAGTACGATATACGAATATACGAGAGATACCTAGCTTTTGTAGTGTCTTGAAAACATAACAAAACAACTTAGTATACTAGTGTACTAACGCTAATATACTAAGTTTATACTTAAAAATGACCGACGCGACGGCTCTATCTTTTTACACGCTTTTTAATAGCTTCACCTGTGTGTATGTTTGTTTGTATCCGACTCATTTGGGCGCGATTTTAACCCACATTAAACGACCAGATTTTGTTAAAACTTCGTACTTTTATCGAGGACCGATGACATTATATTAATTTGATAAAATTATTCCATTTTACAATTTGCAAACACGGACTATTAAAAAAAGAAGGACTCTGAGCCGTGATATTAGCAAGTGAAGCACCTTTATGCTAGTGTGTGTGCGGTTACGGAGTATACCAGTTACACGATTTTTTCTCCCTTAAATAATCAGATATCCACAAATACTTTTATAGTATTGTTTTTACACTTTTTCACAACGCACGACGGCTGTTTTTAAATATTTTATTGCGACGCAAACTGATCTTTCACAAACGATGGCAATTCTCATAATGGCGGCCGATCGGCTTGTATTAGTGTAAGTGTATGCGTGGGGCAATGTATCTATCTACACGTTTACCGGCTTGTTTTCGTGCTTCACTGTTATGTAAGGAGTCCTTCTTTTACAACTCGTCCGTGTTTGCAAAATAATATTTTTGTTATTTTATATAATTTTCATCTATAAGGCAGGAATTGTGGTTAATTTTAAATTTCAAAATAAATTTTCTATGCGTATTTTTTTTAACTACTATTTTTTGTTCGTAGTTATAACTAGTTACTCATGTGGTTACACGACACAAACAAACTTCATGTGTAAAATAATAATCACGTTTATAAATATAATGATATTTGCCTGATAGATTATGTTTTGAGGGTCAAAAAGGTAACTTTTGTCTAGGATATTAATAATAATGCCGCGCTGGTAAATTAAACTCATGAAATTGTAAACGAAATCCGATTGAATTGTTATATTATCGTAACCATGGAAACAACACCTACACAGACGATCGCTCCTTGATATATATTTATGTACCTTATATGAGCTACCTTCAGTTAATACAACATCATTGGGATTATAAGTTATTTAAGGTTAACCAAATGTTTTGAGTTTACTTGAATTGAAGACAAATATTGGCGGAATTAACACTCAAGAAAACTCAAAACATTTGGATAATTATGGATTTCCGTAGAGTAACGCTACTTCAATATTTTTTTTATTTAAGGATAATACGTGAGTATCTATTCCTACTCTGTGCCATCAGTTAATTGTTTGTGTCTATAATATTATTGTCGACTTCATTATTAACAGTATTGCAAATTTCAACCGTTGCAATAACACGATTAAAATAAGCTTTCCTCTTCCCAAGTGAAAACCAGAGTTGATATCCGCGCCCACAATTTAATACATTATTATCTCAAATAAAAAAAATAATAATTAATTATACATATTAAACAAATTGCTTTTGGACTGTTTTACGCATTTGCTGTCACTTTTACCTCTTATTGAATCTCACACAAATTATCTGTGTGCCACACAATAATAGGTATATTATATTATAACATACATAAATATCAATGGCTTAGAAGCAAACATTCATATTCAAGTATGCTTGCACGTACCGAGATTCGAACCCGAGACTTCTAGCTCAGTAGGCAGGGTGAATAACCACTGGGCAACTTGGGTCGTCAAGCCATGCTTATGCTGTTGTAAGGAAAAAATACATGTAATATATAAAATTCTCGTCTTATATATAAAATTATCGTGTCCTGGTGTTTGTTACCAAACTCCTCCGAAACGACAGAACCAATTTGTATGAATTTAGGTGTGCATGTCGGATAGGTCTGAGAATCAGCCAACATCTATTTTTCATACCCCTAAATGATATATCACCCACCAGGGTGACCCACGTCAAAATATTTTTTTTTTACTTTTTTTTGATATTTTTTTTATTTTTATTTAATTATGTTGTAACATAAACAGACATACAACTTCAAATTTTCATTTGTCTGCTATCAACACCTATTTTTGTATCGTGATTTTTATGTTCCATCCACATATCCGCAATAGGGTACAACCCTATATGGCAATCGAATACAATGATTTTTCTAGAACGCAATGACGTTCTAGAACGTCATTGGTAGTACGATCAATTTTATGTACGATATAATTTTCGGTAGGTCTGAGAATCGGTCATCACCTATTTGTATTTCCTCAAATTATTGATTTTTTTCTTACTTTAATTGGCAATACAACGTTTGCTGGGTCAGCTAGTTTTAATTTAAAAATTATATGTGTCCTTATGTCTTAGATATGTAAAACAATAAGATAAAAGGATCTGTAGATTATAATCCTGGCCTCGATAAATAAAGTGACACCCTTGTGGTGGGCGCTAGTATCTACTGCCTGCTGTCGACCTACTTACACAGTTAGCCTCCTGTTCATGGTCAACCTCTTTATTGTTGTCGTATTGCATTATCGTTATAATGCCGGGCATGCCGATGTGGCACGTGGAATTATTTATATACCGACTATCTTCTGCTCGCGACTTCGTCCGCAATAAATACATACACCTCTATCTCCCTCCACAACTAGAGAAAGTTTTCCAGATAAGATGTATTCTATTATATTTATGTAATAAAGCGGGTAATTGAAATGTTTGTATCGCGAATTTAATATATGTGCACTGATATCGTTCGTATGCTAACAAAACACACCCTAAACTGAACACAATTAATACCTCGCATAGTAAAGGAAAACGAGGTCATCTGGAAGGCAAATCCAAATTGATTTCAAACAAACGGGGGTCACTGCTAGAGCTTGGCCTCTAATAATAAATACTTCAAGCCGGCCCATTCTAGCGCTCTACAAAGGGCAAATCTGGCCTCACATGGAGTATTGCTGTCATCTCTGTTCTGGCGCATCCAGTATCAGCTCGATACATTTGACTGCGTGCAACGCAAAGCAGCTCGAATTGTCGGCGACCCACTGCTCTGTGAACGAGTCGATCACTTGGGGTTACGTAGAACGTCACTTCATTCGGTTTTATCGCATTTATCACAGAAGAGCTGTTTGATCTGATTCGACACATTTTATGTTTCAGTGTGTGTTTTCAACCAATATTTTTTTATATATACTAAACAAATACGAAAGAAAATGACTTAACACAAAGAACTACTTATTGTTTCACAACGCTATAATATTTGTTTTAAACGAAGATATTTGATTAATTGAAGTTATCTCGCAATTGTTTTCTCTTCGCATATAATAAGCGTGTGAGCAGTGCACTTTTGGATTTTCCAAATTTTGTATGTTATTCATATTAACTCGTTACCAAGAATTCTAGAGGTATAAAAATAATGTATTTGTTATTGAACCTCAGCAGACAATAGCAGTTCGAGGGTTCTTTCCTCAGGGAACTACAGCGACCTGTATCAGTGATGTGGTTTGGGTTTGAAGAGTGCTGTAGCCAGTGAAATTACTGGGCTACTGAGAAGGCTTTGCATTGTAGGCCCAATTGCATTCTAGGCTGTATCTCGATACATTATCTTATAAAAAAATATGAAAAACCGACGGTGACTCAGATAGAACTGGTTTAAACATTATTATATTTGTAACGTGTAACTCCTTAAATTAAGTATTACATCATTATACGTATTGATATTAACCTTTTAAATGTCCGTTAGTCAGACGAGGAAAGAGCTAATTATATAAAGAGTTTAATACGGAAAAAGCTTATATTCTGTCTCTCTGTTTATCATTTTGGACAATATTAAAGTATTAACAGCAGTCGTGCAAGCTGCACGTCGTCCAATTCGTTCGAGCTTGTAGGTAGTAAGTAGATGTTATTAAACTTTTATCATCGCGGAACTTTATCATTGTAATTATTATGACGGGTGCTCACGATATCTACATGGCGGAACTTCATGCAATTGGATGGAAATATCATGGATATCTGCAATATGAGAAGGCAAGAGATGCGTTGCTGGCTTTTATGGTGAAAGTATTTTCTAAGCTTAAAGATCCAGTTTTATCAGTTAAGAAACATTATATCCGGAAGATTATGAAAATAAGATAAAACGTTTCGTGCGAAAACCGCGTTTGTTGATGCACATGAGGTTACGCTCGTCATGTGATGTCCGGGTTAGAAATTCGTACCTGAACAGCTCCTCCGAATGTAATATGAGTGGCGGAGTCGTATTGAAATACGCAACTCGATAGATAAAAATCAACCTCTTTAACAAAACAAATCTTATAACTATATTTACAATACTACGACTACATAAAATTAAAACTATCATTACGTGGAAGCGACCAAGAATACTGGCAGCATTACCGCGTTGGATAGCAAGGCTGATCCGTTGACCGAAATAGCTGCCAGCGCTTGGGTTGCCTTATTGAGGCGCGAAGATAGTATTTTGAACATTCTCCGCGCCTCTGGGCCCCACGGGCCAAGTGTCTCGACACCAAACGGCACATTGGTAAAGGGCTCCTGTTTCCGCAATTAGACCGCTTCATTGGGTCCATTTTGCGTGCAGTGTTGGCCAGTCATTCCAACCAGCCCAGCTCCTTCCAGAAGTTCAGAACACTCCTGGGGTGTTCGCAGACTTCCTGGAGCGACCTTGTATTTACTAAGGTTTGTGCCCTTTGGTTGGCCACCCCAGCACATTCCAGGATTACGTGAGTGACCGTTTCATCTTCGGTTAGACAGCCCCTGCACTTAGGACTGTCCGTAACGCCGATTGTAAATAGGTGTTTGTTCAGTGTTGTGTGACCCGTTAGGGTGCCGACCATAATTCGGATGTCATGTCTATATTTTGATATTATTAGTCATCAGAAAATCTTGTATTGTAACATAAAATAAAACACAATATAATATTTATATATATATATATATATATATATATATATATATATATATATATATATATATATATATATATATATATATATATATATATAACGGCACAAAGATTTATGACTCACTGAGACCAACATATTTGCGACGCTTGCTGTCTTCGGCAGTCGAAGCAGCAGCCCCAGCACCAACTGACGTAACTTGGACACGAGAAGAAGCCAGAGTGTCGACGCAAGTAGCGCCCCACACCAGCGCCCTTCCCCGTGCCCAAGCCACCAGCGTCATTCCATCAGGACGCTTGCCATCGCGGCGGGTAATGCCATTTGGCTCTAAAACAGCTGGTATATTAAGAGCGGCAAATGCCCTGCGGATGACTTCATTAATGCTGGCGTGACGACTGATACGGCCTGCCGATTTTAGGCAGGATAACCCGTGGCGTCCAAGAGCATCTACCTGAACGCCACTAACTCGATAGATAGTTTTGTATTGCGTTGAGACCATATTGTTACCATTTAAGGTAATGTGGGTCACCTGCTTGTTCTGTCTTATATTCCGAGATTAAGAATCTTTTTATCATCAAATATATATTTTCCTATGTGTGAATCATTCCATGATTCTAGAATTGCTCTTTAGGGTTTGAGTGACGAGCCTTTTATAGAAAGGCGGTACTAGTTGAAGGCTCGTCTGCACAGGATGGCGGCTAGATTATGGGTACCACGACGGCGCCTATTTCTGCCGTGAAGCAGTTATGTGTAAACACTTTTGTGTTTCGGTCTGAAGGGTAGCTAGTGAAATTACTGGGCAAATGAGACTTAACATCTTACGTATCAAGGTGTAGAGCGCAATTTTGGTGCCGCTCAGAATTTTTGGGTTTTTCAAGAATCCTGAACGGCACTACATTGTAAGGGTAGGCCGTATCAATTATCACCAGCTGAACGTCCTGCTTGTCTCGTCTCTTATTATCATAAAAAACAAAGTGTCATATGTGGTAGGTATGATTGTTGGTAAAATAATGTCTATCAATTAATGTGGTGACCCAAAATATTTGTCAATGATTTGGAAAGCTGTTTATTTCAAGGCAAGATGTTAAATATTATAAAAAGTCGATAATACATATAATACGTAGATTTCGTATTTAAAATTAATTATTTGCACCTTATTAAGTAATTAAATAACTACTTAGTTAATATGTAGTCTTCATGTGTAAGTATAATTTGTAATGGCAAAATAGTAAGAAGATACACAAGAAGCGAGACACGAAAATCCCATTCCCAATTAAAAAAGAAAAACTTGAATGACAGATTGACAGTTGTTAGTGACAATCAGCCAACCTGATGAGCGGTTGTAATACAAATAATGGTGGGTCCGGCGACGTTGTTATTATTAAAATATCGCAATGTTTAACAATTGCAACAGTTATAAAGTGAGTATTACATTTACTGTTGAGGTCATTCTATTCAGATCTTATTGTAGATTTATATTTAAGGTAAAAAATAACAAAAATGTTATTGTAGAGTTTTGAACAGCATAGACTGTATAGTGTATTGTGTAAATAAATTTATAGATAGAGCGTTCAATATTTGGCAGGGCGTAAATATATGATATTGAAACCAGTGGGCCGGCCCTTATCAAGGGTAAAGATTTCTCACGAAAGGAAAAAAAATGTTTGCATAAAATTAAAAGAAATATTTTTACTGTCACTTTTTCCAAAATATTTACAAGCAATTCAAATTAAATATACACTCGCCTTGCCTAATCTCGTATAATTGATACGGGAAATACGGCGGTAGCTATGCCCCTGATTGGAACTATCATGACCTGGGCGCCAGCACTCCTCACCACACTCTGCGCCCGTCACGCCTCAGAATTAATGGATAGGATCTCTCATTTGTCTCTCTCCGACAAATTGTGATCTTTATTCCTTTAGCTCCAGGTGTGGTAATGTAGTATTTCAATCTACAAACTGGTTCAAATTGCTTAATTGTCTTTAATTGTTAAATGGAAAACTCACAAAAAGAGTAAATAAATTTGATATGAATAAATTAATTTAATCTGATTATTTACAACATCTGATGATCGAGAGTCCGAGGACAATGTTCTAACTGTAGAAATTACTTTTAAAGATGGTGTTCCAAATCGATGTTTTTTACGCTACTAAGTTAAACAACGACTAAGTTAAACAGGTCCTGTAATACGTATCGGTTCGTAATTACATGAAAAAATGTGACACGATCACCATAAAAATCAGATTATATATCCCTTCTTTCAGAGATCCTGTAATTCCTCTAATATTGCCGTGGTTGTAATAACTTAACATCAGAAACAGTCAACATAATATTACCTTACTTACCTCTATAAATGACGCATTCATCAACAACATTATACCGGTCGGTAAATTGTTTACTCCAGTGTTGACTGGAATGTGGGGCGTCGTCCATTATTCATATTATGTTTAGATGTATACAAATAACAGATATCGAAGGCAAAACTTCATATATATTCAGTTTTTTAAAAGTTATGATTTATTTAAAAGATAGATGTATTTTCACATGTATTACTTAGTATATACTATATTTTTATTAGTAAAACGTATGTTAGTGGTATCGTTTTACCTCTTAACAGCAACATCATAATACTAATAATAAGAATCATCGTAACTACCCTACGGAAAATATATGACGATGGTATCTGACTCGCATCGCATTCAGATCATCAGTTCGGGCCATACTTGGGGACTTGGGGAATGTAGTAGAGTCGACTGTATCGAGAATAACAAATTCAAATTAACTTGACTTATTCACGATCAAACCATGCATACATCTTAATGTAAATAAACATGTCAAGTTCTTGATACATTCGATATTGCTCGACATCAGAACCAGAAAGAGTTAAAACAGTGAATCTGTCCTATCAATCAGTGACTTGCACGGAATAGATATATTTTGCTGTGATGCTTCCATGGCGACTATTTTGGATTTCGCCTTTCAACTCTTAATATATTCGGGTTAAGATATTTAATAACTCAAAAGTTAAAAGCTACTTGGTAAATTATGTTTTTAAACTTTTATCATCGCGGAACTTCAACATTGTAATTATTATGACGGGTACTCACGATATATATATATTTTATATATTTGATGCCGATATTTCAATCCAATTGCATGAATCGTGGTCAGGGCGGAACTGCGCTGGCGGCGAGAAACACTTGACACTAATAGTACATCAATCTGTCCACTTGGCGCCTAGTTCGTTTTGGTCTTTGATTCCCTAATTCAAGACACACAATACTAACGACGTCCATACTTCCGGGTTTTTTTATTGCATTCGTACTGCAGAGAGAGACCACAGGATTCCTCGTTTGCGCTAGCCTAAAACCATCCTCCCTATTAAAATTGTTAGGATGCTTTTAAGTTCTATAGCTTCTCTAACAAGCCGTGGGATGTATTGGCGTTCAGCGGAAATCACTCGTGGGTTGTGCAGCTCGATCCAATCAGCGGGCTAAAGATATGGTTACAATGTAAAATCGTACAATAAAATTTATTATTTAATAGCCTAAGGGCGGTCGCACCATTTTCAATCTGTGGTATTAATTTATGTTATAGTAACCTTTATCACTAAGCGTTTTTTAACAATTATTTTCAATTTCGTAATACACTTGTTTTGAACATTTTCTTGGATCTTGCTATACAAGCTTGAAGCAAATACAACGCCCCACAAAATACTTACTAACTTGACTTAGCAGAGTAGTAGGCATTCTAAGTTTATTTTTGTTTCTGGTGTTAACATTATGATTATGACAATATGTATCAATATTGAAGTAAATATGTTTGTTTCAGTAAGCCATGGGGTGGTGCCTCGCCCTGTTCGCGCTGGCGGTGCTCCAGCTGAGCTCCGGAGCCGGTGACTACCAGCTGCCCGCTGACGTCACGCCCTCGCACTATGACGTCAAGTTGGCGTACGACCTCGACCCTGCCACTAACTACAGCTATTTCGGCGTAGTTGATATAATGGTGAGGCAAGCTGGGATTTATTTATTATCTCATTGACGATTATTTGTTCTTAGATATTTTTTTATAATAATCATATAGTTGTTGAATAAATATCGAATTATTTTAGAATATAAATGTAAAAATATATTATTACCTACTATTGTTTATTCATAAAACCGTATCTGTCATTAACATGTTCATTCACATACTGTCACAAATCACACTTATTCCCAACTGCAGACTCACCGTGTCACACTCACACTTCTCATTCACCAGCATAACACACAAAGAGAGGATCAGACCTCAGACCACTATAACAAAGCCTGATACATTTTGAGGGGATTGACATTGTAAGCCGAAATACAGATTCCATCTAGTTCGGCTTGAGGTGCTAAAACTTTATATATTATATAATATATAAATTAAAATAAACGTAACAAGTTTGCGATGGACTCCTAAACTAATGAACGGATTTTAATGGGGATTACTTCATGGAGTGCAGTTTAGTCCAACTTGAGAGATAGGATACTTTTTATTTCGATTTGGGACCCATAATTATTCTTATTTCCAATATTTGTTTTGTATGGACATATTTTCTGTGAGAGAATTTATTGACGCACGGTTTGACAGTTCTGCTGTGAAACAATTTCGTTATAACAACAGGGAGCATATTTTACGAAATAATTCTTGATGTTTTGAAATATTCTTGGCAAATTCCTATAAAACAGTATTTTGATAATTATTTTATCTACAGAACAACGTCTGTCGGGGCAGCTAGTATAAATATATTATTATTAAAGAATATAATATGTAATGTAAATGTTATATTTTAGTTACGACATTCTCTAGTCTTTGTGCCGTAGTTTATCAATATGTAATTAATTGTATTTGAAAATTCTTCTCTATTTAATCTTTAATTGTGCTAAATATTTTTGCTCACATCCTTGAGAGCCTCATACTAACGTACGCAGCCGGAGAATTCAGAAAGTTAAAAAGCTAGCCGAAACTTGGTATTTTTTATGGAAGATGTCAAGGTTGTAAAAGTTCACTTATTATAGGCGACCGCCCCCTTTCTCTTTGAACATTGGGGAATTTTATATGTTCACAAAAGCAGTAACGTGTTCCGTAATAATGTAAATGGAGGCTTTAATTGTTTTCGGCAAATTCCTTCCATACGCAAAAACACATAGAGACCTCATGAGTATGAAAAAATCAGATCCTGTAAAAAAAGTCAGTTCTACAGATTTCATTACAATGATGGCACTTGACAAAGCGTGTATAAACCAATCAACTATGCTGAAGTAGCGCGCAGATTCGCGTTAAATTTAATGTGATTTGATTCTCAATAATGGCTACAGTGAAGATTTACTCTCTTGCCGGAACGCTGTAATTAAATCTACAATGTCATCCTTGACCTTGTTAAGTTGTCAATGAGTGACTCCCTTCACATTTATTTACAAACCTGTAAGTAGTTTCAAAGGAAAAAACGAACCATTCGACCATGTGCAACGCACAGTTATTGAGAATTGAGCAAACGCGCTGACAAGCCGGGTCCATCGTATATATACCTCCTAGCCTCGGTTATCTGCAATATTAAACATCTCAGATATGCGTTGCCGGCCTTAGATTTAAATTCTACTTTATTTTTCCTTCCCGAAGTACGTTTTAACATTGTACTGTCTGAATTATCCCTTTATGGTCCTTCAAGTTCCATAAGATGTTATTGTAAGGAAAACATAGCATGATTAATTAATTAATTTATATTGTTATTTGTGTAATTTATGAACAACAGACAAACCCTTTGGCAACGATAATAGAAATCGTCCGGTTCAGTTGAACGAACCTTAGCGAATAACGCCAACAAATTGATATAATTAACTAGAATATATAAATAATAATAGAAAAAAATATATCTTAATAATAATAGACGGCGGAAGTAGTTAGTTTGTGTTTCGTTATTACAGTAATATTTTGCGCATTCGCACTACGTAGTTGGTATGGTAGTTATATACTTATACTTATATACTACTAGCTGACCCGACTGACGTTGTTCTGTACATAATAAATAATATACTGTTTTTTATGGATTTGTCAACAATATTTCATAACATCAAGGATGATTTCGTAACATATGCTCCTTGTTGTTATAATGAAATTGTTTCACAGCAGAACTGTCAAACCGTGCGTCAATAAATTCTCTCACAGAAAATATGTCCATACAAAACAAATATTGCAAATAAAAATAATTAGGAGTCCCAAATCGAAATAAAAACTATCCTATCTCTCAAGTTGGACTAAACTGCACTCCATGAAGTAATCCCCATGTAAATCCGTTCATAAGTTTAGGGAGTCCATCGCGGACAATCAACGTGACACGTAATTTATATATATTAGATAAGCAGATTACTATGGTAGCTTACGCACTAGATCCGGATTCCGTCATCCAATTTCTTTCCGTTTACCGTAGAAATAGTTCTACGGCTACTCCGGACTGTGACGTGTTTCCACGCATACGGATCGGACTCTGATTGGACATAGTGCGAAAGCGCTCTTACTCTGTGGCAAACATTAGACTCCATTTATTCGTTTTATTTCAGGACAAATTTAAACGTGTAGTTCACTGACCTCAATAACCGTCACGAAACCAAAACAAACACAAAATATGTTCTGAGCATAAATAAATTTGACCATGAATAATTTTAAGAAATCTTTGTCTCCTTTTGTTGCGAGTATAAGAGATATTGTTATAATAATACGCAATAAATTAGGCAAGCAACTTTCGAAGCGAATTATTGCTATTGTGGAGTCGCCCACGCGCCCCAAAAAACGTATCACATGGCCCCAGCTTGGACGAACAAATAATACACTATATTATTATATGACATGATATTTTCACTGCCTATACTTAGATAATGTTGTTTGATATTCTATCTTTTAGAAAATGGGTAATTAAACATCTCAGCGACACGGCGAAATCGGTGGGAGGCTCCTTTGCACAGGATGCCGGCTAGATTGTGCTGCCACAACGACGCCTATTTCTGCCGTGAAGCAGTAATGTGTAAGCATTACTGTGTTTCGGCCTGTGGAAATACTGTACACGCTAGTGAAAATACTGGGCAAATGAGACTTAACATCTTATGTCTCAAGAAAACGATCGCAATTGTAGTGTCACTCGGAATTTTTGGATTTTTCAGGAATTCTGAACGGCACTGCATTGTAATGGGTACGGCGTATCAATTACCATCAGCTGAACGTCCTGATCGGCTTGTCCCTTATTGTGATGAAAAAACGGCGTAACAAATAATTAATAGGTGTGTTGCGACATGGAGACAATGATATTGATTTATGTAACTGTGTAGCATTACTCTACTATGAGGCTTACAACTAACTGTCTTCCACGTACAACCAAACTATGAAATAAGCTTCCTTGTATGGTGTATCGAGGACGGCATGACATGGATACATTCAAAAAAAGCGCGTACACTTTTCTAAACGGCTGACAATGCCTCCTCTAGTGTTGCAGGAGAATGTGGAAGAAATGATCACTTAACATCAGGTATGTAACACGTTTATAAGGTTGCACTTAAAAAATCAACAATTTTTTTCATGGTTGACTAGAACAAACGGTATGAAGATAAACGATAGACAAGCAAGGAAGCGTATTCCACAGTTTGGTTCACAGGAAGAAAGTTCCAATATAGATACTCTTTAAATAATTTTATTATTAAACAAGAGAAGGCGCTAAGAGAACTTGAAAAATACAATAATTGTAATAAACAACTTGTCATTATCAGCAATACACTCTCTGTCAACATTTCATCCGCCCAACTGTTGCGGTGTGAGATACAGTCCACTGACAGACACACGGACAGGCGAACAGCGGAGGCATTGTGGTTCCCGATGACCCTTCGTGTAAGGAACCCCAAATAATGCGCCTAACTGCAGATTTAACAATAAAACAAAATAGTACTAAAAGTCAAATAAATGTAAAAAATATTATCAATTGCGATTGAGTGTGAAAAACGTCACAATAACATGTTGGTTACGGTTACACGAGTGTTGATATTACGTAGGTACCAGCAGTTTGCAACATCGTATTGTTTATTAAACCAACTGTAAATCTATAAAATAAATTCTCCCGATGGAAAAAAATAGTAGACTACTTAAGGAATTAAAAATTTACCTTTTTTTGTATTTTATAAAAAATGTGGAGAAATATATTCAGTTAATTGATTAATACTATCCAGTTATAATAATTTTAATATGTGCATTGTGCATGAATCTCTATACTGCATATCAAATCCTGGTACATGTTGCTAGGATGACACATGATTTCAACCGCTGTGAAAGACATTACTATCACCGCTAACATATTTATGTTCTCCTGATGTCTATGTAGATTACTATATATTACGACGTATTAACGTCGTACGCATGATGTCAGAATATATTAAGGTATACTCGAATCATACATAAGCCAATCTTTTCTTCAACTAAGATAGCCTGGTACCAAAACATGTGTATAATGTTTTCTATCTCATTTTCTCGCCTCAATCCTATATATTTACCTGTTTAGTCTCTATCGTCTCGCTTTTTCGGTTCAAACCCAACGATTCTAAAGAAGTTTCACTTCAAAGAATTATTTGGCGCTTACGCTAATTGCGTTTCTATAGTTTTACGCACTTGAGGTGAACTACGAGGCCACCGAAACCACAGGGTTCAGCCACGACCATGTCGTTTCAATCAATTTATAATGTATGTTATGTGTAGTAAGTAGCTCATATGGTAGCATTAACTAGAGTAATAAACAAACAATCTCACGTGTCGGACACTTTAGCAACAGTACATTACATACAGCACCCTGCGGGTTCACGTTTCGTTACAGATGTTTCATGGCTGTCGCGACTCTGTATTACTCCTGCACGCTTCATTTTGTCCTGCTTATTTACTGTTAATTTGATTACTTGTATACAAACTGTTATCAGCGTTATGTGAATGTGTTCAATCTCAAAACACAAATAGTTTTCCCCGCAGCTTTTTATCTATATTATACTTAGCCATCTGGTTGCGCCGCAATTGTTTATTCTCTTTGTTGTTATGACATAGGTACTATAGATCAGACGGTTCCTTTAGTTCGATGCGTCAGTTAAAGCAGCATCTGACTGCAAAAAACAGGCGTATCGAACTTGGGTTGCGGCGCTGGGCACAAAGGATCCGAACTGCATAGTTCCAAAGAGGAATTACAACCGTGCTTCCAGATTTTTTAAGCGGCAAATCGCCCGTGCAAAGTCAAAACACGTCGTCAAAATCGGCGAGCAGCTTTCCAGTTACCCGACCGGAACACGCAAGTTCTGGTCGTTGTCGAAAGCTGCTCTTGGTAACTTCAGCCAGCCGTCCATGCCGCCGTTGCACATGAGGAATGACACCCTGGCCCATACGGCAAAAGAGAAAGCCGATCTCCTGTGCGCTCTTTTCGCCTCCAACTCGACTCTTGACGACAACGGAAAAACACCGCCGACCATCCCGCGGTGTCAGAGCTCTATGCCTGAAGTACAGTTCAGACAGAAAACTGTTAGGCGAGCTCTGTTTTCGTTGGACGTCAGGAAGTCGAGCGGGCCGGATGGCATTTCTCCAATCGTGCTTAGAACGTGTGCCCCCGAGTTGACGCCGGTGCTAACGCGTTTATTCCAGCACTCTTATTCCAAAGGCGTAGTCCCTGACTCATGGAAGTCAGCCCTTGTCCATCCGATCCAAAAAAAAGGAGACAGTTCGGATCCGGCAAATTACAGGCCTATTGCTATTACCTCCCTGCTCTCCAAAATCATGGAGAGCATAATTAGCCGTCAGCTCTTATACCAAGAGGGTCACCAGTTGATCAACGACCGACAATACGGGTTTCGCCATGGTCGTTCGGCAGGTGATCTTCTGGTATACCTAACACATAGATGGGCTACGGCTATTGAAAGCAAGGGGGAAGGCCTGGCAGTTAGCCTGGATATAGCGAAGGCCTTTGATCGTGTATGGCATAAGGCGCTTCTCTCTAAACTTCCATCATTTGGGCTTCCCGAGAGCTTGTGCAAGTGGACCTCCAGCTTCCTCACTGGGCGCAGCATACAGGTCGTTGTCGACGGACATTGCTCGAACCCGAAGCCCGTGAATGCTGGAGTGCCCCAAGGCTGTGTGCTGTCTCCTACGCTGTTTCTTCTGCATATCAATGATATGTTGGACACCTCCAACATTCATTGCTATGCAGATGACAGCACTGGTGATGCCGTATACACGGGCCATGCACGTCTCTCTCGGGAAATCGTCGACCAGTGCCGGGAGAAACTTGTGTCTTCTATCGAGTCCTCTCTTGAGAAGGTCGCGGAATGGGGTAAATTGAATCTTGTCCAATTTAACCCCCAGAAGACTCAAGTTTGCGCGTTTACCACTAAAAAACCCCATTTGTCGCATCACCGCTCTTCGACAACACTTCCCTAAAAGCCTCGCCTAGTATCGGAATACTGGGTCTCGAAATCTCGAGCGATTGCCAATTCCGTGGCCATCTGGAGGGCAAAGCCAAATTGGCTTCAAAGAAACTGGGCGTCATTAATAGAGCACGGCAATACTTCAAGCCGGCCCACATTCTAGCGCTGTAGAAAGCGCAGGTCCGGCCACACATGGAGTATTGCTGTCATCTCTGGTCTGGCGCACCCCAGTATCAGCTCGATCCATTTGACCGCGTGCAACGCAGAGCAGCGCGAATTGTCGGGGACCCAGTACTCTGTGAACGGCTGGATCACTTGGCGTTGCGTAGAGACGTCGCTTCATTGTGTGTCTTCTACCGCATTTATCACGGGGAGTGTTCCGAAGAGCTGTTTTACCTAATTCCTGCCGCCGAATTTCACCTTCGCACGACACGCCACAAGTTAGGATATCATCCTCACCATCTGGATGTGTGGCGGTCCTCCACAGTGCGGTTTATAAGGAGCTTTCTTCCACGTACTACAAAGCTGTGGAAAGAACTTCCTTGTGCGGTGTTTCCGGGACGATATGACATGGGTACCTTCAAAAAAAGCGCGTACACCTTCCTTAAAGGCCGGCAACGCTCCTGTGATTCCTCTGGTGTTGCAAGAGAGTATGGGCGGCGGTGATCACTTGACAACAGGTGACCCGTACGCTCGTTTGTCCTCCTATTCCATAAAAAAAAAATAGAAACAGAGAGATTCCCATAGACAACAGACGCATTGGAATCTGATTGGCTAATCTAATGCTAATTGGCTCTCGCCCCGTAACCAAAACTTTATCACCGAGCATCGTAGAGTTCGCACGCAATACGCATATAATATTAATAATTAATTCATCAGTGGTCATCGACCTAATCGCATCGTATCAAAGGTGTCACGCAACTCACATTGCATTCTAGAACCGTCGCGGCCTAGAGGGTAGTAACACCCACTATAGCACCAGGAGTTCCTAAAGGATTAGCGGGGGCCTGAGACCATCTATCCTTGGAATCTCAGATATGTCTGTCTATTATTTAGTTATAACTAATTTTTGAATTTCACCGACTTCAAAAAGGAGGAGGTTCTCAATTCGATTGGTATTTTTTTATGTATGTACACCGATTACGCTAAGATTGTTGATCCGATGTAGGTACGTAATTGTGCCGTATGTAAACGTACGGAATAGATGACATTTGGTCCCATAAAAATTTTACATATTTTGGCCGAGTAGTTTTCATTTTATGAGAATTTTTGGTTACGTGGTTGAAATCATTATTTCTTGTGTACAGCTTTTTGAGAAGTTTTCATTCAAATTCAAATATTTATTCAAAATAGGATATGACATCACTTATTGAAAGTCAAAAACTACCACCCATTCCAAAACAAATGCCTCAGACCTGAGAAGAATGGGCGCAACAAACTCAGCGGACTTTGTTTTTCATCGTAAAATATGTTTACAAAGTAATATTGTACAATCAAACTTATTATTTAATAGCCTGAGGGCGGTCGCTCCATTCCCAATCTGTGGTATCATTAAGAAAGTCATTTATGTTATAGTAAGCTTTACCACACAAACGTTCTTTTTCTTTAAATAATTTTAATTCTTTTCAATAACGTAATATTTTTGTTTTGAACATTTTCTGGGATCTTGTTTTAAAAGCATATACATCGCCCCACAAAAGACTTATTAACTCGACTTAGCCGAGTAGTAGGCATTATAAGTTTATTTCTGTTCCTAGTGTTAACATTATGGTTATGACAGTTTCTAGCAAATTCACTTATGTGCCTATGAACATATTTTCAAGAATATATTGGGAAGCAACAGTCAAGATGTTAATTTCTTTGAATTTTGCTCTCAATGATACTTTAGGACCTAGGTTATAAATAGCACGAATAGCCCTCTTCTGCAGCACAACACATATTGTATTAATATTGGCAGCATTGCCCCATAGCAATATACCATAGGACATAATGGACATAGAAAATGGACTATGGAAATAACTAAAGTATACTAGTCGCGCCGCTGCAGAACTAAGTCTGTTTGTTTGTAGTTACGAATTGTAATTCAGGTAGATTATTATGAACTGATACTAAAAAGTAAAAAAAAACTACGTTTTTGTAGTTTATTATTTATTATTTTTAATATCATATGTTTCCTAAGCACGCGCTAATACACCATCTTAAGAATATTCTCAAACCGGCTACTGTGAATAAATACTGCATTCCGTGTCTGTAAACATGTTCTATAAGTACAAAATAATAGCAGGCAAGGAATCTTGTCTAAAGACTAAGTTGAAGTTCACCCATTATTATAACAGTCTTATCGAAATATTTTAATTACAGTTTTTACCAGTGGGAGGCTCCTCTGCACAGGATGCCGGCTAGATTATGGGTACCACAACGGCGCCAATTTCTGCCGTAACGCAGTAATAAGAATTTTTGTGTTTCGA
The DNA here is from genome assembly GCF_905404315.1 of Leptidea sinapis. Taxonomy (NCBI): domain Eukaryota; kingdom Metazoa; phylum Arthropoda; class Insecta; order Lepidoptera; family Pieridae; genus Leptidea; species Leptidea sinapis. The sequence goes on along the minus strand of NC_066290.1, from coordinate 1,120,453 downwards.
TCTGAAGGGCTCCGTAGCTAGAGAAATTGCTGGGCAAATGAGACTTAAAATCTTGTCTCAAGGAGACGAGCGTAATTGTAGTGCCGCTCAGAAAATTGGGATTTTCAAGAATCCTGGGCGGCACTGCATTGTAATGAGCAGGTCGTATCAATTACCATCAGCTGTACGTCCTGCTCGTCTCATCTCTTACTGTCATTGTTTGGATCTGTAAAATATTATTTGCTTTTAAGTTTTACTTGACACCGGCTTCAAAATCTTGTAGAAAAGTTAAAAATTTAGCTTCATTCTTTTAATTATAAATTTTTTAATAAATATACGTAGGACGGTTCTTACTTGTTACAATACGGCCAAGTAGGGCCGGGTTTATTGAGGAACATTATTTATGTTATGCTATTTGTTTTAGTCTCATATTACCCATTACAAATTACAGGTCGTTTATCTGTAGGACAATGTGAAGAAATGTAGGTAACTACAGTTATACAGTAATATGAGTTGTAGATACAACAGTAAGAACTGCCTCAACCCGCGACCCACAGGTTAGAAGGCCGTCCGTGTATCGAATTTACAATCACTTCGGAGAAAGTTGTCAGCGTCTGCAAACAATGAAATAAAATAGAATTATATTCGTTTCTCTTTGAATATCTTAATATGTTTCATTTTTTGGAGACAAATTGTAAAGAATTTGATATTGGCAGATGGTAGCATATTGTAATAGGTTGGGGAAAGTCTTTTTCCTGTCCCATAATTGTATTTTATGCAAGTTGCCTCGGCCGACCGACCGACTGACCTATTGATAAATATGCTATTTTTATATATATATATATTTTGATGAGTTTTTGGACTGAATATCTGTCAACTGAATCTGAACTTTTACGTGTCATAAATTAAGCAAGTAATTAATATTAATATTGATAGGTCCTGGATATTACTGGGAAGATTTTTGTAAAAACCCCTAAAACACTGGCCCATAAATGAATTATAATATTGTGGAGAGATGTTAGATATAATATAGCTAAGTTTTATTTCTTGTAATCATTTGTGAGTAACACTTATTTTGGTGAAGCTACTGTTGTAATGAACATTTAAAATATTTTCATATATTTTGTACACAGCTACGGGATGCCTCAGTTAATACTTTTTTTTATTAATCTTCTCTCTGAGTACCACCCTGGGATCGAGTTGGGCGCCCTGTCTGTAACACAAAGATGGTATTTATATCAGCAACATTACCCCACAGTAGAATACCGTATGTCATCGAACTATGAAAGTAACTAAAGTAAACTAAGTTTGCGGTATCTACATCGGTAGATAGACAAATTTTTTTTGAGGTATATGCTGCAGATTTATCAATGTGCGATCCACATCGAAGCTTAGAATAAACAATTATACCTAAGAAGACCGTTAATTCCACTAACTCGATTTTCTGCAGTAATAATATTTCGTGTTTTACGTTGGGTAAAGTAAATTTTATACAATTCGTCTTTTCTTGTTAACAAAAGATTATTTACTTCAAAACGATTGACCACCCCAGAATTACTTACCTTACATTGGATTATATGACGACCTGATAAAGCTACCGGAGAACTGTTGCGGGCCGCTCAACATCTGTTGTTGTCGAAGTTTTTGGCAAGGCTTATGTTCAGGTGTGGACGTCGTCGGGCTGTTGATGATGTGATGATGAGCGTCATCATCACATCATAGACAGCCAAGACAGTGCTTTATGCGCACGTAGTGTTACATTGGAAAATTATGATGAAATTGAAATTGAAAATATGAATTATTGTTATGTGGAAGAAAATAGATTTACATTATTTTTGTCAAATACATGTTTTGTTATTTGCAGCTGGTGGCTAATAAGCCAACATCGAAAATAGTTCTTCACGCGCAAGACTATTCCATCGTCAACGAGAAGATCGCGTTGAAGGGCCAGAATCACCAGTACCGAGTGATGGGGGTCCACCTCAACGACACCTACAACTTTCTTACCCTCGACCTGGACAGGCCGTTAAAGGAAGACAGTATCTACAAGCTCACGGTGCCGTTCTACGGGAACCTGCAGATTGGCTTGGACGGCGTCTATATTAGCTCATACGTGAACAAAAAATCTAAGAAAACTGAGTAAGTTTTAAAAGTTAAATATTGTGACTTTGTTCATTATCACAAAACAACCGCCGCAGTAACACACAGCCTTTCCTTACATCTGGGTCATTCTTATGGGTTTCGTAAATGTATCTTTGTATATTTTTAATGTCGAGGAATGCTTGATCGTAGAACTATGTGAGTGAAGTTCATATGCTTAACAACTACGTCTTACACTCGCAATTTCCTAGTTACTTTGTTTTAGTGTGCGTGAAAATAGAAGTTATGAGTTGGCTGCTATACTTTCTACGTCTACCTAGACGTATAAATTATCTCAGATTTCTGCAGACACGTAGTGTCTGATCCCTGTGTAGGGCACTGCAAGCGCCAATCTATCTGTGAGGAACTGTCGGAATGATATTCATTTGATATCGCTAGGTACCTGATAGCGACACAGTTCGAGGCAACATCAGCTCGCAAGGGGTTCCCGTGCTTCGACGAGCCGATCTACAAGTCCACCTTCTCCATCAACATTGGACACAACAAGCAGTTCACAGCCGTGTCCAACATGCCTCTGGAAGCTTCGTCTAATGAGAAGTAAGTTATCCTACATCTACTAATAGTGCTAAATTCCCATAAAGTTTATTAGTTAAGGCACCCTGTAACATTAAGATAATTTTTTAGATTTCAGTTTGGACCATATATGGTATCTTCATTAGGTTACAACGGACAAAGTATCCTAGCTATTGAATGAGGGTAGTATAAAAAATAATTAACGACTAAAAAACAACTGCTAGTGTTTCCTAAGTCTATCTTGTAGATCACTTAGCGTTACGTAGACCGCATGTATCACGGGGAGTATTCCGAAGAGCCGCTTCACTTGATTTGCCACTGAATTCTACCTTCGAACGACACGCCACAAATTAGGAAATCATCCCCGCCATCTGTATGCGTGGCGGTCCTCCGGTTTTCAAGGAACTTTCTTCCACGTACTACTAAGTTGTGGAATAGATTCCTTGTGCAGTGTTTCCGGGACGATACGACATGGGTACGTTCAAAAAAAACGCGTACACCTTCCTTAAATAGCATTTAGCTGTTTTCCGTGTCACCCGGCGACCCATATACCCTCGTTCGTCCTCCTTTTCCAATATAAAAATATCAACTAAAAAAGCATCGCTGTTGGATGTTGTTAAGTAAGTTGTTATCCTATCTGGCGTTTTATAATTTCCTGTAAGCGAGGTCTATATCAAAACATCTTAATAAACATTTTAATGTATCTAAAGAGTATTTTCAACAATAAGGTATTTCTAAACTATCTACGATGATCCAAATTGATTGATTGTTTTCTTTCAGTTCTCTAGAAGACTACTGGCCTTGGGAAGTGATGCGAAAGTCGTTCAAGTGAGTGAATCTTTATAATTATTATTTAAATAATTGTTCATAAAAATTAGCAATTATGTTAGTATTTAACAATTAGTTGGTTTTGGTAATTAAAATAATATCTATCCAGCGTGGCGCTGCAATGGCGATATTTAATTAATACACGGGTAGAACAACAAATTTTAAACATAAAAAACTAAATTTTAATCAGTTTTACGTAGATACATTATTACCTACGAATTCTGAGCGCTTGCGGCACGGCGTAGGACAGGTAGGTGTCAGTCTAGCTAGCTAGCGCGCGGCAACTATATTATTAAAAGGTTGTTCCGAAATTATAGTGATTGTGGTGTATTACGTATCTTTAAGTTTGTGTATTATTATTAATTTATTGTCTTCATTGTAGCTCCAGGCTACCTCAATATCTTAACTTATCTCTGTCACTACACTGGCTTTATCTGTTTGCCCTTTGTTATAGGTCTCCCCAACTCCCATCCCAGCACCTACGTTATCATGCCATCGTTTAAATTGCCTGCCTCTGTTCCTTTTCCCATCTCTTGGCTGCCACACTGTGAGCCTTTTGCTGCATTTCTCCAGAAATTAATTCTTATATCTCATACAACAACTGTTAACACACATCAACTTAGTCATTATCAAATGCTATCAATGAAATATTCTTTTTACCTTTTAGCTATGAAAACATAATATTGTGTCGTAGCTGTTAAAAAAACTATGGTGGTTATTTTATATTTTGGTATTTTCATCGCTTAGGTACGTAATTTATGCTTCACCAGCTCTTGATTTTTCTTGTGCGAGTGGGAGGAGAAAACTGCTCGCAACAGTGGCAATGTTATCTTTTGATATCATATCGCAAAACGATCCTGGGCGTAGCGTAATGCGACGTGAACCTTATGAAATCTTTAGGCTGATACTTAACGTCAGTTGTAGCTCACCCTCTATACTGGATCGTGTACTGCCTTCACACGTGCTCCGCGGCTAACGACAAATTAAAAAGAGAAATATTAAGTTAGTAGATCACCAGATTAGAAGGATTAAAAGGATTACGGGAGTTAAAGGACTGATTGATTGCGTTTGTTGATGATAACCATTTTGGTACCGCAAACCGTCTGGAAGGTATTTCTAAATGAACGTTATTTTTTATGATCGCCAGTCAATGGGATGCAATACTTCAGTCGGTAGTCTCATGTTCCTTGTTGTCTACACAGGAAGGACAGCAGCGATTTCGTATGGGACCAGTTTGAAAAGTCTGTACCAATGTCGACCTACTTGGTTGCGTTCGTGGTCTCAAGTTTCTCGTATGTGGACAGTCCAAGAGAGTTGTCCAAAGCAAAGTTCAAGATTTGGGCGAGAGATGATGCAATTGACCAGGTGAGTGAGGAACTTTTAATGAGTGCAATTTAGGTTTCACTATCAGATTATTTTACATTATATTTGATAATGATAAACATTATCATAATAATATAATAAAATATTTTTATTCAAAAAATGTTTATTTAGTGAAAGAAACAGCATGAATAATTGTCATGGCGAAATATATTTTTTGGTTTAGTTTTATAACTTCTACGAAAATAGCAATTTTAGGTAGGTAAGTATGTCATACAGCCTGTTCAGAATAAGGCAAATAATATTTTTACTAATTTGACATTTTAATAATAAGACTATTTTTGAAGGACCATAAAATAATTTCAGACAGAATACGCAGCGACAATTGGCCCAAAAGTTTTGACTTACTTTGAAAAGTTCTTCGACGTTCCGTTCCCGCTGCCAAAACAAGACATGTTCGCAATTCCTGACTTCTCCGCCGGCGCTATGGAGAACTGGGGTCTCATCACGTACCGAGAGACAGCTCTGTTGTACGACAAGGATCAGTCTTCGTTTGTGAATAAGGAGAGAGTTGCCGAGGTAAGGTTTAGTAGACAATCTTACTGACACATAATAATATATACACATGATGCCTGTCTCCCAGATCCTCTAAGATCTTACTTGATGTAGGTCAAACAGATGTGGCTAACTAACAGTATTGTGCAGGTGATCGCTCACGAGTTAGCGCACCAGTGGTTCGGCAACCTGGTGACCATGAAGTGGTGGTCGGACCTGTGGCTCAACGAGGGTTTCGCGACATTCATGGCGTCAGTGGGCACCGATGAGGTGGAGCCCAGCTGGAGTGCGCGCCAGTCGCACGCCGTCTCCAACGCCATGACTGTACTCACCCTGGACTCGCTTGAGTCTTCGCATCCGGTGAGTTCCATTTAACGTTTCTAGGCCAAACGTTTTACGTCAAACCAATCCATAAAAAATAGTGCTGAAGTGACACCAGAGCTTCTCTGGGCACAACTTGTCTCTCCGTTCTCACAGTAAACTTGTGACATTGCAGGTATCCGTGGCGATCGACAACCCGAGCCGCATATCGGAGATCTTCGACGCCATCTCGTACCTGAAGGGCGCGGCTCTCATCCGCATGATGACCATGTTCCTCGGCGAGGATGTGTTCCGGCAGGCACTGCACAAGTAACTAGATGTTCAACTTATCAATACTTTTAAATTCCTTTGGGTTTGCTGACTCTGAAGAGAGGGTTACTTTCTCTAAGATATGGTGACAAAGATATGGCTGATCCATCCATGCATCATACTTGTTTATGCCAGGTCGATCCTGCCTTCGAGAACTCCATGTTTTGTATTATAAAGTCAAATCTATTCAGTCTACTCTATAGAGTCTATTACAGTTTGTGCTGTATTATCTATCATAACTTTTGAGGGTTTTTATGATTAAATTACTTTCTTTATTAACATGCTTATGTAAGTTGAAAGTTTGAGTTTTTTTGTTGAAAATAATGATTTGCGAAGATAAAAATATATGCATAAATATTTCACAGAATTATGTCTTATGATATTAATACCATCTTTGAGCTGCAGAAGTAGGCTATTTATAATTTATGTCCATGAGAATGGTTAGGAGAAAACTATGAATAAATAAAAATAATCGTTAAGGAAATTAACATATTACCTGGTGCCTCTCATTATATTATGGAGAGGTAATTTTTATAGCTTGTGAATTTTCTATAATAGAATGTGATGATTAGGGCTCAGATTAATATTTAGATACATGTTTTTAATTTGTAAATGTTTTAGTTTTTATTTATATTTTCCACGTCAATTATGTTATTTAGATTTTAGTTTCACTATTTATTTTTTCCATATTTTAAATATATTTGTGAATATCCACAGGCGGTTGTCTCACTACTTTCTATCATTTGAGTCTCTCGCCCGTTTGCCCACTCTTACTCGTATATAAAATAAATTCAATTAAAAAAATAGCTATCTGTCCACAGCTACTTAATAAAGTATTCGTACAAGAACGCTGAACAAGACGATCTGTGGGCGGAGCTGACGAGAGCCACGCAGCAACATGGCGGCCTCACCAGAAACGTGACTGTCAAGCAGGTGATGGACACGTGGACCAAGCAGACCGGGTACCCGATACTCACCGTCTCCAGAGACTACGGGGATCAATCACTCACCATCTCGCAGGTGAACATTACTCCATATCACACCTCTTGTATTGAAACGACTACCGGTCTGAACCGTCATTTATTACGTTATATGCGGCCGAAGAAGATCCATTACTCCAACATGTTCTAGTGGAGAAGTTGTATTAAATACGAGTTGTTCTTTATTTTTTATTTGGATATTGTAACAACAGACTTGTAAGTTTATGATCAAAATATTGCTAGTCCTAATATACTGTCATATAGACTCCCTGAAATCCCGATGCTATTGATATGTCAACGTGTGCGTTGCTAGTGGTTTATATTACAAATATTAAGTAAATACTAAACGTGGCTGATTGTTTACGACTTGTTAATTATAATCGGTTACAATAATTATAAATAAGCTTTTATTTTCTATCTAGCTGTATTTCCTTATGATATGGCTTTGTCTCTTGCATGCTTTGTTTGTCTGTACGTTGGTATATTGGAATACAATTTACATAAGTTTATTTTACATAATTTCTTTATATAAACTATTTTATGTCATTAATAATTTTATTTAAAGATGTCAAAAAGACGCCGAATAGCTTATTATAATTTGTACTTACTTCGATACTTTTTATTTTATTTATTTATTTATTTATAGCTTTATTTCCTTACATCTATACATTAAGATATTTACTTATAAATTGTATTTGTTAGTATGTGTTAGTATTTCACTATTTTAAATGAAAATACAAATTTTGTTAGTATAATTAGTTATTAATTTCGACATAAGGACCTCCTTTAGCGGTAAAAGCCTCCTCCATTGATTTCCACTTGTTCCTGTCTCTTGCAATTCTTCGCTCTACGCTCCATCTCTTATAAGGCCTGCCTCGATTTCGTTTCCTATTTATAGGGTACCAGTTCGTTACTACATTGGACCATCTTTCATCTTTTGTTCTTTGTATATGTCTAGCCCATTTCCATTTTAAACGTAGAACAGATAAGGCTTTCTTTTGTTATTATTATTTATATATATTAGTTATTTCTTATTGTGACATTTTTAATTTTGTCTCTTATTCTTAGCCCCATATAACTTCTCTTAATTCCTCTCTGACAAACTTTAATTTTTTCTAAGTTTCTATAGGCTAGAGGCCCTGTCTGACAAGCGTAAGTGAGGCATGGCATTAAACAGGTCTCCGTAGCTTTTGTTTTAAGCTTCGTTTGCAAATTTGATTTGAAAATTTCCTTCATCGGCCAGTTTTTGTTCCAAGTGCTTTTAGTTCTACGTTCTATTTCATTCTCATTGCAAGATTTGAAGGATATTACATGCCCTAAGTAAATGTAATCGTCAACATATTCAATAAATTTTGCATTAAGACTCATAGGTACCTGTTCTCTGTTAGACATTATTTTTGTCTTGTCTTGATTTATTTCGAGGCCCACTTTCTTACTTTCTTGGCAGAGTGAGTTTATCATGAATTGCATTTCTATTGGATCTTCTGAGAAAAATACAATATCATCTGCAAACCTGAGGTGTGAGAGAACTTTGCCGTGAAGTTGGAGCCCTTTATCTTCCCAGTTTAGTGCTCTGAAGACTTCCTCTAATACAGACGTAAAAAGCTTCGGTGATAGCGGGTCTCCTTGTTTTACTCCTCTTCCTATTTTGAATGATGGTCCTGGAGTATCTAATTTAATTTTGGAAGTACTTTTTTCATATATCTCTTTGACTATATCAATGTAGTTTGTATTTATAATATAATAATATATAATAATAATAATTCCTTTATTTCAGGCTACATGGCCCATAAAATAAATACCTTATAGTCTAACATACATATGATATATAACTTAGATCTACGTCACATTTTCGCGGCGATGTGAGGCGCGGGTTCGGTAGCTTCCGTCGGGACGCGAACAACAAAAGAGTTGAAGTCTACTGCGTGACGCGTCACCAACTTTTGGACCCCCAACAGGAACCTTGTCTTTTCCACCAAGTACTGAACAATGTCGGAGGCCTTGGTGGTGTGGTGAAAGCGAGAGACGTAGATATACGTCGCTGGGATTACGGGACGCAGGAGCTGGTTCTGTCCTATCGGTGCTGTGCCACATTGGTTATGACAAGGAGGTCTCCTCTTCTTCCGCTCCCCCTTAATGAAGCCATCCTTGTCGGTCAGACCCTTCGACACAGCTCTACAAGCGGGTTCGTTGCGGGCGTGCCCGCTTCCACTTTCTGTCCTCAGCACTGTCCGCTTTCTGGGTTGCTGGCGGATGGCAGTAGCATAGTCACGTTGAGGTGTTGACGTAACGACAGCAGGCGACACCTCCGAGAAGGGAGGAGGTGAGGGACGGGCGGCAAGTACATTACCGCTTACACGTGCGGGCGCAGCGGCCGGTGTCGAGTCGAATTTCGCTGATTCAATACTCGCTGGCGAAGCAATGCAAGCCCCACGTCGTGTGTTGATGTTATTGGCCTCTAATGACCTACTTACAACAGTATTGTTGCGCAAAGTCGCAACTTCAGCTTGCAGGTCCCTAATGGTGTTCTGAGATGCCTCTAATTTCAACACTACTTCTGCCAGGCCTGCCTTGAGGTTTGTGATGTTCTTCAGCAACCTGGTGACGTCGACATGGTCGAAGGTGACGGGCGGTAAGTTGTTCAAGTTCCTTGCCACGAAACACGGTACGTCGTCAGGATCAGTCACCTTCAGGAGATTAATCATGTCCTGAAGACTTCTCTCTCCCCTTTCATCCCTCCTGCGGGACGGCATCTGGTCGGTTTTCATCAAAACCTCGTACAGGAGTGTCTTGGCGTTGATGATCTCCTCGCTCTTGAAATTTGATGCACAGATCTGGATGATGCTGATCTCGTCCATAGTATCAATTGCGTGCTGAAGGAATGCCAGCAATTCGTTGGCTATGAGTTTTTCGGATCTCATAGTCATAATAGCGTGCAGCGGCGGTTGCCGCGCAGATCGCGAATATAAATTATATTCAATATATTAAATAAATTGAGTAATGAGAGATTGAGTCAAAACTTACTTACTTCGATACTTGCAAAAGTATAATTTCATTTCTCTCTTTCTCTTCAGTGTAAGATTGTTTCCATTACATACGTGTTGTTTTATATGCTCCAAAGTGATCGTCATTTAACTAGATTTCATTTTGATTAACTTTTCAGTTTTGAAACGACTAAACTAAGCTTTACGGCGTTTGACCTATAAATACTGGTCCTTTTTCCTATCAGTAGGTTCAAGTCAATGTTTCTAGCATCCCAAAAATACTCACACACGAATTTAATTCTATTACGCTGACGATCCTATTATTATTCCGGTCCAGTCTATTTTCAATGTTTTTCCGTGTAGCTCAGCGTAACCCTCCGTACTCGATGAATTTGTAGCTATTTCGAGAATGATGCATAAGAAGCTCTGGCTTACATGGCTTATGAATGAATGAATTAAAACACTGTATTGCACTAAAAATAATAATTATAAAAGTTATGGCAGCACACTTATTCGACTTTATCGATATTCAGCGATTTGTTCTAGATAATCTCAAGGTGAAAGTAGGAGATCTTATTTATAGCTTATGGTTAAGGCTTATGCCTCTCCTAGGCTAGGCTCCTCTACGGTAAATTTAATCCTCTGTTCCTTAACTTCTCTTTTGATTTCGCTCCAGATCTTTTCTGACATTTTGCCTACAAGGTTTTATTATGATTGCTACGTTTGAAATTTATTTGGTAGTTTCCATTTCGGAGTTTGTGAGGTTTTTCCAGCTCCATTTGTAGTGTTATCAATCTAACTTCTTGGATATTTGTTCCAACAAAAAATACCGATGATTTTGCGAGGGCGTTTAATTGCGAATTATTGTCATAATATTGAATTGCAACAGAAACGCTACTTGTCTCTGGGCACGGGCAGTACGCTGTCGTCGTGGTGGGTGCCGCTGAGTGTGCTGTGCCAGGGTGAGCCTGAGCCGCAGACGGTGCAGTGGCTGGCTGATGATGAGGGGGTGGACCAGGAGTACCGCTACGAGCACGGCGCCGCGCCCGATCAGTGGCTCATCTTCAACTACGACATGATTGGTAATGTTTGTGATAACAAGTGACGCTAAGATAAGATACTCCCTGAATACTACAATATATTACTACAGAGCGGCACCGCAGACATCAGATAAAGAATAACTCAGAGCGCCCTTTCAGCCCATCAAATAGTGCTCGGCTCTGCTGGACGGCAGAACAAGTCCTCGCTGTGGTGGCAACCTGCGTCACAGTAGCCTCTCGCTGGTAACATTTAAGCTTACACGAGCCTACACAAAAAGCCATAAGACTACGATTATTTTAATTCTCTGCGTATATTACATATGCTTGGCAATCTGACTTACATCAGATTTTGTTCATATGTTCGAAGACTTTAATTATTACTTAATTTAAAGCATAACTCTAATTCATTTTGAAAAATATAAAGTAACCAAAGTAAACGCCTTATGAAACGGGCTATCTGCTACTTTGAGCTCTGTCAAGAGCAGTCCAGATGTTTCGATGATTAGCCAGGATAAAAAGACATGAAGTTAGTTAAAGCGTGTTGTTTTGATATTACAAACACACAGTCTTCGCAGCAGTTTGCCCTTGAGAGAGTGATTTGTACAGCGTGGCGGTCCATTGAATGCTGGTTTCACTTAGTCAGTCTATCTCATGGCCGATTTGCCTGGACCTCGTATTGCACGACAAGTTGATGGATTCTCCACGAGCATTCGTAGAATGTGACAGTGAACGATGGACGCTGCTTGATGCGGTTTCTATGAATCTTCTCTGACCAGGATTCCCGCAACTTACACATGGTGCGCGGTATACTTACAGCTCCGTACCGAGTGAACTATGACGAACGCAACTGGAAGCTGCTGACAGCGGGTCTGCGGCGAGACAGCGGTACAGTCCCGGTACTGGCCAGGGTTCAGCTCCTGTCAGACGCTTTCGCCCTCGCCTGGACCAACAGACTGGACTACTCCACTGCTTTAGAGTAAGTTGGAAGTAGATCTTACTAATGAATCATGATATTGTATTTTTATTGTTAAAATTCGTGATAATATAGTTTTATTTTACGACAATAAGGGATGAGACGAACAGATCGTTCAGCTGATAGTAATTGATACACCCTGCCCATTGAACTGCCGCTCAGGATTCTTGAAAAACCCAAAAATTTCTAAGTGGTACTACAATTGCGCTCATTTGCTTGAGACATGTCAAGTCTAATTTGCCCAGTGATTTCACTATCTACGGCGCCCTTCTGACTGGAATACAAAGATGCTTACACATAACTGCTTCACGGCAGAAAAAGGCACTGTTGTGGTACCCATAATCTAGCCAGCATCCTGTGCAAAGGAGCCTCCTGCTAGTTTCTGATAATGATGATATTTAATATGTCTTACAATTAGTTTATTTTGATTTTTTGTGTGTAAAACTTACACTACCAGTACTAATTGAACTCAAATCAATATGATAAAACTAATATATTATGACCATATATATCTACGGGCACTATACTACTACTATATAACCTTATTTTATTTCACAAAGCATGAGTTCGACTGATGAATGATATTTACAGATTGGCGACGTACCTCCAGAACGAGTCAGAATACCTTCCGCTATCCACAGGATTGGGCGCGTTATCCAAGATAGGACACGTTCTCAAACGTAGCCCACACTACGGGGCATACCAGAAGTACGTGCGGAAGTTGATCAGGAAAGCTTACGAGAAGGTTGGCGGTCTTGCCGTGAAGGAGATCGTCAATGGTGATGACTTGAACAGCGTGAAGCTGCAGGTACTGAGTAGTGTTATATTTACTTATACGAGGACCCCATAGCCTACTGCTATTAACTCTGACCTCTAATCTAAAGCTAAAATATTGAAGGATTCGCGAATAGGCTTAGTTCTGCAGCATATGCGGTTAAGAAAATTAGACGGTTAACTGACATAGATACGGCGAGATTAGTATACTTTAGTTATTTTCATAGTATTATGTCCTATGGTATATTGTTTTAGGGCAGTGCGGCCGATATTAATACCATCTTTGTGCTGCAGAAGAGGGTTATTCGCGCGATTTATAACCTAGGTCCTAAAGAATCATTAAGAGAAAAATTTAAAGAAATAAACATTTTGACAGTGTGGGAAAGGTTTTTATAGCATAAACGATTTTCTTAATGACACCATGGACTGGGAATAAAGCGAACACCCTCAGGCTCTTTAATTATAAATGTTTATTGTACGATATCACATTGTAATCCATATTTTATATTTAAAAAAAAGCCCGCTGAGTTTCTTGCGTCCATTCTTCTCAGGTCTGAGGCAGTCTCTTTTGAATGGGTGGTAGTTTTTGAAGTTCAATAAGTGATTTTAAATAAAAATATTTGAATTTGAATTTGAAAAAAGGTTTTGGGTTGCGGTCCGATATTGTTTTAAGTATATCATTATTTGGCACCAACAGTACAGGCTGTACCAAGTTTGGGGCTACATCATTTGTGTGAATTTGATTAGATTATTAAAATTATTACCTTACAACAAAATTTTAATATTAATTTCGAACATTTATAGGAGAATAACATTTTCCCTTTTGAAATAATAATAATAAAAAATCTTAAATGACGTTAAAAAGTGTGATAATATGTTCGTCGAGAAGATTAAGTGATCCTCACTTTTGGGTTTAAATATTTATACCAAAATTCTTTAACGGGACTCGAACCTGCGCCAACCATCTGAGTGACGCACCGATCATAAATCTTGATATGCGTTTTATTGTACGAAAATGGTACGAAGGGAGCGAATATCTCGCACAAAGGTATCTATGTAGTATATCTATGTAGATACATACCAAGCTGTTAAAAAAGTGAGAAAACGAGAACATCCGCCACATTTTGTAAAGAGGTATCATCTGCCCATAACTAAATGAATAAATAACAGTGAAGTATCGCATAACGACCTGCAGTGAGGGGAAATAAATGCTATGTGCAATTTCTGCTATACGTCTATGATTTCGGAGAGAAGGGAAGAAATATCAAAAGGCCTGTAGATAGCCGGCACGAACTGTAACCTTTTTCTAGAATTGGATGGAAAAAGGCCGACTTACCTAAGTCCAGGACTACGCTTTTTTAGTATGAGTGCCGGAATAAACGCGTTGGCACCGGTGCTCGGGGGCGCGCGTATGGGAGTATTGGTATCAAGCCCGTTCAACTTCTTAACGTCAAAGAAAAACGTGCCCAGAAAGATTGACCAGATGATTAGCCTCATACGGCAACCTCATATGCAACAAAGACAGTGTAGTTTTAAACAACATCTAGAACTTGCATATTCCATATGGGTGACTTGAAAGGTGCTTGCCGATTTTGACGACGTGATTACATTTTGCATGTGCTATTTGCCGCTTCAAGTCACTAGAGGCAAGGTTGTATTCCCTCTTAGAAATTTACAGTTTGATCTACTTGTCGGTGGCAGATCACAACGGCACAGCCACTTCGAAAAGGAAAGGGACAGTAATCTGCCCCTGTTGGGACTAAACAACTGAGAGTCAGCTCGACTCTTGATATCAACTTGCTTACACCAGATACAGATTACAACCAGCTAAAGTGTTTTCTCAATATACACATTCATACCTTTCTTGTATGGGTGTCAACTGATCAAAACATTGGATCTAAAAGTACGTTGGATGAATTAATTAATTTTGACATTTGGTTAGGTGTTGATGAGCGATGCAGCTTGTGCAGCAAAGTTGCCCGGTGCTGAGGAGAATGCTATTGAGCTGTTCCAGGAGTGGATGAACGTCGACAATCCGGACGAATATAACCCGTAAGTTCTTTCACATTTATTAAACGATTTTGTTCCATATCAAACAAATAACAATAGGTAACAATTATAATGAAATTTTGTTATTTAGCCTAATTAAAGTTCTTGCTCCAATTGATTTCCCCTATAGCGTACGTAAAGTAGCATTCCTTTTCTGAGTTATGACTTAATTACCGAAGTGTTCAAATGATTCCGCAACGCATTTGATGCATTTACAATTCTTGTTTTGCGTTCCGCTGATGAAACAAGCATGACTTCTTAAACTAGGGATTCAATGTGACCCCAGATATAAAATCAAACGGCGTTAAGTCCGGACTCCTTGCAGGAAACGGAATGGGTCCTCCTTGCCTTATCCAATGATTTTGAAAATGGCTATCGAGCCATCGCCTAAAATTGACACCGAAATGTGCATCCGTCTTGCTGGTATATCATGTTTTGCCTTGTACTCTAAGGCACGTTTTCGATGAATTTAATCATTTCATTTATCAAAAAAAAATCTAACAGGAATACGTCGATATACCAATAATCCTGTATAGAGTAAAATAGCCTATTAACTTAGTGTGTTTGAGAACAGATTGGATTGATATAAACACTAATGTTAGTGAGTATGTATGTACATACAGAATATATCAATTAACACCGTGTCTGACATGGGCAAGCTGCCGACTTTTAAAAAGACACGCCTATTATTTTATTATCTTCAAATACTTGCGTACTGTACTTTTGTTTTTAGCTCAAATTTCAATAGCACATAATAAATAGAATTCGAAACATAATTTATACACCATAATTTGAATGACGTCGTTGTCCAAAGAACTTTTTTCTTTTTATTCTATTTTATTATTATTATTATTTTCTTCCACGTATTTTACGTGACGTTTTTTCCTGATGGTATGGCACTAATATTTACAAGCGTGTACTCTCATGGCCGGCTAGTCCAACCATTTCATTATTTAAAATACAAGCACTTCACTTGGTATGAGATTATTTATGAGAGAGAGTTGAGAGGTATTATATGAGATAATAATTATTAAAACCTTACTCTGAGATCCAAAAGCAACAAACAAAGTGAAATGTCGTTTCTTCAGCAAACATATGTACTAAATACACAAAATAAATTAATAATTGATGGCAGTATCCCCCTGGACCTGCGCTCGACGGTGTACTGCGTGGGCGTGAGGCGTGGGTCGGTGCGAGAGTGGCGCTTCGCCCTGGAGCGCCGGCGCCGCGTCAACTCGGCCGCCGCGCGCGACCACCTGCTGCGAGCACTAGCCTGCTCGCGGGACGTCTGGATACTGTCTCAGTACGTACCGACTGAAGCATTTCGCATTCAGTTGCTGGACAGTTGGAATTCATATGGACCTAGGTTTATTAGACGGTCTCACGATAAGAAAGACATAGTGAGGAATCCTAAAATGAATTTTTTTGGTTGAGTATAAAGTAACCACACACACAGGGGCTCAATGAGCCGTTTTTTTTTATATGTGAGGGGGCAAACGGGCAAGAGACTCACGGGATGGGGAGAGGTGAGGCAACCGCCCATGGACATCCGCAACAACAGGTGTGTCAAGAAATGCGTTGCCGGCCTTTAACACCTTAAAGTGGCCCACCGGAGTATGCTTTTTTCTTGAAGGTCCCTAAGTCGTATCTGTTCGGGAAGACCGCTGCCGGTAGTTGATTCCACAAAGTGGCTGTGCGAGGCAAGAAATTTCGAAGAAAACGCTCGGTTGTGGAATGCCAGACGTCTACGTGATACGGATGGTACTTTGCACGTAATGTCCGATGGTGGAATTCGGCCGCTGGAATCAACCCGAACAGCTCCTCTGAGCACTCCCCGTGATAAATAAAAGGGGTAGAAGATGCAGAGAGAACTCACATCTCTACGCAATGCTAGAGAATCAACCGATCGGAGATGACTTGATCGTCGATGATTCGAGCCGCTCTTCGTTGTATGCAGTCAAATAGAAGAAGCTGGTACTGGGGAGCACCCGCCCAGAGATGAGAACAGTACTCCATGTGGGGCCGAATTTGCGCCTTATAAAGTTGCAGGCGGTGGCTTTTAGTGAAGTACTGTCTCGCCTTACTGAGTACACCAAGCTTTTTAGAGGCCAGTTTGGCCTTCTCTTCCAAGTGACCACGGAACTGAACGTCGCTCGATATATCGACGCCAAGTATGCCAATATAGGCTGTGGCAGTTAGAGGAGTGATCTCGAATCGAGGGGATACGACAAAGGGAGACTTTTTAGTGGTGAACGCACAAACTTGTGTCTTCTTGGGGTTGAATTGGACTAAATTTTGTCGGCCCCATTCCGAGACTTTGCAAAGCATAGTCTCGATTTCAGACACAAGTTTGTTCCGGTTCTCGTCGACGCTATCCCGGGACATGTTGGCACGGCCGGTGTAGGAAGCATACCCCGTGCTGTCGTCTGCATAGCAATGAATATTGCTGATTTGCAGAATATCATTGATATGCAAAAGAAACAGCATAGGGGATAGCACACAGCCTTGCGGGACACCAGCGTTTATGGGTTTTAAGTCGGAGCATGCACCGTTGATAACAACCTTGATGCTCCGATCAGCCAATAAGCTACTGACCCATTTGCACAACTTCTCGGGAAGCCCATAGGATGGCAGTTTCGCTATAAGCGCTTTATGCCACACCCGATCAAAGGCCTTCGCTATGTCCAAACTCACCGCTAACGCCTCTCCCTTCGACTCAACCGCTTGCGCCCATTTATGGGTGAGGTACGCAAGAAGATCACCAGAAGAGCGATCCTGGCGGAAACCGTACTGGCAGTCGCTGATCAGCTGGTGCCCCTCTAGGTATCCCAAGAGCTGGCGGTTGATGATCGACTCCATTACTTTGGAGAAAATGGAGGTAATGGCAATGGGGCGGTAGTTGGACGGATGTCGAGTTGGACGCGAAGAGGGAGCCCAGGAGATCAGCTTTCTCTTTCGCGTCATGGGCCAGCGAGTCATCATCCCTGTACAGTGGCGGAATGGCTGGCTAGCAGAAGTTTCCTTGGACAGCCTTGGCAAGTGACCAGAACGCACGAGTTCCCGAGGGAAGGCGTGCAAGTCTCTCGCCAATTCTGCCAATGTGCTTCGACTTCGCGTCAGCAATAACTCTTTTGAAGGACCTGGAGGCATGATTGAAGTGTTTTTTAAGTTCGCTGGAATTCACATCCTTAGATACCACCGCATTGACCCAAGCCTGATAGCACTCCTGCTTTCGGCGAGAGGCCATTTTGCAGGAGCGGTCAAACCATGGTTGGGACCTGCCACCGATAGGCACAGAGGAGGATGGAATGAAGAGTTCCATATCTTGTAGTACCACATCAGCAACAGCGTCAGCAGCGGCATCTGGATCTCCCAGCGAAAAACAGACCTGCCTCCACGGGTAGGATGCAAAAAAGTACCGCATCTCGTCCCACTCTGCTGACCTATAGTGCCACACGCGGCGACAGCCTAAGAAGCGGGGCCGTGTTAGGCGCGTGATCGGCACGGTGCTCCGGATCAGGCAGTGGTCCGACGATCCCAGAGGAGGGTCAACGGAAACTAGGTAGCCGTCCGGATGTGAGGTCAACAGAAGGTCCAACAGTGAAGGTGTATGATCTTGCACATCTGGGATTCGCGTTGGCGCAATAACCAGTTCCGTCAGACCATATGCTAAGGCGAAGTCGTGAACAGATCTCTCTGCATGATCGGTGGTTCGTGAGCCTAGCCATTCGGCGTGGTGGGCGTTAAAATCGCCAAGAAACACGATCTCTGCAGTGGGAATCTGCTCCAACAGGGAATCTGTAGCCATTTGGATGTGTTCGAGGAGCCGGTCAGTCTCTGCGTTACCGCTATGGGACCTATACAGGCATGCGTAGATTCGCGGATGGTCTTCGCAGTCTACACGCAGCCAGATGATGGATAGATCCTGTCCTTCAAGAAAACTCAGGCGTCGAGAACAGACATCCTCCCTGACGTAAACGCACACGCCAGCCCGTGGTATAAAGGAGTGTTCCAAATTATACCCCGGGTAGGAAAGGTAAGATGAATCAGCCAGGGAGGATATCTGTGTCTCGGTTAAAAAGAGCAGGGCCAGCTTTGCCGTCTCCAGGTGAAAGTGGACGGCATTTAAATTTGAGCGAAGCCCCCTGATGTTGCAAAAATCCACAGCGAGTGTGGAGGAGGGTGGGTTGAGCCTCCTGCTCTGTTTGCCCCGAGTCAGCGCAGATTTGCCCCCTCCAGAATACGCGGGGCAGCCTGGGCAACCACTGTTAGGTACAGGCCCTAATTGTGGACGCTCAGGGACGGATTCTCCAGGGCTGCATAGCCTGGTGCCGTCCTGGAGTAGTCTCTTTTTAGTGTGTGCTGCCATTTGTATTTGGGAGGGGGGTGTAGGCCTCCGGATACCCCACTTACCGGACGAAACACAGCGGCATAGCCGCTATTTCACGCCGGTTTCGAGCCAGTTTCGTTAAGGGAAACGTTTTCAGACATAGGTGTCCGACTGTTTTATAAAGGCGATGTAGTTATAAGCTCAATAGAGCTTTATTACAGAGCCTTATAGAGTGTACTTACCTTAAATACTCCTGGTATTGACTATCCATCACGTGTAAGACCCCAGGCGTTTGTCTTCTCTAATATTATAAGAGACCTGGTGAACAGAACAGCAAAAAATCTAGTAATTTTTCGCGAATGTTTGTGTTTGGGTTTTCAAATGTCTTCACATTTGAGGTAGAACGATATTACCTTCGAATTCGAAATTTTGAGAGATTTAATAATGTTCAAGTATTAAAAGTTTCATATTTATTAGAGTGAGATTTTATTTAATGTTATTTTTGGTTGGTGTGTACTATTACGCTCGCGGAGCACTGAATATGAATCATAATTTTAATATAATGAAATAATTATTGTAAGTCGCAGGAAATGTAGTCCTACTAATAATAATAATTTTTATTTAAAATTCCTTAACCTGTTAAATATATAATATTTTTTTATACGAATGTAAGAGTAAGAAATCTTAAAGTTTTATTATTAATTCTTGTTAACCTGGTAATCTTGATAACATAAATATAACTGTTACTCGTACACAGATACCTAGAGTGGGCCATAACTGACGGGTCAGAGGTCAGGCGGCAGGACTCTGCGTCAGTTTTGGCAGCCATCACCTCGTCGGAGGTCGGCTACTATGTCGCCAAGGACTTCATCTACACCCGCATTAAAGATATTCATAAAGCGTATGTATTTATTAAATTATAAAATTATAATTGGATCGCCAAATAAGACTAACACAGGTATAGAGCCTCTTGCTGCTGGACAGCTGATAAAAACAGGCCAGGAATATTACTCTAGTGTGCGTGACAAGCTAGGTTTTCACTCGTCATTTGTAAGTCACTTTGTGTCAGTGTTAGTGTGCGTGCATTGCCTAAATAAAGGTTATCTGTCAATCTTGACATTTCGACGTTTTCACAGCTGTCAGTCTATCTAGACATATAGATGATTAAGAACAAACACATAACGTACACAAAAAATTGTAACAGTTTGTAGGCAATAAAATACTTTAATAAAACAAATCAACATGTTACAAAGAAATTACACTAATGAATGTCGAAGAACAGCTCGTCACTAGAACGAGAATGTAATGTACTAGTTAACAATGAACTGCCTATGTAGTTACATAGTACATTACATTATATAACAATAAAAAACATATCGCAATAAATGAAGTAAGTAGTATTTGAGGACCCTTATAGACCAGTGCTTAGTAACCCTGTCTACTGATAGATGTCACTGGTTCGAATCTCGGTAGGTGCAAACATTTATAAGATGAATATGTATGTTTGTTTCCAAGTTATGGATGTTATATGTATTTATGTATGTTTAAGTTAGTATATTGTATTAAATATATCGTTGTCTTGTACCTATAGCATAGTAAAGTTAAAACAAAGAATAATTTCTAATCCAATCGTCATAATACCTCTCGTTATTCGACTGTTGTAAGTTTTATAATTATAATATATTATTTGTTTTATATTTACAGTCTCAACCATGGGCGGCGTCTGGGTACGATCATAAAGATACTTCTAGACCAGTTCACGACACAGAAAGACTTAGATGAAGTAAGTTATATATATCTTTATTCTGTCATTTAGATTCTGATTTTAAACTCACACCTCTATCTGACTCTCAGTTTCTATGATATGATTTGAATAAATATTTATTGTGTATGGACAAAAGTTAAAGAGATTACAAATTAGGTATTATCATACCCTCATAGTGTTCTATTTTCAAATACCGTTAATGTTCTTAAAAATAGTTGTGTTACAAACGGCAATCCCAGAAACTTTCAGCGTGGCCGACGTATTCTTGATCTTCAAAATGGCTGAATAAATTTAAGGAACATACGTGTGTTCTGGTGGGTACGTTATGTTTTAACGTATAATAGGATCCAGCAGTTTAATATTTTCTCATATCAGAACATAAATAATTATAACCCATAATTTTACTCCCCTCCCGTCATCAGTTCAACCACCGCAATTTTTCTGAGTCAAATTTTGATTCTATTTCATTCTCTGCACTAATTTTGGCATCCCGTGTTGTCGTGCTGGATCGCTTAGAATACCATCATTGATATCTTCTCATCTTTCTATGTAGGTCTTCTATCACTTTTTTACATTCATTTTATAGAGATTTTTGGAAACATTTTTCAAATTCCAGTCCAATCACCAACCACACCAAACCTAGTCTAACCTGCTCGGTCTATCAAAGACAAATATGCGAAATGGCTGATATTGACAACATGTATGTAGTGTATGTAATGTATGTACGTAATCTCTGTTTGTAATCCTCAGTTCCTGAAGTGGTCGGAAGAGAACTCCAAGTACCTGGAGGAGGCTCGGCTGTCAGTGTCACAAGGCGTGGAGAAGGCGCGCGTCAACATCGCGTGGCTCGAGCGGAACAAGGCGCTGGTCCTCACCAAGCTGCGGGAGTACGCTGCGTAAGAGCTCTGTCTACAGCGCACGTTACCACCGCGGCCAAACACACCCACAGTTCCACTTTGTAAAGTCATTTCGGTGACATAAATTGTTGCAACAACCAGCAGATTAACAGGGTACGCGAATAACATTTACTATCCTAAGTATATCAGTTAGTCACATTATTTTAATATTTAGGTATATTGAATGCAAACAAAAACAAACTATAAAAAATAAAAACAAAATATCTATATCAAGGCCATTATTATCACATCTATTGCTTGCAACTTCAGTATATTGAAGCCCTTAAGAGTTCGTTCTCATATTTAAGATACAACTTATTTTCCAAGTGTTAAAGTTTTGAAACTCCAGTAACATAATAAACCTCGTAAATTAAATTATTTCTAGTTTATTAATTTAAAATTACCAGCGTCCTACACTTGTTTTATTACTACACTATTTGTTTGCACACTCATAAATTATAAGTAGTAAGAAGTAAGCGCTAAAGACAACTTCTGTCACGTGACTTTCGTTTGCTTTGTGGTTTGTTTTTTTTTTCATACACTCACATCACTTCCGAAATAATTGTTATTTAAAATTGTAAAACAAATGTATTTCTGTGTCTATTTTCTTCTATAACGTATCAAAAGAAACAAAAATAATATAATAATTGTATTAAAATATAACTTATAAAGTGGAACTTTGGGTAACTAATGGAATGCTTGAGAAGCACTTGCATTAATCTAGGTGAGCACACACAGCAGCACAAAAACTTTAATAAAATTACAATGTTTTGCCATCGAGAGAACGTAGACAATAATATTGTATAAATATAGTTTGCTTTTAATAACTGACAATACTTCAAGCTCTGTTGAGTCTTAGCACTTGGCAGTCACATTGTTCGTTGATGCTCTCTGTAGTTATTAAACAGTAGAACCTCTGTAAGTCGAACTATAAAGGAGACGCGAGATAATTTTAATTATAGACTTTTCGTTTTATGTAAAATATCGGCTTAGATAAATATCATTAGGAATTATTCGACTTGCAAATAAAATTCAAATAAAATTAGTAATTATAAGCACCCAAAAATCAACATGTGACCTGCAAACAAGCACAATATGTTACAATCAGCCGTAACATATTTCATCATATATTGGTTATATATATCATTTTATTGGTACTCTATATAACTCGAGGTACATATCAAATGATCTAGTTGTGATGGTTGCAAAATTAAACTTCGTAATTAGAGATACATACCAAATTTCTCGAATAGTAAAAAATTCGAACTAATTCAAGTTTTGGGGCTTGAAGGGAAGTTAGCGAGTGTCTGATGTTTTCGAGCTTAAAAGTTCTTCTTTAGTAATAATAGAGTATCATTTAGTGGTTGGTTATATTTGGGTACTTATTATTATTATTATTGTTGATATGTCATCACGATATAAAACGCTTAAGTATTGCTAGATTGATTTATTTAAAATAATATGAGTTACTGTAGTAATGAGTAGCGTAAAATGAGTATATCGTAGAAAGCTGCACTGAGATACTTAATATTGAATTGTAAATGTATATTAATTGAACATAGAGATCTAATCTGCGCAGTAATTTGATATTGAACTTTTGAATGATATTTTCAAGTTTTTAATAATTAATAATAATCTTGGTGTCTATGGGCTAGTGTAGGTAATTCTAAGGTATTACTATTATATTGAGCTGATGCTTTTCATTCAAAATAGAGATTAACGTGTGTTTGTCTATGGCGTAGTAGGGCCATATGAATCTCAGATTGATCATACACTGGAATATTATTTGCGTGCTGAGACACCTACAAAGCTATCCATAGTATTTAACACAGACCTTGTATTTTTTTCCACAAAGAAAACTTAAAAAAAATGTGTAATTGTAAATTAAGATGGCGTTTATTTTTATTGTTTTTTTTTTTTCAAGTAGCAATGAAACAGAGGCTGAGTATACGGCGAAAAGAAGACCGATATTATTTGAGTCACTGTACGCGATACATAATATATCAACGCATAATAATATGTGATAACTTATATATTTTGTTACAATAGCAATCCTGTGAGATGGTTAACATGTTATTTTCATATTATACATATATAATCATCTGATTTTTTGTTAAAATTATTCATTTTTATTATAACTAATATATATTCGTATTTTATTTGTTTTTTTCTTCACATGTTTTTGTATTTAAAAGTATTTGTCTTTTTTTAAAACACAATACAATGACTTGGTAATCAGGTGGTAAACAAAGAGAATATCATACATAAACCTACAAGTTATTTAGGTAATAACATAATTTTACTTACATTTTAATTAAGACTTATCAGTACCCTAAGAATATATAGAGTATTATTATATATTAATTAATTCACTTTAATTATAGCTACGGAAACTTCTACATTTCAAATGTAAAATTCAAATAAAATTTGAAAACAAAATTTTATCAACGATGCGGGGCTTGAACCCACGACCTCTGGCGTTCCGTGCCCTGCTCTCCCGACTGAGCTAACCGTCCGAGTGACGCATCGTCATAAAATCTTGTATGCTTTGTTCAACTCTCAGGTTGTGGCTTCATCTACAGGATCTACTTTACAGTTGATAACCTGCTCAACCCAATATTTGCATATTAGGAAATTGACTTGAGATGTCGCTCTTGGTGTCGGTCGTGGGTTCGAGCCCCGCATCGTTCATAAAATTTTGTTTTCAAATTTTATTTGCGTATTAATCCTAGAAGTGAGACTTTAAAAACATAACAAATTGTTTAAATGTAAAATTATTTATTACCTAGGTATATATATTTTTTGAACTTTAAATAGAAAAATATGTTATTATATTTTCTTAGCTAACATACTCTGATCTTTTGACATGCGACAATCTTGGAGGTTTATGTCTGGTATTGTTTCCGGTTTGTGGCAAGACATATGGTATTGAATATTCCGTCCAAACTGGGCTATGAGTGTCATTTTGAGAAATTATTTATCATCACTATGTAATATTAATCTTGTTTTATAAGAATAAATATGCCCAAGACTCTTGTTTTTTTTTATTAAGTAACCTCTACCAGTATGAAAGTTTCTCAAATAATTGCAGGTACTTAGTTAAAATTTTTGGGAATCTCCCGAATTTTAGAATTGTCAAGGCATAAAATATGTAATGACAGGAGGTAGCATTTATAAGCGGTGTTTATTTATAATGTGGCTTTAACAAATCCCGCTCATGAAACTTAGATTTTCCAACTTGATGGGATAAACGGACAACTGACCTACGGGAACCTACCATTTTCATAATTACTGCATCCTTTACCCATCCATACTGAAGCATATGTCAGCCAACCCTATCCATGAAGTTAATGTGTTTTGGTCCGTTAGTTTGTCCGATGGTAATTCATTTTCTTCACGAAGTCATTCAGGATCCGACTGCGCGGTTCATAATGTTTGTGACAGAATCTACATCTGGGATTATCAGTAAGATATACTTACAATATTTTAACGTTTAGACAAACACAGCGTGCGAGAGAAGAACTTCTCTAGCAGAGATACTTTATTGAATTTATTGCTACTGTAACTGAGCCTGTCAGCCACGTTTGGCTTCAGCTCCACAGTATTTTGAATATGATTGAACCAAAATTGGTCACGAAGACTCACGGGTAGTATATTATAAGGCTGAGATCTATAGTGCATACATAGTCTTTGCTCAGACTTTACTCACGTAAAACATAGCTAACTGTAAGCTTAGCATAATCTTTTATTTCGTCTTTTAGTCATGTGACAGCTGAAATTATACTGAGCTTTAGTTAAGATAGTCGAATACAAAAGTCAAGTTCACGTTTTATTACAATCAGCAAAGTTTTACGTAGGTAAGTAAAGTCTGAGCAGTCTAAAAAAACTTAAGTTTTTATCCTGCTTTTTTATATGAACAGATACGCAACTAGCTGTTTCGACTTTGGGATCAATTTTCATGAATTCCATCGAAATGTAATGACGAAATTGACAGATACTACTTTTTGCTTATTTATGAAATAATCTGTAGATGCCATTGAAACAGGTCATTAACCCGTGGTGCCCGTTTTATTTTTGCAAGAGTGAATTAATTATAATGTACGTTACACACTTGTTTACATTTAATGATAATTTCTTATCGCAACCGCATGGCAAAGGGACACATATATCTATATATCTATCTTCTTTCAGAGATTACACAGACAGTCTAACCTTAAGGATAAAACATAGAGGATTTCAATCCAGTGCCGCTGTTCGGAGTCAGTTGAGGATGTCAACTTTTTTATTTGTACCCTGCTTGAATGCTTTCATTTATTTATTATGTATATAAAAACCTTACATCACAATTTGATGATTTTTATTATAGATTTCGTATTTAATAAAAAACCTCCATTCCTTAACATCGATAAATTAATTAATAAGCGACACGAAGCGATGTCACTACAGATCATAAATACATTATAACCAAGCAAGACGCTAAAAAACAAAATGGCTGCCATCGGATAATGTACACTACCGGCCGTTCCCAATATTCAGTCTATCTCCGGTTGTGGCTTACATGAGATAAAAATCGGAACTATCGTTGACTTTTCTGTCCCAATAAACTTATCGACGGTAACTCATCTTATCCTTACACGCTGTCTGTCAATGGGAGGACGCATAGCTTACCAGTGATAGAAGTTTGTATGGAAATTGCAATTCACGCGTCCCAATATAAGGCGATAAGAATAACTTATCGGTTATATTATTAACAGCTAATTACTGACAGTAGAAGGTAGTAATTTATCTGTATCTGTAGATAGTATATTGGGAACGGCCGTACGACAACAAAGTATAAGTGGGGGCAGACTGACTAATACGTACTTCATAATTGATATAACACTTAATTTAACTAGTACCTTAACAACTAGACACGGAGAAAAAATCACTACTTTGAAATTGAAACAAAGTATAGATATATAAATTTATTTATTTAACATCAAAAATACAATATTTTATATAAAATGCTTATTGGTATAAAATCAATGGCACCAAACGGTAACGTACATGCTTTCAATAAAATATAAAAAAAAACTAATAATATTTGAGTAATAAGGCACTTACGATTGAAAGGACATTATCACAAGCTCATATCCTAGAAATGTTTGTAAATTTTAAATTAAAATTAAATATTATTACTAAGTGTATTTTATATTCTAATTAATATACAAAGCAGTTTAATATTGGACACCACAATACATTATTCTATAGAAAAAAAGTGGAAAGCAATTCCTTCACCTTTTTAGACTTAAAAGGAGAGTATTTTTCTCGTAGCATCACAGAATAGACACACAGACATCACAGAATATTAATAATATCAATGATATTATAATTTAAGTTGTTCTATATGTATCTATAAAGCTTATAATAAAGGTAGGCTGAAGATATATTATGTATATACGATAATATACTTCTTGCAAAACAATCGAAAAAGTATTTCTTACACGATAAAATAAAGTAACAAGGATGACAGAATTATATAATAACTAGCTGACCCGACAGACGTTGTTCTGTTCATAAAAAAAAACTTGGAATTTCGTAAAATCCGTAATTAGCTGATCTCTACTCGGCGAAAGGAATAAATCTACCAAATTTCAAGTCTCTACGCCTTATGGTTCCAGAGATATCGTGATGAGTGACTATATACGTGGATATCTCTTATATATAATAAAGATAATAATGAAACACAGAATATATATTACTTCTAATTGTTACTTGCATAGATATATTAATATCCGGACGACCGAGCCTTGCTCGGATTTTTCAGGATGTACAAAACTTGAACAAAACAAAACTAATAGAACACCTGGATTCGGACCGGGGTCTTCTGCATTCCGGATCACCCAAAGTCCCATCTGAGCTATTATAGTCTTTTATATAGTTTTCACTTCGTGATGACCACGACCGCTCTATCAAGAGTATAACGACCTTTACCTTTGTATTCTAATGTTATTGTAGCTGTTTTTCATTAAAACACGGATAAAACTACATTTTTTTTAAATTGAAACCTAGCTAGATCGATTTATCGCCCCCGAAACTACCTCTATACTAAATTTTATGAAAATCGTTGGAGCCGTTTCCAAGATTCAGATTATATACATATATATATATACAAGAATTGCTCGTTTAATGATATTAGATATCACTGACGTTATCAATATAAGACATCTGTGGTTACTTGGGCTTAAGTGAAAATACAACTTTAGTTATTGTCAATATATCTACGTCAATTAACGCACTCAACTGCGCGATGTGCACGCGCCATAAACAAAATCTGCGTCACTATTATAAATTATGATGGTTTAGCATCAAAACAATTATTATTTAAAATAACTTTATGACTATATAACTAAACCATCCATTATTAATTAAAATTGATAACGTTCACAGAGAAATACTCTACCAAATATAATCTCATCTCACACAATATAATATTATAATACGCACGCAATAGGATTTGTTTGTATAGGAATTATATTAACTCTTAAATGGTACTTATCCTAGTCGTTCATATATTTGTATTAAAATTTTATTTCCAAAATAGCTATAGGAGTATCTAACTATAATAATATTCGTGTACCTATAATATAACCTAAAAATATTTTTAACGTTTCCAGATTGTAAAAAGCTATGAAAATATTTTTAAAAATGTTTTAAATAAGACTATCGCCAATTTTTATCACAAAATATATTTTTCGATATAAGTTAATTCCAGTATGTATATATTAAATTATTATGTAATAACTAATGATATCTTTCAGTATTTTCAAAAATACCAAGTCATTATAGTAAATATTCTTAATTGTCTTTTCATAATCCTCAGAACATAATAACATAAGGAATATAGTCATTAAATTTTTAAAGATATGTAAATATGCAAATATAAAAACTGAGCTCCAAAGATAATAGTCGTTGTTTATTGTAAAAACACGTTATTGAATTAAGAGTATAATAAATATGATGAAATCAATAGTAAACAAAGGATATTTGTAAATGTTAAAGAAGACACACACGACAGAGTAGCTGAAGGGTCAAAAGTTAAATATATAACTACTGGATACAAATTGGACATTGCAATTATGTTGGCACCTCATCTAAAAAAATATTGCGATATCTTCATTAAATATAAAGTTCTTAAAATTTTATGAAACAACGATTTTTATAAGCACTTCGTGCTCAATCATATTGTGTTTACGCGGACAAAGTCGCGGGTATCAGCTTGTTTTAAATAAAATGAAATTTATGATATCTTTCGCGATAGTGTCCCTCAAGGAAACTAAAATAGACAAGAAATTATCTGAATAGAAAAGGTCACAGAGATCAAATTTGTAACGTTTGCACAAAACATTGAGAATAATGTAACACAGACTGAGTTTACCAAATTAAGTATACATTTACAAATAATACAAACACATCTACCAGAAATAGCCAAAGCCCATTCATGCACCAACGATCCAGTAGTTAATAATTCTGTATGCGTCATTACATCGATCTTGGATGACAATCTAACAGACTGAGTGACATGGCGCCGTGGATCAAACAATACGCATATCTTTTTAGCCATCCACCTAGAAGCATAAAGCTTTGTACAACAATATTATAATGGAAGCGTATTCGTGTTCCTAGTCTTCCAATATATAAAGCTTTTTTGATTTTAAAATAGACCTAATATTTTAAATATTACATGACTCTAAGACGCAAAGAATCTCTACGTGTTTATCAGTCGTTATATTATTTGTTTCTATATGGCGCTCCAAAGACTAAACGCTTGTTTATACAATTGTCTTATTTTCCTTAGTCATATTGTGTTATATTATTTCTTTTAATTGTACAACATCACGATTCGTTCTCTGCCGCGGCAACCACGCTAGGTCTGCTAACATTGCGCCGCTTCCTCAAGGTACCAAGTATCTGAAGCATCTCCTTAACAGCTTCCGGTTGTTCATCTTTAGGTTTCTTCTCCATAAAGTTCTGGTCCGTCGATTTTAATTGGAACTTCCCCCCTTTAATCTGGTCTACTATCGCGTCAATAGCACCACCTGAAATTTTAGTTTAATCAAAGCTTTCTTTTATTTGCAATAGATTGTAGTTTAATCCTTTGGGTTCCAAGCCAGTTTGGGTATGATGTGACTACGGTCTATGAGGGAATTCACAATTTTTTTTATATATAAGAGGGGCCGACGGGCAATAGGCTCACGGGATGGGGAGAGGTGAGGCAACCGCCCATCCGCAACATCAGGGGTGTCAAGAGATGCGTTGCCGGCCTTTAAGGTGGGAGTATGCTCTTCTTGAAGATCCCTAAGTCGTATCGGTTCGGGAAAACCGCAGCCGGTAATTGACTAAACACGTGTCAACGTGATGCGGGTGGTACTTTGCACGTTGGTAGAATTCGGCCGCTAGAATCAACCCGAACAGTTCCTCTGAGCACTCCCCGTGATAAATGCGGTAGAAGATGCAGAGAGAAACCACATCTCTACGCAACGCCAAGAAATCAAGCCGATAACTTGATCGTCGATGATTCGAGCTGCTCTTCTTTGTATACGGTCAAGTGGAACACGCTGGTACCGGGGAGTCAGAGGTGAGAACAGTACTCCTGTAGAGCCGAATTTGCGCCTTAAATAGTTGCAGGCAGTGGCTTATAGTGAAGGACTGTCTCGCCTTACTGAGTACACTAAGCTTTTTAGAGGCCAGTTTGACCTTCTCTTCCAAGTGATCACGAAACTGAATGTCGCTCAATATATGTATCTACGCCAATTAGGCCAATACAGGCTGTCGTATTTCGTTCTCTATCATGACATACGTGTGTATATTCAAGTCTGTTTTATAAAATTGAAGGCAAAGATAACGACCTATTGACAGAGATGAAGTACACCTACATCTTCTACCAATACTACTCGCATCTGTTCAGTACACTCGCTCGGTACCTGGTCGTGGAGATTGTGCCTTGATCAAATATTCCGTCCACATCAGCTCTATAAAATTGTGCAGACAATCAATAGGATTTTCACGTACCTCCATTCTGCTTAGTCTTCTTCAGAGTTCCCTGTTTATTTGCCAACATTTGTGCCATGTCCTCTACCTGGGTTGACACCATACCCGCCGGACTGAATATAGGGGGGAGTGGTGGTGGAGGGGGAGGGGGAGGTAGCATAGGCGGCGGGGGCGGAGGCGGGGGAGCGGAAGTGGAGGCAGGGGGCGGCGGGGGAGGAGGAGCCAGCGGAGGAGAATGTTCTTGGGATTGAGGTTGCGATTCTGTAATAGAGTGGTTAAAATTACTTGTCATTAAAATGTGTTGTTTTGTCGATAATTGCGACGGATAGTGTCCGAAAATACGTGAAATATCAAAAAATAGAGAGAGATATTCTTAGTATAGAAACAAAACATCCGCCGCGATCAATATTATTTTCAAGTTTTAAAATACTTTCTTTGAAGTCTGGTAATGTGTGTTTAATTAATTTACATGGTTTTGTTAGTATGAATTGACACGTGATAAATTTGTGAACCCAATAATATCGTGAATAACTCATACGTGAGCGACTAGATTACATTTTTTAAAAACTTCTATACAACACACTTTGAGGCACAGTGTGGAAAAAGAATTGGATTGAATATAAATATTAAAGGTGCCTCAAACGCATTTCCATGCATTCGTAGTAAATAATAAGACGCCTAGATCCGTGACATAAGCAAATTGGTTCGTATCTGTGTTGAAAACCATGATAAATATTGGTGGACAAATTCTAGTAAACCTAGACACTGGTCGCCAATATTACACACAAATAAAATTTGAAAAACAAAACTTTATGAACCCTCAATCCTAGGATTAGGTTATCACTTTAAAAACATAACATATTGTTTAGATTTAAGAGCGACATCTCAAGTCAATTTCCTAATATGCAAATATTGGGGTTGAGCAAGTTATCAACTGTATAGTAGATCCTGTAGATGAAGCCACAACCTGAGAGTTGAACAAAGCAAACAGAATTTTATAGCGAGGCGGTACTCGAACGGTTAGCTCAGTTGGTTAGAGCACCGGCACGGAACGCCGGAGGTCGTGGGTTCGAATCCCGCAACGTTCATAAAGTTTTGGTTTTCAAATTTTATTTGTGTATTAATCCTAGAAGTGAGGGTTATCACTTTAAAAACATAACATATTAATTGTATTACATTTAATATTTAAGTATTACCTATGATTTCTTCCATTTCTTTTGCTATATCTTCGACTATCTCATTCTTCTTCTCACTTTCTTCAATAACCTTTTTTACTTCTATCTTCTCTTTTGCACCACCCTCAAAGTAACTGATTCTTGATTTAAGATTGGATTTAGGTTCAGTCTTCTGTCTTCTCTCAAGTTCAACGAGTTTTTTCTCCGCTTTCTCGGCCCGATGGATCGCTTTTTGTGCGTCTTCTTCGGCTAATCTTATTTTCTCCTCCCACAGAAGAATGTCAGTTTCTTCGTGTTTTTCCGATAGTTGTAACTGGAATAAATTTTTTTAATGATATTAATATTAAATAAAATACTCCATGATACTCCATGCTATACTAATACATTGAGATTGATGATTGTACAATTTTTAAATGCTGGTAAAAAGTTTATTGTTCAAAAAGCTTTTTTCTTTCAATATTTGGTGAATTGAGAATATCTTAACGTCAAAATTTTTCGTATGTTATTTAAACATACGAAAAATTTAGACTTACAATATTGAAAGACCATTTAGAGCAAGAGTATGCAGTTCTTCAGAACACAAAAGTGACGATATAAAGTACGTACACGATGGTGTATATGTGTTTAAGTGATGACTTATGATGACCGCCGCCAATGCTATTTACATCTAACAGAGAACGGAAGCAAGAAGCGCTTTGAAGGCGAAATAATGCGTTTTTGAGGGTAGTTTTATTTTAAGTAGGTACTAACAAAAAAAAGAAGAATGAGTACCTGTAGGCTGTCGATCTGTTCTTGGTGTCGCACGGCTTGCATCTCGAGCGCCTCCTTTAGATGTTCGAGCTCGGCGAGCAAGGCACCAAGCCGTTCATCAGGCTCGAGCGCGCCGAGCAGCAATGTACTTTGATGTGTGAGCACCTTAACACGCTTCTTAGCGGCGCGAGCTTCACTTGCGTAACTAAAACGAGTACTGACTTAATATCGACGTGGGAAATAATTATTTAACATGTGTGTTCGTCAAGTCCTACATAACAAAAATTTTGATAGTTTTGCGTATAGGTACGTAGTTTATTTATTACTATTTCACTTGATTGTATTTTTCTTTCATTTTCATGTTCTGGTATAATGTTAGCAAGATTCGATACAGATGTTACATCTGTCGGGACCGCTGGTATCCATACAAGTTTAGCTACGATGGTTATTTATTGTTTTATTATTAAGGCCGCTATTTATTACTAATAACTTATATAATTTAGCAATGTGCGTGCATTACATAAAGAATAGTAGACATGTGCTTAAAGTGTCATACAAATCGCGAGTGTAAGACGTAGCTTGTCACGCACACTAAAGTACTAACTCTGGCTTGTTTTTATCGGCTGTCTAACAACAAGAGACTCTATCTAGACACGTAAATTATCTAAGACTAATAAGTTCACTTTTGTAAAGTTACTTGAATATGCGAATGTAGTAATGAACCCGCTGTACGAGCTAGCTACATACAAAATATTCATAATCAATTCAATATATAAATGTCTACATACGTCTCCGCCATCTTCCTGTCCTGATCAGCATTATCTTTGAGCGCTGTCACCTCGTCCATCAACAGCTTGGAGACACGGTTGTGTCTCTCTAGCTGCAGCCTAAGTTCTACTAACTCTTTCTCTTGTGATGCTGTCTTCTCTTTCTCGGCTTCCAACTCCTATAATTATAAATTGAAGTACTTATATTAATAAAAATTAAACACAAAACATTCCCATATATATAGAAATCAACGTCTATACTGGCATAGACAAAGTTGTGAAAGAAAATTTCAATTACGTATTTGTAAAAAGTTGACTGTTTACCAATCAGAGCAAAGCATTTAACGGGCATTTTAAATTTGCAAAATTCTAATAAAAATCACTACATTACAATAAACTGCTATATTTACTAATTTGCTTTCTAAACCTCCTTTAAAATATTCAAGGTGCCAAATCGAGTTGTCCCACGCATTCTACTTTTCTCCCTCAAAGGCCTGGTTGCAGACGAATCGAATGTGTCAATTCCACTATAGCGTTTAGTCTTTTGAACCGTACTTTTTTTTTTTATTATTTATTTATTTACATTAAAGTTTACAAAAGAAAATACTTAAAGCTAGCATCAGAAAACCACACGGGTTTGTAATATATGCTAACAAAGAGTTAAATCTAGGTACATTATCTACAGAACATTAGTGCCAGTTAGATAAATTGTGTAAATATATTTATTTTAAGTGACTTAAAAAGTATGACTTTTGTTTTTTCTTAATATTACAAGGATTTATACAGTTCCGTACATCAGTGGGTAATTCATTAATTAGGCGAGGAACTAGGTAAGCATTCGTACGTTCGCCATATCTATTGAGCGCGCTCGGAGCGCATAAACAGCCCCGAGTGACGGCCCGCGTGCATACAGGGTGTTGTACTTTATCCCAGTATTTAGTATTGAAAAAGTTTTGTTTTAACATTGAATATTTCATCAGTACCTGCACCGGTAAAATTTTGCAATGTTTAAAAAGTTCAGTTTCGGAATAGTCACTATGATTTTTGTTAGGCAAAAACTTAGCCATTCTATATTTTTAATAAACGTGTGTCAGGCTTAAAGCGATATGGGATTTACATTTTGGATCGTGCACAATTTAACAAGTAAAAATATTGAATTTGACAATGATTTCAAGAAGAATCGAAGACTCTTATGCTTCTTTTTTTACCTTCCTTGTTAGAAGGTGCCCATGTTTTATCGGCTGTAAACACCGCGCAAAGAAATTTATTCCAAAGTTTGGTTGCACGTGGACGAAAGTTTCTTAAAAAAGGATAATGTGGAGGAAGGCCATTTTACACCACCGAACCACTTTGTCAGAACGTTACTGTTTATCTGTGACGTCGGCCGCGTCTGCTGGAGCGGCTTATCACGCGCACCCGACATGCCACTGACGTCTACTGTGTACTTTATTACGTTGATTCTTGAAGTATGAATAACACGGAAAACGAATGAAGTTAATTCAAAATGCAAAAATAATTCAGATCGTATTGAACGTTCCTTCAAACGTCAAAATTAGTTCTCTGAACGCTCGCGAGTGGCGCTTCATATTTGAGGCACAAAAAAATTGCTGTCAAACATATGAAACAGCCGGTCGAGTGGTATTTATGGAAGAACGATCCTACAATTCGAGCAATACGTCTGATCGGCGACTTGGTCACTCACAACGTGACATTGATTTATTTGCGGACAAATTTGAAACGATTGTTAATGACATGCATATTATGTTAGATGGTACTTGAATTATTTATTAATGTTAATAACGTTTTATTTTATTACTTGAATTTAATTTATTTTTTATTTTATTTGGTTATTTGGCGATATGGACATAATTTGATTTGACAACCTGAGAGTTGAACAAAGCAAACAGAATTTTATAACGAGGCGGTCTCGAACGGTTAGCTCAGTTGATCAGAGCACCGGCACGGAACGCCGGAGGTCGTGGGTTCGAATCCCGCATCGTATATAAAATTTTGTTTTTCAAATTTTATTTGTGTATTAATCCTAGAAGTGAGGGTTATCACTAAAAAACATAACATATTGTTTACAATTTGATTTAATAATATAACTTAAGATTTTTTGTATTATTATATCATTGTTTTTTTTACCTTTAATTTAAAATCCAATATTGTTATTTTATTTGTATTTCTGAGACTAACTTGTAAAACTCAATATCAATATAAACTAAATCAGTGAGGTGGCTCCATCTCCCACAACCTTGGCCTGTCAGTACCTGCGTCAGATGCACGTTGGTCTCGTGAGCTTCGAACTCATGCAGCCTGGCCGCGCTAGCCTCTGTCTGCAGACTCGCAACTTGCTCTGACAACTCGCTCACACAGCGCTTCAAGAATTCCACCTCCTCATTGCTACTGGCTTCTGATGCTGAAAGAACAAAATATTCATTTTTTTTTTATGGAATAGGAGGACAAACGAGCGAACGGGTCACCTGGTGTTAAGTGATCACCGCCGCCCACACTCTCCTGCAACACCAGAGGAATCACAGGAGCGTTGCCGGCCTTTAAGGAAGGTGTATGCGCTTTTCTTGAAGGTACCCATGTCGTATCGTCCCGGAAACACCGCACAAGGAAGCTCATTCCACAGCTTCGTAGTGCGAGGAAGAAAGCTCCTTGAAAACCGCACTGTGGAGGACCGCCACACATCCAGATGGTGGGGATGATATCCTAACTTGTGGCGTGTCGTGCGAAGGTGGAATTCGGCGGCAGGAATCAGGTTGAACAGCTCTTCAGAACAATCCCCGTGATAAATGCGGTAGAAGACACACAATGAAGCGACGTCTCTACGCAACGCCAAGTGATCCAGCCGTTCACAGAGCGCTAGGTCCCCGACAATTCATATTTTATTATTAAAATATATATATTTTATAATGGCCACAACAGCTAGTTTTCTATTTCTCATCGAGTCCTGACTCTTCCACCTAATAAAAAAGCCGTCCATGACTAATTCCTATAATCAATTGCTATTGTTAAAATG
The DNA here is from genome assembly GCF_905404315.1 of Leptidea sinapis. Classification (NCBI taxonomy): domain Eukaryota; kingdom Metazoa; phylum Arthropoda; class Insecta; order Lepidoptera; family Pieridae; genus Leptidea; species Leptidea sinapis. The sequence continues at coordinate 1,083,927 of NC_066290.1, read as the reverse complement.
TATGTTACCGAAGGCCAAAATAATTAACTTTTAAATTGTTTTAATAACCTTACAAAGCATTATTCAATTTGGTTGAGGTGATTCGAAAAGACAACTTTTATTTCAAATGTGTTTTTGAGATATTTTTTATGATAAAGGTGGCGTAATAGATAGAACTGTTGACACTCACTAAAGTGGTGTCACTTTGGTGACCCAACCGATTGAATAAGAATAAGAAAAATTTATTCCATGCCAAACACATAAAATTACAATCTAAATACACAAATAAAATTTGAAAAACAAAATTTTATGAATGATGCGGGATTCGAACCCACGACCTCCGGCGTTCCCTGCCGGTGCTGTAACCAACTGAGCTAACCGTTCGAGTACCGCCTCGTTATAAAATTCTGTTTGCTATAACGAGGCGGTACTCGAACGGTTAGCTGAGTTGGTAACATATTGTTTACAATCTAAATACTTCAATATATTCCTAATCCTAACTTAACTAAATATGCTGTGTGGCAAAAGAAAAGGCCGATGCTCAGCTTGTGCTGTAAACCAATTCTGGGTGCAGCGCTGATTTTCAGCATCTACCTTAACTGTCGAAGTGCCAGTAAACATAGGAACATTTTTTTTACATTGGCACACTTACACAAATCATCTTGCCCCAAACTAGGCGTAGCTGTAATATGGTAACGATATATATACATAAAACCATCCATGACTCGGAAACAAACAAACTCATAGGCATCATAAAAATTTATGCACCTCCGGCTCAGTACGCTCAGCGTACGGTCACTCATGTACTCCTGGAATGTGCAGGGTTGTATAACCAACGGGCTAAAACTTTACTGAATACGGAGTCGCTCCTAGAGTCTGCGAACACCTGAGAAGTGTTTTGAACTGAAATAATTGGCCTACACTGCACGCACAATGGACCCAACTGAGTGATTTAATTGCGCAAACAGGAGCCTCTTAACCAATACCAATAGTAAGGGACACTAACCACTAAGCTATATGGTCCACGGGTAAGCGGACATTTTGGAAGTCGATTCTTATTTCAGCCGGTTTATGAGATACCGTCCACAGACGAGTCTACGTGTATTGCTGGGCAGTACGTACAGGTGTCGTTAGCGTCGGTGAGGTCGATGTCGACAGCGGCCGGCAGCGCCTGCAGCAGCACCGTGCTCCGTCTCTTGAGCTGCTTGTTCTGTTTGTACCACTCGCCCGCCTGCTGCATCACCCTGAACACAAACATGTCATTAACAACAGCATCAGTGTTGTAAGCAGTCCACTCAGGGTTCAACTGCCACTTATTTCTGCTGTAAGGAGCGTATTATTCTTCTTTTTTAAAGGTACCTGGGAGCACATAAAAAAAAATGCGAGCGTACAAGTTTAGATTATTTCTATGCATATTTTTTTGTATTTAGGATGTAACCTGTTGTTATATCTTGTACTTTTTTGTGTAGGTTCATTCAGATTAGTAGTGAATAACGAGGATTGTAAGCATATTTTGAAAATATTGGCTTTGTTACATAGATGGCGGGCCGACAGCCGTGAACTCATATCGCTCATGGTCGCTGGCATTTAGTGTCGCCTTAACGTAGAAGAAAGTTGCTGAAAAACCGGACTGAAGAGGAACGTCACACATTCAGGTGGTCAGCAAGACTAAAATAAGGTTGTAGCGTGTGGAGTAAAAGAATTTGGCAGCAAGAATCAAATAGATCCTCGGAACACTCCCCGTGATACATGCGGTAGAAGACACACAATGATGCGACGTCTCTACGCACTGGATCCCCGACAATTCAAGCGACCATTTGCCAGTGGGTGGCTCCTTTGCACAGTATGCCGGCTAGATTTTAGGTACCGCAACGGCGCCTATTTCTGCTGTGAAGCAGTGATATGTAATCATTATTGTGTTTCGGTCTGAAGGGAACCGTAGCTAGTGAAATTACTAGGCAAATGAGACTTAACATCTTATGTCTCCAGGTGACGAGCGCAATTATTGTAGTGCCGCTCAGAAGTTTTGGGTTTTTCAAGAATCATGAGCGGCACTGCATTATAATAGACAGGGCGTATCATTTACCATCAGCTGAAAGTCCTGCTCGTCTCGTCTCTTATGTCATAAAAAAAATGATCATGGATGGAGCTGATGCTGGGGCTCAGATCTCAGATCAGAGATGACAGCAATACTCAACATTGCGCTAAAATGTGGGCCGGCTTGAAGTATTGTCTCTCCCGTTTATCTCCCAGATATAAAACACTTTATTCCGATACTACGCGAGGCTATAAGAGGTGTTGTCGAAGAATTATGTTACGAAAAATTATATTTGATTGATATTTATTACACGCAAGCATGAGTCTTCTGGAAGTTGCACTGAACGAGGTTACATTTTACTTTATTACCAGATCTGTAAGCGGGGCCTTACAAGATAGAAGTTTCTTATGGCATTGGTCGACACTTTGTTGTTTTGGAAGGGACACATTGTGCGAGAGTTTCTAAGTCTGTCTAACCACAGTCCACACACGTTTTTTTAACATATTATATTACGTTTTAAACAATTTGTTATTTTCAAAGTGATATCCCTCACTTCTGGAATTACAAATTTGATTTGTAACCAAATTATATTATGGATATACCAAGTATTTACGACCCATGCGTCTCGAACGGTTAGCTCAGTTGGAAAGACCGTTCAGACGGAACCCGAGATGTCGCGAATTCGATTCTTGCATCTTTCATAAATTTTACTGTTTAAAATTGTTATAAAATGAGACTAATAATAATTCAACAGATATAAATGAAAGTATAGTATACTCACATGAAACAGTTGACAATTATGGTCATATTATGTTTATCACGTTTGAAGCTAGTCAACTCGACCAAACACAGTTTGAACACGCACTTATCAGCACGACGCAGCATAGCGCACCACGGCCAATACAATAATACGGGTTTATGAAACTACACGACAATAAACTATATTATATACTTCACAGATTATTAGAGTTCCGTTATTTTTAATTTATATTATACTTATATAGGTTTATTTTTGTATATATGTATATTATAGGTAGATTTTATAGGGTCACTTAGTTGCTAGTATTCCTTTAAAGTTGTTTATTTTTATCCGAAATTATGGACTGTTTGTTGTAAACAAATGTTAGTCCAGGGTTTTTCTGAAAGAGAAGGGTGGTAAGAGGAGTTCTGAATACCATCACAACCCAAAAACGGGTGAAGCTATCAAAATTAATACACACACACTCAGGTACGCGTGCACACTTTTCAGCGTATTTAATTACAAGCCGTTCCAGCTCGCTTCGCTGGGCGAATCCTAAAAGTAAGGAAAGTTGAAATTCCAGCCATAATCCATCTAGCATAAATTTCGCATCGAATGGTGGTAATTGCATGTCGATACGATCAGTGGTTAAGGCATAAAAGAGCCTCAAACAAAGACCATTTTCACTATAAATATATAGATACTAGTTGATATGATACAATAACTTGGTTAATTATTTTTTTTCACCTCATGTTTATGAGGTGAAATTAAATTAATTTTCACCTCATGTTTATGAGGTGAAAATTTGAAAATCGTTAATTTGTAGTAACATGATCACAAAAATTATTCCCAAGAAGCACCGTGTACGAGATTAAACCAAAACTTCTTAAAAACAATGGTGTATGATTCCACCGGGACACTCGAAACTAGTATCATCAAAGCGAAGTTAATAATTTATTTATTTATAATACGAAATACAACTTTTTATTTTATTCATGAATTTATGAAGAATCTAATTATTGTAAATCTAATTTGTTATAATTATAATGATGTAACTCCGATGCACTTTGCTCTGGCGATCGCGTTTCACTAATCGACTCGGGTTGACTTAACCGAACGTTACAAAGCTTAGCGTAAAAGCTCAACCTAATTCAATATGTAAACAAAATAATATCACGTAGCCAGCGTATCTAAACAATTTTCCATTTAACAAATAAATTATTTATAAATACCAACAAGTTTACGTACGGGGCCCTCGGTGAGCGAATAGACTCGCACTTGACCAAGGACTTTTTATTAAGTTTTTATATTACAAACAGCAATACATTTTTATATGACATCTATTGAAAAATAAACTTTAAGAAACTTTTCTTTATTTGGAGTCATTATTTGGCGCAATCTAAAAAACGTCATTTGCCAGAAGCGAATAAAACCTATAGTGAAACTCGTAACACAAACAAATACACAGTACTGTTATATTATGGCATGTGTTACACACTTAAATAAAAAATGATGGAATATTTCCCTTTAACCTAAAAAGCAAACATATGACCACACAAATCAAGATAAAATATCCAAAATTCATTATTTGTAGTTTACATCACAAACTATTTCCGAATGCAAGTAATATGTGAGGTTTGGTTTATATTTGAATTTGTATGTTTTTGAACACATCAACACTAAACAGATAAACTACGAATTACCAACACGAGTATATAACCGCACTATGGTTAACCGTGCGATCGGTTTCTCAAACTGATCCTAAATGTAATATCGATAGTGAAATTTGTAACGAAATTATCATATTTTTGGCGTAATTTATGACCCGGTTGCGTGTGGTTTGTAGATTTCTAACTGTATGTTATACAAGAACCGTGAATTTAACTTCTGACACGGCTTACTTTTGGGAAGTATATTAATGTAGTAAAATTTGAGTTATAAAAAATAGTATTTATAAAATTCTCAGGCTGAGATTTATAGAGCGCTATGTACGCTTTACTCACATAAAGGTTAGCTGTTATTTAACAGCTAAAATCATACTGAGCCTAAGCTAAGACTGCCCAAATCAAATTTTAAGTTCGCGTTTTATTACACTCAGCTAAGTTTTACGTACCAGTCGAAGGACACAGATTGCCAGCTAGATTATGGGTACCACAACGGCGCCTATTTCTTCTGAGAAGGAGTAATGTGTAAACATTACTGAGTTTCGGCCTGAAGGACGACCTAGTGAAATTACTGGGCAAATGAGACTTAATATCATAAGTTTCAAGGTGACGAGCGCAATTGTAGTGCCGCTCAGAATTTTTGGATTTTTCAAGAATCCTGATCGGTACTGCATTGTTATGGACAGGGCGTATCAATTACCATCAGCTGAACGTCGTGCTCGTCACTTATTTTCATAAAAAAAACGTAAGTATAGTAAAATATTCTGATTCAAGGATGTGTAATTGATAATTCACATAAGTCAACTGTAGTTTGTTGACCCGGTTTTAACTTGGGAAAATCTTTTCGACCGACTTCGAAAACAAGAGGAGGTTCTCTGTCCGACTGTATTATCTGTATGTATGATATTACCTCATATCTCGAAACTCATGAGTATACTTCAGAATTGGTCCCACTTGAGAGATAAGATCTAGATTATATTATTATTATTTTAGAACGGTAGATTCAATGAGTAATTGTAGGAACACCTCAGAATTTAGGAGTTAGATATAGAGAGGTACATAGTTACAGAGGTACTCGTATACCAGTGGGAGGCTCCTTTGCATCGGATGCCGGCTAGATTATGGGTACCACAACGGCGCCTATTTCTGCCGTGAAGCAGTAATGTGTAAGCATTACTGTGTTTCGGTCTGAAGGGCGCCGTAGCTAGTGAAATAGCAAATGAGACTTAACATCTTATGTCTCAAGGTGACGAGCGTAATTGTGGTGCCGCTCAGAATTTTTGAGTTTTTCCAGAATCCTGAGCGGCACTGCATTGTAATGGGCAGGGCGTATCAATTACTATCAGCTGAACGTCCTGCTCGTCTCGTCTCTTATTATCATTAAAAAAAAATATATAAAAAGACCTTGTTACTCGATGTATTTTATGAATTTAGCCCACTGGAAGTATTCTGTAGGTTTTAATTTGCCTGCGCCTACATTTTAAGCTAATGTTTGTTATTGAAGTAAATATCACCGTGATTCCTCCACGAGTTCCTAAAAAATGGTATTGACAGATGGACTGGATGGATAAAATAAACATACTTATGCATGACACCGGAGTCAATCTCATGCTGGTTCTTCAGCTGCTGGTACTCCCGGAACAGCTTCTCGGACACCTGGCGCAGCTTGTTGAGCTCCTTCTCGCGGTCGTTGAGCTCTGCGTCCAGGTGGTTCCTCTCCTCCACAACGATGTTGTACCTACGCTGCAGATCGTCATACTCCCGACGTGCTGGAACATAAAACAAAATCGAAAGGTCAAGTATTTATTGATGATGAAAAGGGGTGCACTTAGGGGTAGATATATATATTGGTTTTATGGTAAAAGGCTGTACTGGCGAGTACGCGGATCTCTACTATTAATTGGTTAAAATGGTTACTCGGACCAGTCCTGTAATGGTTATAGGCAAATGGTTAATGGTAACTTGGACCGGACCGATCAATGGTTACTCGCGTACTGCCTTACTAAAGGCAACACATGGTTTTATTACAATTAATTTTATCTAATAAGCAATATTTGTAATATAATGCTGTTCCATGGATTTACTTCGAACAGATGACATTTGACAAAATAGACTTTTTTTGGCACTTATTAAATGTACACTCACGACACTACTATGATTTTATTATAGGTTTTGTGTACTTAAGAAATAATATGTAACTCTTAATTACACAAACAGTTTTCCTTCATCTATGGTATGAAACTTAGTTTAAACTCGGACAATTTCATGAATCTATATTAATGGGAAATACACATGGTGTTTTTAGACAAGTTTTGTGGTGAAAGTATAGCATTTCGAGCTATGAACACTACTTAATCCTGTTACACATATCCTTAAGTGTTATTTGTAGGTTGCTAAAGCTTGCTGTTGGTTAAAGTTAACACTGCCGAACCCTTTTTGAACTACCACTTTTCTTTGAAGTTAAACAAGTTTTTTGGCATGGCGTGACGCATTTTTCTGGTACTTCTCTCAGAAAAGTTATTCTTATAGCTTGTACTTTTTTGTGTAGGTTCATTTATTCAGATTAGTAGTGAATAACGAGGATTGTAAGCATATAAACTGTTTTCCACGCAAGAATTTTCAAAATATCGGCTTTGTTACATAGATGGCGGGCCTGCAGCCGTGAACTCATATCGCTCAAGGTCGCTGACATTTAGTGTCGCCTTAATGAACGCAATCTAAAGTTACTCCAAGTTTAGAATTACTTCTCCCTGTCATGTAATTCTGTAGTGATAAAGGTAATATAAAGATAAATTTGGAATAAATTTATTTCGCGTTTATAGAACAGACATATGTTTAATTATATATTTACGTTATCTATCTATACTTATAAATGGAGAGCCTGCTTTTTGTGTGAAAACTACTGAACCCATCGGAATAATACTTATACCATTAGACGCAGCGTGTTTCGGAGAAGGTTTTAGTATATAATATGTTAGTGATTACTTACCCAGAAACTACATTTTTTGACTTAGAAATACCTATATATTCGCAATACAAATAATTCAGTCCATGACATTTCATTACGTATATGACAATTCATACAATGAGCGGGGCGGGTTACTTAATTTATATGGACATAAACAATATATTACGTTTTTAAAGTGATGACCCTCACTTCTAGGATTAATACACAAATAAAATTTGAAAAACAACACTTTATGAACGATGCGGGATTCGAACCCACGACCTCCGGCGTTCCGTACCGGTGCTCTAACCAACTGAGCTAACCGTCCGAGCACCGCCTCGTTATGAAACTCTGTTTGCTTTGTTCAACTCTCAGGTTGTGGCTTCATCTACAGGATCTACTTTACAGTTGATAACCTGCTCAACCCCAATATTTGCATATTAGGAAATTGGACTTGAGATGTCGCTCTTGTACATCTAGTTCTGGTTCTGGTTAGAGCACCGGCACGGAACGCCGGAGTTCGTGGGTTCGAATCCCGCATCGTTCATAAAATTTTGTTTTTCAAATTTTATTTGTTGGACGTACAACTTTTTCAAAAAATACACCTTTCTCAAATCTACAACTAATGAGTGGATGGAGCCATTATGTGCAAAATTTTTGCGAAGTCTTCTTCTTTCTGTTTCATTTAAAACCATCTTCACTATGAGTATCGAGGTCAGTGTTGTGGTTTTAGCGTGTGTGTCTGTGTGTGAGACGCAACTGGTATCGCGGTGTAGCGGTCTGTGGTTAGCGACTTCCTGGAAAAATACGTAGTGTGACCTAAGCCTTATGAACAGATTTATATTAAGCATTCATTGAAAGAGTACTTTAAATAGTTAAGAGCTCGCAACTGTGCATCAATTTTTTTTGGTGTTTAATAACAGAATTTTTATATTAATATAGGTATAACAGTTTTACATTTAATGACACTGAGCAAAAATTATAAAAATAATACTTATTAAAGCGTTAATTCATGCCAGTACTGAGTAAGAAAACTAAAGATAGCCACCAAATGTCATTTCCTTTACTTATTTACTATTTCTATAGTATTATGTCCTATGGTATATTGCTATGGGGCAATGCTGCTGATATCAATACCATCTTTGTACTGCAGAAGAGGGCTATTCGTGCCATTTATAACCTAGGTCCTAAAGAATCACTGAGATCAAAATTTAAAGAAATGAACATCTATATAATAAAAAATTGATGCCTTGATAATGTTATGTTATGTAGGTAACATAGGCACATAAGCACCTTAAGTGAATTTGCTAGAAATTGTCATAACCATAATGTTAATACCAGGAACAAACATAAAATTACAATGGCTACTATACGGCTAAGTCGAGTTGGGATGTCTTTTGTGGGGCGATGCTTTTTTAACAAGATCCCAAAAAATGTTCCAAACAAATGTATTAAGTACTTAATTCAATAGAAATGTTAAATTCGTTTAAATGTGGTTAAGGTCAGGTTATTTAAATTATACATTTGATTGTATGGAAATTTTATTCTTGCGCCCGTTCTTCTCAGGTCATTTCCGAATGGGCTTATATTTTTGACATCCAATGAGTGATTTCATATCCAATTTTGAATTAAAATATTTGAAAAAATATAATGGTATTTGAAGTAATATTAAACGAACGTTTAGGTTTAAACTAAATATTTCGAGGCCTACTTTACTATTATGTTGGTATCATTTATTGAGGTTTTTTTTTATTTTCATTAATGAAATAGTAAAATACCGGTGCATACCACATAAAACTAAAAATAAGGGATTGCTTGTAACTAATTCTAGTAGGCGTCATAAGATACATAATAGCTTTAAGGGTAAATGTATACATTTCTATAATAAAGTCCCAGCCACTGTTCAGGCATTATGTATAAATAAATTTAAATGTTTTATAAAAAATGGCTCTGTCGTAAATCCTATTACTCCACTGCTGAATATCTAAATGATCGGACAGCCTGGGACTAGATTGTGATTATTTTATAGCGATAGATGTGACTGTACAATATTGTATATTTTTATTGAAAAGAGCGCAAAAAAAGAATGCTGGGAGAGTTTCTTGCGCCGCTTCTTCTCTCTCAGAGCGCCATTTGTTTCCGAAGCGGTAGTAGTATCTAGTGGTAATTAGAAATGACATAAAAAAGAATTCTAAAGGAATCAATTTTGAGAAAATAAATGCCTTTTATGCCTTTTACCTTCCAACTAATAACTGTTCCTATTACGTCATTACTCCATTACGTTTCGACTAATTACGAACAACCACTAAAATGATGATAATAATGTTAATTACGTAAACAATTAGCACAGTTCATTTTGTTTGACTATTGGCTTCGTTGGAGGTAAACTTCATTTCTTGTATATTTAATGTTTTAAATTATTTAATATTATTATTTGTATTTCGCTCCTAATATCCATTAAATTAATACAAATTCACGTTTCTGCTGGTTATTAATATATTAAATTGTGGAACCATTTTCTATTTTCTTATATATAATTAAATATCTACGCCTGACTCTCTTTAGAGATTATTTGCTATGAAAATAAGAAAGGCGTTATAAATGTGAATACGTACGATAGGTCACACTAAAAGTTTTACGTAACTTAAAAAAACAACATGTTATAACCAAAATATTTTGTTTATTCCTTTTCAAAATACTCTCTTTTACATTTCAAACATTTTTCATGCGACTGAACCATTTAAACCAGGAGGACCAAAGATCTAAAGGCTTGTTTTCTAAGTATTGATTGAACGCTATCACTGCCTCTTCGGAATCGGTGTAAGTGAAACCTCTCATCAAATCTTTGATTTTGGGGAAAATACAGAAGTCACAGGGTGCTAGGTCGGGGCTAAGTGCAGGATTGGTGACGAGTTGAACTATTTCGGAAGCTAAAAATAACTTAGTTTTGTTGGCCGTGTATGAAGCGTTGTCATGATAACGCTATTTGGTCGTCTTTCGCGAACTTTTTTTAACATCCTGTGTAAACAAATGGTAGAATACCACTCGGCATTAACACTCTTTTGATCTTCAAGTGGAATTGTGCAGATGGGACCCGCTGAGAAAAAAAATGCGATCATTTTTTACCTACGTTTGTCGCCTGTCTCACTTTTGTTGGCCTGTTCTCACTTTCAAACACCCATTCACAAGATTGCTGTTTTTTTTCGGGTTCAAAACAATAAATCCACGTTTCGTCTCCTGTGACAATGTCATAAACAGGATTAGAATGTCCGTCGTCGTACTTCATTAGCATCTTTGAGCACCATTTCACGGGAGCTCGCTTCTGCTCCGCTGTCAGTTCATGAGGGATCCAACGTCCACATAGTTTCCGAACTTTCAATTCTTCGTGTAAAGTTTCTGAATTTGGCTCATACCAATCCCCAATAGTCCTCGAATTGTCTGTCAATTAGCCGCTTAACAGTAGCCACATTATTTTCGTTGACGGCAGCTGTTGAAGGCCGCCCTTCACGAAATTCGTCATGTAAAGAAACCCGATGTCTTGAGAGACATCGGGTTTCTTCAGCAAACCATCGCCTCACGGTGCTCAAGCAAGGTGCTTCCCTCCCAAAAGCGTTTTGAAGATGAGCGGCACAGTCTTGCGGTAAAAGAGAACTTTTAAAATCATAAAAAATCATCGCTCTAAAATCTTTTCGACTTAATTAGATTTTCGTTGCGTACGTAGAACTTTGATGTGTGATAAAAAACAATTGACAAATGATTTCCCGCCATTTTTTTTCATTACAAAGAAGCTTGCAACGTTTAAAAACATTTAACATTCGAAATTCAAATAGTTCCGACTATCTAGAAGTGCCCCATGTATGTCACTAGGTAATTGTTAACTTTGTACCCCTTTGTTCATCGTTGTTATGATATTCTAAATGGCTTTGTAAAATAGTTTTGAAACATATTATCCACACATATGTATAAATGTGATATTTTTAATTTACTATTAAAATTTTCAAAAGATCTTTTGTATGGTATATGACAAACTGATTGGAGCGTACGATAGTCATTATAAAATGCATAAATCCTCCGGTGTGGTCTGTAATCTGTATACGTAATCTATGCTCAAATATTGTCGTCTCTTTTATATGCAGTTATGAACCCAGTGATAAAATATACATGGCAATGAGTTATGTACAGTTATGAGTCCAGTAAGATATAAAAGGTTTGCTTTTAAATAACCATCCCTTTCATTTAAGTATATAAAAAATATTTTAAGTATATTTTTTGTAAGCTATCTTATCTTTGTGTTGTAAGTTGTAACCGTGTTTAATATGAATTAACATCATTTTCCATAACATATTACACATTAGCGATAAGACATGTTTCCACAAACTGTGGAAACTTAATGCTAAATTTATAACTAGGTACCTATAGATTACTAGTTGGTATGATTCTGGGTAAATCTATTATTAAGAGTGTATCTGTTGTGCGTAAGCAATATTACCTATTCTTTAACGAATTAGTACGTGTTTTGTGGGCCGGTGTATATGCTTTTACAAGAAGATCCCAGAATGTGTTCAAAACAAATGTATTACGAAATTCAAAAGAATTGTTAAAAATAATTGTGTGGTTAAGGTTACTTAATAATAACAATGACTTTTTTAATGATACCACAGATTGGGAATGGAATAACCGCCCTCAGGCTATTAAATAATGAATTGAATGATAAATTTTTAACCGACTTCAAGAAAGAGGAGCGGTTCTCGATTCGTCGGTATTTTTTTTATGTTTGTTACCTCAAAACTTTCGACTGGGTGAACCGATTTTGATAATTATCTTTTTATTTGAAAGCTGGTGCTTCCCGTGCGGTCCCATTGTAATTCTAGTTACGATTAGTGTAATTTTTGGAGTCGGTGTCAGACAAGGTAGGGTTGTAACTACATACATAGTTATAGGTGAGATGTGCTTGAGTTGTGAGGAGGCGAGAGGCGAGAGCGGGTCGCGGCGGAAGGACACCGATTCCAAAAATAACAATTATCGTAACTAGAATTAGATTCATTAATTATATTGTATAAAAATACGCAATTACTTTTATACTTTTTAGTCCTTTTTAAAAAAAAATGTAAAAAAAGTGCAAATCTTTTGTTTTGGTTATATAGTGATTTTTTTTTATTATACGATATTAGATACTAATGTTTTTTTTAATAAAAAAACCCGCTGAGTTTCTTACGACAGTTCTTCTCAAGTCTGAGCCATACTTTTTAAAACGGTTTATAGTTTTCAGTTTCAATAAGTGATTTCATATCCTATTTTGAATAAAAATATTTGAATTGAATTTTCATGGGACTTGCCGCGCAATACAAACTAGAAAGTGTATTATATATTTAATACGTTATGAGATTACATTTATTTACACATTTATTACATTACATCAAAAAGAATTCTAAAGGAATCAATTATGAGAAAATAAAAGCCTTTTATGCCAGAATTTATTTATAAATAAAAAAAACTTTTAAAACAACTACGCAAACATCAAAATTGAATTAATGAAATGTATTAAGGTATCGGAATTTGAAATTATATTGACATAAGTACCTAGTTATTATGTACCTACTAATTAAAAATTTATTATCTTAACTAATAAGTATTATAAATTTGGTTATTATTACGTTTTCACGTCTTGATAACTTACAGATCGTAATGAAAATTTGTACACACTTTGTCAGGGATACAGAAAAAGGCATAGGATACATTTTATCCCGAAGTTTTCCTGCACGATACAACCGAATTCACCGCGAAAGTAGGCGGAAGCTAGGATTACCTATAAGTTAATAATACATGAAAATTCATGAAACTAACTCCTATTATTCACGGAAATGTTTTAAGCAAAAGAATAAATATCATGTCTTTGTGTCGTAACTCTATGTTGAGTAATTATTTTAACCTTAGATTAAATTACACACGCTAACGATCATCAGATCAAGATAATATTTCTTATCTAAACGTTATTTTATAACAAACTAAGGAAAAAGTTGTGATAGTCGATACTCTAATATTACCTTTTTCAGATTTAAGCAGGAAAGTCTTATGTTTTCTTTCAGCATCTTCGTATCTGTTTTTCCACTTCTCGACGTAAGTAGACAGCGCAATATTTGCTTCTTTAGAATTTTGCTGCGCATCAGGGTGCGTCATTCTCGCACTAGGAGCAGTTGTGGCTCGCGGTATCCTTGTTGTGGCCGCAGGATAGAGCGAGACAGAGCTACGTACACCTTGACACTGATTGTTTGAAATTGCAAAAACATCACCATTCCTTTTAATCATTTTGCAATTACAGGTATCGCATTTTCCCGTTTTGATCACACTTTCAACCGGTTTTAGTTCCACTGGCTTTGTTCTGGAATAATATAAGTGTCACTGTCATTCGAAGCGCGTTCACTTGACAACAACAACCTTGAACAATTAACAAATAAAATGGAAGTCGGAATACGGACGCGTCACGCGACTCAGTCTGTTCGCGTTCGAATTGCAACTAACTTAACGGCTATCGTAATTCGTAATATTATTCTACATTCTACGCTGTGCTTGTGAAATGTTAATCATATGGACTTCATTGTGAGTCATTCGGCTAATGTTTACGCTTTTTGTTTATGTACTAGTGGCATATTAGATAAAGTAGTGTTATTTAAGTTAGTGATCAACGCTTAAGTGAGAATTTCGTAATTGGAAAGATTGCACTCTATTTGTTTTTAAATACATACAATTTAGATTTATTTATATACCTTTCTATCTTAGTATGAATTATGGTGGACGTAAACTAACTATAAGTAGAATCAGCGTGCAAAAAGTAGTGTGCTAGGTTTAGAGAATAATAGATATACTTCCCTTATAGATTAGTTTGTTTTTATCGTGTCTTGGATACAATAATTAACAATTTATCTGAGTCATAGGAATAAAATAAGGTTCTTATATACGTTCTAGCCTAATGGCTAGAACGGCTTAGGTAATCTAAGCCGTTCAGAAATTTAAATAAATCTTGAATGTACTTATACGTTGTGTTGAGTAAATAAGGATAACCTTTTGTAACTTACTACTTATCAAATTTTTTCGACGAATGCGAATGTGGAGCGAGAGAGTACAGTGATAATTTTATTACTGGTGTGTTGAGCAGGCATGGTCATTATTAAATGCTGATGATTCAACCAATCAATGTTCACAAATTTACAAGCGATGAAGTGTGGACTGCACTTTTCGGTCTTACTTTGTAATTCTCCCCAGTGCCAGGAGTGCTCTAATTTACAGTAAGTAAATATTCTCAAGGTGATTATTGTTTATGATGTAACGAAAGGGAGTTCATTAAAAACGCAGTCATGGCCGCGGCAGTCACAGGGAAAGTGAAAAAAATATCAAAAATTTTTAAAGCTTCCTTCCTGGTGTATGAATCTAAAGACTTAACGTAAATATTATGTACATAATACATTTTAATCACCATTAATATTGCAAATGATCCTAAATCCTGGCTTGTATTAACTACAATAAAACAAATCTTAAAGAAATAAACAATTACTGGTAACGCAGGAAGAATATATTTGACCTCGTTGAAATTCCTGACTCAATTAGTAACTAAGCTTATAAATGGTCTAGGACTGTTCTGAACGACGAATATCTTTATATATATATTTCTTGTGTGCGTGTGTATGTATGACTGGACCGATTTTGATGAAATTTTTTGTGTGAGTTAAGGGGGATTCGAGGATGGTTTAGATTCACAATTGAACTACCTCCTAAACGGCTGGACCAATTTTGATGAAGTTTTTGGTTGTTCCAGTGAATTTGAGATTGGTGTGTGTCATCAGGTGGATTCGAGAATGGTTTAGATTTACGATTGAACTACCTCCTAAACGGCTGGACCGATTTTGATGATTTTTTTGTGTGTTCCAGTGAATTTGAGATTGGTTTAGATTCTCAATTCCGTCCATATAATATAATTCTCCTGCTCATGTGTATGTTAGTGAACTCCTCCTAACGGCTGGACCGATTTTTCAAATTTAAGACGTGTGTACAGGACAACGTCTGTTGGTTCCACTAGTGTTCTATATAATAAGAGACAATATATAATATAATATCTAGCAATGTCTATCGTGTCTTAACGGTCGTCAACTTACGATTGATTATTATATTCAATCACAATTCTACAATAAATCTGCGATTTATATTTTAATACACTTCTTTGGAACATTATCTATGGAACGTTTTGTTTTTGAGTTTTGTCCAAGATTGATTCTTGGTAATGAAATATTGGTATTTATAATAATGTGTGCTAAAATTAATTCAATATGTCAAATATGGAAATCTTAAGATAGAGATCGAATTCTGATACTAGCCAATAATGGCGAGAAACTAGCGTGCTATTAGAGCACAAGGTAGGCTACGCTGTCCAATCCTCTTGAATATCCTTCAGTGTTTCTTCTGAACAGAAATATAACTATATCATTTCAAAAATTTTAACAGGCGTATCGAAAAAGGCCGTAACTTTTTAATAAATCAGTCTGCCGGCCAACTTTCTTACAATAATATACTCCATTTTTTATTTTGAAATACATACTCTTCTTAATTTTTCTTCTGAGTTTTGCGATGCAAACAATTGTAGTCATCTCAGACTTAGCCTTCATGTAAGTGAACCATAAGGCAGCACTGAATATAAGTTATCAACTAATTGGACAATTGATAATGTCAAAGAAACGGACAGTTGAAACCAAGCCGGTCGGGGTGACCTTACAAAACTCTACCATATATAGCAGTACTGTGGCTGTAGACTGAGGTCGTGAGCTCCAGATCTGTGTAAAGGTCCAGCAAGGCTATTATACCTCACAATACTTAAAATTATTATAATATAGTATCATTTTAAAAAGTGTATTCAAGGTTTTTTAAACACAGATAAATATGAAAAGATATATCAGCGAAACGATGCGCAAATAGCTTTTCCCCCAAATTGTTCCTGTAATCTAGCCGTAGAAAAGCCCTGCTCCCAGCAGACTGACTTTCTCTTCTCCAGATATCCTTACCGCTTTCCTCTTGCTTTCCTATATAGTTCCGCTACTATGAAAAGTGTTTAAAAATATTAGTATCACAACAATCACTTCTAAGCAAACACATTTGCAACGATTTCCGAATAAAATCTTATTAATTAAATTGAAAAACCTGATTTTGAGAAAAGATCTAACAACATGTTAACACTATTATAACAATTGCTGTTAAAACTGATTGATGTAACAAACACATTTAATCCATTACTTCGACATTTATATTTACTACTATATATAACATTAAGCATAGAAAAATTATTTTAGAGAGAATCGAACCCGCGATCATTACTCAGCGGGGCCACGTCGTCGATATTATGAGCCATCGCATGTATTTTAATTGGTTCATTATAAGAACGAGTAAATAAATCAGTTTGTTCTTTCGCAATGTTTTATATAAAACTTGACGCAGAATGGCTTCCTGAAATGTAAGTCTTACTCATCTAAATCGAGCGCATTTTTACGCGACGGACAGATATATGACGGCGGAGATCGTTCACCCCTCTGGAGCTTGATCCATCTATTTTTATCCAGTTGTTATCCCAAACGTGCACAGATAAGCTTGAGTTAGTATCTCAGACAATTAGAGGAACTAGTCTTAACAGTCTGACACAATCAATTTTTTAACGAAAAATTGGTAAGATAATAAAAATAATAATAATTAATATAAACCATTAACCCCCTTATTCATAATAGTCTGCTAACTTAAAGCATTGCTAATTCTCACTCTGTCTTCTTCTATTGACCTAAGTCAGAATGAGGAAAAACACTCCTAAGCGGCTGATTAAAGTTAGCGGACCATTATGAATAAGGGGGTAAATATATAGCTTTAGTATTTAAGAAGATAATAATGACGGTATATAAAGTTCTGCAACCTACATAACAGAAGAATAGAATAGATTTTTTTATTAATTACAATAACATAACATATTGAAACAACACTTGGTCATAAAGCTACATCATATCAAATGGGGAGAAGCACTGACAAGAAACTCCCAGCCCATCTTTTAAATAATAAAATAAATTAGCCTACTTAATATTATACAATTTTAGGTGGCCTGCGCAGAACCACTCAAGAACGATACATCATTATCCTCTACATCTTAATATATATAAATAACGTGACAGGTTGTTTGTCCGCGATGAACTCCTAAACTAATGAACGGATTTTAATGGGGATTACTTCATCGAGTGCATTTAGGTCCAACTTGAGAGATAGGATAGTTTTTATTTCGATTTGGGACCCATAATTATTTTTATTTCCAATGTTTGTTTTGTATGGATATATTTTCTGTGAGAGAATTTATTGACGCACGGTTTGACAGTTCTGTTGTGAAGCAATTTCATTATAACAATAGGGAGCATTTTTTACAAATTCATTCTTTATGTTGTCAAATATTATTGGCAAATTCCTATAAACAGTATTTTTATTATCTACAGAACAACGTCTGTCGGGTCAGCTAGTAATCTCAATACTATAGTAAGCCTTCCTTGCCAAAGAAGCTTTAATATATTTCTTCAATTTGTGCTCAGCTATTTGTCTGGTATTTTATTATAAAACTGAATACCAAGAATCTTAATATTACGGCACGTACAGTTTATTATTTATTCTTGAATTTAAAAAAAGAATTCAAATCACAATTGTTCAACACACAAGAGCGCTTTCAATTACTGGAGTTTTTAACAAAACAACATATTGTTGTTAGAGGTTACCATTGACAACATGTTAAGCACAAATTAACGAAGCTGTGGAATGAGCTTCCTTGTGCGGTGTTTCCGGGGTTCTACAACATGGGTACCTTCAAAAAAAGCGCGTATACCCTCCTTAAAGGCCGGCAACGCTCTTGTGATTCCTCTGGTGTTGCAAGAGAATGTGGGCGGCAGTGATCACTTAACACCAGGTGACCCGTACGCTCGTTTGTCCTGCTATTCCATAAAAAAAAAACAGATGCATAAAAATTATAAAGTAAATGTGAAAGTACAGCTACACCAGCACATCAATGTCAGGTACCGTAGGGATTAAATAGAGTCTATATTTTATCGCGACATTTTGAATACGTCCGCGGAGATCACTATAATATATCAAAGTTCAGTGTCTTCTACCGAATTTATCACGGGGAGTGTTCCGAAGAGCTGTTTGACCTGATTCCTGCCGCCGAAGTAAGTAAGTTAGGATATCATCCCCACCATCTGGATGTGTGGCGGTCCTCCACAGTGCGGTTTTCAAGGAGCTTTCCTCCACGTACTAGAATACTGTGGAATGAGCTTCCTTGTGCGGTGTTTCCGGGACGATACGACATGGGTACCTTCAAAAAAAGCGCGTACACCTTCCTTAAAGGCCGGCAACGCTCTTGTGATTCCTCTGGTGTTGCAAGAGAACGTGGACGGCGGTGATCACTTAACACCAGGTGACCCGTACGCTCGTTTGTCCTCCTATTCCATAAAAAAAAATGACATTCAAAGTTTAAATTCTTCTAGTGTTTAAAAGTACCAAGGGCATATCAATTACCTTCTGACCTCAAACTCCTGACCTTCTAACTCCACGTAAAGCATCAAAAACAACTTAAAGCTAAACGGTTATAGTATTATCATTTATAATCAACTGCTAGCGTCATATATTAAACTCCAACCATAGACAGTTTATATCAATTAGGAGGAATAGCAATGAATAGAACGTTATTTAAGTGTTGGTTCCGTATAATTTTACTGTTTACTGTTTTAAAATAATTGCATTTTTATATGATTAGAATCTTGTACACCATACATATCATAAAGGCATAAAATGCATTTATTTTCTCAAAATTGATTCCTTTAGAATTCTTTTTGATGTCATTTCTAATAACTACTAGACACTACTACCGCTTCGGAAACAAATGGCGCTCTGCGATAGAAGAAGCGGCGTAAGAAACTCTCCCAGCATTCTTTTTTTGAGCTCTTTTCAATAAAAATATACATTATTGTACAGTCATTTCTATCGCTATAAAATAATCACAATCTAGTCTCAGGCTGTCCGATCATTTAGATATTCAGCAGTGGAGTAATAGGATTTACGACAGAGCCATTTTTTCATAAAACATTTAAATTTATTTATAGACAATGCCTGAACGGTGGCTGGGACTTTATTGTAGAAGTGTATACATTTACCCTTAAAGCTATTATGTATCTTATGTAGCCTACTAGAATTAGTTATAAGCAATCCCTTATTTCTAATTTCATATAATGTAGGGAGTCCAATAGATCCTTAATTTCATCTAAATTAAATAATTTAATCAAAACACGTGTAATTAAAACTGAATTATAAATAGACTTTTGGTTAAAATTTACATTATTCATTTTCCCGACGTTTCCATGTTAAATTCACTTATTTACACCTGTAGGTATCATGATAAATTATTCCAAGGGCACCTTAATGTTAAAACAAATAATTAATTAATTATTATAATTTCAAATATATTAAGTAATAGTTAATTGAATAAATAAATGAAATTTTTATAATTATTTTTTAAATAATTCATGCATACATGCGTGAAAAGAAAAAACTATCAAGCAAACCGTGAATTACAACCACCCAACAATTTAATAATAGTCAAAAAGAAAACATTCGCAAATAGAAAAAATTGTTTAGGTATAAAAATAACATTGCTTAAAGGAATACAATATATATTATTATTTACAAGGTCTTCACCTACAACTATCTTTTCAATCTTTTTTTTTTAATCAAAATTTGTAATAGTATAATGCCAATGATGACTATCAAGATATTGGTTTACTGTTAATCATACATATATACATATCTATACTAATATTATAAAGCTGCAGTGTTTGTTTGTTTGAACGCGCTAATCTCTGGTCCTACTGGTCTGATTTTAATGATTCTTTCAGTGTTGGGTAGTCCATTTGTCGAGGAAGGCTATAGGTTATGTATTTTTTTTTCAAAATAAGGGATCCGTAATAAAATTGCTATTTTGTAACACAAGGTGTAAAACCGAAAACCTATTTTTGCGTGCGCTGCAAAAACTATTGACAATAGAACAAAATGATGTACAGGCTATAATATAGGCAATATTTTGTTACTTTTAAAACTATCGCGTGAATTATACTTTATATGGCAAAACAACGTTTGCCGGGTCAGCTAGTATTTACATATATTTGATACAGTCCCCGACTAGTGTGGCGATTCAATGACAATCACAATGTAGTCATAATGTATATGCATATTATAAGCTTGTGAAATATTTAAACTTAATGTAACTTAATGACAATGTATTTGTAAATAGATCGATTTAAATAAATTATTCTTTTTCTTATTCTTTCACTTGGAAAGTCAATATTTTTTTAATAAATTACTTATAACATATTATAAAAGAATACAATAATATTATGATTTGGGTTTGTTCCGATTGCTGTGACGAAGGAATTCATTTTCTTGAAATTCTTCTTGCGCGGTCTATTTTATTTGTTGAAACTCTTTTGATGCTTATTTATTTAAACTGTATGTATGTAACATGTAGTTTTATACTGAGACTATATAAAACCTTTCCTCTTAGCACACATTATGACCATTATTTTAGAAATTCGAATAATTTTACTATTAGACAGCGTTTTCGATGAAAGCTCGCAGTCGGAGAATTTTTTCCGAATATTTCAATACTCATAAAAGTAATTCAACTATTACACATAATATACACCTAAACCTTTCTCATGAATCGCTGTGTGGTTTAATATAAACACATTACAATCAGTTGGGCAGCTTTTAAGTTTATCGCGAACAGACAAACAGAGAAACTAATATTGGTAAAAAGTCATCCACAGATTGATCGGGTCAGGCAGCGAAGCGAATAAGACTTATGTACGGATCTCTAATGTTAGCTGAGTCGTCCTTATTTATAGCCAGTTTCTTGGTCGCTGGTACATCGCTAACTGTAGGCGACAGGACAAACACTCATAAATACTTTGATAACTCATTGAATAATTGTTTCACCGCTATGCCGTCATGAGTCATGGTGATGGGAACCGTTTCTAAGATTTATAGGTACTAATGTATCAATAGATAGCCATAAGTATGAGGTCTAGTATGGGCAGCCTTGCATTGAGCTACCTAATACCATCAAATATAAATCGCTCACGTGTTACTGACGCACATTCTTCACAAATTCAGTTCAAAGTAGGAAAAATAAAACAACAATAGGAATATTTGTGATACTAGGTGGGCGTTAGACAGTTAATAGTTCAAGTTAGTAGTTAATAATTGAAGCCACAGCCTATGCCACAGCGTTGCACTAAAGCACTCATTTTGTGACACATTGTAATTTGTTTGATAGTTAGACAATAAACTCTTATCTTATTAAACACTTGCAGCAGCTGTCAGTCAGTTTGTTGATACTTTGTGATTTTGAACGTCAATCATAATGTTATATCATGTAGTTATAATGTCCACACTTGCTCATCCCCGCGGTTTCTCGACCAAAACGTTAACTTATTGTTATTTTCCATAACATCCTGAAGCAAAGTATTTTTTCATAAGATAATTAGTAAGGATTAACATGCCATACCTAGTAAAAATGCTGATAAATCATTGTAATTATACAATTAAACATGTCGTAGATTTTTTTTATATTTTGTAGGATTCATCGTGGATATAGCTGTCATATACAATAACCATAATATATTCAGAGAGCTCCAGAGATAAGCCCATTCAAAGAAACAAAAATAAAAAATTTGCCTTAGGCTGTGTCTTCGGCCAAGTGTTTTTTGTTTATTTTGTTAGAAGAATCAATAAGGTAAGCTCTAAGAATTATTAATACATGTATTCTAGACTGCATCCGCTAATTTGTGCAATAAGTTACAAATTCAGACAAAATGTTCATAAGATGTTATGGAAATTAAGTGAAGAAGCGAAATTATCTCAAGATAGATGTACTTTTCTCTCAACCTGGTGTAATAATTATTAAAATAACAATTTCATTCAATATTTAGCTTTGGATATTGATTGTAGATATCATAATATCTTTTCTTGATTGTATGCCAATATTTATTAAAATTTAAAGTAGTAATTCATGTTAGAACTGATAAACTTTATAACATTAGTAGATACCTATATTATATGTAAAGTTCTAGCTTAGTAAACGTTTATGTTCAAACAAAAGAAACATGTGCGCGTAAAGTCAACTGTAATGTGTCCTTTGGAGCACATGTAGAGACGTGACGACACACATGTGTTTCCAGATGGTTGTGTGCGTTGGTAAGACCTGTTTTCTGTGGATGGATTGATTATTTAGATGTTTACGTATTGATGGTACAAACCATTATTTGTATATTTGGGTTTCTCTAAAAAATTAATCTCATAGGTTCAATCTAACCGTCTGTCTGTGTGTCCGCACAGTTTGCAGGAAAATCAAACCCCACTTGAAATTTAGGTAGAATCTTGAAATTTGGTCTCCACAACGATCGGCTCCGCGCTGCCCTCATCTAACCTATTCCGGCGATCTTGAACAGATCGTGGGTCCATCTTGTGAGGGACCTTCCAACAGTATGTCATCTGTCCGTCGAGCTCTGTGCCCTGCCCACTGCCACTTCAGTTTCGCAAGCATTCGGGCTATGTCCGGTGACTTTGGTTCTCCCAAGGATCTCGTATCTAAAACTGTAGTTACATAATATGCACTGCTGGTCAATAGATTCTTTAAGAAAATTATCCATCAAGTTATCGTTTGCTACGTTACGTTTTTTATAAACTTGTCGAACGTTTAACAACTGAAATACATTAATAAAAGTGTTTGCCTGCCTTCAATCATTGAAGTAAAAGGTGCCCTTCTTCAGGCGCGCAGTGTTCTTTATTTTGTTAGTATTGATTAATACTGAGCCGTCACACTTGGGTCTATAACGCTCGTTTGGGTAGTCGGCTCGAATAAGTGCGATGAGGGAGAGCCATCAAGGCATCAGTCTTGGGCAAACACCGTATATTTTTCTTTGATATATCGTTGAAAGTAACTGTTCTTGTTGGTTTAACCAGGAGGTTAAAACAACTGGTATTAACAAGGTGTCTGCTGCCGTTGCCATAGACCACCGTTTAGTACCTACTCTGTTATTTGTTTAGCACACAAGATATTAACAGTACGGGACCCTTTGTGCTTAAGGTTATAATTGTATACTTATAGTCACGGTTATCCTGTGTTTTAGAACTTAAGAAGTTAAAATTATATTATGTAGGTCGTCGTCAGTACTACATGTTCGAAACTCATTGTTACAACCGATATAATTAATACTCGGAAGACCTAAAGACAATGAAATTAAATTAATTTAACTGAATTGTAGTTAAATACTCGTGAAGTAAATGTATGATTCAGAACTCGAACAAAGTGATGACCTATTTCCTCAGCGTAACGATAATACGAGTTTGAACCAGTATTAGTGCGTTACACATTCACACCAACACATCACATAACATTAATAATTATGCTATTTATAAATTCGATCGGGAAGTTTTTATTCATTCAGGACACTCTTTTGAGCTCTCTCTTTTTATTTTTTTATGATACAACATTAAGAAATACATACAACCCTAAATTTTCATTCGTCTACGATCAACGCCTATCTTTGTATCGAGATTTTAATATTAATTTTTCTTTTCCATCCACAGATATGCAATAGAGTTGAAAGATGGCAATAGAATATAATGATTATTGTAGTATGATAAATTTTATGTATGATATATTTGGTAGTTCTGAGACTCGGTCGTCAACTACACTGGCCTGC
The DNA here is from genome assembly GCF_905404315.1 of Leptidea sinapis. Lineage (NCBI taxonomy): Eukaryota > Metazoa > Arthropoda > Insecta > Lepidoptera > Pieridae > Leptidea > Leptidea sinapis. The sequence goes on along the minus strand of NC_066290.1, from coordinate 1,059,743 downwards.
AAAAGTAAGTATCACACTTTTTAAATTAATTTTTTTTCTTAACTATAGAAGGTAGAGATTTAAGATTAAAAACGTTTTGTTGCAAATTTTATTGGCTTTAATTCTTAGAAACTAAAATTATACATTAGTAACATTTATAACTTAAAAAAGATAAAACAATGAAAATAGACATTTTTAGTTTAGTGTAAAAAATTTCAACTAAAATGTATTACATGTTATTTAATTTTTAATAACTGGTATTGCCTCCTCGAGCTCTGATTACAGCTTCGAGCCGGTTTGGCACTCTGAACACTAGGTTTCGGAGCCGATGTTGGGGAATATTCTCCCATTTTTCTACCAGGGCCTGCTTTAGTGCCCTGAGTGTAGTAGGTGGTGGTCTGCGATTTCTGACTAGCCTCCCAAGCTCATCCCAGGCGTGTTCAATCGGGTTGAGATCAGGACTTCTTGATGGCCAAGCCATCACGCTGATACCGACCTCCTGAATATACTCTTGTACGATATGAGCCGTGTGTGGCCGGGCATTATCATGCAGCAGCATCGATCCATCACCCATATTTGCCAAATACGGCCCTGCATACTCATTGAGAATCTCTTGAGCATATCTTTGCCCAGTGAGGGTGCCATTTTCTATGGCTACTAGCTCTGTGCGACCTTCTGAAGATATGCCAGCCCATACATGTACACTGCCTCCACCGTATTGGACTCTTTCTGAGATGCAGGCTTGAAGGTATCGCTCACCAGGTCGCCTGTAAACACTTCGCCTTCCATCAGAAGTGTAAAGGGAGAATCGAGACTCATCTGCAAACAAAATTCTTGACCATTCTTCTTCATCCCACTGCATGTGTTCACGGGCGTATCGCAGTCTCGCTACTCGATGCTGTCTCTCGAGTTTTGGGCCACTCGCTGGTCTTCGGGGTTTCAAATTTGCTTTAGCAAGTCTTCTTCTCACTGTACTGTCACTAATGTAGTCCCTCCGGGTCTGAAATAGCTGTTGCTGGACTTCAACTGTATTTTGGTGGCGATTTCTTAACACAGTGGAAATAATATAACGATCTTCTCGGGCACTGGTACACCTGGGTCTGCCATTACAAGGTCTCCTCAGATGGTGTCCAGTCTCTTCGTACCTTCGCTTTACCTTCTGGACCGTTCGTACCGTCACACCCACCATTCTTGCAGTGTGACGCATACTGATGCCTAGTTCTAGAAAAGCCATGATCCTAGCACATTCTTCAACTGAAAGAGGCATGATAAATAAATGTTATGTGCTTTTTAGCATAAATTTTTAAAACAAGACCCATCGATCTTGAAAAAAATTTAAAACAGAAAGAAAAATGGGAATGGTAAAATTGTAATTCGGAAACGTCCACTTTGAAAAAGGAATGGTTTTGTTTTTGAAGTTTTTTTTCAGCAAATTCTTAAAATAAGGTTACCGACTATAAAGTTTTTATGTACAAAATTAAATTCTCTTTGGAGTCCTTTTTATTTCGAAAGTATATCTTGTGAACTTAAAACGTTATCCCAATTTTAAAAGTGTGATACTAACTTTTGAAGGACAGTGTATTTTTTATTACTTTATATGGCAATACAACCTTTGCTGGATCTGCTAGTATCGTTATAATATTTTTAATGTAAGTATTGAATACAGCAATATATTATATATTTACATTGATAAAGTTTAAATTTATTTCATAGTACATACTTATGTCTTGAAACTAATCCTATGTTGTGTCAGATAATAAAATACCTCATTCCAGTATCTTAGTCGTATAACATGTCTAAAATATATATTGGATAATTATTAAAAAATAACTATCAATAATTAAAAAATGGGATCGAATCTATCAATGACACGTTACATACTATATATATATATATATATATATATATAGTTCTAATCATAGAAAACGATCTAATAATTAATTACCGGTGATTCAAATATAATAAAGTCAAAGTCAAAGTCAAAAAATCTTTATTCACTGTTCAAATTTAGAACATTAATTCCAACTATCTTTATCATTCAAATAATCTTTCACATTATAATAGGCCTTAGATGTTAATTTATTTTTTACGACACATTTAAATTTTTTAATAGGTAATATTTTAATTTCATTCCGTTATTTGTTCCGGAAGTTTATTATAAAATATAACACAATCCACTTTAAAAGATTTAGCAATTTTACGGAGCCTAGTAAGTAGATGGAATTGCGAGTTTATGTTTGTTTCGAGTATTGACACTGTGTACATCACTATTCTTTTTAAATTGGCTAATATGTTTATGAGCGTATAGGAGGTTCTCGTATATATACTGGCAGTGTACTGTCATAATATTTATTTCACTAAACTTTTCTCTCAATGAATCCCTTGAACGCATTTAATATGAAGGTTTATAAAGCTACAGTCTTTAAAGTAATTCCTGAAAGATACTTTTCATTACCAGCGCAGTGCTCATATGCAGTGGCTCTTTATACAAATTATATTCTACAAAAGGAGTCAGCTTTTTATCTCCACTTCTTAAAATACTTTGAATATTAATCAGTTCAATTCACAAGTTGTTGTACCAATGTACTTGGTCGAATCAAACTCTTTGAAGCAAATTCAAATTCTATATATTATACTAGCTGACCCATCGAACGTTATATTGTCATACAAATTAATAAAAATTTAAGAAACATTTTCATACAAATCGGTTCAGCCGTTTCGGAGGAAATTGGTAGTAAACACCGCGACACTAGTTTATATACATATTAGATATTTTTCGACTGCCTACTTATATTATTCATTCAGGCACCACAATCAAAATCGAATGCAGAGCTATTTTTAATACTGCGAAAACTGCTGAACCGATCGGAATAATACTTTCGGATTTTAATAAAGATATGATACATTGGTGATAACTTATCTGGAACCTTTTTTTATTAATATAAAATCTATATATTCGCAACACAAATAATTCAGTGAGCGGGCGCGTGGTACTCAGTTACATAGCAGAACAACGTTTATCGGGTAGCACTTGTAGTAACTATAATATACTTAAGAATAATTAACTAACCACATAGGTATTCTATTCAAAAAGATTATTAATATTAACTGATAACGTTCCTTTTATCTCACCTTTTCTCAAAGCCAACCAATCAAACATCTATCACGATTTTAGTGCCTGTATTTAAATATGTATTAATAAAATACCCAATTTTTTTTTAATCTAACATATTTATGTACCACATCGTAATTAATTTAGCTTTAACTGTGGTTAGTAGAGATGGATATACTTACATATTAACTCTAACATTACTTTTAAAATAAATTTCAACCTTTACTGATTACCGCCCTCTGTTGGTGTTATTATAAACCAAAACATACTAAGTGATTACTGTAGGCTTACAGTGTCATCTCGTTTTCACAGATGGCGTTATACCACTACCTCTAGACTAACAGTATAAAATATGTACTAATAGTTTATTAATTCATAGATTATTAATTGTACTACGTAGGAATGTTTATTTTAACACCAGGTCCACGGCTTCGTATATTAAATAATAAAATTATGTATCTTTGTCCAACATAAAAAAATAAAATAGTTTTGTACTGGTTGGGTATACAATAATTATCTTCATTTGAAATTATTTTAGTTACTTTAGATAGATCTATTTGATACACACCCATAACATAGTTAACAAACAATTAATGACAACGGTCTATAATTATTTTTTTCATTTCATTTTCATTTTCTTTGGATACTAGTGTATTGAGGGCCTGGTTTTTATGCAACGCATATTGATGTTAAAATTTGTAGGTATATCAGCATTATGGGATTTATAAAATACTGTCTGTATGTTAACCCTCCTGCCTAATTGTGGATAGCCTAAAGAGAAAATAAAATCAGTTTCGTGGTCACATGGTGGAAGAGAACGCCTAATTGGTCTCTTAAAAGTTTAGTGTAGTCAGTAAGTACGTCAATACAAATCAACGCTTGTAACTATATAAGGCGCAAATTCGGTCTCACGTGGAGAATTGTTATTCACCTCAGGGCGGGCGCTCCCCAGTACCAGCTTCTTCCATTTGACCGCATACAACGAAGAGCGGCTCGATTTATCGACGATCAAGTCATCTCCGATCGGCTTGCGTGGAAATCATTTCAAGACAATTTTCCACTTGGCAGTAATCTGTTATCTGTAAATGTAAAATTGCATTGTCAAGCTACGCATCGTCGACTCAAATCATGAGTCATTCAATGACTGAGCAAGAGAAATGTAGTGAAGCTTCGTTAAGTATTTCTTGGACTTTTGCTAAGCATATCTAATATATAAAAATCTCTCGTGTTTGTAGTTAAACTCCTTCGAAACGGCTTGACCGATTCTCATGAAATTTTGAGTGCATATTGGGTAGGTCTGAGAATCAGACAACATCTATTTTTCATCCCCCTAAATGTTAAGGGTCCACGCCAAAAATTTTTTTTAATTTTTTTGATATTTTTTTTTAAATTTGTTTGATTATGAGTCAGCATTAAAAAATACATGCAACTTCAAATTCTCCCCCATCTACGATCAACAGTTACTTTTCTATTGCGATTTTAATATCGGCAATACAACGTTTGCTGGGTCAGCTAGTATACATATAAAACAATTCACCGATCCTGACATAGTTTAGGAATGCATGCTTGAGGCAGACAATGTTTTGTTTGAGAACAGAAAAGATGTTGTGGAAACTATTCGACGGATTCCGTTATTTGCGAGTACTAACACAAGAAACACACACGTTTTCGCAGAAGAAAATCATTGTGATGTGAAACGGCAGTTAAATAATTCTGACTATTACGCCTTGGCTTTGAATGAATCATGTGATATCACTGATAAAGCACAATTGGTTATTTTTGTATGTTAATTGAACAAAATGAGATAAATTTTTGTTGAGGAGCTATCAATTATTTTGCCGTTAATAGGAAGACCCAAGGAGAAGACATGATGGACGCAGTGATGGATTATATAGTTAAAAGTGAGTTAGACTTAAAAAGTTTTTATCAGTACCGACCAACTACCGATGGTGCACCAGCGATGGCGGGGGCTGATAAAGGACTAGTTCACCTATTGAGAGCCAGTGCAAGATGTATTAAAAATTTGATTACTCACCATTGTATCACTCATCATACTTTGATTTGCTGCAAACTTGTTGTCGTACATTGTGTGTATTCTACCGCATTTATCACGGGGAGTGTTCCGAAGAGCTGTTTAACCTGATTCCTGCCGCCGAATTCCACCTTCGCACGACACGCCACAAGTTAGGATATCATCCCCACCATCTGGATGTGTGGCGGTCCTCCAAAGTGCGGTTTTCAAGGAGCTTTCTTCCTCGTACTACAACGCTGTGGAATGAACTTCCTTGTGCGGTGATTCCGGGACGATACGACATGGGTACCTTCAAAAAAAGCGCGTACACCTTCCTTAAAAGCCGGCAACGCTCTTTTGATTCCTCTGGTGTTGCAAGAGAATGTGGGCGGCGCGGCGGTGATGACTTAACACCAGGTGACCGAGGTACGCTCGTTTGTCCTCCTATTCCATAAAAAAAACTTAATCTTAATCTCGAGAGAACAATGCAAGAAGATATAAAAATTATACATTTTCTTCGAGCAAAATCTGAACTGAAACATCGTGAATTGAAAATATTTCTTGACGAAGTGGATGGATGGATGTTTCATATTATTTTATGTTCTCACTCTCATGACCTTCCAGTTTGTTACTATTACAAAAAAGATCTGAGCAGAGTATTCATTATAATTCAATTTTAGGTATATAGTAGTATCAAAAATAATTCTAAAGGCATCAATTTAAGAAAATAAATACCTTTTATGCCTTTTTATGTTCCTGTTCGCATTACACCAGATATATGTGCGTAAGGTTATCAGAAGATGGTATTTGTTAGTAGTAAGGTAACAATACCAACTGTATAGTTTTGCCAATGACGTTCTATACATACATAAATCGTGATTGCGTTTTGCACAAAATATATACTTGTCAATATTTCAGTCAAGTAATGTATGTTTAGCAATTTCGATGTCTTCGCTGTGATTTTATCTTATATCTCAAAGAAAAAATTCTAACGGATTTCATTTTGAAAAAAAAAAAGTAACCGATTGTGTTTTACGTGGTCTGTACGGTTCCGTACAAGAACTTATGCAGTCTAATACGGTTTTTCCTACCATACGGGTCACCTGATGTTAAGTGATCACCGCCGCCCATATTCTCTTGAAACGCTAGAGGAATCACAGGAGCGTTGCCGTATTTTAAGGAAGGTGGCGCTTTATTAAATATAACCATGTCGCATTGTCCTGGAACCACCGCGCAAAACCAGAATAGCAGTGATTGTCTTATAATAAGTGTGTATGTTTGTATACACACACAAACACATGCTCGTCGGTCATTTCAAGATACATCAATACGGCAGTTATATGTTTGTATATAGTACTAGCGATAGATAAACTAACACATCTTTTGTAGAACATCTAAGACCATAAAAGGTCAGGGCAGCCGCGTATTGTTACAACTAAAACGACTGTTAATTTAAAACAAAAATAATATCGCGAGAAATTATGACTCCCGCTTAAAACTGCACCTGACCTCAATGCACGAATTACCCAAGCATTGTTGGAAGACAACGTTCCGGACTATATAAGAGCTGAAGATCGGCCCCCGCCTAGCTCAGACCTGATCCTCTCGGACTACAAGTTATGGTCAAAAACGCCGACATCAAGTTGCTTAAGAAAACTCTAGAACAAGTTGCGATTAATTTCCCATGGACAGTGCGTAAAACCATAGATAGATTCATGGTTAGACAGATTAAAGACGTACATAAAAGCCAAAGGAAGTGAAGGAAGGATCGTCCATGAGATGGACTGACCAAACCGTTCCAAATTGATTAAAATAATAATTAATAAATAAAATAAAATAAAAATAATCACAAATTTAAGACCGTAAATTATTAATACTAAAATATGTTTTCACAAAAATATTTAACAACATACAAATTAATCCACACTCAAATAAAATTACATCGCGAGAATGTCCGCTGTTTTGCCGTCGTAGCAATAACGTAATCGTTGTAATATATCTCCAGTACAGAAACACGAGCAGTTCGAAATTGTAGACAAGATCGGAGCATTACAAGTCGAGGCGGTTGAGGAAACAAAGTACCAGCATTACTAAAAACGATCTGTTCGGACATGTTGATTAAATGACCCACGACACGTTATGGTGTACGAATACAATGTGTACGTGATCAATATAGTACAGTAACTATAGCCTATTTCATAGCTTCACTCATGATGACACCATTATTTAAGGATTATGGCGAAGGTTTATATTATAAGTTATTAATAAACAACAGTTTAGTTTTAATATTGATTTCAAAGCAATAATGGCTTTCCATGTTCGTATTTAATAAACGCACCGAGTTTATGTTAAAAAGCTGTGATTAATTAATAAAATAACATTAAATAAATAAAATAATTGAGTGCTTCAATAATATATTGCGTTAAAAACTATGTGTGAGGTTTACTCTTCAAAGTTTTATTTACTGTTTTTATTTTATTACATTTTAAAATCAATAGGGTTTCTAATATTTACACACAACAAAATTATAAAATATCATTCCGTCGACGTTTTCCCGAGGTAGGTAATGTTTCGTAAATATTGATAATTCTATGATATACAATGAAGGAAGTCGCGGAATTGCTCAACATAAAAAATGCTTTAAAGTCCTTTGTCATAACTTACGGGTCTTCAATGGATCGTAGGGATTTTATTATTAACAATGGAATCACAAGCATCGCCACATTATTCAAAAACACATTAATCATTTTTGTATTCTATGCATTAGCTGTTTTTTTCTAAACTGTGTCATGTGTAGCGCCCTCGTAGCCCCGCGCTACGAGGACGCATAGGGCGGGGACTACGGGCGGGCGGACCGTAGTGTTGCCATACTAAAAACTCTATTTTACCGCACATTCCCTGTCATAGATAAGATTTTTAATCAATTTCGCTACAAACAAAAATACCGTTAATAGGATTTTAGTTTCTTAAGTCCAGAAGCATATACAGTATGTATCTACATTTGGTAACAATGGCGTAATATTTTTACTATTGGGCGATCAAATGATGATCACCCTCTTCCGTAAGCGTTTGAAAGAAATATTAGTTACGTTATAAATTTGGTGTAAGAATAAATCATATTAAAATAAATTTAAATAAATCCTTTCAAATCATGATTGCGCTATTCATTAACATTTTACAGAATCTATTACATGCTCGCTTAAATGCCTCCGCTTGTGGCGGCGACGAAGGCGCGGGTCTTTCCCTTCCCTAAAATATGGTGGAGGGAGGCAAAGCCTGGTCCATGCGTCATGCTCGTGAACGGGTGCTACTCTTGGTGGCTGGATGATATTTTAAAAGGCATAAAAAGGCATTTATTTTCTCAAAATTGATTCCTTTAGAATTCTTTTTGGTGTCATTTCTAATATACTAGATACTACTACCGCTTCGGAAACAAATGGCGCTCTGAGAGAGAAGAAACGGCGCAAGAAACTCTCCCAGCATTATTTTTTTGCGCTCTTTTCAATAAAAATATACAATATTGTACAGTCATTTCTATCGCTATAAAATAATCACAATCTAGCCCCAGGCTGTCCATCATTTAGATATTCAGCAGTGGAGTAATAGGATTTACGACAGAGCCATTTTTTCATAAAACATTTAAATTTATTTATAGATAATGCCTGAACAGTGGCTGGGACTTTATTGTAGAAGTCATTTACCCTTAAAGCTATTATGTATCTTATGTATTGTTACCGGGAGGTCTGCTTGGTGTGTTTTTTTTATTATTTTTTCCTTTAAAATTAAAGTTATTATATATTTTATTTTATGAAATACTCACATAATGCCTCTATTTATTTACGGTAAGTGTGGATTGATGCATCTACTGTACTCAATAACTCTTGTGTTTATAAGTATTAATTTACTTTTTCTTTTCTTTTTTGACTTACTCGTATAAGCCTTTCAGTTTTTGACATTTGAGTATTTTTGTTACGTCGCTTTGCATATATTGTAATTGAAATGATTTTTAAAACAATTAATATGTAAATCTTGACATAAAAGAGTGGCAATGAGTTTCTAGCTACTTCTTCTCATTAGCTCAACCCTTCACGAAGTAGGGGTATATTCAATAAGAAAAAATATTTTTATTTTTTGACATTCTCAAGTGTCATTTCCGTGACCTACATGAATAAAGTGCTTTAGAATTTGAATTTGTTTATAATTACTACTAAATGAATGTTCTTACAGAATACAGGCTCTACAGTAGAAGACAACATTTAAACATATTTATAAATAATCTGAATAAAGTTCAGGTGATTTATTAATAAGCTGAATCTGTAACTGATGCTGTCACCCACGGCATTATTTACAGTTTATATAATATAAAAACCCAGGATTAATTCAGAGATTAATAACCAATAGATATCAAATGGGATATCTTATAAATATGTAGTGGCTAGTTTATCATTATTAATTGTTGTAAGAAAAGGTATTATATTCATTATTATAATTTTACACATTTATATAAACCACAGTAAAATTAAATTAGTAGATTATCTTCTATCTTCTATAATCCAGGATTATTTTTTCCTCACTTATCATTGCGAAATAATTTGCAATAAATTGGGCAGAATTCCACGAGTTGTGAACCCGTATCGACTACGGCAGTGCATTCGCCACCGTCGCGGGGCAACCACGTGCCCGGCTAAACTCGAACAACTCATTAACAAAGTAATTTATTTTTACAACCATTACCACCACATTAATTTATAAAATTCAATCAAATGTATACAAATGGTTGAAATTTTTGTATTGATTAATTACAATGAATGTATTTTCAATCGGTTTTACATTTCATAAGTTCGATTCAATTCAACTGTAGCTACACGTTTAAGGGATTGATTTTTTGTGGCCGGCTAGTGGCTGCGATGCGGGTTTTCTGAATCGGAAAATTTTGGGTTGAATTCATCATGTTTTACATTTTGACGCAAATATGTTTTATCTAATATTTTTATTGAAGTTGAAATGCATTCACATTTTTTAAGTTTAGCTTCCATAAAATACACAATAATTAATGACGTGTGCATTGCCAGTTAACTGGTAGGATGCTCTGATGCTAAACAAAGAGCCTGATTGACCTTAAAATACAAATACAAAAATTATTTTGAAATTATGTTTATTTTTAAAATGATATAAGATAGTGTTATATTATATTATATTCATATTATTTGCAATAACAAAAGATTTGCGATTTTTGTTAATCTGGCATTTGTGGAATCTTAATAATAATGAGATAACTTTAACTTTAAAACCGAGCTAGGAAATAATCAAATAATTTAAAGTTAATATATAACCGCTATAAACATGAAATCGGTTAGGTTGATTCGGCTGATTGAAGAAAAAAACTATCGCGAATGTATGTGAGGAACAGGAGAGATTGACAGTGACAATGCGCCACGAAACGAAATTGCGTAGAGTTAAAAGCGCCAAAAGTACTATCTAGGGGGTTGTGCACAAATACTGGCGATCTTGAAGAAGCGAAGGAGGACTCTTGAGTACTCGGTAACATCTTTTAAGTATTTCGTACTAAGAGCTCATTCACACAGTATCCGTAATTGACGATACGTCATCATCGACGTACGTTCACATTGCGTTATCAAGTTTTTTTGCAATTCCACAAAATAGTTGAATAGATGTTATACATGGTTCGTGATTTAGAGTTGGTCCTGAAACATCTAGTAGTAGGTAGTAGTATCATCTTGAAGTAGGCTAGCGCAGCGGGAAACGGCGCAAGCTCATGAGGAGATCCGTCAGCTACCGTTAAATGAGCCACAAATTTGACCGTCAAAAATGCTCAGCGAATTAATTTCTGTTCAGAATTTCTTCTACTTGAGGATAAGCGTTAATCACCAAAATAACATAATTTGCTGTGTCTTTGTTTTTAATTACAATCCCTCTTCTCAGTGTATCACACAATATCTTAAAACTGAGTCTTATAAGTTTCGCCAATCTTTAAGTCTCTTGGATAAAGATAATAAAGAGATCACCTCATAATAGTCTGCTAACTTAAATCATTGCTAATTCTCACTGTGTCTTCTTCTATTGACCTAAGTTAGAATGAGAAAAAACACTCCTTAGCGGCTGTTTTAAGTAAGCGGACCATTATGAATAAGGGGGATAGTAACTACTTCACGCCGGGCCAAAAAGTAGTGCTTAATGTAAGCATTGCTTTTATATCTGGTCTTATGCACCGCCGTTTAAAACTAACCATTGGACGGCGTGCACCCGCAGGGCTGTTTGAATTGTCGGGGATCCAGTACTCTGAGAACGGATCCATCGCTTGGTCTTATGCGTAGACATCGCTGCAAAGTAAAAAAAACTTTATTCAAATAGAGATGCTAAGTGCTTTTGAATAGTCACTTAAATTACTGAATGTTCCAGAAATAGTGGAGCTCGTGAGAAGAATATACAAGAAACTCAACGGCCTCTCTTCAATGAGTATTTTACAATTATTGTAATACATATAACAAATTAGTTTGTAAGGTACCGATATAATATGAATCGTATTCAAAGTTACAATGCGTATTAAATATCAGTGCACCACGGAGAGTGTTCTGAGAGCATCTGTGCTGCCGTTAAATTTGAACATCACAGGAAACAGTCTCAAATATCAACCCATCTGAATGCTTGGGGGTCGTTCACTGTGCTTGCCATTCTTGAGGTACAAAATAAAATCCCGTTGCTCCCTTTTATATGTGCTATAGAAAACTCTATAAGTTCTTCATTTTCATTTCATTCATTCACCAGTGGGAGGCTCCTCTGCACAGGAAATCGACTAGATTATGGTTACCACAATGGTGAAGCAGTATTGTGTAAGCATTACAGTGTTTCGGTCTGAAGGTCATAGCTAGTGCTATGTCTCAAGGTGACGAGACGAGCGCAATTGTAGTGCCACTCAGAATTTTTGGCTTTTTTAAGAATTCTGAGCGGCACTGCATTGTAATAGGTAGGGCGTATCAATTACCATCAGCTGAATTTTTTTATTATAACATTTTCATTAATAAAATTAGAAAAAAAAATCTGTTTGGACTTTCTTAATAAATAATACAGATATGTTTTAAGAGTTACCCTTATTACAGGTGCAAATTGAAACCAAACTGCTCAAAATATATATAATTGCCAATCCCTTAAGAAATGTGTCTCTGCAGAACTGTGCCTTTAAGTTTTTACAAAGCTGCTCTGGTTCGGTGCCCGCAGTGGTTATTTGAATGTATGTATGTATGTATCTTATTTAATGTTTTAACCGACTTCAAAAAAGGAGGAGGTTCTCAATTCGTCTGTATGTTTTTTTTAATGTTTGTTACCTCAAGACTTTCGACTTGGTGAACTGATCACATTGGTGACAGATCTGACAATGGCATCCATGAGAAAAACCATAAAAAGTCTTAAATTTGCTATACATACGTATAGCAAAGTGGATGATAAATGTACGAATAACTCAATATCGCGCAAACCGATTTCGATGATTCTTTTTTTATTGGAAAGGATATATATACTTCAAAGATAGTTTGGTTAGGTTCTGATTACGGAATCCATGACAAAGTAACGGAACTCTTCTATTCTTACGAGCAAATACACGATACTCGGCCGAATCTTTTTATGCTATCCGGATATTTAAGTCATCGACCATACTAGTAATGGTGCGATCTGTGGCAGAATTTCTAACTGTCTGTAATCAAATTTTGTTGAATAATTTTGTATATCTACACATATTTATATAAATTGTTAGTAAGTGTACTTCAAATTCACTAAAAATATAAAAATAAAAAATATTTTAACAAAAATACAACCGACTTCAAAAACACTATTCCAAAACAATAGATATAATATGCACTTAAAAGTATAAAAATAATTGCGCATTTTTATACAATCTAATTAATTAATCTAATTCTAGTTACGATTACTGTGATTTTTGGAGTCGGTGTCATCCAAGATAGGTTTGTGACTACATACATAGTTATAGGTGAGATGTGCTTGAGTCGTAAGGAGGCAAGAGGCGAGAGCGGGTCGCGGCGGAAGGATGTCGGTCTTAAGAATGAGTTAAACAATCAAAATTTAAATTTCAGTATATTATACCCAAACGCTGGAGCAGATGGTGTGTAATATTATAATAAAAATATGTTTTAATGTCAGATAGTGAAATGGTTAGGTAATATTTGGCTCGGGGGATATCTAGTTGTTAAAGTGTTGAGTAATATAAAACAAGTTTTGATACTTGATTAACAAAGTGCTGAGTGGTTCGTTGACGGTGGCTTTGTATCGCTATTGTGAAGGAACCTTGGCTTACATTGTATCCACTGCTACAGATGCTTTACACTCTCACATACTAAATGTAAGGTCATTATGTACCGGTCAAGTTACAGTTGACGAAACGTGCGAGGGACCCGTACCGTAATATTTATTTAATTGGTTGGAATACCCAATGAAAAGTGAAGAAGTATGTACATACAACCATCTGTTACAGTCGTGTTTAAGTCACAGGTATGTGGAGATAAGTAAGTCATAAAAATATATTTATTTTCTCAAAATAGATTTAATGATTAACAAATGGCACTCTGAGAGAGAAGAAGCGGAGCAAGAAACTCTCCCAGCATTCTTTTTTGCGCTCTTTTTAATAAAATATACAATATGGTACTGTCATTACTATTGCTATAAAATCATCATTATCTAGTCCCAGGCCGCCTTAGACTTCGATATCTAGCTGTGCATTTACGACAAAGCTATTTTTTAATAAAACATTTAAATTTATTTATAGATAAAGCCTCACTGTGACTGGGAATTTATTATAAAAGTGTATACATTCAAATAAGATTAAGATATAATAAGACAGTAAATAGTGGAGATATGTTGGAGGTTCGGCTATTGAAATGATAAGTCTGACTGAGCTTATAAGAGTTATATAGTAGTGGGAGAGATGAATGTGTGTGCATATGTATATATAGGTATAATCATAATGGTCCGCTAACCTTAAACAGCCGCTTAGGAGTGTTTTTTCTCATTCTGACTCAGGTCAATAGATGAAGACAGAGTGAGAATTAGCAATGCTTTAAGTTAGCAGACTATTATGAATAAGGGGGTAATTGTACACTCAATATTTACTTTAGGATGCCGTCCATTGACCGGAAAAATTCAGAGCTACTCGCCAAACTATAAGATGGGTGGCCTCCTTCTACAGTGACGAGTCACGTTCCTAGTCATCAGCATATCACTGAACTAAGTAATTCTTTATACCTTATCTTTCTTCTCTTAATTTATTTGATGTTAAATTTTACTGATGATTAAAGAAACACTACAAAACAAAGCGTCACGGGGTGATACGTCACTAACGGTAATATAATGTCTTAAATTTACGCGAGAATCAAATGATGCGATCAAACAGTTTTATGAATAAAAAAATTTTAACAAAAAAAAAACATCTGACTTCAAAAACACTATTCCAAAACAATAGATATAATTTTTTTTATTTTTTTATTTTTTGTGTATTTGAAGTACACTAACCAACAATTTGTCTAAATATGTGTAGATATACTAAATTTTTCAATGCTGCAATGAAAAATCTAAAAATAAATGTAAATTTATCATCCACATACGTGTAGCAAATTTAAGACTTTTATGGTTTTCTGGATGCCATTGTCAGATCTGGACCATTACAATAGGACCACACGGGAAGCACCAGCTTTCAAATAAAAAAAGAATTATCAAAATCGGTTCACCTAGTCGAATGTTTTCGGGTAACAAACATAAAAAATACCGATTAATTGAGAACCTCCTCCTTTTTGAAGTCGGTTCAAAAGCGTTTAATTATAACTGAAATTAAACAACCATAAAACCCCTACATTTTCTTAAACTTTAAACATTGTAATCGCGGGCGACTGTCCCGTCTAATTAAACTCACTTAAATCTGACGAAATACTTAATGTTAAATTCTTTGTGTTAAGCTTTCAAAAAGGACTTCATTTGAAAGTTATTAAAAACTATTTAAGAAACATAGCCTGTAATACTTACAAAGCCTTCAGGGACTTCATATTGTAATAATTTGTCGTTTAATATTAAATAACCGGTTAGGTACTCTCCCACGAAGGGTTACTATAAGATATAACACCTATACACATAAACGTAGGGTAGGGTTTTTTTACATTTAAGTCGGTTTGATTCCCAGACGAGGAAGGAAATTTTTAGAAAATCCTTGAATGCAGAATTACTAACTTTTAAAAATAACATCAAGTCTTCTTTCAGTAAAATATATCTCCCTATCTACGATATTTAAGGTAGTTTCCCTTCATGTCCCATAACTTTGGGACACCCTGTATAATATATTCTGGTTATAATCTTATATCTTTAAACGAGCAATTCTTGTATATATATATATCTGAATCTCGGAAACGGCTCCAACGATTTTCATAAAATTAAGTATGCAGGGGATTTCGGGGGTGATAAATCGATCTAGCTAGGTTTCAATTTAAAAAAAATGGTTTTATCCATGTTTGATTGAGAAACAGCTACAATAACATTAGAATACAAAGGTAAATTTCGCCACTATATACAAGACTATTATAGCTCAGATGGGACATTAGGTGATCCGGAAAGCAGAAGACCCCGGTTCGAATCCAGATGTCCTATTAGTTTTTTTTTTGTTCAAGTTTTGTACATTCTTAAAAATCCGAGCAAGGCTCGGTCGTCCGGATATTTATTAATTATAATAACAGCAATGTTAATACACTCTCTGTTAAAACTTCTGCTGTTTAACTGTTTATTTATTTATTGCCTCAACAGAATGAGTACCAATACAATTGATTTATAAATAACACAAATATTTTTTCGGTGTCCGCCAATTATTTGTTACATCATTTTACATATTATATTGTAATTGAAATGATTTGTAAATCGATGGAAATGTAAATCTTGATATAAAAGAGTGACAATGAGTTTCTTGCTACTTCTTCTCATTAAATCAACCGTTTACGAAGCAGCGGTACATTCAATAAGAAAAATATTTTTTTGACATTCATAAGTGTCATTTCCGTGACCTACATGAATAAAGTGATTTTGATTTGATTTGATTTGATTTGATTTGATTTGATTTGATATAGGTGCACTTTGAAATCAAATTTTGAAACAGACGTTCAGCAAATTAATATTAATACATTATTTTAAAAAAATCGAATTTTATCTGTATGAGATGAGAGACGTCTGGATTGGCACTAGAGTACTAGTTAGTGCAGTAGAGTTCCCATTGTTAGTCCCAAACTCATAGTATTTTTATTTAAATTCTTAAATTCTGAAATCGCATGTGTGTCTGTCTGCTCGTAGCGCGTCTCACTTGCGATAGTAAATGCCGGTCGTGACCGAAGATTGTGAAAATATGGTGAACGCAGTAGAAATGACAGCGTGTGTAGTGAATGTGTATGTGGAGTTAATTTGAGAGGAACATTAAAAAAAGTGTACCTAGTTAGAAAACAGTTGCTTGCGGTGGCATCGTGTACCGGGCCGTCTCCTTCCCTCAGATATGTGCGAAGGGAACGATGGCTGATCTATGCGACAATTCGTGAATGAGTGCTGCTTGTGGTGCCAAGCCGATCTTTTCTAGTTAATAAATTATTGTTTTTTTCATGGGATTAGTAATTAGTATTTATGATAGTAATCACGATTCACGACCATCATGTTCAAGGAGCAGTCTCACACAAACAATGAATTTTGAGCTCTATGAGTTGATGCATCCTATATACGATAATTTATATTTATACAGTTTTTTTTACTTGTTATTAAATAACTGATATTTAAAATGCGTTTTAGCTTTTGAACATGGCTCATACATTGCATGCAGCATCTGACTAACTAATTGTAACATACTCATTGTTATAAAAGAGTGGCCATTGAGTTTCTTGCAGGTTCTTGTCACGAATTCTACTTTCTTGAACAATTCAGTAATTCAAATTAAATATTTATAATAACGATTTAAAAGCGCTTAGTTATTAAACTTTATTCCTATTTGAATAAAGTTTATTTGACTTTGAAGTAGTTGAATTCTTTTTGACAGTCATAGAGACTGCTTATTAGCAGATTTCACTAAAAAAAAGTACAAATCACTATTGTTTTTTTTTTATGGAATAGGAGGACAAACGAGCGTACGGGTCACCTGTTGTTAAGTGATTACCGCCGCCCACAATCTCTTGCAACACCAGAGGAATCACAGCAGCGTTGTCGGCCTTTAAGGAAGGTGTACGCGCTTTTTTTGAAGGTACCCATGTCGTATCGTCCCGGAAACACCGCACAAGGAAGTTCATTCCACAGCTTCCAAAGCAATATCTCATGGTAGCTGGATATAGTCCAGGTTATTTCGTTTTCCAGTACTTCAATTGAGACTAGCGTCAGTAATACATTATTCGGAACAGTTCTCTAAGTCTTTGGAGTGTCAGTTATATGACGTTAGTGCTTCAATCAGCCAACACAGAATACAGTCTAGTTCCGTGAATTTGGAGCAAAGTAAACAGCGCCATGGCGCTCGTACGAACTTGTAATTAGCTTTACAGTTCACATAATTTATCTAGAACAGCTACGTCTTACTAATTGCCTTGTGTGTTCGCTGATATATCAGACGCAAGCCTTCTAATGTCGGCTTGTTCGTTGAAATCCTGGGTGCACATATAATTTACGGTTTACAAAACTTTGTGTTCTACGTCGGAAAAAAATACTATAAGTATTAAGTATTATTTATGTTATATATCATGCCAATAATGAAGTTTGGAAGCATAGGTACAAATGTTTTTCGTTTTTCTACACAGTTTTATCTATAGTAAAAATGTCAATGACGTAAAAAGCAAATAAAAAAAAAATTTCAAAAAAAAAACTGACTTCAAAAACACTACTCCAAAACAATAGATATAATATGCACTAAAAAGTATAAAAATAATTTCGTATTTTTATACAATCTAATTAATAAGATTAATAATTTAGAAATATAATATATATATATATGTAAAACAAATCTTATAACTATATTTACAATACTACGACTACATAAAATTAAAACTATCATTACGTGGAAGCGTACCAAGAATACTGGCAGCATTACCGCGTTGGATAGCAAGGCTGATCCGTTGACCGAAATAGCTGCCAGCGCTTGGGTTTCCAGTAGCCTTATTGAGGCGCGAAGATAGTATTTTGAACATTCTCCGCGCCTCTGGGCCCCACGGGCCAAGTGTCTCGACACCAAACGGCACAAAGATGTATGACTTACTGAGACCAACATATTTGCGACGCTTGCTGTCTTCGGCAGTCGAAGCAGCAGCCCCAGCACCAACTGACGTAACTTGGACATGAGAAGGAGCCAGAGTGTCGACGCAAGTAACGTCCCACACCAGAGCCCTTCCCCGTGCCCAAGCCACCAGCGTCATTCTATCAGGACGCTTGCCATCGCGACGGGTAATACCATTTGGCTCTAAAACAGCTGGTATATTAAGAGCGGCAAATGCCCTGCGGATGACTTCATTAATGCTGGCGTGACGACTGATACGGCCTGCCGATTTTAGGCAGGATAACCCGTGGCGTCCAAGAGCATCTACCTGAACGCCACATCTACATTGATGTGGTTCATTCAGTTTTATACCTAGCCGGAGTGATACGCATATTGACAATGTCATATTGTCAAGTATCGTTCCAATCGGCGCAGAAGGCAAGGCTTGTAACCAATTAATTAATAAATCTTATTCTAGTTACGATTATTGTTATTTTTGGAATCGGTGTCCTACCGCCGCGATCCGCTCTCGCCCTCTCTCCTCGTCACGACTCAGCTATAACTACATAGTTATAGCTGAGATGTGTCCAAGATAGATTTGTAACTACATACTGTATGTGTAGTTACAAACCTATTTTGGATGACACTGATTCCAAAAATTACAATAATCGTAACTAGAATTAGATTAATTAATTAGATTGTATAAAAATCCGCAATTATTTTTATACTTTTTAGTGCATATTATATTCTATTGTTTTGGAATAGTGTTTTTGAAGTCGGTTGTTTTTTTGTTAAAATATTTATTTTTGATTTTTAGTGAATTTGAAGTACATTAACTAAAAATTTATCTAAATATGTGTAGATTGAAAGTTGACTAAGAATTGAAAATTGAAAAAAAATTGAAATTGAAAGAGTTCCGTTACTTTGTCATGGATTCCGTAATAATAACCTAACCAAACTCTCACCCAAATATCTTTGAAATATATCTTTTCCAATAAAAAAATTTCTACTAATTCACTTTGCTATACGATATATTAAATTTGATATACATAAATTTAAGACTTTTATGGTTTTCTCATGGATATCATCGTCAGATCTGGACCAAATTACAATGGGACCACACGGGAAGCACCAGCTTTCAAATAAAAAAAGAATTATCAAAATCGATTCACCCAGTCGAAAGTTTTGAGGTAACAAACATAAAAAATAAATAAAAATACCGACGAATTGAGAACCTCCTCCTTTTTTGAAGTTGGTTAAATAATAAATAACAATAATATATAATTTAATTTCAGTAAAAGAATTTTATAAATTGTTAGTAAAATGTCGTTAATAATTATGTTAGAATATAATTAAACAGGCACATAAAGCCGCATAAATGCCTTTATAATTGGCGCATCACAATGACTAGCAATGGGTTGCAGAATGATGTTAGGGTTACCCCGCAACCTCTACAGCAATGACGCGGTTCTTTTGCGTTGGATGGCATGGAAGCCGTCCACCCTCACATCCGCGAACATTGCCGAAGCACTGCAAAAGCGGGGCAGCCCCAAAATCAACCTGATACCATTGTGGTACTGAACGCGCAAGGCACTAAGCGTTCTTTGAGTATATCTGACACACAAGCTGCTCGTATAGAAGGTTTGACAATATGCTTTGAAAATCGTTATCTTAACCTTACTGCTACATCGAGAAAACCTGCAAGATAAAGTATTTGTACCCAATTGTTCGTTGATGTCTGGTGTTGACAATGTCTTCAATAATCACCAAAATACTCATACGATCTTGTTACCTGCTTGACGATACCTAAATGCCTTATATGATATAACAAAAATTTCAACCTAACAAAAGTACCAAATATGCAAGGCTTTTTTGTTTTACGATACATTTGGAACTCTCTTACAGATAATTTATTTACACAACTAATTTTTATATACTGAATAATTTAAATGTAGACTGTGATGACTATGACAATAATATAAGTGATACTTAGTGTAAGATGTAACCTAGAGAAGTGAACGGACAGCACGTTATACACAATAGTGATGTAACATTGAGTGAAAGTGTGGTTTTGTGCGCGTTCCGAACCTGTGAACACTCGAACGCGTCGCGCGCTGTCTAATAGTATTGTTGCCAATAATTGTGTACAAACCGCTGTAAGAGATAAGAGTTTTTAGTGAAATTTACAAAAAGTTTTTGCTGTTTCGTGGTTGTGTTGGCGGGCAATCCGCCCCCGGCGAGCGGCCAATGACGGCGCGGTCTACGCCCCCGGTCGGGATGTCACAACTACACACTGGGATACTTCTTATACTGAGCGTTGGTAAGTCATTAGTTTCAATTTTAAGTTTCCTTGGTCCGCCCATGTAGAGAAAACTTAGCCTGTAGCTTCTGAGACATAGCGTGTTATATTGGTAGATAAGACGCCGGCTTTCAGATGTTGTAACGTAATGATAGAGCACTGCCTGACTCTAATAATGCAACAAAGGCGTTTTTTATGTGATCGACATCACACGATATAGAGTGCATATCAATAATCACTCATTGTATTTTAATTATTTAATTTCATGATCTTTTCAGAGAGGCCTCAATAGAAATAATGAATGAGATCCCCAGTCCCCACACGACAGTAACATTCAACATTACAGTAATCATAATATTTATTATATCATTGTTGTGTCATCTACAACAGCACCATTATAACCTATTCAATTTATATTTCTCGATTTTTTCAGTTAATATATCTTTATCGCCGGAACTTAAATCTGTAATCTGACTTGACGACCCTGTTCACTATGATTTAAAGAAAAGTCATTTTTTTAAATAAATTTTAAATTTATTTTATTGTCGACAAATGTCAATTTTCAAGCATGACGTCATTGTTCGCACAAAAATGGCAGACGTTTTAAGTGTTCGCGTCCGCATCGGTTAGTTAACATTTTTTATTGTTATTAATTATTTTTTATAAGTACTTTTGAGTTACTTTTTCTGAATTTTATATTTTTTTATAATTAATTAGCAATATTACCATCGAAAAAAATTTTATATATATATTGAGCACGGTGGGTCGCTGCCGAAGTTTTAATTGAAACGAATTGAATCTATAAAATCGGAGTATTTAAAAGAGAATCAAATTCAAAACCTCATCATCTCTCAAAAAATAAATAGGAACAGGTGCCTGTGTTCCAAAAGGTATTGATAACGTGATAAGCCTTTCTGTTATATGGTGATTCTGTTACCGCAGACGTGAGCCTACAAAAAAGCATTGACATTTTAACTTTCATCATTGAAAGTTGATATAAGATGTGTGTGAAATCAATGTATCTAATAGAATGCCACTAATTTGTTGCATCATTTTACATTTTACATATTGTATTGTAATTGAAATGATCTGTAAATCTTGACATAAAAGAGTGGCGATGAGTTTCTTGCTTCTTCTCATTAGCTCAACCCTTTACGAAGTAGCGGTAGATTCAATAAGAAACATATTTTTTTTCGACATTCATAAGTGTCATTTTCGTGACCTACTTGAATAAACTGATTTTGATTTGATTTGATTTTGATTTGAATTACCGTCACCGGCGGCCTCGCTCTTGACCACACCTGTGACCTCGTACCATAAACCTCAATGCGTCTGTCGTTTATCAACACAAGATTGCTATAATAATAATTAAGAGAGCTATTCCTGGAAGTTCCATAATAATTATCAACTTTCGGTGTACACACTTTGATCTTCAAACGCCGAGACTATTATGTAAGTTGTGGTAACACTTACCTATCATGTTTCAAATAGGTTTAGTTAACCTTTCTTTAATGAGATAGTAAGTTTTGATGAAGGTACCCTCTCTAATGTTCTTTAGCCTTAAACTTAAATATTATAAAATGCAAAGTGAACGAGAAAGCTATGCTTTTTTATTTCTATCGTGGTCATGTCGGCAGAGGCAGCTTTATCATATTTTCTGTCGCTGCTTCTTTCACATAAATATTTAATTGACATTTCAATACAAGAGATCCGTACAATCCAAACAAGACAATCCATACAACAAATTTAAACATGTAAAATGAACTGCATAAAAATTAAAAGAATTAATATTTTTTGTGTATAAAATCAATTATAATATATAGTCACTGTATATCGCCAGGTTCCTATAATAATCGAAGAGTCATAGTACAAAAACTACAAACCAATACTGGCCTACCAAACATTTTTATTCTCGGCGTTTCCCAATATTTTTTTCGGTCCTACTGCCTACGAATGTCCGTAGTATGTTAAGGTACCGACAGATCTCTATAAATTACTTTCACGTTTCGTTCCAAAAAATGTTTTTGTATGTTTAATTATAATTTTAAATAATAATAATTACAATTGTTTATTTTTATTTAAAATAATTATAAATTATTATAGTTTTCATCCTTCTATGTCAGTCATGGGTTTGATGGTGTTCGAAGTAAATCCATCGAACAGCATCATATTACAAATATTGCTTAGTAGATAAAAATATTTATTTACTTTAAAGCAATATTTGTAATATAATGCTGTTCGATGGATTTACTTCGAATAGATGGAAGGTGTCTTATCAAGGAGTCAATACTATCACAGGACGCGTTGTGAACATCTCAGCAAAACGCTTTTTAATAATGTATCTAGTACTTTCCAGCAAGGCCCTACAGTCTACACGGTCACAATATACGAACTACCCAACGTTGATAAGAAGTACACTCCTGGACTTTATAAAACGTGAACACTGGCCCTCGCCTAGTTCAGTTTTGAACCTCTTGCATTTTGTCTGTCTGACTTGCTCTAAACAACACGCCGAGATCGAGTCGCTTAAGAAAACTCTAGGACAAGCAGTGACTAAATTTCCCATAGAAACAACGTGTAAATTAATAGATATTTGGCCAGACAGATTAAAGGCCTGCATTGATGCCAAGGTAGTCATTTGCAATAGAATATTTATTTATATAGGTATTGCTAAGCCATAAAAAATATATTTTTATTTGTATCTAAACTTACGGCCAGACTAGGTCCTAGAAGTGCGGGATATCACTATAAAATAACAAAGTGTTTATCTGTAAAGGTGTATTGTTAAGTGCCCTTTGATTTTGATTTATTTCAGTAGCTACTATCATATTAGTTATCTATGTGAGCCTGACCTTCGCTAAGGTAATCTCGAAGGTGTTTACTGTACATAACCCGGTAACGTTCAAACTGCGCTAATGTACTGTCAAGAGCATACAAGTGGAACACCTAGACATTAATTTAATTCAATATTGACCAAAAGGTCGATAGTTAAGGGTGCTGACACACTGGTTTATATTGTTGATGAAGATATCGACGGTATACTGCACAAGAATGTGTGAAATCATTATTTTGCACAATTCTTTGAAAGTTTCTTTGTTTTTTCAAAAAATTCAAATCATTAATACTAACTAACCGATCAACATGAAATTTTGCCCACCCTTTGTCAGGGGTACAGAATAGGACTCCTGCTGAAGTTACATTTTCGGCGATGTTAATAAAGCTATGCAAGAAAAGATAATAATTTCAAAGGTTCTTGGAGTGGCATAAAATGAATTTGGAATCATTTTAAAAATACAAGATGCTCAATAATCAGTAATGCAATTTACCTCCGACATGAAAATATTTTTGTTTGCTTGTTTGAAAATAGAAAACGAATTTGGAATCAGTTTTAATCAAGGAGCCCGCGGGCCACAATTATTATCTCTGAAATCCTAAGATCTCATGATGATTTTTAACTTTCTCCTTTAATTTGAGATGCTAATGATGGTGAAGTTTGGATTTTATTATTGTTTTTAAACTAGCGAAATTTTAACATAGTTATTATTTTAACGGTTATTTGCGATACTGTAAATTGTGAACATTTTTTAAAGGATATTTCTGTGCGTATCGGGACAGTATGCATTTAGATCGAGCCACTCTCTTTAACTGTATTACGATTATAGATTGATTTATGACTTAATGTCCTGTATATCGACGATAAGAACCCAGTTGAAGTTTTTATTTGATGATACACGGAAGAGTTCCAGCGGGAGTCTTTTTTGAATTTCTTGGGATTCAAATTTTTGAAATATAATAGGATTTCAAATAATTATGCCTTAAACAACATTAACAGCCTTTATTTCTAACAGCATGCGGACGCCGTCCGATCTTTTATGGTCTTCGACAGAATCCTCTGTTGATGTCTATCTTTCAATAGTACGAAATCTACGAACGATGATGCCTAACTTGTGTGTCAAAAATAATCGACGGCTTCTTACCTACTATGTGTAATCACTGCAATTCCTTTAAAACCCCATTCGATTATTGTAATTTAATAATAAGCTCGGAAAATATTTCTGAAATAGCTGAAAATGATGAAAGTTTCTAACATAATAAACACGTTCCAAATTCGAAATAAAAAGGAAAAAAAAGATGTGGTGTCGTGGGACACCAGGTAGGAACGAAGTTCCTTCGGCTAATGTAGAATCGACACAATTTGTAAAAAAAAAATTTCAAACAGAGAACGTGGCGCCATCTTACATGCCGTAGTAAAGTTACGTGGTCATCGAATGGATGTTACCGCCATCTCTAGAAGGGTTTTTAAATTACGATACAGTTTAATGCAACCAAAATGTAAAGTTATATAAATGTATGGAACAATTGTAAAGTTGCTATCCATCTTAATTTTTTTAAGTTATATAATTACATCTATTACTTGATTGCCAATGACAAGATTGTCAACCCTGCTAAGATTTCTTGCACTCACATAATAAAGTCCATTAGTTTAGTTAGTCAAATACTACCTATTCCAAAACGAATGCCTCAGAGCTGAGAAGAACGAGCGCAACAAACTCAGCGGGCTTTTTTTTCTACATTAAAAAAGAAAACAAGAATTCAATGATCATCCTGTTTATAAATACGAACTGGCTTCAGCTTGACTAAAAGGTCGAAAGAGTTTTCAAAGTCCAGCCCAGAAAATATTGGTGCGATGGAAAACGAAACATCCTCTACCGCCATTCTGTAAACCCGCTAGAAAGAGAGAGAGAGAGAATTAAAATCCATAAATGTTACGAGAATAGTAATATAATAGCGCAGTTAAGGCGGAAAATTTAATGTAAATTTGTGCTGGGGAATGTTCTAACATCGTATTCGAATAAAGATTGACCCATATCCGAGTTGCGAGCTCATAAGTGTCACTAGTTTCTTTATTATGAGCGAAGCTGACTGGTTGTGTTGTAATTACTATTTGTGTTTGGGTCACTTGTATTGTATAAGGGCTTGTGGTGCAGTCGTGGGGCGGGTAGTCTCCAACCGTCATGCTCAGATGTTGCTTGGAGTGACTATTCCACTCTGCCATCGAGGGCTCTTGAACTCCGCCGTAACTAAGACTTCACGGTCCGTCCGTCTGTCAGCGACTGTATCTCATAAGGCGCAATAACTAAACGTACTATGTAACTATTAAAATTTTTGAGGTTATGAATCAAAACAAACTGGAACAAATTAATAAGTTTAGAATAGTAAAATAAACAAACATTAATAAAAAATATGTCAGCTTGTATAGCATATATTACGAACAGTCACGCAGTTTATATACGTCAATAGTTAGATAAAACCACTTAAAATAAAATAAAAAACATTCTAGAAACATGCATTCCTCCGAGTAAACTTTTTGTGATCTTTACAACTAATGTCAAACGCCGTCAAATGGCGTTATAATAATTTTTTTCCTGAATGATCCCGAAATGTGATCCTCTATTGCTTATTTTGATAACCAACTTACCTCGCTGTCCTATATATATCCCGTCTTACCCGGTGGGGTAAGACGGGAGGACGTAAGGTAAGGTGTTACCTTACCTAATTTTTATACGTACCAGAATAACACAAGTCTGTGATAATACCAATATAAAATTGTGTGTAATATGGCAGTAACTAATAAAGAAATAAAAAATTTAAATATAATAAAATAGTTAGACACCTTTGACAACACTTAGCAACATAATTTCGGTTTCATATCGGATGTCAGGTTTTGTTTACCGCATCACAAAAAAATAACTTGTATGGTCCTACTATCTAATGTGCTGCACCTGTCAAAATGACTGTTCCTCTTGAATTTCAATGGTATCGCTATATTATATACTTGAACTTTTTATCAATAAGACTAGTCGTAAATTAAAACTACTATATCCCTTTTAAGAAATTCCCTTGTATTTTTCAAAAAGCTCACATCTAAAATATACTCCAAACGAATTTTACCGCTCAAGTTGTTAGAAACACGTATGTTTGCCAAAATTCATTGTTTTATAACGTACATATGATATAGGTTATTAATTGATAGACATACATAACCTGAATCGAGGAAAATCACGACAACTTTGAAACACACAAATAATTAACAACCTTTACGTAATCATATTTTGTTTTGACCACGCACCAATTTATAATTTTATGATTTTCAAAGATGTTTTAAATTATTTCTTATGATTGCGATAAATAACGGGCATAGGTTTTGAGCTGAGTCACGGTTTGCTGTTAAAACGACAGCCCTTAGTGTTTTTTCATTAGATTAAATTTTCTTAAATGTACTGAAAATCACCAGTCATAATATTATTATGGTCTTTTTTGAAGCTGTCAACCATTGCGTAACTGTCTGTGAAACTGACGTAATTACGGAACAGGAAATATTAAGCCTATTAATTATTTTCTTGTTAGTTTCTCACGATGAAGCCATGTGTTTATCGTAAGTCTAACGTTCATATAAAACAATAACACAACTCAGAATATTGTTTGGTTGCGAGTAGATTGGCGAGGCTTTGTTCAAATCCCATAATCTGAGCAAGCAGGGCCTGAATACGCCTCAACACTTTCTTTGTTGCTAAATGTTTAACTATTTCATAAATGCAATAGGATTGTCGGTACATTTTTTATGATGGTAAGGGACGAGACGAGCAGGACGTTCAGCTGATGGTAATTGATACGGATTCTAGAGAAACCAAAAAATGACGAAGATATGAGATGTTAAGTCACATTTGCCCCGTTACGGCACCATTGAGACCGAAACACATTAATACAATGATAAACTGACGCGTGGACCATCCATCGCAACCTCTTACTATTAACATTCCAAAAGCGCCATGCGCCAAATATCAAGTTAGCATAATGTAACGAAATATAAGCTACGTGGCTCAGTGTTGCCAACTCGCGGCATATATAAATTGGTTCCCGCTCCGCGAGGGATGAATACAGATGAGAATCCAGCCTTATTGAAATATAACACATTAACTATAATTTGTTTTCGCTGAAACGAGGAGAGACTTGAGAAGTACACTTGTTACACTTACGTTCGAATTTTGTGAACAATATATTGAGCCACGGAAGATAATGTATGAAGTACTAGGTCATTGAATACAACAATAACAAATAACCAGCAGTTGTTCATATATTATTTATAAATAAATTCAAAGGTTTAATAATTAAATAAAAGGGGTAACATAATCATAGAATATCCACCGACCAGACAAGATAATGATTAGTTTTTTTTAAATGCAATACGAAAATTATTTCTGTACAAATTATGTTAATGAAGCGTTAGGCATTTATTAATTCACTCTTTTCAGAACATTGTTTATATCCTTTGCTGTGGTATTTTTTTTTTCATTTGACATTTACGGTTACTTAAATTAAAGATCATTTGCATACCAGTAACCTGGCTCCTTTGCACAGGATGCCAGCTATTTTATGGGTACCACAACGGCGCCCATTTCTGCCGTGAAGCAGTAATGTTTAAGCAGTACTGTGTTTCGGTCCGAAAGGCATTACTTTGAAATTACTGGGCAAATGAGACTTGAAATCTTATGTCTGAAGGTGACGAGCGCAGTTGTGGTGACGCTCAGAATTTTTGGGTATTTCAAGAATCCTGAGTGGCACTGTATTATAATGGCCAGGGCGTATCAATAACCATCAGTTGAACGTCCTGCTCGGCTCGATCATTACTTTCATAAAAAAACCTATCGAATTCCATAGATGTCACTTCATGGAACCAACAATACAATCCAGTAAGCACTGATTTAAGACATAACGCAAGATATTTCATTTGCACTGACTGATAGCGGTCCCTCAGTCGAAATTCCGTAACCAACTTATACAATTAGAAGGTGTCGTCGTTCCCTTCCCTATAATATGGTCGAGGGAGGCGATGGCTGGTCCATGCGTCATGCTCGTGAACGGGTGCTACTCGTGGTGCCTAGATGATCTTGTTACCGGGAGGTCTGCTTGATGTGTTTTTTTTATTATTATTTCCTTTAAAGTTAAAGTTATTATATATTTTATTTTATGAAATGCTCACATAATGCCTCTATTTATTTACGGTATGTGTGGATTGCTGCATTTACTATATTCAGTAACTCTTGTGGTTATAAGTATTAATTTACACTTTTTTTTTTGACTTACTTTCAGTTTTTGACATTTGAGGATTTTTCTTGCGCCACTTTGCATATATTGTAATTGAAATGGTTTGTAAAACAATTCAAATTTAAATCTTGACTTAAAAGAGTGGCAATGAGTTTCTTGCTACTTCTTCTCATTAGCTCAACCTGCCCTTTACGAAGCAGCGGTAAATTCAATAAGAAAAAATATTTTTAAATTTTTTGTGACATTCATAAGTGTCATTTTCGTGACCTACATGAATAAAGTGTTTTTGAATTTGAATTTGTGATAGATCAGTTCCTTCAGTACCTACAAAATAAAGTGCTCATAGTAACTGAAGAAGGTTTCACTTCAAAAATAGTTGTCATTCCTCACCCTGGAATGTTGGCAATGTAAAGTGAAACTCTCAGCGAGGATCTACAGCAATGTGAAGAGCTCTACTTGAATGTACTCACGAGGACCGACTCTACAAACAGGAACGAGTTTCTGAACGGATTTATTTAAATACACATTCTATTTTATAACGAAAAGTGAGCAAGCTTACACCAGAAAGTAGAATATTCGTCTCGAACCTTCTCTGAACGGTCGCAGCCCCGCCGTCCGCGATCTGCGCCCGTCATCTTTCGACGTAACATGCAAAGTCTCAATATCTCTGTAATAGTTTAGCTACAACGCCCTTCTAACTGAAAAACAATTAGTGCTTATCAACAAAATAACAAACGCTACTGCTTGTTTGGTAGTTTTAAAGAATTGGACTAGTGCACAAATATTTAGTTTATATATTATTATAAATATGTAGAAAAAGTAAATAATACCCTACCAATTGCTGTTAATATTATAAAAGGCTTTAAAGGACCCAAATAGCAAGTGCCCAAAACCATCCAATAAAAATTTTAAGGATATCGCCGTACAACTTTTTTTTGAAAATTTAAAATATTAATTAAGTAAAAATATTTATAATAGTCAAAGTAAAATATACAGTACAAGACTGCCAATATCGTCGTCGGTCGTAGTCGGAAGAGAATTTTTCAAAAATAATATATTAAAACGTGGCATTAAACTGAGAAAATCACACAGAATTTTAGTGGCGGTAGGCCGTTAATAGTGAATGTTGCCCAATTATATAAACAATTGTAATAATCTTTGCACAACAGAATACTTTGTCATGAAGAATGTTTATGCGAATAATAAATAAGTATGTATATGGTAGCACCTTGTTGTCTCTCGTACAAGTATTTGTTATGCACATCAATCACATAATTATAATATAAATAACAGTTAATATATTGCGACGACGCTTTTATAATAATCATTTATTTATTTCAGACACTATACATCCATAAGTATTAGTTATTAAGTTAGTAACAATTTTTCTTAGACTAAGTTAGTAATGTTAGTGGTAGTGTTAGTAATTGTATGTTAGTTACAATTTTTGTTAAAAATTATGTTAGTAAGGTTAGTTATTTTCACAATAAGTTGCACCTAGCTAGAGGCGCATGCAAACCTATCCAATGCCTCAGCAGTGGGGAGTCCCACCTGCATGCCAACGCGCTTTGGATAGTATTGGGGCTAGCCTGGAGCCTGTTCATTAATGATGCGCATCTTTTTCTAATGATCGCGTAAAAATCATCAACGCGCGCCTCCGCAAACATGCCGGATGCACTACAAAACCTAGGCAGCCCCATCACTACCCTAAACGCGTCATTATATTGCACTCGCAGCGCGTTGTATGCCCTCTGCGTATAGCCGGTCCAAAGGCTGCACGTGTAAAATGATTGGCAATAAGCCTTAAACAGAGTTATTTTTACTTGTTCACTGCAACGCGCAAACCTTCGGG
This sequence comes from Leptidea sinapis, assembly GCF_905404315.1. NCBI lineage: Eukaryota > Metazoa > Arthropoda > Insecta > Lepidoptera > Pieridae > Leptidea > Leptidea sinapis. The sequence goes on along the minus strand of NC_066290.1, from coordinate 1,029,111 downwards.
CCAGCATATTACAGCGGACAGCCAAAGCCCTACGTTCCCTCTCTAAGTCTAGGATATCACTTAGGTTGTCGGAGACCCAGTGGCCAAGATATTTAAACTTCGTTACCATATTTAGTGGTGCATTACACAGCGATAGAGGTTCTTTATGTTCGTAAATTTTATTACCCGACTTAAATATCATAAATTCGCTTTTACTTGTATTGTATCGAAGACCATGGGCCTCCGCATAACGTTCACATATTCTCAGCAGCTTTCTTAAACCCTTCATTGAGGGGCTCAGCAGAACCATGTCATCTGCGTAGCTGATGGTAGCCGTAGTTGTTGGCACATACACCAGCCACGTGACACCCAGTCCTGGTACGGCTGAGCTCCTCAATGAGGGAGTTTATGTACAAATTAAAAATACGAGGCGAGCTGATCCCCCCCTGTCTCACCCCGCACTCCAGACCAAAGGCATCCGAATAGGCATTAACCCACTTAACCACGTTTTCTTGATTACCGTACCAGAATTTTAGGAGCGAAATAATGTCATCTGCTACACTAGTATCACGACGTAATTTTTCCCACAAGATATTATACGACACCATATAGAACGCCTTCGATAGGTCTAGATAGCAGGCGTAGACTGGTGTTTTTCTTGCCGTGTAATATTGGATAGTTTGCTTGAGACACAGTATCGCAGTTTCGGTTGATAAGCCTGGTCTAAAACCGAATTGGGCATCATTTAGTTCTATACCACTGCTCAACTGCAACCGTCCAATACCTTAGCAGTGACTGTCGCTAATGAAATAGGCCTATAGTTAGACATATTTGCTACACCGCCAGTTTTGTTCTTCACAATTGGTACAACAACGGTATACATTAGGTCTTTTGGTAAGTAAGAATGTCCCACACATATCGTAAAAAATATGGCCAATACTCGATATAAATGAGGATCTGCGTATTAGATGTTCAATGCTGAGACCGTCATGGCCCGGAGATTTACCTTTAGTCATATTTTTAACCACACTAGCGACAACCTTGGCAGTAAAGTGTGTAACACAGTCATCCATAGAGGCCTCAGCATTCAACATCCGCTGAGCTGATGATGATGATGATGACAGTGGAGATTCCATCCTAAAGTGGGTTCTGAAAGCATTTGCTATCTCAACGGCATCATATTTGTCAGCGACGCAGACGGGAGCACCTGAACCTGAATCTAACTCTTTCGTGCATTTCCAAAATTTGCTAAAATTTCTGCCAGAGTGATGCTTAGCGATGGCATCCATTTTTACTTTTTGCTCATTATTCTGGCACCACTTAAGTTTAGTCTTGAATATTTTACGAGATTCTTTCATATTTTCATAAATGTAACCACAATCGGGTTTATTGTAGGACAACCATAGCTTATACCAGTGTCGAGCTCTCCCGTGTGCCTCCCTGACATAACCATTCCAGCCTGTGACATGTTGAAATTTATTCTTAGCGTTTTTAAAATTACTACTTATTGAGGCGTCTGTTAAGATCTTAATTATTTTATTATGCATCATATCTATACCCATTTAACATTTTAAATTACTTCATCTCTTATCAGCACACTCATGAAATTTTAATGGAAAATGAAAGTTTTTTAAATCATTATTACATTTGTCAAAAATTTACTTTATTCATTAAATTTTAATTGTCTGTTTCGTTGTTAAATCTCTGAAAACAGCTCTTATTATAACAGGATTTTCAGTGGTTGATTGCTCATGTTTAATGGATACCTAATATCCATGTTAGTGAGATTTAAAATACGTCAAGCTTACAGTCAACCAAAATGAACAGATATCAGGGTATACTTATTATTTCTGTGATTAAAAATATATAACAAAACAAACGCTATATAACATTGGTAACCGTACCAACTTCACAGATATTGATATTATCATTGTGTCATTAACCGATAACAACTCGAATTCTACTTGCACTCAAGTATGTACCGACTAGGCTCAGCGTTCCAGATCCAGTAGAGCTCAGAGGGCCTACCAACATCTTTTAATAGGCGATGCGATTCCGATGCAGTTCAGTTTAGGTACCAAAACTGAATCACTAAAATTCGTACCATGAAGTGCCTTCTACTGAATGGCGTTTGGATCGCTTATGAAGAAAGAAGGAAATAAATTAGTGCGTGGTTCGCGGTGTGAGAAAGAGATGACGCTCTACAGTCGTTGCTACAGTTTGTCTCTCTTACTCGCACCCTATGCGTTGAGTTTCGAAACCCTAAATGATATGATTTTAGCGTTTTTTTTTGCGTAGAAAATACTAAAAACACATTTTAAAATTGCGCTGTATATCGTCAAATTATAAACCATTACTTAAGCCCTTTTTTGTACTTATTAAATAATAGTAATATAAATAAATATAGTTCTTTGAATTACAAATTAAATGTTTGCTTAGGTGTTTTCGTAAAGATAACGAGTTATGAACGCACCTCCATTGATGTTTGAATTGACAGGAGCACAGAGTATATTTTTTTAATTTGTTCTTGCAAACAGGCTATAGCCCGGGCCCTTACTGCCTCGTCCTTAGTATTTTCATTTTTGGTATTTATTTTCAGTATTTTGTTTTACAAAAAAGTTGAATAAAGTATTTTCATCTCATCTTTCATCAATAAAATTTTCCTTTACTGTATGTTTTCACTATTTTTTTTAAAGTTATTAACAGCACGATTCCCTTTATCTAAGGAAGTAGCAACTTTTTTCGAAACGCTCACTTTGACACATAAGCTATATAGTATAGGTTGAAATAATACCTCATGCTACGAATGAATGAACGAACTAAATCAGTTTGCGATTCAATTGAAATAATTTTTGACATTCAATTGACATCATTGCGATTTAATCAGTTGTTTTGACTTCAACCTAAATTAGATAGCTCTAATGACAAATGATTTGAGTTTTCTTTAGTGTTAATTCCGCCAATATTTGTCTTTAAACAATTCGACACGTGTTTCGCTTCTACACGAGGCATCCTCAGGACGTGTTGTCTCGCCAAAATCTGGCACGAGACAGGAATTAACACTAAAGAAAACTCAAATCATTTGTATAATTATGGATTTCCGCAAAGTAACGCCTACTTCAATAAAAAGCTCTTATGACGTCGTGGTACGAAATAGCAAAGCAGTTCATTTTAGGTTGTCAATTGAATCGCAATAAGAGTTCATGGTAGGTCCGCAGGATATGGCATGAAACAATTCATTAAATAACCCCTCCACAACAATACTCAGTAATACAAAATTAACGAATTGTCATAACAGTATTATATTTGAAGTCAACCTTTTTCTTCATTCGTAAACCTTAGTCCGGTTTCAATTTCTATTTGATTTGATTGAGAGTAGTAGTTACATATTATAGGACCTGTTGATTCACGATTCTGACTGAGAGCGATGGGAAGAACGTTCGATGTGAGGCCAGTGTGTGTCCATATTAATACTTAGAGTATTGACCAATTGACGAAGTGTTTGTTTTTGTAGTGTAATAAGTATTTTGTATCGTAACACAAAAACTGGCTTGTACTTACGCAAAGAACGGCACTGCATTTAAAACCTTTCTGTTACCGGTGATTATTTTCGCAATTCTTAAAAGCAAACTCAGGCAGTTACGCGCTGGACGTTTCTCTATTTCCTGTGTTACCTATATATTTAATCGAAGCTTTTACGATTATTTAATACTTGAAGTCGGAAGAAAGCGCCGAAATGGTATCTTGTACCCATACCCATGAGCATCATAAACGGTGAATTTGTTTTGTTCAAATGCTATAAATCCCGTGCGTTGATATGGGGTCAGGCTGCCACTCTAGTGACGACATGGTGACGTCAGTTCTTGACACACACTTATAATAATCAGTGGTACTTATCTTATAATAAACGCGGAGGTTTCATTAATAAATAGTAACATGGCGATGACTAGTAATTCACAAAGGCGTAATGTGCGATTTTTTGCATCACTTTGTGAAAGTTTTTTTTTTATGCCAATACGGGACGAGTCGAGCAGGACGTTCAACTGATGGTAATTGATACAGCCCGACCATTACAATGCAGTGCGGCTCAGGATTGTTGAAAAATCCAAAAATTCTGAGTGGCACTACAACTGCGCTCGTCACCTTGAGACATAAGATGTTAAGTTTTGAACTCATTGTTGTTGAACTCATCAGGAATATTTTTGAGGCCTGGGAGGAATCACAGAATGCACTTGGTATCTTCTGTGATTTCTCTAAGGCTTTTGATTGTGTTCAACATTCAATGCTGGTCAGGAAGCTATGTCACTATGGCATAAGAGGATCTCCGCTCGATCTTCTGATCTCATATTTAAATAATAGGATTCAGAGGGTCGATGTAAATAGCAGGCGATCTCCTGGGACTCCTCTCGGTATGGGGTACCAGAGGGGTCTATTCTTGGACCCTTCCTCCTCCTAATTGTATTGTTTGCGGATGACACTTCACTTATATTCAAAGTGAAACGAAGCCAAGTTTTATATGACGAAGTAAACAATGCTGTATCTGACATCGTGTACTAGTTTAGCGCCAATAACTTATTGTTAAATAGACATAAAACCAAATATATTAAATTTACCGCGCCAAATGTCAAAAATGTTAATGCGAATATTTTATTAAACGGAGAGATGGTAAAACCAGTGGAATCTGCTGTATTTCTTGGCATTGCTCTTGATTCCAAATTGCAATGGGGCCCCCATATTGAATGATTGGCGAATCGGCATAGTTCTGCAGCATATGCGGTTAAGAAAATTAGACGGCTAACTGATATAAATACGGCGCGACTTTAGTTATTTTCATAGTATTATGTCCTATGGTATATTGCTATGGGGCAGTGCGGCCTATATTAATACGATCTTTGTGCTGCAGAAGAAGGCTATTCGCGCGATTTATAACCTAGGTCCTAAAGAATCATTAAGAGAGAAATGTAAAGAAATAATCATTTTGACTGTTGCTTCTCAATACATTTTTGATAATGTTCTGTATGTTAATAAGCACATTGAGGAATTTTCTAGAAACTGTGACATTCATAACGTTCACACGAGGAACAAACATAAACTTGTTATGCCTACTACTCGGTTGGGTCGAGTTAGTAAGTCTTTTGTTGGGCGATGTATATGCTTCTACAATATTATCCCAGAAAATATACAAAACAAATGTGTTACGAAATTTAAAAGAATTGTTAAAAAACGTTTGTGTCGGAAAGGTTACTATAGCATAAACGATTTGCTTAATGACACCACGGACTGTGAATAAAGCGAACACCCTCAGGCTCTTTAATTATAAATGTTTATGGTACGATATCACATTGTAATCCATATTTTATATTTAAAAAAGAAGTCCACTGAGTTTTTCCCAGGTCTGAGGCAGTCTCTTTTGAATGGGTGGTAGTTTTCAGACCGAAACACAGTACTGTTTGCACATTACTGCTTCACGGCAAAAATAGGCGCCGATGTGGTACTCATAATCTAGCCGACATTCTGTGCAAAAGGAGCCTCCCACTGGTAAACTGGTCTTTATTGTGCAATGTTAAAATTTGCTGGATCGTCGGTGCATTCGGTCGGGGGTGATCACCTACCAGCAATTGAAACAATATTGCTTGAAGTAAAAAAAATTGGAATCACTTTCGCGACCTCCGCGAGTACATGTTCCTCCTCAAGCACGCTCTTAAGAAAACAAATGAGTATTGAGATACTAGTACAAAGTGCCATGGCGGCCCCGCGGGGTGAAATAGGGCGGGGTGGGTGAGTGGAGGGAGGCAGGGGCGAGACGTTATCCAATTTCTTTTTGAAACGTTCCTGTGTTAAATCGAACGAGATGAGAATTTCCTTATGTTTAAAATAATGTAATACTTAGTTAATGATTTCTGCGTGGCTTGCTAACGTTTGATTTTATAATTTTTGTTATTTAATTAAGTAATGATAAATTACTTGCTGGATCTTCTTCTGTAAGTTGATTTGTTTTAGTTTTACCAAATAGAGTGACTCTAGACCACTTGAAGGAAGAATTTGACAAGCGATAAATATATTAACTTATTGACATAACGTATTCAACAAATTTATATAGATATAACGGGTCCGCCAAATAACTTTTTTTTTAATCCTATAAAAAAGCTACTGAATAATATTTTCTCAAATTTCTTTTTTTATTTGAAAGTACAATCCTTCCGGTTAATAATGGAAAATAATTTCATTCGAATGGCTGCCTCGGCTGGCCATGCAGTAGCCTACACGATCGGTCCAATTTTTAAGCATATATCGAGTGTGTGCAGCTGTATTTCACTAATGGCTTCACGAATATTGTCCTTTAAAGCGTCAATTGTCTCTGGCTTGTCGGCGTAACACTTATCTTTGACGGCACCCCACAAATAATAGTCCAACGGTGTGAAATCGCAGCTCCGAGGTGGCCAAACGACATCAGCTCTGCGGCTGATAATGCGATCTTCAAAAACAGGGCGCAAAACATCGAGTGTAGCTTCGGCTGTGTGGCACGTAGCGCCATCCTGTTGCCAATATCCTCCTCTTCAATTTTTGTGAACTAAAATTCGTTCAACATGGCCCGATAACGATCGCGATTGACTGTAACGGCCACTCCTTGCTCATTTTCGAAGAAAAATGGCCCAATTATGCCTCTGAACCAAAATCCGCACCAAACAGTGACTCGTTTGGGTGCGTCGGCTTTTCAATGTAAGCGTGCGGGTTTTCTGTACCCCAAATGCGACAATTTTGCTTGTTTACATACCCGCCAAGATCAAAATGAGCTTCATCTGAAAAGATGATTTTTTCGGCAAAATCGGCATCTTCTGTAAGTCGATCGCAGGCCCACTTAGAACTTAACTCCTGAACCAATTGGACTTTGTATGGCGTCATACCAAGGTCTTTATGCAAAATTCGTCTCAATGATGTCTCCGAAATGTTCAATTGTTGAGAATGACGGTGAATTGATGTTGATGGCGCTCCACGCACACTTTCTGCCACCGCAGCAATATTCTCGGGTGTACGCACTGTTTTTGGCTTTTCACGCTTTGGTTTATCGATGAGGATGCCAGTTTCTTTCACCTTTTTACCCACCACATACGGAGCTGACGGTGCTTCTCTTCTTCCAAAATCCGTACGCAATTTTAGCACACATTTTTTTTTTCAAAACAATGTCGGAATATTTCCCAGCGTTGTTGAAGCGTATACACAACAATATTCGTTCAGCGGAAGGATAAAACTAATTATCTGTCAAATCAAATATGAGCTAAGTGTTACCATTCACGAAATAAGCACTAGTTGAAAAAAAAAAGTTAGATGGCGGACCCATTATTATATAGTTAAGGCCAAATAAATGACAGTCATGAATCGTAAAAGTTATACTTTTTACCTTTGCCTTTTACCCTTTTATGCCTCTAATAAGAAGTGGAAAGAAACACTTTTAAATCAACATTTAAAGTTTTAATAATTTTCATTACAATCTATGCACAGAGATGTAATATAAATACTCAAGCGTGAAATACACTATAACGAACGAAATAAGAAAAACATTCCTCGTTGACTAGGAAATCTTGACAAAGGCGCTCGTATCTTTGTTTTCCAAAACTTCCAAAGACTGAAGTTCAAGTGAAAGAGTTTGACTAACTTTAAAGGCATTTTGAAATTTACAGCCAACCGTAGAAGTTTGAAAAGTAGTATAATTTCAAGCATTTTTACCGAGTGATGAAACCAAAACAAAAGAAATATTTCTCATATCAATGCTGTGGCTAAATATTTAGAATAAAAATAGGAAGTTTAAAGTCATCTGAGATGATCACGACCCTCGGAGTCCCGCAGGGCTCTTGTCTGTCCAACACTCTGTTCAGCCTTCTGTTAAACGACTTGCCCGGCGCGGTCGGCGATGCAGAGGTATTTATGGACGCAGACGACGTCGCCGCCATTGTCACGGCACCGACAACATTGGAGTTGCAGCAGAGGCTAAACTCAGTTGTTCAAAAACTTGAGCAGTGTTTACGATCAAACGGTCTGGCTCTGAGTAGAGATAAAACTTGTTTTATATCCTTCTTCCTAAATGGTACACCACCGCCGCCTCTCACAGTCACCGCGGGCGATACCCCACTAGAGATGGTACACTCAATAAAATTGCTCGGATTTTATTTGGATAGTAGCCTCACCTGGGATATCCACATTGACGAGCTCTAGTCTAGACTGGGTCGTGCCTGCTTTGCATTACGCTGGCTCGCCAGCACCGCATCTCGCAGCGTGATAGGCTCGTGCTATCACGCTACCGTCCACAGCAATCTCACCTACGGTGCGGAGCTCTGGGCTCGGGCCGCGGACGTTGGGCAAATCTTTGTCAGGCAGAAACGAGCCGTGCCCGCCATTGTGGGCGTCTCGGACGATGTCTCTTGTAGAGAGCTGTTTAAAGAACTAAAAATCATACCTCTACCTTGCGAGTTGATTTATCAAATAGCACTGTACACGTATAATAATATAAGCCTCTTCTGACAGAAAGGTGTTAATACATCCAGATCTTTACGCAGCAACAATCCCGCACACTTACTGGTCACGCCAGACCATAAGCTGCCAAAATCGGAGAGATCAGTATACACAATGGGTCCTTCTGTGTATAACAGGCTGCCGAACTCGATCAAAAAAGATGCAACTTCCACAACGGTGTTTAAGACACAACTTCGAAAGTGGTCGAACATACGTTTTACTCAGTTGAGGAGTTTTATAAGTTGCCAGTTATATGACCTAAGTAACACCTAATATTGTATACTGATTTTACAATACGTAAAAAATATTTATTTTCTTTATATAACATGACAACAATTACATAATAATGTATTAAGGTAGTAGGTACTTCCCTACCTATCTAAAATGATAATGATAATTTTTAATTGACATATTTTTCCTTTGACTTGTAACAATGGTGTTATTAATAAATGATTTGAGTTGATTTGATTTGACTTGAGATCCTCCACAAGCCACGGCCACGAACATGACATAACATGTACGTTCTCAACCAACCTTTATGGTCCCTTTTAAATAAGCTAACTTAATCTTGTTCTTATTTCATTGACCTCAGTTCAGTACATACCAGATTTGATAGTGCAAGCTATCCCTTTGGAATACCAACTGACTTTATCTTTATAAATTCAAACAGTCGACTTTTTTCACTCATATTCTCCATCTATATATACAGGTGTCCCAAAATTATGGGACATGAAGGGAATGTACCTTAAATATCGAAGATAGGCTATTTACTGAAAGAAGACTTTATGTTATTTTTAGAAGTAAGTAGTTCTGCATTCAAAGATTTTCTAATAATTACTTGCCTCGTCTGGGACTCGAACCGACTTAAATGTAAAAAAAAAAACACCCCTACTTTTATGATGCCAATCGAAAGAATGGCCAAAAACTAATAACTCTTTTTAAGTAACATAGTATTTTAAAAGAAAGTAGTCAATTAAGTGGGTTCGATTCCCAGAAGAGGCAAGTAATTTTTAGAAAATCTTTGAATGCAGAACTACTACCTTTTAAAAAAATCTTCGATATCTAAGGTACTTTCCCTTCATGTCCCATAACTTTCGGACACCCTGTATATAAGAGATTTCCACGTATATAGTCACTCATCACGATATCTCTGGAACCATAAGGCGTAGAGAGTTTAAATTTGGTAGGAATATTCCTTTCGCCGAGAAGAGGGCAGCTAAGAACGGATTATAAGAAATTCCATCCGCAAGAGTTTTTTTTTATATCAGAACAACGTGTGTTGGGTCCGCTAGTATACTATATAACTTTCTTCATTGATTATAAAAGCGACCGTTGGGTTTTTTCTATGTTCTTTTCACGATCTGTAAGGATTAACAACCATATTTTGGGATCATCTTTGAAATCAAAGATGACCAACGCGTAAGATTGTCTTCACCACCGTATGGATGGTGTTTCCAATGGTGGCTGAGACTAGGATGTGGATGTGGTGGAGATAATTTTGCGCAATGGCATTTTTAAATTTCATATGCGTAATATGTATATATATATACGCACGTATATGAACAAAAATTAATTACACATGTGCTTAAATAATTGAGATGTGCCACATCTTTCATTCACAATGGGACACCGTTTTATAAGAATTTCCGAAGAAGCGTGATACGCATTTAACGAAGACAAAGTTGGAAGCAAAAGCTAGCATCATGCGCAAAACTGCAGTCTACATCAGCCCTAAGAACAAATTTATACCGGATAGATGTAACGTGGATGTATCAGTACACTCATTAGATATGACAACTAAACCAACCCCTACGATGTAATTATCTCTTATGCGACGCCGTCCCAGGGTGGCAGGGAGGGTTTGTAAGGAGGGTGAGCGTTGTGTCAATCATAGCATCGTATAATAACACTCATTCCGCTCACGATATTAGATAAATACGCTCCAGTGAGCGAGTGTCACGGCCTTCACTATTAAAGCTTTCTTAGTAATGTGTTGCAAAACAAACACGTGTCAGGAATAGGCAGAGAAAACTTTGTTTATGGTTGGTCTAACTCTCTTTCACAGCTAAAGAATTAGCAATACCTTTATGTCGCAATAAATACTACTTACAGTAGGGATCCAATATGAACCCGTAGCCACATCCTTCAAGCCGCAACACAACCTAACAAATGTTATTTTGCTGAAAATAATTCATAATATCATCGTCGCCCATACCCTCGTGTAAAACCAGGATCACACGATGGGCGGGCGCTCCCCAGTACCAGCTTCTTCCATATGACCGTATACAACGAAGGCGGCTCGAGCGACGAACGAGTCATCTCTGATCGAGTTCATTCTTTGGCGTTGCGTAGAGAAATTTAGTTTAGTATAAGTTTGAAATAGTAATTACAATATTATTATGGCGACGAAGTATAATCCGGCTAAGTTTGAAAGCGAACAGTTGCTTAAAACGTAATGGATTTCGGCTTTCCTCGTTTTTTACAAGATTATAGCCATCATCTATCAATCTATCAATGACGTTTCTTCAAATACTTTTTCTCTTAGAGAGCTTCGCTAGGCTGAGATGTGGGGGCTATCTCCATCTTCTAACGCATTTATCATGGAGAGTGTTCAGAGGAACTGTTCGGGTTGACACCAGCGGTCGAATCCCACCACCAGACTAAATCAAACTGCTAAATTATACCCAACGTTTGGAATTCTACAACAGCGCGTTTTACAAGACATTTCTTACCTCGTGAACTAATACGATGCCGGTATATAGGCCGGCTGCTGCATCTCTTGACCCCTAGTGTTGCCCCACCACTCCCCATCACGAAAGTCTCTTACCGGTATGCCCCATCTTATATGATAGAAAAAACCACGAGCATTGCCGACTTGAGATAAGTGTAGGTACACGCTTTATTTGAAGGTATCCAATCTAAATCGGCCTGGAAACACCGCACAAGTTAACTTATTTCAATTTGGTTGTAACTAAGGAAAGCTTCTTGAAAGATAGTTTGACTACAATAAGTTCAACCGCTACAACGGTAACATTACATTTGTTTCAGGCGTCATAAACTGCAGACGTCCGGAGCCCTATTACGGCAGAATCATCGGCCGCCTGACTCAGTACGCCCACGGCATCCGCGGAACTGTGTACGCGGTCGATGAGAACACGGTCTTCATCAAAGGGTTCGCGTACGACGGCACGGGTCCTGATGCTTACTTCTGGATTGGAGACACTCCTCAACCATCACCCGAAGGAATACTAGTGCCGTATCCTGAGGATTATCCTAGCCGGTGAGTAGACTTTAAAACCAGTAATTTAATATGTTACAGTAATAATATCGATGGCATGTCCTACCAACTATATGCGTTGCCGAACAGGATTTTTATAACCCGAAATAATGACCTTGTCAACTTAATAGACGTGATAGATCTCAGTAGCCCAGGCATTTCACTTCCTTCAAACCCAATCATAAATAATTAACAAACAACTGCTTGGCAACGTTTCTATGGAACTCATCTCGACGGCTTCCTGTGCACAGGTGTCTCCTATAACACTTGCATTGTGTCACCTGTTCGTAACTGGTAAGCGATAACCTTCGCTCTTGCTTTCCCGTAACATCATCTGTATTGTCATCAATGTTGTATATTTTTAAATTAAGAAAAAAGAAAGCTGTCGTGTATCTTTAGTTCCTAATAATTACAGTCTTACATACATCAACCCTTACCTGTGGTAAATTATACCATATGGGCTCCGACGGGAGAACAAACCACTATTCACAAATGAAAGATTTAAATTTTGTCCTGACAGATGTGGTGAAAACATATTAAATCATCTCACATTGGAACTGACAACAAACTATTACAATTCTAAAACATGCCTATAGCTCCTTGATTGTCAATGTTGATCTGAACGATTATGATATTTGATTTTGATTACGATATTTGTTAAACATTCTTGTGTCCCAAAAGGTACTGCTCGTAGATCTTTGAAATCCCATCTTTTGTAAATTACCAGCTTTTGCACGTGACCGTTTGTTCGCGTTTAATTTGCACGTAATGTAAAGCACTTCCTCAGGAACTCTTGAACAGTTTCGGTATGAAGTGTACCCTGCATCTTTTGTATCCTCAACAAGGTTTCTAATGGAATTTTATGATGATCGGTTGAACAGTTAGGTGTGAAGGCGTAATGAACAAAAAAAATGTTGGGATTACTAATTAATCCCATTCGTATTCTACTGTTGCACCGGGTGATGAAGAAGCAGTAGAAATTGTAGTAAGTATTCTTCTGGAGCAGTACTGCAGCAAAACCTAAGTACAGTCCACGTCACAGAGACGCACTTGTACTGCAGTTGGGTTCACATTAGTATGAGTGTGAAGGGTCAGTGTTATCACAGAGACATAATGCTTCCATCTATCCAAGTGATGGGAGCCCCGCATCACACTACGCCACAGTCAGGACAATGGTAGATCCATTCACTACATGTCGAGCCAACGTCTCGTATCTTACGTCCTCATTGAAAATCGCAATTCTTTCAGAGACCCACCCGTGTTATCAGCGCACAGCAACTCTGACATCCTTCTACGCTTGCCTGGCGGAAAACGCCTCAGGGATATTAAGTGGATCAGCGTTTGGTGTCGAAGGTTTACTGTAAGTATAAAGTTTATTAAAAGATATAAAAACCATGTTCATTTATTATTCTATAAATTGATTCCTTGAGAATTATTTTTGATGTCAATTAAATCAATACCATCGTTTATCGAACAAAATATGGCACTTTAAAAGAGAAGAAACGGCGTTCCCTTCTCCAACACGTAGCTTTTTTTATTTTTGGCTATAATTTGGCTTTGCCTTCTAGATGGCCGCGGAATTAGCATTTCAAGATTTCGAGACCCAGTATTCCAATACTAGGCGAGGCTGTAAGGGAAGTGTTGTCAAAGAGCAGGGTGGGGTTTTTTTAGTGGTAAACGCTCAAACTTGAGTATTCTGAGAGTTAAATTGGACAAGGTTTAATTTAGCATGTTATTTTTCAAGGTATACGAATTCGGTTTTATTAAAGTAATGTGTCGTATGGAATTAATTTATATAATCATAGATTAACAGAATCCAGAATACATAAGAGGACAGCTAACTGTATGACGAGTTTGTTTTTAAATCTTAAATATTTGATTACTAGCTGAGAAAAACTTGTATTAAAACTAATTATACAGATGACATAAATCATTTAAGTTGATGTGATATTCCCTTACACCTGACGAGACAAGACATAAACAAGAATAAAGTAGTCATAATGAACAAGGATCCTGCAGTTAAACGATGTCTGTCTACGAAGCCAAAGACAAAATATCGATTAGAGGAGGGCTGGCGCGCGCACCGCCGCGGGTACAGCTCCTTACCGCCGAAATGTGACGCGTGCTACTTGTTTTGCCGACTGTACCTAATATAACATCTATACATATTTCTAGACGTAAACGTTGTTACATATATTATGTGGTGATATTTACCGATACCAAGAACATAGTTTACAAATTTAATTCGTACCAAAATTTATGGATGATATGGGACTCAAACCTGCGTCTCTCGGGATTCACAGCGCTCTTACCAACGAAGAAAACCGTCCAAATGATGACATCTCAAGTCAATTTTCCAATATGCAATTTTTGAGGTTGAGCAGGTTATCAACTGTAAAGTAGATCTTGTAGAAGGCGCCGAAACCCGGGAGTTGAACAAACGTTTACAGAGAAGGCGTCACTCGGACGGTTGCCTGCTTGGTAAAACCGCTGGGGCGTATCCCGAGAAGCACTGTTCTCAAAAATAGATAAACCAATTTGAATGTGGTTTAGGACTTATATACTGTAGTAAGCTATCCGTAGCATTATAAAGTGTTTGTTTTATTTCAATGGATCAAACAAATAAGTTCCGGTAATTAAATAACAACATACTATGTCCTAATCTACGGGGACAAAGTCGCGTGCGGCTACTATCTCTGCAACATACAAGACAAAGCCAAGAACGTGTCTGCACACTTTAGATATGAACATATTAATTGAATTCACATTTTAAAAAATTATAACATTGACGCTTACGTTGGTAATTAAAAAATCTGGATGACATCTGATTTTTAAGAATGAAAAAAACTTGAACAAAAAAACTAATAGGATTATTGGATTCGGACCGGGGTCTTCTGCTTTCAATGGATCACCCATCTGAGCTATATAGTCTTGTATATAGTTGCCTTTGTATTCTAATGTTATTGTAGCTGTTTCTCATTAAAACACGGATAAAACTACATCATATTTTAAAATTGAAACCTAGCTAGATCGATTTATCGTCCCCGAAATCCCCTGTATACAAAATTTTATGAAAATTGTTGGAGCCGTTTCCGAGATTCAGATGATACATATATACAAGAATTGCTCGAGACTGTTTGACGCAACTGACACCATCACTCTCAATACATTTGCAATCGACTTCAAGAAGAAATAGTTCGGTTCAAGGAGATACTTGTTATTATCGAGGATTATTGAAACAATTTGAGTTGAAATATTTTTATGCAAAATGACAGAATCATCCCCGGAAGATAAATGCCTCAGATGTGAGAAAAACGGGAACAAACTCAGAGGGACTGTCATGGCCCATGTTGTAATAATTCTGTTATACTTGTAAGAGTTTTGCCTGAGTAAAGTACTTTGAACAAACGCCAACCTCCCAAAAGTTAACACGATTCCTATGTACGATAAAATATAACGTTTGTGTGGTAAACGTTATTATAACATTAAAGATTTTCTTAGTGTTAGCAGACTGGGAATGGAGTAAACGCCCTCAGGCTATTTAATTATAAATTTAAGTGTACGATACTACATATTGTATTGTAACTAAAAATAAAGCCCACTTAGTTTGTTGCGCCCGTTCTTCTCAGCTCAGGGCTTACTATTTCGAATGGGTGATAGTTCTTAACGTTCAATAAGTGATGTTAAATCCTATTTTGAATAAAAATATTTGTATTTAAATTTCATAATGCATTGCTTCCCAGGTCAACTTCGGCGATGTGTTCGTGCCTCCAGGGCTAGACCCGCCCCGGCCGCGAGTGTTGCCAGAGTTCAAACGGCTGGCTCACGGGCTGCGGTCTGGCAACATTAGCGTTCTGGACGCCAAGACCTTCTACATACCCAACCTGCACTACGATGGCGCCGGACCCGACGCGTACTTTTGGGTTGGCAATGGAAGTGAACCCAATCCATTTGGAACTAAGGTATAATTGTTATACTTGGTTCAACTAGCAAAGCTCGCGAGTGCCGAGTTTGAATCCCAAACAAGCTAAGGATTTTATAATCGAACCTAATTTAGAATACTATTATAATTAGTGAGATATTCAAAGGCACAGGAAATAAAATTCTTTTCTCCCGTGTGACAATTACAAAAGTTAAAAATGTTGCCATTGCTGCAGCATAACAGTAAGAAAAAATTCTTCCTCTTCTTTATTTTTTACTTTTTTAACTATATGAACTACCTTTAACGTTTAGGACAACAAAAGAAGAATTTGAAACGTTTATTGATGTTGATTGATCATCAATCAATGATTGGTTATTACTTATGTTCCTAAAACATAACACATAACTCCGAAATCCTTATCCTTTGGTTGAAATTTAGAATGGAGACATATATATACCCTGGAAAAATATATAGGTTACTTTTTTGATTTACAAAAGAGGTTTCTCAAAGATTTTTAAGAACCTATTTCCACGTGAACAAAGTCGCAGGCAACAGATAGTACGCTAAAAAGGGTCCTAACCCATCATGTTTGCTGGTTTAAAAACCAGCGATGGTCAATTTGGTTGGTATCTACTGAAAATCAAAGTTGGAATTGGGGTTTTCGTAATCTCAATTACAAATTGCTGAGTGTGTGCCATTTTTATGTGATGTTCTTTTATTTTGTTACTTTAATTATGTATATGTTACGATAGTTTTTTGTCATGAATAAATACTTGGTAACCTACTTTAAAAGTTACATAATTCAATTAAACTTTTGCTTTAGTAACTACCTACTTAAACTACGATGGAAAAGAGTTTCATCTAAACACGTCCAACAATTACAACACATCCATTGAAAATCTTGTATTATATTATTATGTACACTATGTTTAAAGAACATCATTGTATACACTAATTAAATTTCTTCAACCCTGACTGGGTATAAAATATCATCACGATCGGTTGAGCGTTCAAGGCGTGAAATCATAAGATACAACAGCAATAAGGCATATATCCAAGGTTATAAAACAATCATCTTTTTCTTTATACGACAGGTACCAAACGAGATGGGGTCTCTACACCCACTCCGAGGATACCAGGGAGAAGACATTGAGATACAGCTTCCTGGCAAGCTGACTGCATACGACATAGACTGGCTAGCCGTCTGGTGCGTGGAGTACCGACATAATTTTGGACACGTTTACATTCCTAAGGATTTGGATGTTCCTCCGGCGCTGGGCCAGACGAAAATTACTGTGAGTGTGTGTGTTTTGACAAACTGCGAAAGTCTAGCTGCAGTTGATGCTTTGGTATTAATATTTGTTCATATAAATCCATCCTAAATATTGATTCAGCACTTATTAAGTGCATAAGTTTAAAGAGAACTAATTCGACGTTGAACTGTGGAAAACTGCATCAAACTCAAATCTGCTAATCTTATGATGCCAAAGTATTGCCGATAATAACAAGTGCCGTATTATATCAATAACAATCAACATTTGCGACGAACAAAGATAAAGACTTTCAGCTTAATAAATTGAAAAGCTGCCCAAGACCTAACTAATCATCGTGGCAGTAGTAAAATCTTAGGTAATAATTAGTCACTGGGCTAATCCAAGCAAGATGAACAAGAACCTCTTTACCTGTAGCTAAATGACGACTTCTCAGACAGGCTGCCATGGTTAGATATTGGGGATCTCCAGGATTTCCAAAGGATTGTTGGGTTTTTCTGTGAGGAAATTTTCAGTAGCAGCATAGAGTCTGGAATTGGGTTCGTTACGTGGCACCTAGGAATATGGCCTTTGAAATGTTGGTGATGCACCGCTGTCTAATCCCTACAGGGATATACAAATGATAAAAAAATATAAAGCAAATGTGGGTGGATGTGTTGAGAAACTTGGACCTGGGCGAGCATAAACCTGCAGATCGAGCATGTATTGTTGGTTGATGTCGGGGAAATAAGATTCCAGGACAGTAATGATAAGAGAACTTGTATGAATGGCATTATACGAGTGGGAAAATCTATTATAAGTCATATTATATTTATTGATATTTACTTAATAATCACTAATATGTTTTCAGGATTTTAATATTTTTCTTTTACATGCAATACATTGAAGTGGTGGGACATTTTCTTTCTAATTAATATTTCATTCTGTTTTATAATGTTTTTTGATACCTGTTTTAAGCCAAGCAGCCATAAAGGATATTTTATTTCAGGTTAAACGAAAACTTCACAGGCCATTATTACAACACAATACTAGATTATTTGAATGATTTGGTGTCTGAGCTTAAATACTACTACTGTTTGTGATATTTAACAGAAGAAACTAAATGAACATATCTGGGTTCACTTAATGGTTGGGTTGTGCTCAGTTACATTTCATAAATCATAATATTGAATTGAAAATCACTAGGTCAATGTTTTGTTAACATATTTTGACTATGACTATAGCAAAATAAATTGCAATAAGTTCTTGCTTTAAGTTCGAAATGATTATTACATTAATAAAATTACTAACAATATGTCCATCTCGTTTTCTTACGCTTGCCTTGGGAATAATAATGTTCTAACAGCCTGCCTGGTGGTATAACCCGGTAAGTTAAGCTCATTTTAACATTTATGTCGAGGAACAGAAAGTGTCTCAGGAATTGACGTTCAATTATCAGTAATATATTGTGATTATCCTCATAGAACATACTCATACTTTCTTCCAAACTGAAGCACTTTCTGGAATTGTGACAACGAATTTATACAATCGAACAATGACGTTCTATGTATAGAACGTCATTGCAATCGAATGATATATTAATGTTCTGTTTTGACAGTAAGTAACATAACTATTTGAATGGCATTCCAACAATGGGTGGAAGGGTTTGGGTAAGGTCGAGTTTGGCATTCATTCAAAGATCGAGGATATAATAAGGATAAGGGAGTCCGACTTAGAATGAAAGAGCTTGCATCTATGTAGTCAAAAAAATATGTCTGGATACTGGAGATATGTATTCTGGGGGATAGGCATGACTGTTTTATAATATACTAGTAGACCCGGCAAACGTTGTTTTGCCATATAAAGTATAATTCACGCGATAGTTTTATAAGTAATAAAATATTGCCTATATTATAGCCTGTACATCATTTTGTTCTATTGTCAATAGTTTTTGCAGCGCACGCAAAAATAGGTTTTCGGTTTTACACCTTGTGTTACAAAATAGCAATTTTATTACGGATCCCTAATTTTGAAAAAAATAAAATAGCCTATAGCCTTCCTCGATAAATGGACTGCCCAACACTGAAAGAATCATTCAAATCGGACCAGTAGTACCAGAAATTAGCGCGTTCAAACAAACAAACAAACAAACAAACACTGCAGCTTTATATATTAGTATAGATATGTGTGCCAACAAACATAATGTCCAACTATGATTGCCGCAATTCTCTAAGGCAAATATTTCGGCTTTACCATTTACATAAGTCCGTTGTGACATTGTTGACTGCACTTAAGGATCTACCTCCAGATAATGATGTTTATTTTTACTCTGTTTTTCACTAAGCGGTTTGCTGCCATCTCATTATATATTTTATATAAGAGCATATTATTTGAAATATTACAACTGTTGATACACTATTTCATAAATATTCTCGATTGAAACACACACCAAAGTAAAGACGATGTTTTTTTATCGTTTTACTACCGCATACCGCATTGTTTGAAGTTGAAATTAAATTTTTCAAACGTGTACTGTACCTGAAGCATTCCGAAAAATAAATTATAAAGTAATATAATCACAAATTGAATTCTATAACCTGGCGCATTATTATTTTTTGTATGACTTTAGGTACTTACTATCCTTTTACGCAATACCATAGTTAGCAGGTACCTTAAAACATTTCCAACGAATCCATTTTATTTTTCATTTGGCATAGAATCATTTTTATTCTAACTTAACTATTTACCTTATGATCAAATCTGACCACCTGTATACGATCCTACCTACTAAGCTAGAGGACCCGGGTTCGAATCCCGGTAGGTGCAAGCATTTATATGATTGTTTCCGAGTCATGGATGTTTAAATGTATTTATGTATGTTTATATGAATTTATGTATGTTTAAGTAAGGATATTGTATTAAATATATCATTGTCTTG
The DNA here is from genome assembly GCF_905404315.1 of Leptidea sinapis. Classification (NCBI taxonomy): domain Eukaryota; kingdom Metazoa; phylum Arthropoda; class Insecta; order Lepidoptera; family Pieridae; genus Leptidea; species Leptidea sinapis. The sequence continues at coordinate 1,009,237 of NC_066290.1, read as the reverse complement.
TAACACATAACACAGGCTATATATGCTTAACTTGGGGCAAGATAATTTGTGTAACAAGTGTGCCAATATTAAACGATACAGGGTAAATTTTATCCCGAAATTTAATAAGAGGACCGCGATACGAATCTTACGCGAGCGATACCGCAAGCAGAAGCAAGTATAATTAATAATATGATAATTGCATTAGTACTGATGTTCCAAAATCTAAACTTTCATAATATAAAAACCATGAAAGTTGAAAAAAAGCCCACAATGTTGAACAAATGTGATGAAATGAAACCGGTATGGCCGTCGTTTGTGGGGAATCTCAAACATTGAAGATTAATAAAATCTATTAATGGTGTGTCATTTAAGTTAAAAAGTTAGTTAGTTTTAAAGTAATGCAATACTTCTACAGTTCCTCATTTTCAAATAATTCATGAAGTGGTTATCCACTTTCGACCTTTTGTTGAAACTTTTTGTATGTGTATGTGATTTAATATTATATATAGTAAGCATATTCTAAGAGTATTCCACTTACAGACCAGCTCAAGCACATCACAGACGCCTTACAGTGCATCCAATAATTGTAAAGAGATTTTAGATAAGAGGCTGCAGGTGCGGTGGGAAATACAGGTGAGGACTCCTAACTATTAATACTTTTTATCTATACGATAACATAATATTTTTAATATTTCACTTTCATTTACAAATATGATTTAATTATTTGCCTTAATGTAAGACTCATCCTACGTTTACATTATATAATTATTAACACCTTAATAAACAAAACAATTTTGATGATTGCATGAATAATATCCGTAAGTCCTCCAAACCATAAACTATCTTTTGTATTTCATTGACACTGAACCAAACCAAAAAAATACAAAAAAATTGTGACTTCGACACTAGTTTTAAAACAAGGAAATAGAGGAAAGGGCATTCAACAACATTTTAAACTTCTAAATACAATGCGCCAACCTTAAAATACTTTAGCTACGTATCACACCTCTTAAAACTGTTTAACATACGAAAATCTTGTTATTATCCTGTCTACTTGGTAACATATAAAACCTCCATTGAGGTAATAGGTTATAAATGTGCAATATGATATGTTAAGTGAGTAATATGTTATGATAACACCATTTATAAGAATATGACGAGTCTTGAAGAACGAGCCTGCAGGAGGATACACATTATGAAACCAAATTCGAAGGTTTATTATAAGCGCGCCTCCCCTCTCATTACTCGAACCCTCCGAACATTAAATCTTCATATTCCCCGATTCAATTTGCATGAAATTCAGAGGGTTTGGTCCGCTCGCTAATGTCTCTGTTATATCGCGAATTATGCGACAAATATACAGAGATACTTCAAGATATTATTAACTTTGTTGAATTTTATGGCGTGTTACAAATTAAAATTAAATTATCTTATTCTACATTTAAATTTTATTCTAATATAAATAATTTGAAGGATGATAACGTTTACGATGATAGCGTTTTTTTCCTAGAATTCCTTTCACAATATAGTGACAGTAATGTTGATGGAAGATAATCAAATTCGACTTGAGCATAGTAAGGACAAGCTAGTAGTATAGATGTCTTATGATGATCTTATAATAAGTATTGAAAGTTGACTTTATAAATTTTGAAACTAAGTTTACAACATTAACGAACATTTAACGGAATATTTACCATGACTCGAGGATAAGTGATAACCATGTTTTTTTTTTTTTTTTTATGGAATAGGAGGACAAACGAGCGTACGGGTCACCTGGTGTTAAATGATCACCGCCGCCCACACTCTCCTGCAACACCAGAGGAATCACAAGAGCGTTGCCGGCCTTTAAGGAAGGTGTACGCGCTTTTCTTGAAGGTACCCATGTCGTATCGTCCCGGAAACACCGCACAATGCCGGAATAAACTCGTTAGCACCGGCGTCAACTCAGGGGCACACATTCCAAGCACGATTGGAGATCGGCTTTCTCTTTTGCCGTATGGGCCAGGGTGTCATTCCTCATGTGCAACGGCGGCATGGACGGCTGGTTGAAGTTACCAAGAGCAGCTTTCGACAACGACCAGAACTTGCGTGTTCCGGTCGGGTAACTGGAAAGCTGCACGCCAATTTTGACGACGTGCTTCGATTTCGCACGGGTGATTTGCCGCTTAAAAAATCTGGAGGCACGGTTATATTTCCTCTTCAGAACTTTGCAGTTCGGATCCTTTGAGCCCAGCGCCGCAGCCCAAGTTCGATACGCCTGTTTTTTGCAGTCAGATGCTGCTTTAACTGACGCATCGAACCAGGGCTGTGACCTGCCACCGATCGGTACTACAGAGCTTGGTATAAAAATATCCATGCCCTGCAGTATCACATCGGCTACTGCAACGGCGCAGGCACTAGGATCATCCGAAGGGAAACAAACCCTGCCCCAAGGGTAGGATGCAAAAAAGGAACGCATCCTATCCCAATCTGCTGACTTGTAGAGCCAAACGCGGCGGGTCGCTGGTGGTCTGCGACGTTGGCGTTGGATAGGCACTACACTCCTGACCAGGCAATGGTCGAACGTTCCGAGAGGGGCGTCGACAGAGACCTGGTAACCATCGGGATGTGTCAGCAGAAGATCTAATAAGGACGGCATGTGGCTATCCACATCCGGGAGCCGCGTTGGCGACTCAACCAATGTGGGACATATTCAAAGGTTGAGATAGGAATAGATCGATTTATTACTTTCTAACAACAACTAGGTATAACCTGAGTCAATTATCATTATTTCTCACTCTCACACTTAGCAATGCTGCTTACGAGGAAAGAAATTAGTGTGTACTTACGGTCACAATATGACAGAAGTAAACTGTAGTCGAACAAGCTTTGCAGTCGTGACGGCTCGGTATCATTAAGTCACAAAAAAAAATACTTATTACAAAAATCAGTGGGTTTACAAAATATTTTGATATATCAAAGAGCAGAATTCTAGCCGAAGTATTAATATTTTTCTTCATAGCTATAAAGATTTCAATAAATAAATATATACCTACTTACTTATAAGTTTTATTAAGACAATATTCGAATATTTTTATTCAAAATAGGATTTAAAATCACTTATTGATCGTCAAAAACTATTACTATCCAATGGAAATAGTATGCCGCAGATCTGAAAAGAACGAGTGCAACAAACTAAGCGGTTTTTATACGCTTTATATTAGCTTCACCTGTATGTTTGTAACCGACTTCTTTGGGCGCGATTTTGACCCACTTTAAACGGCTAGATTTCGTTTAAACTTTGTACATTTATCGAGGACCGATGACATTACACTAATTTCACTAAAAAATTTAAAATATATAATAGTTAAAAAAACTAAAAAGCACGCTTTATATAGAATTCAACTTAAAAATAGAAAATAATTTAAGTTGAAAATAGTGTAAAAAAATATATTTGATTGTAAAAAAAACGTGGGGTGCTTTTTAAGATATTATTAAAATAATAATTCTACTACACCCCCACACAGTCTGTGGTATCATTAAGAAAATCATCTATGTTATAGTAACCTTTACCACGCAAACGTTTTTTAACAATGTTTTTGAATTTAATAACACATTCGTTTTGTACATTGTCTGGGACCATGTTGTAAAAGCAAAATATACATCACCCAATAAAAGACTTACTAACTCGACATAACCGAGTAGTAGGCATAAGAAGTTTATGTTTGTTCCTCGTGTTAACATTGTGATTGTTGCAGGTTCTAGCAAATTTGTTAATGTGCGTATGAACATATAGATTTATTTCTTTAAACTTTTCTCCTGATGATATTAGCTAAAATTATATCATTTGTAAATATAAAACATTATTTTTATTAATAATTAACCATTTTCAATGTACTATGTTATGTTGGTCGTATAGGTACTTACCCATACTGTTATGTTATAATCATTAATTAAATAAGGTTTCTTTTCGTTTACAAGCGCGTGGTATCCAGAATTTTATGAAGGTAAAATTTATATATAAGTTTGTTTGAATACTAATAAATACTGTTTATCATGTCAATCGAAAAATATTTATATTCCTCATTGATGGTTTTTATAGTTTTTAATCTTCCGTCATATTAATTTGACAGACGTCTTTTGTTCGTAATAAGAATAATATTTAAAATTATCATTCAATTTGGAAGCGTGAAATATTACTAGTTTTAAGTTTACATTTTCATAAGGCTATACATATTTTCAAAGAAACAAACATCCTGTCCTGATTCTATCAACTTAAAATATAACAATATTTCACATATAATATGAATGATAAATCAGTATTACACGTAACTTCCTAAGTTTAAAGAAAATTCCTATTAAATCAGACCCACGGCATTCTTCTACTCTCAGACTATTCAAGTATGTTCTAAAAGCACTTTCTTGGTTACAATAAAAGTGTTAAACGAAGATCCTGACATAGGTACTTTTAAAAAAATACATGAAGTTATTCTCTGAGAAACCATGAATTATGCCGTACTTTCATGTGAGACAGGAGATTTTAAGATAAAGTTAGTTTTAATGTACTTTGGTGTGTTTCAGGGTGATTCAGTGCAAATAACTTTGTCTGCGCGCCTTAGGAAGGAGCAGTACATGGCGTTTGGTATATCGGGGGCGGAAGGAAGAGCAGCCATGTTGGCAGCTGATGTGGTCGTTGCCTATTGGGATACTAGGTAGTAAAAATCTTCGGTTGATGCTTAAAAATTTGCTAGATCACGATGTTTCCGATTAGTCGTTTTATTGTAACATATTTGCGAATAGGCCTTTGTTTCTTCTGTCTCAGAGCCCCACGTGCTTCCGAAGGTAGTACTTTAACTGACATCAGAATTAATTTTAAAGGAATCAATTGAGACGGCGCAGCCAGACAGACAGAGATATCTTGACCTAGCGATACGTCATATTTAACGTACCGCGAGTACAAAATTGAGCATAATTTTTTGCCTCATGCCGGCGTGTGCGGTCCTCCACAGTGCGGTTTTCAAGGAGTTTTCTTCCACGTACTACAAAGCTGTGGAATGAGCTTCCTTGTGCAGTGTTTCCGGAACGATACGACATGCGTACCTTCAAAAAATGCGCGTACACCTTCTTTAAAGGCCGGCAACGCTCCTGTGATTCCTCTAGTGTTGCAAGAGAATGTGGGCAACGGTGATCACTTAACCACCGGGCGACCAGTACGCTCGTTTATCCTCCTTTTCTATATATACATAGAATACAATTCGTCTTATTTTTGGCGTTAAGTTTCTCATTCAAAGTAATGTAATGTTGCAGATCGAACCAACCGCGAGTGACAGACTACACGATCACCCATCTTGCTCAGTGCGATGGCGAGCGAGGAGTGTGCCCTGACGCCAGGCTCGGTGGCACCAACGATGTCGTCTTAGGTACAAGATAATATATAACAATTCACTTCTCTCGAACAAAGGCTCTGTAATCATTGCATTTAAAATATAAAAAATCCTTAAACTGTGGATTACAATAGTTTTTATTGATTATTTACATATTCAAATAATTGTACTGTTGGTCTTCCTATAAAAAATAAATAAATAGAGACAATACTTTACACTCTCATTAACCATAACCGACCGACTTAGTCCGCTGAAACTATCAGTCATACAATATATATAGTCAGGGACAAAGCGCTTGTGTACTGATTTTAGTTCTTGAATAAGAAAGAATTCGTTCTCAGTATCCGGGCAGCAGAAGAACGGAGTAACAACAATAACATACCGCCGGCCCCTGGCCGCCAGCGAGCCTCTGAAGGACAAGGAGGTTCTGACGTCTCGCTCGCAGTCCGTGATAGCCGCCTTCGGACCACTCAACTCCAGATACGAGGCAAATGCTCACTCCTTCATGGACACCACGAGGAGTGATGTTCAGTTGGACTTTGGAACGATGGTAAGGCAACTTTAAAATGTCAGCTGTAATCGCGATTCTTCTGAAATAATGTAACAGGGTGTAAAACACTTGAAACCTCGGATTGAATTTATGAGGTTAATTTTCCCATTAGTTAACTTTATTAAAAACTAAAAGATTAACCAAACAGAACACAATTTTTGTAAGTTTAGCCATTATGTAATATACTAGCTGACCCGACAGACGTTGTTCTGTTCATATTAAAAAAAAACTGGAATTTCATAAAATCCGATTCTTAGCTGACCTCTACTCGGCGAAAGGAATATTCCTACCAAATTTCAACTCTCTACGCCTAATAGTTCCAGAGATATCGTGATGAGTGACTATATACGTGGATATCTCTTATATATATTATATAGATTTATTTGCTTTCTGTCTGTAGAAGTTAAAACTTTTCTCTACGTCCTCTTCGACGGCAAGTCATTAAATTTTTCTCGCGTTATATTCATACTGACGTTTTTAGACAATGTTCAATTTGCCGCCGAATCGTAAAATAAATGACAATGGAGTATAATGCATACTCCATTATATCCAATTTCAAAATTTAAGCTTTTTTTTTTAATATATTGTTTACAAGTGGCCAGTTTTAAAAACAGTTCAGCGACACTTGCACTAAAATAATAGTGACATTTTATCACAGCGGAAACCTCTTCTCAATAGTGGAGCCTATTTTCACCAGTGGAAGGCTCCTTTGCTCAGGATGCCGGCTAGATTATGGATACCACAACGGCACCTATTTCGTTTCGGTCTGAAGGGCGCCGTAGCTAGTGAAATTTAATAATAATAAATAATACAATTCTTTATTAGTTTTAACAAATTCTCCATAATAAATAGTGGCAAGAACCTCCTTTGAAGCATATAAAGAATGCTTGTGCCAGGAGGCTCCGCTCTTTCTTAGCCTTAAAATAACATGTTTAGAGAAAATAATAATTAATAATATTATAAAACGTGCGTGTGTATGTGTGTGTGTGTTAGAGTATGTGTCGGAAGAGCAACTCAGTATTATCATAATTTTGTGGTAGTATCCAGGCGATCAGTGCAATTTTACATTCATGGTCATTTCTATTATATATATGTAACTGTTTGTTTATTTTATTATAAAGAAATGCCGCACGACATTTATACTGCATGCTATAGAACTCCGTCCTAAGTGGTGTAACAAAGGCAACTTTGTGTTCCCTTCGTTTGTGTTCAATATTCGAAATTACTGGGCAATTGAGAGTTAACATCTTATGTCTCAAGGTGACGAGCGCACTTTTAGTGCTGCTCAGAATTTTTGGGCTTTTCAAGAATACGGAGCGGCACTGCATCGTAATGGGCAGGGCGTATCAATTACCATCAACTGAACGTCCTGCTCGTCTCATCCCGTATTTTCATAAAATAAAATAATTAATATGTAGCAGCAGTGTTTACAATTTACTTATAAATAAAACCGCGTCTTGAACATTGTGAATGACGAACGTACGCCTGTCTGTTAAGAGCGAGAACACCTGCATCGGGTTAGCTGAGTTGGACGCCGGAGGACCGCTGCCCTGGCCACCGCGGGTCATCGCCGGGCGAGACAACTTCACCGCTAGGATCGGGCCAACAGGCGGCAGGAGGGGCTACACACCCATCACTGGTAAATACCGTCCATTGCTCTACCAACCTTTACAGAACTTGCAATGTTTGGTCATTTGTTCGCATCAAAACTTGCAACTGAAATTTAAATCTGTTATTAGCTCAGTTCCGATGACGATACGTTTTTATGATAAGCTTGATTGAGCTCTTCATCGGCCAACAAAACAAAATATTATGTCCGTATTTAATTATGGAAAACAATTTTAATTATCGCCTTGACATGGCTATCGTGCTCAAGGTTAATCCTTGCGAGACATCTGAACGGTTAACAATATAGAATTATAGATATTCTTAATGAACCCTATTGTATGGGTTGCGGAAGACTCAGTCTTGGTAAGCCCCCTATAAGATGGAACGATGATCTGGTTAAGATCGCCGGAATACATTGGATGAGGGCACCGCAGGACCGATCGTCCTGGAGATTTTTGAGGGAAGCCTTTGTCTAGCATTGGATGTCTTCCGGCTGATGATGATGATGTGGGTTCCAATTAAAAGTGTTTAATGAGAACATTAAAAAACAATTTTTAAATAAATGGACTGTCTTTCCTAGTACTGCACGTCAGAAGTGAAAACTTCACTAAACAAAATATTTTAGGAATTATTTTTAGTATAAATTATTTCATCAACCTATTATCATAGCCATAAAATATCCTTTGCTAGCTTCATACAATCGTTTCAATCTTATCATGCAAGTTTTTATTCGTGGTACTGACCTGGAAAATGTTATGTCAATCCGTTAAATATAAGTTTGTTGGATCAACAAATTTGCACACAACCTTTCTGCATGATTAAACCAATCAATTTAAGTCCATAGGTACTTAACAATGACAATAAAACATTTTCTATAATGCCACCAATCACGGAATTTTAAGGCGAATTAAGTCAGCGTAACCTATGGTCAAACCCAATGTCAGGGTAAAATCGTACAGCCAAGAAGCAAACGACTTTTCACATAATGTACACAAACACACTATTGGTGTGGAGGGTGAGAGACCACGATTAATATTGATTATAATAAAAATATTACACATTCCTTGATTTTATTAATTTAGAGATTTTTAATATTTCATGCAGACAATGAGATTTCAAATGGATTTCTTCCTTATGGTAAATATAATATATAATATTAAGCAACTCTTAAAAAATATGTTGTTGTTTTGGAACATAATTTTCAAAGTTCATTCAATTACATTAACTCCGCTTAACTTTTTGAATCAAAAGTAACTCAACTGTTGGATCGTTAAAAATATTTAACCATCCAGTATTAAATACTCTGTTCCTATCTGTGTAGGCCACCCATCATGGGGCATCGCGTGGTACATAGACGACCAGCTGATACCAGAGATATACGTAGAGCGAGGCAAGTCATACACGTTCCTGGTGGAAGGTGGTGACGACCGGACTAATCCAGCCAAGTAAGCTAATATTCTGTTCACTTTCATAATATATCGCTATTCTCTAGCTGCTCCTCTATTGCCACACTCTTGATAAACCATAACATATCTCAATATGTTCAAAGAAAACCAGTCCCATGCTGGATTGTACTAGTAACGAGAAACGCTGTTTCGACGCTAGTAAACGCAGTATGCTTAGATGTTTTACTCTAGTATTTACGTCATTATCTTTTAAGCCTATAATATAACTTATATACAGATATACCCAAAGTTATGGTACATGAAGGGAAAGTACCTTAAATATCGTCGATAGGGTATTTTACTGAAAGAAGACTTTATCTTATTTTAAAAAGTTAATAATTCTGCATTCAAAGATTTTCTAAAAATTAGGTACTTGCCTCGTCTGGGACTCAAACCGACTTAAATTTTAAAAAAAACACCCCTACTTTTACGATGCCAATCGAAAGAATAACCAAAACCTAATAACTCTTCTTAAGTAAAATAGTATTTTAAAAGAAAGGAGCAACGTAAAATGTTTGAGTCAAATTTCAAGAAAGTTATTTATTGCCGACGACGACGTCCGAAAAGTAGAGATATTATCATTCCATAGATAGCATTGATTATTTGTAAATAATTACCCACTTCATAATTAAAATACTTTATAGCATAGTTTTTTTTTTTACTTTAAAAGCGATACGAGAACGTGGGCGAGTTACAAACAGAATTGTGCCATATCATATCGAGTATTCACCATAAAATTATAAGAAAATTTTTAGAAAATCTATGAATGCAGAATTACTAACTTTTAAAAAGAAGATAGTCTTCTTTCAGTAAAATACCCTATCTACGATATTTAAGGTACTTTCCCTTCATGTTCCATAAGTTTGGGACACCCTGTATATTACCTGGTTCAGTTTTTAGTCCTATTTATGATAATAATTATTGATAAAGCCACAATGTTCACCCATTGAAGGGATTGCGCGTATTTTATTTGATTAATGTTATTTATGACAGAAGAGGACAAACGAGCGTTCGGATCACCTGATGTTAAATGATCACCGCCGCCCACATTCTGTTGCAAACCCAGAGGAATTACAGGAACGTTTTTTTTCATATTTATCGTATCGTTTTTAGTTCTTAAAAATTGATAATAATATTATTTTAACAAATCCAATATGTTTTTATTCTAGGTTTCATCCGTTCTATATAAGCGACTCATCTGAGGGTGGGTTCGGACAGAAGAGAGAAGAAGATCAGAGAAAGCAGCGAGTGTTTGCTGGAGTGGCGTACGACAACGAGGGCTACCCGTATCCTACAGCTGGTTAGTTATTCTTTATCTTTTATATATCTACAACTGTACAAATATCTCGAGTATAAGTATGAGTCACAACATATTATATAACAGCTGTTTTATTTTTAATTAATAAGTAAGTAAATGAGTTACACCACAGTGTTCAACGAACTTGGAAAGACTGGTTACACAGACAAATTAAATTAGTAAAAGATATCTCTGATCAAAATATGCCAACACAATACAATGTGTGGAAAGTCCTGCTCGCTCGACACAAGTATGAAAATAACTTATTATTGGTACGAGTATTAGGTATTAATATAAATAATTGTGAATAGAACTAGAACCTATGAAGCATAATTTTGTCGAATATACAGAGTTGCGGACAATTAATTTAAATTTGGTTCTATTCAATTGGGTTGCCAGTAGCCTTAGTGAGGCGAGAAGATAGTACTTTGTACATTCTCCGCGCCTCTCGGCCCCACGGGTCAAGTCTCTCAGCACCAAACGGCACAAATATGTAAGACTCATTGAGACCGACATATTTGAGACGCTCGCTGTCTTCGGCAGTCGAAGCAGCAGCCCAACCATAAGCTGACGTAACTTGCACATGAGAAGGAGCCAGAGTGTCGACGCAAGTCACGTCAAGTCCCACACCAGCGCCCTTCCCCGTGCCCAAGCCACCAGAGTCATTCTGTCAGGACGTTTGCCATCGCGGCGGGTAATACCATTTGGCTCTAAAACAGCTGGTATATTAAGAGCGGTAAATGCCCTGCGGATGTCTCCATTAATGCTGACGTGACGACCAATACGGCCTGCCGATTTTAGGCAGGATAGCGCTTGACGCCCAAGAGCATCTACCTGAACGCCATATCTACATTAATGTGGTTCATTCAGTTTTATACCTAGCCGGAGTTATACGGATATTGATAATGAATAGGAAATAATGGAGCTCCAAGAAGGTGAAGTGAATTCTTATCCACTAAGGATAGGATTCAGAACATTAAATTTATTTGTAATATCAACCCGGTCTGAAATTTGGAAATATTCGCCAATGAAAAGTTCGCATTTCGAAAAATTTAACTCAAGGCGGATTGAGCTAAAACTTTATATTACAACTTTCAAATAATCTTAAACAGAGTCCACTTCACCACCCAAAGTACCATCATTCAAGTACCAAACATTAAATTATGATTTTAATTTTTTAACAAGAGGGTCTCCGGGCTGACATCCAACGGAAGACCAAATATTATGATTTTTTAATAATAATTTGCATGGTTTACTATACTATACATTGCCAAATATAATGATAGATCGAAGGAGTTGTATTTCTGGCTTCTCTTAGCAGAACTCCCCTATCTAAAGAGTTTAAAGCATTTTTCACATCTCATTTGAGTAAGACATCACCAGAGTTACTCTCTGAAAAAGTACAAAAGTGTTTCTTATATAGGAAGAGATGAGCAGGACGTTGAGTTGATGGTAATTAATACGCCCTGCCCATTACAATGCAGAAACACTCAGGATTAATAATTCAAAAATTCTGAGTGGCGCTACAATTGCGCTCGTCTCCTTGAGACATCAGATGATAAGTTTCGTTTGCTCAGTAGTTTCACTAGCTACGGCGAGCTTCTGACCGAAACACAATAATGTTTTCACATAACTGCTTCACGGTAGAAATAGGTGCCGTTGTGGTACCCATAATCTAGCCGGCATCATGTGCAAAGGAGCCTCCCAATGGTATATTGGAATATTTTTTTTATAACATACGTGAGAACCTAGTGCGGTCGCGGAGAGTGACGCAAGTTCCTCCTTCAAGGTCACTGGTATTTAATGTCGTCTTAAATATGATAAATATGTTATTGTTGGTGTTTGTTATAGTGGGTCGCTATTGCGAGTGGACGCACAAGACGATAGACCAGTCCGCTACGTCAGAGACCTTCGAGGATTACATGCAGACCCTGCAGCTGGAGTGCAACGAGGGAGAGCCGGCTGTCCTCAACTGGACCGTGGCCCATGAAACACCGGATCTAGTCTACTATCAGGTAAATTTATACAAAAGACGCAAGCACAGATGATATTCCGTTCCATTCGGATAAGTCATAAAGTTATTTACTTCCAAAATAAATGTGAAGGTAGGTACAACATAAATTTTTAAATTAAGATATAAAGCTACAGGTAAATGGGAATTAGTGGCTCCTAGTGTTCGACTTGTTATATTTGTTTTTAGAAGAGGAAAAATCATATTACGAATTATTTTGCAATAATTTGTTAGTTAATAATTTTGCAATAATTCGTTAGTTAAAGAATAATTAAATGCTTATAGACCAGTGCCGAAGCCTTTGAAAATGATAAAAAGTGAAACAAAATAATAGTAGGATGAAACCCATTGGAAAAGGACGAGAATATAACAAAAATTAAGGGAAAAATAAATTACAGGCGATCTGAGGTCGGGAAGTGGAAAGGGTGGGGGGGGGGGGGTGTTTTAGGGTAAAAAACGGTTTATCTCGATTTCCGGCAAAACTACAAGTCCTATGGCAAAAAGTTAATTGGCAAAATTGTAGGTAATAAAGAGATCTACAAAATGTATAAATCATTTTCAAAAAAAAAAATCTACGAAATTTGGTGAAAACTTACCTTATTATGTCCCAAATACACTGTAATTTATTTGATTTAAAATATTTATTTTTTCCCCTTATTTTAACTTAATATCAAAAAAGCACCCTAATTTTCAATCGAAAATTCTGACGTCAAAATATCAGATTTTTTCAAATAGTTTGGAGGCTTTTTGTTCGTTGAAATATCTACTTTCTGATGGTGTAAAAAAAATATAAATTACAATTGTAAATGATTAGAAAATCAATAGAATTGAAAAAAAAAGGTTAATTTAACACTAAATCATTATCCTTTTTACATTTATAAATAGATTTGATTAATCGTAATCGTAATATATATATATATATATATATATATATATATATATATATATCGCGTCGGATACAAACATATAATATGGAACATGCCAATTATTACACAATGATAAGCTTTGACTACTCTATATTTTATACATTGCCGCATTTACTCCAGTTCTTTAAAACTCTTGGTAAATAAGCAGCAATGTAAAACAAAGCAAAGTTCAGATTTGATAAGGATAATGACAGTTGACTTGATAAACTGGATTGCTTGTGTCAAAGTGAGCGATTCGAAAAAAGTGGCTACTTCCATAGAGGAAAGTGAATCGTGTTGGTAATAACTAGAGACCGGATTATATTCAAATGCATATTGCATATGCTTTTGCATATTTAGTACCTTTTCAGCGGTAGTTGCATATTTTAGAAAAAAATATATTATGCATATTTACGCTCGATCTCGCCCATCTTTCGATGCTTTTCATAGTACGCCCAAACATTGCACTCAAAAAAGCCAGCCCAGTAACCTCAGTAGACGTAGAACGCTCCTTTTCCGCTTACAAGCGATCATCATAGACACCATTTGTCTACAGAACATTTAGAACAGTACTTAGTAATACATATTTTTAAAGGTAAATCTTAAATTTCATTGTTACCTAAGTAGGTATATCTTCTAATAGTTTCTTTCACAAATACGATTGTCAGTACAAGCCTTTATAAAATGAAATAAAAATATGACTTTTTATTTTTTCCTGTTTAATTTTATGCATTTTGGTCCTTTTTATGGATTTTCGTGCATATTTTAGTTATTTTAATTGCATATTTTGGGCATTTTTTAAGCATATAACCCGGTTTCTAGTAATAACTTTTAAAAATAGTGAAAACATACAGAAAAGGAAAATTTCATTGATGAAAGATGAGATGAGAATACTTTATTGGACTTTTTTGTAAAACAAAATACTGAAAATAAACATCAAAAATTAAAATACTAAAGACGAGGCAGTAAGGGCCCGAGCCTGTTCGCAAGAACGAATTAAAAAAATGTACTCTGTGGTCCTGTCAAATCATACATCAATGGAGGTGCGTACATAACTCGTTATTTTACGAAAACACCTAAGCAAACATTTAATTTGTAATTTAAAGAACTATATTTATTTATATAACTATTTTTTAATATGTACAAAAAAGGGCTTAATGGTTTATAATTTGACGCTATAAAGCGCAATTTTAAAATGTATTTCAAGTATTTTCCACGCAAAAAACCCGCTAAAATCATATCATTTTAGGTTTCGAAACGCAACGCATATGGTTCGAGTAAGAGAGACAATTTCATGCAACGACTGTAGAGCGTCATCTCTTTCTCACACCGGACCACAGACGAATTTATTTCGTTCATTCTTCATAAGCGATCCAAACGCCATTCAGTAAAAGGCACTTCATGGTACAAATTTTAGTGATTCAGTTTAGGTACCTAAAGTGAAGTGCATCGGAATCGCATCGCTTATTAAAAGTTGATAGTAGGCCCTCTGATCTGAAAGACAACGAAACGTTAAATAAATATATTTATTACAACCAACACAATGCGGAATTTCGGGTGTCACTTACGAGTTACGTGGATTACTAGTACTTCATCTTCTGTTAGATGCCCGCAGAATAAATAGAAATCTTTACCGCTTGAATCGAAACAGGGTTTAGTGAGAAATCTTTCAAATGAATTACTTAGCACTATCTGCTAAATATCAATATAATATTGACACCTATTACTTTATAAATTCTCTCCATTAAAATTTCTCTCTAATATAGCAATATTAGTTGAATAGGTATGCAGCTCACAGCACCTGTTTCCGAATATGCCGTAAGAAATATACCTACTAACCTGTGTATTGTTATTTTTCAGTGTTACACACACAATAATCTTGGTTGGAAAATCCATGTGGTAGATCCTGGTACACCAATACCACTTCCAGGTCTGAGTGGCACGATTGCAAGTACGCCGCCATTTTTTATGCTGACAATTGCCGCCATCTCCGCCATTATGACAGCTGTCAACGCACAGATTAGATAAGGAGGTTACAACAAAAGCGAGCTTTGAAACCACTTTGATACTTAAATATTGGCAATGAAATATATTATATATGTCACGAGATACCAAAGCTCGTTTCCTATTGTACATATTATTATTATAAAGGGTATTAAAGTCAATATTCATAATATCAATTTCATATCAATGACTTTAAAGCGTTTGTGCAACCTTTATACATAGATCTATTTGAACTTTGAGGTCGATTTAAAATTTTAATAGAATTATTAAAACGAAGATAATAATAGTTATATTGAGAAAAATTCTTTTCTATCTCTTTTCTGTAGTATGTGATAAAATTGAAAGTAATGACAATAAAATTTCATATAAAATTGGTTAAATATTTGAATGTAATAATGTTATTTATATAAGATAATTTCTTAATTAAAGTTAAAAGTGTTAATTATTAGAATTTCAATTACTATCGAATCTTTGAACTTGGTGTTAATATTGACAATAAATAAATTTTAGATTAATAATTATATTATGTACGTCCCTTATACATTGATTATATGCTTGGCGATTAATTAGGAAACAGTTCAAGTAAAGACAATACTTCTATTTTTAACTGTTAATGCTCGGCTCACGGGACAGTTGTCGTATGAAAAATTTTTGGATAGGACTAGGCAGCTATTTTGGAATTTTGTGAAGGATATTTCAATTAAATAAAATGACTAGACTAGGTCCCAACCAGAATACAACACTAAAATATATAATGTTTACGAATTTTTTTTATAAATATTGTGCAAGAATAAAATCCTGTATGTGAGTTGGACTTGAACACTAGGGGTTCCGTACTATATTTAAAACTAGGTATAAATTTTTAAATACCTACTTTTATGAAAGAAACATTTTTTAATACAAAGAGCGGAGTCTAAAAAAACCAAAAAGCCTGTGATGAACAAAATATTAAATAGTAGGCAATTATTAAGATAGTTCAAAAATATGTCGTCATATTTCACAAACAGGATAGTACTAAAATCCACTGAATAAAAAAAAATTAAGCGTCTATTTAGCATATTATGAAAATCGTGTAGGGAGGTTATATCTCGTATAAAATATCTGTGAAGCAGTCATCGAGTCGGTACAGAGAGCAACAGAAATCGCCAAATTAGCACATAATTGAAACTATTTCTTGACGGTTTATATAAAGCTTATATTTTTACAAAAAATATTTGTTTATCTACAGAATATGAGAAAAAAATTCATTATTTCTTTACATTTCTATTTTTATAGACAGTGCTAACAAAAATTACCAAAATACCCCTAACTACAGTTGGAGCTATGACAATCATTCAATCTAGATAGAAATTGTACGAAAATTTATACCAATACTATTTAACATGACATAGTTTTGTTAGTTTTGTAAATAAAATTGTATTATATTTGTTATAAATTAAAAATGCTTCTAATTCTGAATCAAAATTATGGCGATCTTATGCGAGAGACGTAACCTAGCTCCGCTTGATTTCTCAAGGCCGTTGGCTCGATCCCCAGCCTTAATATCTGAATAAATAATAAAGGCATGACGTGAAAAATTTACAAAGTAATAAATATTGTAGTTACAAAATAAGATTTAAAACTAAATAACATAACAAAGAAGAGTTCAACTTTAATGGAAAAAATTCTCTATATATTTTAGAATATGACATTATTATATACTCATAAAAGAATAAAACATATTCAAATGATGTACACAAGTATGGCGCTATTAAAACAATAAGAAAAAAATTGTCAACTTCGTGTAAGTCTTAATAAAACAAAATTCAGATTAACTCAAAATAGGCGAGTTTCTTTAGTATCATTGGATATATAATTACAGTTTTCAAGTTCCTAATAAATAGATCCTCACATAAAAAATCATCCTACGTGATTAGTGTAGGTACTTAATATAACATAAAACTAACTACCGTTTATTTTATATCTTTACTCAGAGTCAGCCCTCCCTAAAGCTACACCCAGACAAAAGAGTAGTGTTGGTAATAGACTGGTTTTTACAATAGATTTTTCATATCGATAATTGTGTCGTGGGCATAAAACTTATTGACTGTTATGATATTGACAATAAAAATTGATTATTAGGTGGGTAAGACAATAAAACTAGGATAAATAGCTATATTTCTTCTCAATTATAAATTTTTAAGAAAAACCCAATTTAATCCTAATCGTTACAGTTTCTAAGTATCCTGTGAATGTCTTTTTTTTTCAAAGTAAATCCACAATAAAATAGATGTGTGGTTTGTTTTTTCAATGTCAAAACTTGTGATTGTAGAGTGACCAACATTGTTTTAGGTAATTTGTTGCTATTTTAAAATAAAACATAATATTATTATATTCCCAATAAGACAATTATATATGTTAAAGGTACCTAGTATAATTAATATATATTAAAGGTACTGTATACATACCTTTTAAAGATACTTACGCAAAATTATATTTATTATTATGACATACTTTTATAAAAACATTTAGGTTGGTGTTAAAGTTTTACGGTCTTCATAAGAATAACTGGAATACTTACTTATAATAATTTTTTTTAGAAATATTTAATAAATCAATATGTAATTATATTTTTTATTTAAATTATTAAAAATGCACTTACGTTCGTCAAGAATATATTACGTTATTGGAAATCTGTTTTTCATTAGGTGCTAACTTATTACAAAACATCAACCATTAACTGATTTTGCAGTCTTTTAATTCAAGATTTGTTATAATATTAGGTTATTGTTCCAAGAAGCGCAGGCGCTATAGAAGTACAAATAAGTACCCCCACCACTAGTATACGCACAATGCAACTGACATAGCATATCACTTACGTACAAAACATTATTCTGAGGGAATTATACAACTTTAACATAATATAACATATCGACGTTTAAACATCCAAATAATTGTTGTCTTATTATTATTATATTCTCAGTAAAACCATCTAAGATAAGCGCGAATCAGTTTGTGACATAATATACCTACATATTATATGTATACAAGTAAATGGAACCGATACTAAGTTAAAATAACGTATACAACCAGTTTTTAGATTGACTAACATGGACTTAATATTTATTGAAGATTGGAAGCGTTACACATAACGACACAACTAGTTTAATATTCAAAATACTACCGTGCTAAGGAGCTAATTCCAAGCGTGGCCGACTGTTTACGACGTGTCAATCAAAAGCGGTTACAGTCACAATAGATTCGCTCATCGTATCTTCATTACAGATGTTTTTCTTTAATTGTCTATAGATACTATATATTTTAAGTCTATGTTATAAACTATATAACACCATGGACGAGAAAAAAAGAAGCACCAAAACGCGCAAACGAGTTAATATATAGCCCCACGCACACACTTACACTAATACAAGCCAATCGCCCGCCATTATGAGATTTGCCATCGTCTGTGACAGATCAGTTTGCGTCACAATAAAATATTTTGAAAATGCCGTCGTGCGTTGAGAAAAACTGTAAAAACGATACTATAAAAGTATTTGTGGTCATATATAATTATTTAAGGGAGAAAAAATTGTGTAACTAGTAACCGTACACACACTAGCATAAAGGTACTTCACTTGCTAATATCACGGCGCGGAGTCCTTCTTTTTTTACTCGTCCGTGTATAACACATGTATGTTATCATTTCGAAGTATTCGCATGGCTCAGCTTGCATATTGATATTATTAGATGATATTACCTACCATTCAGATTTAGTTTATAACTATGATTAAATAATATCTCATTAAGATATTATGAGGCAAAGTTGAGTATGCCAGTAGTATGTACTAACCCTTAAATTTAAATAATTGTAATAAATATGAATGGCCAAATTATTTCTAACCAATATAAATTTTTGTTAAAAAGCGTGAAATAGTTTAATATACCTACCAAATATATAATTGAAATATCTACTTCTTATTATAAATTTAATGCAGTTGTATAGGTACCTACTTAAATAATAAGTTAAAATATATACTTTTATTAATTCGGTGCGTGGCCTTTTTATACTACGCCGTTTGAGACACAATGTTTTCTATTATTACAGGTAGCTGTAACCTAAGTATAAGAATGCGCAAATTGTGCACAAAGAGCATTTACTGTTATTTCCCGAACTATTTCTCTTGTGGATAGTAAATTAAAAAATTAAAACAGCACCATAAACCGATTATTTATTATTATGCAGGTGCGTTAAGTATGGATAGACCTATATGTCAACCGATTTAAGGTTAAAATTAACAATGTAAAACTTCCAGATACATAATTATTGTAAATCTTGGGTTCTCATTATTTTATACTTGACATTTATTTATTTGTTAATATTGTACTCATAGAAGGGCAATGGATATTTATTATTTAAGAAAAAAAAAGTGTGTGTGTCAGCTCCGACGCACGACTAGAGTTTACTCCTCAAGAACGATTGTCTTTTAACAGGTACTAAACTAAATCAAGTCCAATGGAGTCGGTTATAAACAGACATACAGCAGAACCTAATAAAAGCGTATAAAATTAAAAAAGATCGACATCATATGTAAGGGTAAATAAACGCATGAATGAAAATTCTTAAAGAATATAATATACCTATATTTTTATTTTATATACATTTTTAACGACTATTCGGCGAAATATTTTATATAAAATATTTTACATTTAAGTAGATCTTACATGATTATATCATTATAATTATACTATCGAATCATTAATTATCATAACTGAAACTACAAAAATAGTTATTAGAAAATAAATCATAATAACTTTAAAAAAATTATAGATATTAAAAAAATAAAATAATAGGTTAGAAATTCTCTATTTGGCGTGAAATGCGCTATATATACTCTCCATATTAAATTAAACATTTAATTATGTGCATAGCTCCTATAAATTTGTATGAACTATATTGATAATTCAATATTTAATAAAAACAAAGCACACATGTTTATATAATATATACAATACATGTCATATAAATGTATGAATTGTAACTTACTTAATACCCAAGTGCTTATCAGATTTTCCGGCACGATTACTTACACAAATTTCTTCCATAATTTATAGAATTTTCACTTAACTTTATGAAAGTATAATAATAAATCAATTTCAATAATAAAGCTTCAAAATACAAGAAGAAAGCGAAAGGTGCGCGAGTATTGATGGGCACCAAAAACGTTACTCTGCCATTTGATGAGTAGGTTTTTCCCAATATTGTTCTCATACCGGGCGCCTTATATGAAAATCGATTCTTAAGGAGTAAACTCCAAAAATGCTATTTCTCATTATGTGATCTGACAAGTCTAATTGATACTATATCATTGATGACAATAACATTTCTCGAACAGTACCAAAAGTACTGTTTTACTACTAACAACGCAATATTTAAACTTAAACGTTTAATAGCTTGTACTGTATTTAACTATAACTTGACAAGAAAATATTTTCACATAATTTGTTAATGTTATCATAAATTTTAAAATTGTATATTAGAGCGTTTATGTCAATTGTTTTTGGACGGTTTTGCGCAACCTGGTACTGCGATGAAAGAGAATAAATATATTTTGTATGTATGCCCTTAAACTCAATGTAGAACTACAAGAAATACAATTCAGGTCGCTGCTTTGTTATGCCGCTGTCCATTTAAAAACTTGTTGCTTTAAGTAATAGAAAAGAATTATAGAGATCGGTGGTCACTTCTGGCCACTGTTGTAATCGGTACTAACAGACACAACAATGACAATGAATACAACTTGCTAACTTTGGGCAGTTGGCTTGTCACCCAGCACACTACGAGATAAAAAAGTATGTTCTTATTATTTTATAAATAATTACTTTGTAACATAAACATTTTGTTATTTGCATGGCGGCCATTTTGGTATAATAATACTTACTTATTTGTTGCTATTTAAGTAATACGAGTAGTAACGCTGTCAAAATTGATTGTGTAAGTATAACTATTACGGTTTGTAAGATACAGGCCTCTGCTAGGCGGGTTTTAAGCCGTGATGTATTTATTATACTGAATTAAATTATTAATGGCAGTTATAATAAAGTTGAAGTAATTGCAAGAGGAGATAATGAAGTTAGTCGTGTCAGAACTGTGGTCACAACTTAACTTGCTGTAATGTAAGCGCAATATGATTTCTTTTAAAATAGATTCAAGTTTGATATTCGAGTTTTATACAGTTCCCTTTATTTTTCGCAGAATATATTGAGAACTTATAAATATATCATATAGCACCCCAGCAGTTGCTTTCTGGATTTCCTATTATCAGATGTGTTTTTATTTTGCCTTAAGACGTACAAATTAATACCTAATGTTGTAAATTACAATCGATGTAATATTGGAAGGTTGTAACTGTTACTTAAATTATCACTAATAAATTTGACAATAAACTGCTTTCCTTACTGGTGTATTTATTTATTTGTTCTTCTTATAATAAGATTAGATAATGACTCCTACCGAAGTTCTCTGGCGACTGTCTGTAGCTACTATCATGTATTCTGTACTAGTGCTATCTGAAACCTTCCACCACCTTTGGCGTTATTTAATAAAAAAAATCAGATATCAAGTCAAAACTGTGAAAATAACTAATAATCTACGATCATTTAGTTAAACATTGTTTCATCCTCTAATCTACCAATTAATATTAAAATTTCGTGAAGGGCCTTTTTTGTTCGTAAGTGATTATCTATCATAAGATGGTATATTGCCACGACCTAATTTACGAGGGGAGGCTGATAAGTAATCTACCTAACTATGAAAGAAAAGACTTTGATGGCTAGTTTTTTTTTTATTTTTCTATATAGTCTCCTGCAAGTGAAATACAATTATGACATTTGCAAATAAGTGACATCATGCCGTTATAATAGTAATTTTTATTTTGCTCGTCAAAATGGTCAGTCACAGCCTCCTTCATTTCTTCGTCCGTCGAAAATCTGCGACCCCTCAATTTTTTCTTTAAATCTTTGAATAAGAAATAGTCACAGGGAGCCAGATCTGGACTATAAGGTGGATGGTTAATTTCTGTGAAGCCGTTTTTGCTCAGGGCTGACCTCGCCGTTAAGGCTGTGTGTACAGGAGCATTGTCTTGTAAAATCAGAACACCTTTGCTGAGTTTGCCTCTCCGCTTTTCTTTGATTTGTTCACGAAGCTGGTCTAGCAAGTTTGCATAATATTCAGCATTCATTGTTGTATTTTTAGGCAAATAATCTATCATCAAAATCCCTTCGACATCCCAAAATACGGCGGCCATTAGTTTTCCAGCCGACGGCCGAACCTTGAACTTCCTTGGCGGCTTTTCTCCTTTAAATTTCCATTGCATTGACTCTTGTTTGCTTTCCGGATCCCACTGGCGAATCCAAGTTTCATCACAGGTCACAATTCGAGAGATAGTCTCTTCTTCTTTACCTTTGACCAGGTCTAGAAATGCCTGACAACATTCTACTCGCCTTTGTTTGTCAAAGGGGGTCAACATTCTAGGGACCCAACGCGCGCTCACCTTGGACATGCCCAAATGTTCGTGAATAATTTCATGAACTCGTTCCTTGCTCTTGCCCACATCTCTGGCTATCTCCCACTGCTTGATTCGCCGATCTGCAAGAATCAGGTTCTTCACCTTTTCAACATTATCTGCGGTAACAGCAGAAATTGGCCTTCCACTACGTGGGTCGTCTTCCAGGCTCTCACGGCCATGTTCAAATTGCTTCGACCAAAACTTTATGACGAATTCAGAAGGACTTGAATTACCAAACACTTTTAACATGCGCTCTCTGATCTGCGTAGGCGTATTTCCTTCTTTACTTAGGAATTTAATCACTGCTCGATGCTCAAATTTCATCATTTTACAATTTTCTTTCGACATGGTGAAATCAAAGCCGCGCCAAAAAAACAAAAGCAAGCGAAAAAAAATAAGCGTCATAATTTTGAAAAAGGAATAAATATAGAATATGATTTTGCAGTGGCCAGTTCGATTTTCAAAACTTTCTTTAACAAAGTAGATTTTATATCAGCCACCCCTCGTACATTGGAATTTGTAGCTATATATTATTTCACACAAAAGGCATTTATTTTCTTAAAATTTAGAATTCTTTTTGATGTCACTTCTAATATTATACTAGATACTACTACCGCTTTGAAAACAAATGGCGCTCTGAGAGAGAAGCAGCGCAAGAAACTCTTTTTAATGAAATACATTATACAATATTGTACTGTCATTGTTATAAAATAATCATAATCTAGTCCCAGGCTGTCCGATCACTTAGATATTCAGCTGTGGAGTAGTAGGATAATGCCTGACCAGTGGCTGGGTCTTTATAATAAAAATGTATACATTTATTTAAAGCTATTATGTATCGAAGCCTACTAGAATTAGTAACAAGCAATCCCTCATTTCTAGTGTTATAAAAATGAAAATCACTGTACTGAACGTTTATTAAATTTTCATAAATGTACTGACAATGAACAGCCATAATATTTAGTTCTCTAAACTTTTCTTTTAGATACTGTCTAGCACCAACAGCACGACCAGCTCTCTTTTGCAGAGCAAACACTATATGAGAGTCAGCAGCATGACCCCACAGCAAAATGCCGTATGTCATGATGCTCAAATAACTGAAGTACACTAATCTAGCGGTCGCAACATTCGTGTACTCTCTAATCTTTCTAACGGTGTATGCCGCAGAGCTGAGTCTATTTGCTAGTTGGGTAATATGTCGACGTGTATGTTATGATGATGGCGACATTTTGAACAGCCAGTTAATCAACAAATGTTTTCATTGCATTGTTTTATGTTTTACAAAAATCCTGAGAGGCAGTTTTATACATAACAAAGTAGGTACGCGGAGACCTGTGGCAGAGGCTGACGAGTGACTGACTGTCTTGCACAGGTAGGTACGTTCAAATGGTTGCCTTAGCCAGTAGCCAGTAGCTCGTGGCCGCCTGGTGCGTGGAGACCTGTGGCAGAGGCTGACGAGTGACTGACTGTCTTGCACAGGTAGGTACGTTCTAATGGTTGCCTTAGCCAGTAGCCAGTAGCTCTTGGCCGCCTGGTGCGCGGAGACCTGTGGCAGAGGCTGACGAGTGACTGACTGTCTTGCACAGGTAGGTACGTTCTAATGGTTGCCTTAGCCATTAGCCAGTAGCTCGTGGCCGCCTGGTGCACGGAGACCTGTGGCAGAGGCTGACAAGTGACTGACTGTCTTGCACAGGTAGATACGTTCTAATGGTTGCCTTAGCCAGTAGCCAGTAGCTCGTGGCCGCCTGGTGCACGGAGACCTGTGGCAGAGGCTGACGAGTGACTGACTGTCTTGCACAGGTAGGTACGTTCTAATGGTTGCCTTAGCCAGTAGCCAGTAGCTCGTGGCCGCCTGGTGTGCGGAGACCTGTGGCAGAGGCTGACGTGTGACTGACTGTCTTGCACAGGTAGGTACGTTCTAATGGTTGCCTTAGCCAGTAGCCAGTAGCTCGTGGCCGCCTGGTGCGCGGAGACCTGTGGCAGAGGCTGACAAGTGACTGACTGTCTTGCACAGGTAGGTACGTTCTAATGGTTGCCTTAGCCAGTAGCCAGTAGCTCGTGGCCGCCTGGTGCGCGGAGACCTGTGGTGGAGGCTGACGAGTGACTGGCTGTCTTGCACAGGTACGTTAAATGATACATTTTGTAGTTTTTCCATGATTTTTCACCCCAAAAATATGCCTTTAGTATATATTATGGATTATTAATTTCAGATGAATAACCGCATGATTCTGCCGCTACAGGAACGCGAACACGAAATTCTTAAAACCATAAGCTCTGATTGGACTGGGTCTGCTGGAGACGAAACAATGAAGAGTTGAGAGGCCTTAGTTGAGATTTCTTATTGTATATAAGAATTTGGTTACGAGATACATACGAGATACACTATTTATGTTGCAGAAAACGTTTTTTTACTATCATGTCCATTCTATAGCCACCGTTAGAAATATCCAAGATCTTCCGCCTAATATTGGACGAAGAAACCAAAAAGAAATGAATGTTCAGTGTTCACCAAAGAGTAAAATAAATAATTATCACGACGATAGCCTCGCGAAGCTCTCTAAAGAAAAAAGTGAGTCACTCGATTGTACGAAACGTGCATTTATTGATAGATTGACAGATGACTTCTATAATCTTGTAAAAAACGGAGTTAGCCGAAATGAACTACCTACGTTTTAAGCAACTGTTCGCTTTCAAACTTAGCCGGACTATACTTTGTCACCAATCGCCTTGTAATTAGTAATTACTACTATTTCAAACTTAAGTTAGAACATAATATTATGTCAAATCTTACTGCAAGTTTCATACAGAACTAAATTTCTGCGTACTTACTATTATAAATAGTAAATACGCAGTCCCGCCTCTCATTACGTAGCCTTTACTCCTCTTTGCCCACCGATACTATAATACGGAAATGTTCACACTTCACACAGCATACGCCATACTTCACAGTTCACAAGTTTAAAATGTACAGACTGAGACATCTGGTGATTTTTTTTTATTAGAAGACATAAAATGTTAAAATGAGAACTATTTGTAAAGTTAAAAAAATCGTAGCTGTGAACACCTGCGTTTAGTGTTGAAACCTTACAAGTTACGATTGAAACGTTCACTATGTGCTGTTATTAATCATAGTTGCAGTGATTTGAGATTTTGATTGTCGTGCTTTTTATTGCAAACATCAAGATTCTTTGTCACAAACCCTGTAAAGAAGGATACTGAAATGGTTCAAAAGGTGAATATATATGTTTTTAAACAGATATGTCGAACAAAATGAGTAATGTTTTAAACAGTGTCATAGCCATAACTCTCATTAGTCATAAACAAATTGACCAAGTAGGTAGCTACTATAAACAAAACTTCATTGATGTCTGATGGCATCTCAGTTCACTTTTTTTGGTTCAAGTTTATGATAAATTTAAAGTGTGATTTTCAAAAACTTAAATATGGTATATAATACATTTCCTAATAAGTACCACATGATTCTTTCATCTGTTACATTAATTGGTTTTACTAAATTTATAGTACTTATGTGTTTACAAATTATTTGGTCACACTTATAATTTAATTTTGTATATTCTGAGCAAGAACTATGTAGCTTGTATTTGTATTGTCAGTATCATGAGTACAATGTTACTATTATTATGTTATTTATTTATAAACAAAAGTACTCTTTTTTTATATTTTAACTAACATGACTATAGAAATGATGTAAATATAATCTTGCTGTTTAGCATAGGCATAGTATGTTCTCCAGCCATTTTAACCTTGCCTCTATTCTAATTTAATTTATTTAGTTTTCCTCCATCTAGATATGATTTTATCTATTATCTTCTCTAGAACACCACACTATTACATCATTGGCCCACTTCTTTTCACTTTGTATTAGTTGACCATCCCTTTTCCACTTAAGTTACTTGTTAAGTTTAATGTGTACCTAAATCTGCTGTAATTTTTTTTCTATTATACTGTAATATTATTGAATAAATATTGCACATCAATATATACATATTTAGTACTATGCTTTGTCATAACAAAACTTCAATCAATCCTATAGTGTGGACATATAAAATGATGAAACCCATTGCATTGGAAGTAAGTTGATTGGAAGCATTTAGAAATATGCACTGTGAGCTGAGTAAGTCGATCAACATCACAACAACCTCAGTCGACTGCTAGTCTAATTTTCATTTTTAAATAATTTAAGATAGTAGGAAGTGCTATATATGCATATATTCATATATCATTAGATGTTTAGAGAGCCCCAAACTCAAAGGCTTTCATTTTCTTTTATCTGCACAAATAATGTATGAGTTCCAATTGAAACTGTCTTAAGTCATATCTCTAGCAAAAGTTTAGTGTATGTTAGTTTTTCTAGCATGTTTGCATTAGAGAAATTGATTTTGTGTTTTAGATACATACATACATAGTTATGCAGTTCTGTCAAAAGAAAAGAAAATCACATAAGTATTTGGGAATAAGAATAGTTAAAAGTACTAATTTTTTTTTTTTAATATTCATTGTTTATTGTAGAAGAAATTTATTTTTGATGTTATGGCCCTCAATTTTTCTCTTGTCTTAATATTTTTTTTCTTATTTAATAATGTTTTAATATTAATTTGCTAAAATATAATATGTAATGCTCTGTTTACATCCGTTTCGTTACTTGATCTCGATTTGCACCTATAATTATTGGGGTGTCACCTAATTATAGATATATCTGTGTGAGTGGAGCAATAAATAAATAAATAATGTAGTGTAAAGGCAAAGGAAATTTGTAATCAAAGTAAATGATTTAAAAATAAAAGTATATTTCTGAATGATTTATAACATTATGTAGTATATAAATGATAAGGATTAATATTATATTTGTGTAAGCAGTAATATTAAAATGGATAAAGTATGTTATCTATACTAATATTATAAAGCTGCAGTGTTTGTTTGAACGTGCTAATCTCTGGTACTACTGGTCCGATTTGAATGATTCTTTCAGTGTTGGGTAGTCCATTACTGAAGGCTATAGGCTATGTGTTTTTTTTTCAAAATTAGGGATCCGTAGTAAAATTGCTATTTTGTAACACAAGGTGTAAAATCGAAAACCTATTTTTGCGTGCGCTGCAAAAACTATTGACAATAGAACAAAATGATGTACAGGCTCTAATATAGGCAATATTTTATTACTTATAAAACTATCGCGTGAATTATACTTTATATGGCAAAACAACGTTTGCCGGGTCAGCTAGTCATATATAAAATAATACTGGCAGAGTTAGTTATCTAATTATCCTTTTGTAGAAAATCCAAGAAACTCCACTACCTGAAGCTCCACAGCCAGAAGTACCAGAACAGAAAGATGTCCCAAAGATTGCAGTCAATGTGCCGGTACCTCCAGCACCAAGCTCTAGGTTCAGCATTCCGTCACTGACAAAGACCCCACCAAATGAGCTATACCGGAAACTGTTGCCAGCCATATTATTTGTGCTAACATTTGTTACAGTAATGACTATGTTGCTGATTTACATGGACACAGTTGGTAAGTAAACCATTTCAAACTTTTTAATTTGTCTCAGCATTTTCTAGAAAATGTACGTAATGGGTTGTACGGATAATCTATTGTATAAATTTTAGACTACAATACAATGTGGTTTTGAATACTGTGAGTTTAAATTTTAAATAATTAATTTATTAATTAACATAAAATAACTGCAGCAAGTTGCTTTTACCTTGTAAATTTGTAATTATTACTTGTCCAATGAATATGTTGGTTTTCATTGATTTCCTTTGTTTTATTTTTTCTCAAATGTATTAAGAAATATCGTTGCAATGCACAAGCAGAATTGTCATTTCCTCTTGACCCTATTGTGGACTCACGCATCTTATGGCTACAATTTTTACACTTATCTATACTTATAATAAATCTGTAGAGATCAAATTTCTGTACAAAGAAAACAAATTATCAAAAGCGAGTCAGGGGGATGTTGGAAGAGAAATAGAACAAGTCCCGTTTTTTTTGGAATTTCTTATTTCTCTGTCTGTTTGTACGGGCTAATCTCTGAAACTATTGGACCGATTTAATTGAAATTTCGCATGATGATACCTTACATCCCCGGTCAACGTCTTAGATACTTTTCATCCCGGCAAATTAATGAGTTCCCGTGGGACAATTATTAACCTCTACTTACTAAAATAGCGTAGTACACAACAACTTATGCATCTAATTTAATAAATTTTGGCATATTGATACCTTATATTGCCGGTCAACATCTTAGATACTTCTCATCCTGGAAAATTAAAGAGTTCCCATGGCAAAGTCGAAAACGAAACGACGACGAAATTTCAATTCACGCGTCCCAATATAAGGCGATAAGAATGACTTATCCGGTATATTGGGACAGCTTCAGATTATTGACAGTAGAAGGTAGTAATATATCACTATCTGTAGATAGTGTATTGGGAACGGCCGTAAATGGAAGCACTTTTATAGAATCAGATTTCATGCCCATAAATGACTTTCTGGGCTAGATTTGTATGATGCGTTGATATTATAAATATTTGACGACCCATATAGCCGAATGGTTGATGACCCTGACTACTTAAGCAAGAGGTCCCGGGTTCGAATCCCGGTAGATGCAATCATTTATATGATGAATATGGATGTATGTTTCCGAGTAATGGATGTTTATATGTATGTTTAAGTAAGTATAATCTTAAAATATATAAATTACGTGACAGGTTATTTGTCCGCGATGGACTCCTAAACTAATGAACGGATTTAAATGGGGATTACTTCATGGAGTGCAGTTAGGTCCAACTTGAGAGATAGGATACTTTTTATTTCGATTTGGGAGTCCTAATTATTTTTATTTCAAATATTTGTTTTGTATGGACATATTTTCTGTGAGAGAATTTATTGAAGCACGGTTTGACAGTTCTGCTGTGAAATAATTTCATTATAACAACATGGACCATATGTTACGACATAATTTTTGATGTAATGAAAAATTATTGACAAATACATAAAAAACAGTATTTTATTTATTAATAGTGGACCCAACAGACGTTGTCCTGTACACACGTCTTAAATTTGCAAAATCTGTCCAGCCGTTAAGAGGAGTTCTTATTTATATGGACGGAGAGAATTATATTATATGGACGGAATTGAGAATCTAAACCAATCTCAAATTCACTGAAACAAACAAAAAAATCATCAAAATCGGTCCAGCCGTTTAGGAGGTAGTTTAATTGTGAATCTAAACCATTCTCGAATCCACCTGAAGACACACACCAATCTCAAATTCACTGGAACACACAAAAATATCATCAAAATCGGTCCAGCCGTTTAGGAGGTAGTTCAATTGTGAATCTAAACCATCCTCGAATCCCCTTGAACTCACACAAAAAATTTCATCCAAATCGGTCCAGCCGTCTAGGAGTACTCCAGTGACATACACACT
The DNA here is from genome assembly GCF_905404315.1 of Leptidea sinapis. Taxonomy (NCBI): domain Eukaryota; kingdom Metazoa; phylum Arthropoda; class Insecta; order Lepidoptera; family Pieridae; genus Leptidea; species Leptidea sinapis. The sequence continues at coordinate 979,077 of NC_066290.1, read as the reverse complement.
CACAGAAGAATTATATATATAAAGATATACAGTACAATGTCTGTCGGGTCAGCTAGTATCATATATGTGACAACTATAATGTTGACATGAGGAACAAACATTAACTTGTTAAGCCTACTACTTGGCTAAGCTAAGTTAGTAAGTCTGTTTTTGGGTGATGTTTATATATACTTTTACAAAATGATCCCATAAAATGTACAAAACGAATGTGTTACGAAATTTAAGAGAATTGTTAAAAATTATGGTGTGGTTATTTTAACATAAATCATTTTCTTAATAATACCACAAACTGGGGATAGGGCAAATACCCTCAGGCTATTCAATTATAAATGTTTATTGAATGATATAACACATTGTATATAACATGAAAAAAAAGCCTGCAGAACCCTTGCGCCTACTCTTTTTGGCAGATCTGAGGCATACATTTCCGAAATGGGTAGTTGTTTTCGAAGTTCAATAAGTGATTTGAAATCCTACTTTGAATAAAAATATTTGAACCTGAATGTTTATATTGAACAGCATTAGGCGCTCAGCAGTTCAGACTGAACATGTCTCGCGACTATGACCTCGCCAACATCCCGGCCGAGTCAGCGACGCTGGTGGCCTACGTGCGACACCTCCACATGGCTCCCCGACCACCCAAGAACCCTCCTCCCGAGCCCAAGATAACTGACCGGGTGGAGGTCCTCGACAGATTATATGGAGAGCTTGTGAGCAATACCAAATACTTTTAATACTTTATATATTTCATGATTTACTATTTTAAGATGTGTAAGGTTTAAGAAAGACCATCAAGCATAAAAAATACGTTCATATATTCCCGAAGGTGTTCCAGTCGTAACAAGTTTATTGTTGTAATAATTTTTATATAGAAGATAGAAGGACAAATGAGCCTGTGGGATTCCTTGTGGTAGGTGTTGGCAGAAAAAAAATACTCTTGTTATTATTATGTTTTGTTATTGGAGAAGGGGCACAATAGGTTTAACAGAGTACTGTAATTATCTGGGTTCACATAAATTGTTTATGGTTAACTACTTTTTCATTTTTGGAACCATTGTTTAAAGCATTTGTCCAGTCCTTAGACGTTTTCCACAAACTTTTTAAAGAATTATTGGCAAGCACGGATTGACATACCAATCAACTGTCATGGTTTTCAAGTGTTACTGTAGTGTAATGTCCTGATGAACCGTAAGATAAAGCAACCATTTTCTTACCACTTTCTTTTCTTTACACAGCTATACTATGAAGAACAAAAGCCAAATCAATTTTAGCAGCATGGCGTCATAATATTATACCATCTACGACATATTACTCTGAAAGTAACAGAAATATACACGAATCTTGCTACTTTAATATCAGATAACGATCTTTTTAATTGCATGTTGTTAATAAATTAAGATGAGTTGTACTAAGTATCTTTTGTTCTGAATTCTGGATTCCATGTGTGATGTTTTTCAATGATTTTTCAGTATAATGAAACATTTGTGGAGTTCTTGCCAAGTGGAGGGCGAGATCCCACGATGCTGTATCTGGAGAGGGTTCGTGGCTGGCGAGGCGTGGCGGTTCGGGCGGCGCCCCGGGACTTCCTAGCCCTGCGGGGGGCTGCTAGTGCACTCCATGCTTGTCTCAGCCCCACCCCCCATCCGAGAGAGGTACAGGTTACTCTAAGGTGTGACAGATCATTTCTGAAAAACTAACGATAAGTGCTGTAGAGGGCTAGCTGCTTTTATAAATTTCTACAAGCCATCCCTGCCCGGGAGCGATGGTTTGACTAAAGATATATCTCCCAGTTGGTGTAACAGTTTTCATATTGGTCTAAATTCAACATTGTCGTATTATCTCTTGCGTAGTATCACAATACTGGAAACAACCGATTCTATGGTCATTCGGTTCGAAGAAATCCAAGTTATCAATATTACGAGGCAATACTTCAAGGCGCAGGTCTTGCTGCATATGGAGCAATAATTCTATAAAAAAGCTCTAACTTCAAATTACTAATCAAAAGGCCGGTTGTTAAATATATTTCACAAAGATTTACTTGCATACTAACAATTACATTGTTACCTACATTAAACATGTAATAGAAAAGAAGAAAAACATATTAAACTAACATCAATTCACTAACTTTTCTTTTATATAAACTAGTACTTAATGAGAGTATGTCAATATTACTACATTTTTATTATAGACGTCACCAGAGCATCGAAAAAATGTTATTTAGAATCTTATAAAGAAATAAAGAGTCTAGAAACGTCTACATTGCAGGGAACAAAATCAATCTAATCAGTAAAATAGTGCCAGTATGATAGTCCAGAGACTTTAGAAATTTATTTGAATTTTCTCTATTCAATTGGCCCATTCATACTCACGCCGAGAACACCCGAGAAGCGTGAGTGTGAGGAGTTTCTCGCTGTCTCGTTCTGCCGCTCGCCTGTTCTCCGATGGTTATCGGTATTTTTGGCCGCTTCAAAAGGTTATCTCGGGCAAGAAAATAGAAGACTATCACACTCACGTTTTGTCTCAGTGCCGATTAGTGAGCTGCAGAGAGTAGACGATAGTCCATATCGTATTATTTGTTTTAAAAAAATTGTTTTCTTTTCAAAATGTCGAATTACGAACTTGAGTTGAAATTTATCGAATACTTTCAATCCGAGCCTATTTTGTGAGATGCTAAACATCGGAACTACAAAGATAAAAGTTTAAACTACGATGCGTGGAACAGACTTAGAGAATTATTTATTTTGAGTTACAACGTTCACAAAGTTATAATACGCAAGTCCACACAGAGCCAAACCTACTGCAGTTTAAATATCATCTCTAATGTCGTCCATACCGGATGTGAAACAGATCACGAGTGAGAAAAATGAGAGTGTGGATAAATTGCAAATTCTCGCGAGAAGTCTCGGCCAAACTTCTCGCCGTGAGTCTGGATGGAGTATAAGGGTATTGTGTGCTTCAGATCCAATTGGTATTGGTAAGGGGCTCCTGTTTCCACAATTATAGTCGGAAATGTAATTCGAGATGAAAACTGTAAACAATGGCGTTGCCAACTAAAAATAATAACCTTTTCCATCGTGCGTGTTGAAATATACTAAAATATCATTTTAAAATTATAAGTGTAGTATATATATAATAAATATATAAATAAATATTGCACAACGTTTTCTCTTTGTAATATAACATAGTATACATCCAAAAATAAAAATGTAAATTTATTGTGCAAACTTTGCTTTGACACTGGCAATATGATAGAAGCTCTAAACATTTGGCTCGTCTACATAAGAAAAACGTAAATAATGTTGCAAAAAATCTTGGCCATAGTAACAGGTTTGACTGGTCGCCATATAACAATAAAGTTCATTCGGTTTCTGACGTTCGTCGTGATTGATTGTGCTCTTCTTGCTTTCCTGTTGTAGTTGTTAGGTTTTTGTTTGTTGTTTAGTTTTCTTTATTTTGTTTAAATTTGGTTTTATTTCGTTGTTGTCATAACAAACCGAATCATGAATTCTGATCCAGGTGCGTTGACCAAACAGGACATGCTGCCATCGCCGAAAAAGTGACAACGCACTCCTATTTCTGTGTCTGAAAAGGTTATATTAAAATTGGCCTTAACATCAGTATTGGTCTCTAGGTGATTGCGCAAAGAAGACCGCAGATATATCAGAGACGTGTTTCTGCAGTCACAGAGAGCAAAAGTATTAACTGAAAAAAACCACTGAAGATTTAAAACACCTCATAAAACCGGCTCTAAAAAGAATATTCCAGACAAAGTTGAAGAATTGAAAATGAAGCTGTAAACTCCGATCCTGATCTGCCTGATTTTGCCTGAAAAATCCTAAACATGCCTTAGCTGCAACCGAATAAGGAAGGCGTCTTATAATATCTCATATAGGCAGCGAGGACGGTTTTGGAGATGTTCGAATCGAAAAAAATATCACTGAAAACTCGCTCATTATTAGAAGTGGTTAAAGCTACACAAAACTAAAAACCAATTCGGTAATAGTTTAAATGTCCCTTACCACGCCTGAAGTATAACATCGAACCCCACAACTGCCCGACGGAAAGCGCAATTTATTGAATGGCTCATATCCAGAAATATAAATTATTAAAAAAAGAGAAAAATCAAATTATCATACTTTTGCTGTGGACAAGTTGACTGCGGAAAATATAATTTATAATAAGAGTAACCAGTTCCGATTCGTTGTTATCAAGTTCTTTAGACCCCGAATCAACAAGCGAATATTATATATATATATATATATGGAAATTATTTATTTTATGTTTGGTAACCATAACCAAATAAAGACATTTGTAAATAATTTATTTTATATATCTATGTTATTAGTGTCCTGAATCAAATTAGTTTATAATTAAACTACCTAGAAAAATGTTGATAATCTCTGAATTGTCATATTGAGAGTGACATTTCTTTGTTTACATTTTTGATATCGAATTACATTTTCGACTATAGACCGCTAAGTTGGGTCCATTTTGCGTGCAGTATTGGCCAGTCATTCCAAACAACCCAGCTCCTTCCAGAAGTTCAGAACACTCCTGGGGTGTTCGCAGACTTCCTAGAGCGACCTTGTATTTACTAAGGTTTGTGCCCTTTGTTTGGCCACCCTAGCACATTCCAGGATTAAATGAGTGACCGTTTCATCCTCGGATAGACAACCCCTGCACCTATACTCTCCGTTACGCCGATTGTAAATAGGTGCTTGTTCAGTAACCCGTTAGGGTGCGGACCATGTCATGTCTATTTAGGCTAATAAGTCGACGAGTCACTTTGGGCGATAGTGCAGGAATCGCTTCTTTCGACTGTCTACGGAAATATTTGTCCATCGGGTTTTTGTGTAGTTTGTTGGTGAGAGAGCGTATCCATGACCGCATTTGGCTGAAGGGCAGCGGCGGCCAGCCACTTGGGTCTCTGACCCCCGCCTTGCAAGTTCATCCGCTGCATCATTCGCCAACGAATCGCTGTGTCCCTCGATCCATTGCAGAGTTACACAGTTGTTAGAGCCAGCTCGTTCTAAGGATTGGTGATACTCGTATATCAGCGCTGAGTTACAGGTATAGCTCCTGAGTATGCAGTCAGTACTGCCATACTATCGGAGAGAATTCGGATATTATATTTATGTACTTTCCTTCTTAGTATCGCGTATATTCAGTTCCTATGAGAAGATGCCAGCTCCAGTTCCGGCTACCATTTTGGAACCGTCTGTGTAAATTTTCAGTTCATTTACTTTTTTAGTCCTGACTGGTCTGCTCCCTCTTCAAACAGTTGAATACGGCAATTCTTTTGTAAGATGTGTGTTTTGGGTATTCTATCACAGACAAAAACACCATAACACTGCTAACGTAAGCAAAATACAAATTTGCCCTTATAACTACCCGCTTGACCACAGCATATTTGAAAAGTATAGGGTTATTTTTTCAACTAAAGATTATCATATGGCACTTGTCAGTGTTAAGTAAAAGTTGATTTAAAGCACACAAGTAGTTCACAACAAAATCCAGATCTGTCTGAGTAGAGATCTACTATATATGATATAGATAAACAATCTTCTTCTGGTTTCATAATTTTCAATATTTTTATATCATCAGCGTATGAAAGGTGATTTGAATTTTTCGAAACAAGTTAATTTATAGAGTGAATAGAAAAGGACCAGGATGCGAACCCTGTGGAATGCCCGATGGTATTTTTTGAAACCTAGATCTAAACCCCTCTAATGCTATTGCTGGGCTACGATTACTTATGTAAGATTCTGGCCATCTCAGCAAACTCCGATGTATACGTATAGATAGCTTTGTAATCAAGGTTGTATCACTTATCTTATCAAATGCTTTGGAAAAGTCGGCATACACGGAGTCTACCTGCTATCCATCATTAAGGGAATTTAATATGATGCCTGTTTAAATATCATAGTGAATTATGATGAAGACTGTTTCGAAGATTTGTTTGAAGACATTTTGTGTGTCATAGACTTATAAAGAGTATTGATGTGCAGGTGAGCTACCAGGAAGAAGAAGAAGGCGAGGGCGGCGTGTCGTTCAGGTCGCGCGTGCTGTGCCTGCCGCTGCACACCGTGCTGCTGGCGGCCGACGCCACTCGCGCCGCCTACACGCTGCTGGCGGCAGGGCCCGCGCCCGCCGCGCTGTCGCACCTGCCCTTCACCAGCACCAGGCTGCAGGTACAGTGAGTGACGCTACTGCCGAAGGTGGCGTCTCAATCTGATTTTGTTGAAGTGAAAACTACTTCTAGAGCACCACACACACATTTTTTCATAGGTTACCCATAGGTGGTCTGATCCGTCCAGTTCTGAGATGAAATACTCGATCGGGTGAATTTGGGACCGCCGAGTGTACCCGAGCGAGAAAGATACAGACAGCTGCTGTTGGCTGCTGAAGAATACCATTAGCTAAACTTTAAAATAACTCATATCCTTCCTGGTATTTGTCAGCTCTTATAAAATCAATAAAAGAAAAATATAAATATTACTGTAACTTTAAAACCTATGGTAACCTCTCAGATCAAGCAACATATAGATTACTCCATGAAAGAGTTAAGAACCCTGAATCTAATTAGTGTTATCAAGAGTATATTATACATATTTAAATTTCCATCGAAAATAATTCTTGGTATTTCTGGTCCTTTATTAAATCACAAAGCGACAATTCAGGTTTCCTCTCCATCTGACTCCATCAACATCATAACATTTTTACTACTGGAGAGGCCATCTTTAATGCCTTCTCAGCATATTTTCATTCAAATGTTTCTTGTTATGCTTCCCAATCGCTTTTACACTTTATTGATAGCTTCACTGACACTGACACTGGATGTAACATATATTCTATTGAGATATTGCCTGACAAAATAACGTCATTGATTAGTTGAAGTCAGACCCTAGAAAATCGGCTGGACCTGATATTATACTAGAACTATATTAGTACCCATAGCTCTACTCTTTCAAAAATAACTTATCGAATGTTCTTTCCCTAATATATGGAAATAAGTATTTATTACTCCTATATACATTAAAAGGTGTCAAAATCCTAGGTTAGCCATTATAGCCCAATTTCTAAACTTCGTACATATATGTCGCGATAAGAATCTCAATAAACCCTTTGCAACATGGCTTTGTTAAAGGAATGTCAACAGATTTTAATTTGCGGTGCGGTACGTGGTCGCGTGGTGGTGGCCTTACTGCCCCAACGGCCATTTGTCCGCCGAGCTATGTGCCTTGCCCACTGCCACTTCAGTGTCATCAGTCATTTCATTCAGTTTCAATCATTTGGGCTATGTCGATGACTTTGGTTCTCCTACGGATCTCCTCATTTCTGATTCGATCTCGCAGGGAAACTCCGAGCATAGCCCCCTCCATTGCCCGTTGAGTAACAGTGAGCTTCCTTATAACGCCCATAGCGACCACGTCTGTATTCCGTATGTCATCACTGGCAACACACATTGGTTAAAAACCTTCGTCTTCAGACACTGTGGTATTTTTTTTTTGAGGAGAAGATTTTACGGAGCTTCCCGAACGCTGCCCATCCAAGTTGGATTCGACGAGTGATCTCTTCCGAAATTGGACCTGCCCAACTGGATTATTTGTCCATGGAAGACGTACTAGTCAACAATTTCGAAAGTACAGTTCCCAACTGTTACGGGAGTAGGTGTGACATGGGCATTAGACATGATCTTCGTCTTGTCCATGGTCATTTTGAGACCTACTCATTGGGAAGCTGTATTGAGGCCATCGAGCATATGGCTTAAGTCTTCGCTTAAGCTTTCTCATAGTCCACGAACGCCAACCATAGTGGCTGGTTATACTCCTCCGTCTTCTGTATAACCTGCCGCAGCGTATGTATGTATGTGGTCTATGGTACTAAAGCCTTTTCGGAATCCGGCTTATTCGGGAGGCTGGAAGTCGTCTAACCTGCGCACGAGACCATTTGTGATAACCCTAACAGCTTATATACATGGCTCAGAAGTGTGGTGGCTGGATGATCTTGTTACCGGGAGGTCTGTTTGATGTGTTTTTTGTTATTATTATTTTCTTTAAAGTTATTATATATTTTATTTTATGAAATGCTCACATAAAGCCTCTATTTATTTACGGTATGTGTGGATTGATGCATCTACTATACTCAATGACTCTTGAGTTTATAAGTATTAATTTTCTTTTTTTGACTTGTGTAAGGCTTTCAGTTTTTGACATTTAAGTATTTTTGTTGCGTCACTGCATATATTGTTATTGAAATGATTTGTAAAACAATTAAAATGTAAATCTTGACTTAAAAGAGTGGCAATGAGTTTCTTGCTACTTCTTCTCATTAGCTCAACCCTTTACGAAGTAGCGGTAAATTCAATAAGAAACAATATTTTTATTTTTTTTATTTTTTTATCATAAGTGTCATTTCCGTGACCTACATGAATAAAGTGTTTTTGAATTTGAAGTGATATGGACCTATAGTTCTTCAAAGACCTTTTATCACCCTTTTTGAAGAAATGAAATTTTATTTGCAAGAAACATTGTACATAAGATGTTAACATAATATTATTGATAATCCAATATGTTTCGTCAATTGACATGCAAGAACAGCGCCACTATACTTCTGTGCCATGCTTGCGGCGTTTTGCCCTCGAGGATGAAAGAATTGAAAAGTTTCTGGAGAACCTTCACAGAAGTACCACCAGCTCTCAGAAGCTCCGCTGTAATTCCATCATCACCCGGCGCCTTGTTGTTTTTAAGCCATTACTTTAGGGCCATACTAATCTCGTGTACGTAGCCTGTAGGCTGACATCTGGGATATCTTCGGTATAGTGTTGGGTTAGTTTGGCTCTTGTGACTGTTCGTAGAACTTCTCGACCTCCCTCAAAAGTTCGGGCTTAGACGAAACGACCCTGCCGTCGCCGGTCTTTAGCCTAGTCAGTTGGCTCTGCCCAATAGACAAATCTCGTGCGAATACTTTGGAGCCTTTGTTACGCTCTATGGCCGCCTTCGCAAAATCTGTGTTATGGCAGCGTATATCGCGAGTCAATGACTTGGAGATTTGTCTATATAGCTGCCTATACTGGGATGCATCGTCCGGTGACTGAAAGGCCATTTGGCGTCTTACATCATCATTTGAGGGTAGAATCTGAGATTTTTCCGGTTCTTTTTTAACGGCTGGCCTTAAAGAACTTAGACTCTGCCGTTTGAACAGCTGCCACGAACCTGTTATTAAAGTCGTCCACGACAACGCATTCACCGAGGCATTCGAAGCGGTTTTGCAATTCACCAGTCGAAACCGCTCTAGTTTTCGATTGATATTCAATGTGCCTCTTACTATGCGGTTATCACTCCCAGTTATCACTGAGTTTATCACAGAGACATCATTGAATATAGTCTTTTGATCGACACGATGAAGTTTATCTCAGTTTTAGTGACACCATCGGGGCTGATCCAAGTCCATTTGCGTTGTTCTAGCTTCATGAAGGAGTTCATCATATAGATATCCTCCTTCTACATGAAACCAGCCAGCATCTGGCCTCGGGCGTTCCGATTTCCAGAACCAAATTTGGCCACACTCAACTCATCGCCGTTACGTTTGCCCAGATTTGCGTTAAAGTCTCGAATGACAACGTTGAAGTGGGTCTTAGGAGTGTAAATGGCTGTTGAGATGTCCTCATACATGGCCTCTACCTCCTCGTCTAAGTGTGTCGAAGTCGGAGCGTAAACCTGAATGAACTTCAGCGAATACCGTTGAGTAATTCTGAGTATTAGGTACGCTACCCTATTCGACACGCTCCCCACCTCAGTTAAGTTGCTGACGAGAGACTTGTGCACGAGGAACCCGACACCACCCTGTGAGAGTTAGTCGCCCTCCCGGAAGTACAGCTGGTGTCCGTAATTTAGGATTATCGAGTCCTCACCCTATCTTCGGACCTCAGATAACCCCATGACATTAGTCTGCTTAAAACTTCCTCCAGTTCCTCCAACTTCTCGTCGGTCCGCAGTGTATTGACATTATTTGTTGCCAGTGCCAATGGCCTTCGTCTGTGGTAGCGATTCCGAACACAGGAATTCTTAGCACCCCCTGCCAAGTCGCTTATGTGGCTGCTACCGTGGCCACCACGAGCGGGGCCGCTGGAGACTGGGGGCCGGGGCCTCTCAGTGTATTTTTTTATATTTTGGGTGTTTTCTGCCGTAATCACCACGCTTAGCAGGCGGGTTGGCGATCGCAGTGGGAGTTGGTGGTTCTCGGAAGGATGCTGCTGTCCATCCTCCGTTTTTAATCCCTTAGTCGCCTCTTACGCCAACCACGCGCAAATAAATAAACAACACAACAAACACGTATAAAGTAAACACGTAGTACGTAGTTATTATTAATATTTAGATGCGTAGCCTATATTATCAATGACAGCTCTGCAACGATATGGCATCGATTCAAGCAATGTCAGACATTTTTCTATTGGGATTGTGTCACTAGACTTCGACAAACACCTCATACCGTTCGTTTTGACTGGAGTTTCGTTTGTTTGAGACTTCTTTCCTTTTAAACGACATACCACAGATTTTCAATAGGGTTTAACGGTCCAGTCTGAGACGGAAATACGCTGTTCCCTAATAAAACATTTGACACTGTTGGCTGTGTGTTTAGGGTCGTTGCCATGTTGAAAGATCCAGGTTACAGGCAAATGGTCGTCAGAGTGGGGAATCGTTGTGTCCTCTGCTATGTTATTTTTAATGAAATTGATACATTGTACCTTCAATCCATCCACTTCCACATCCGGATAAACATAATACTTTGATATTGCCGTCACCGTGCTTGACTATGCTCCATGTGTATTTGTAATTGAAAGCATGGTTTATTAGAATTTACCATGTTTATTTTTGTTTCATCTGAGAATAACACTTTCTTTCATTCTCGTACTGTCGCATTAAAATATTTTTTCGCGAATAATAAACGCTTATTTATGTGTTGTTTGTTAAGAACCTTTAGAGAAACCCCCGGAAACACGAGACAGTCCCAGTTTACACGAGACGTTTCTAGGGTCATTCGGCGAAAAAACTTAGTTTTTAATTAGGTTGGAGCTTTTAAATGGGTCTTAGCAACGATTAGCATATTAGCATTAAAATCTTTATTACAGAACATTTCAAATGGTCGGCTATTCTCCTGTACGTCCACTTTTTGATCAAAATACAAATAAACAATTAAATGTCTAGGTGAGGCGTCATAACTTATTTTTGCCCATTTTAAACGAAACTTATTGTTGGTCTTTAATCATATTATATCCTACTAGCTGACCCGACGGTCGTTGTTCTGTTGATAATAAAAAAAAACCCTTGCGGGTGAATCTAGTAAAATCCGTTCTTAGCTGACTCGGTGAAAGGAATATTCCTACCAAATTTCAAGTCACTACGCTTTATGGTTTAAGAGATATCGTGATGAGTCCATATATATGTGGAAATCTCATATATACTTATACTCAAAGTTGTAGGTACAACTTTTAATTTCAAAAATGGAACGAACCATTGGTGCTTTTCTAATATGTTTCAAATACGACGTCCAAGCAGTCAGTAACATAAAATAGACATAAAGTTCTAAGCTATATTCTTGCACGATTATTAATTATTGGATTTACAGATTTTTCAGGAATATTGCACGTCGATTTATCCTTCCACGATTCATATGAAGTGATTCTAATTAAATATTCACCACTGTTTAAATAAAAATTGATTGCGATTGCCAATCATGTTCTGAATTGTGCGGTTTTTAGGATGTTTTTTATTATATTTAATTGTTATTATTGTACTCCAGGTGATCGAGGTCCGGTCGTCCGACATGGCCGCAAGGAACAAGACCAGTGATATTCTGCTCGCTAACAACTATACCGTGGTCGCCAACTTCCACGACAGCGTCATGTTCGCTCTCACCGACTCCCTGACCCGCGCTCGCGTGTAGCGGCCGATCTCTGTATTATAATAATTTTATCCTCAGGTTGTTCTATTAGTGATTGATACGATTTGCCTCACCACCGGATTTATATACATTTTTTTACTTGCCACAGCGGAATAGTTGAACAAACGTAACAAGATTTATGAATAGTCTAGGTATCAGACTGTTCACTTAGGGGTGAAGTTAATAACGTTAAGAGCGCGTAAACACAGACTATTAATAAGTCAATACGTAACAGAATAATCACTCCATTATCAAAATCAAGTACTTACGATTAATAAACCTACTCCTTCCCACTGTCAGCTAACAAGCCTCACAGCCGCTCGACTTAGCGTCTCTTGTACAGCTATCTGTATGTTCACTTTTATAGGTTTGTTAGGGTGTTTTATTTAATTCACGTATGTGTTATGTCACGGTGCTTTTAATTGGGTACTTCGCAGGAGACAAGCTACTCGTGAATACGAACAACTTTTTGTATGGGACCAACTTTCCTACTCCAAACAAAGAAACAGCTATTTCATACATGTTGGTCGTGTACGAATCGACATTTTGTATGACACTGCTGTTTTTTTCGACTAGTAAAGTTGAAAATCGTCATGTATTAATAATCTGTAAGAAATTATAATTCGGAAAAGTATGTTTTTTAATTGCTTACATGATTCATGATGCGTTGTAAAATGATTTTCAAATATTTTATTAAATTCAAAGAACCTAAATCATCTGGACGTTGTTTTGTTAGATGTTAATTATAGATCTCGAATGTTTCTACTCAGGTTGGTTTTCTTTTTAATTTATGTTTTAGTACATTTTGGCGTAACTGCTTCCAAATAGTTTGGCCAACCGTGCGACGCATAAGTACCTCAATGTGTCGCCACCTTACATAATATATTATCTGAATTACCTAAATGTCTAAATGAATGATCAAATATAAATCGCATAACCGCTATTCATTTAGAATACTTAAGTTATACTTATACTTAAGTACACTTGAATCTCATAATCTATTTAATTATTGAATATGACATACATTTGTAACTTTTACTATCGAGATAAATAGATCATGTATTTTTGCTAATTATTTAGATCTACCCACATTTTATATATTTCAAATTAAATAAACCACTAGGTACCATACACTAGGTATAAATTAAATAAACTATACATGACGTTAAAATCGGCGCAAGATTGTAAGTTGTAACCAAGTATTTGTATTGTAGGCTTAGTTCTGATGTTAGGTGACCACTTAACTAATTAAGAATCGCAACGTCGAAATTCGTCCACAAGTGGATTAATAGTTATCGAAATATATTATTTTAAATTAACCAGTGGGAGGCTCCATTACACACGATTCCGGCTAGATTATGGGTACCACTACGGCGCCTATTTCTGTCATGAAGCAGTAATATGTGAGCATTATTGTGTTTCTAGTGAAATTTCTGGACAAATGAGGTTTAATATCTTATGTCTCAAGGCGCGATTGTAGTGTCACTCAGAGTTTTTGGGTTTTTCAAGAATCCTGAGGGGCACTGCATTGAAATGGGCAGGGTGTATCAATTACTAATCACATGAACGTCCTGCTCGTCTCGTCTCTTACTATCATAATAAAAATTTAAAATCTTTAATTCTCGTAAGGCAACGAACCACCATTCATGAAGGCGGTGTGTAGACATGATTAGGGGATATCCTCGCAGAGGTGATCACGTTCTGTGTGTTCCATATGTGTCCGTTAATGTCTGCTAATAGTTTTGCATATACATCTAAAACAAGTCATTGTGGGCGAAATTCGATGTGTTTAGTATGAACCTACATACATACATACACACACGTGCCTTGAATACATTGTGTTATATACTTGACATTGTACCCTGCGGGGCACATTGTCATCTAAGATTATTATAATAGTTTGGATTTAAATATTATTTAGAACGAAACAATATTAAAACAGAAAAGTGTGGGAAACTGATTGTAAATCTTGAGAACACAGAACGCCTCATAAAGTAACATTTACATGAACCAAGTTGTTTTTAATCTATTCAGAGTAACTCTATATCTGTAACGGAATATGTTGAAATTTATTGAATTTCGTTTTGTGATTGATTGATATTATATTATTGCGTTTAGAATTCTGTATTACGAATAAGATTATTTAATTAATAATGAGTAGTATTCAGTTTGAAAAAAAAATTCATTGATTATTATTTATTGAATGTATCTTGGCAGATAATGAAATGATATTTATTGATTGGATCCATTATTTTTCGTGGATGTTTTTTTATTATTTTAATGATAATTTGATTTTAATTCAGTAATAAACTTTCTTTGCTTTTATTGATTTAGTAAGATACAATATTTAAAATTCGATTTGTGCATTTAATTTAAGAATTAACATACTAAGTGGAATTAGTTTTATTATAATTACATTGTTTGGAATCTTTTCAAATTATTTTAACAATTTTCTAAAGTATCTAACATTGATGCATTCGGAAGACTGAATATTAAATATTTGAATGATTTAAATTTTCATTTTGTTTGTAAACAATATATTTTCAGTATTAGTTGCTTTAAGGGTCTAATTTTAACATTTTACAAATACTTAGGTATGTGTGAGATTTATATTTTGTCACTGTTGAGGTTGCCTTTTCTGAAGAACTCAAGAAATCAAGATGGCAGCCGCGATAACTCTTCTATATTTTTTTATTGCGATTTAAGATTAGTATTTTAAGTACTTATACATAAGTTTCTGTGTATTTTTATATGTTTGTCCAAAAACTGAAATTCCAATTCGGTCAAAATATGAAATCAATTAATAATGATTTTGATTGAAAATACAGTTGTAAGATATAATGAATGATTCGCTGTTTCATTGTTTTTATTTAATGTAATTCTATTAGCGCTCAATGTTCACGATTAAAGCGGCTTTAAACACATGTTTGTTTATTTTATTGTTCTGCCTCCAATCAGTAGTGTGTAATCATTGTGTCTGAGGGGTGCCACAGCCACTAAACTACTACGCAGTTGCCAGCAGTATTTTTGGTTATTTAAGAATCCAAAGCGGCCCCACATTGTGTCATATTACTGCAATGTGATTGTTACCGTTATGTTACGACTTCAGTCTTCACTTGAGTCGACAGACAGGACAGAATATTGTGATTGGTATATGTATACTTATAGTACTTACTGAACATAATATTTATATAGACAGATCTTAATGAAAACCGTTCAATATTTGTTTAAGTAGGTGCAAATGTAGCTCTACTTTTTAATGTTCGTTTGAATGTGAATTTAAAATAATTGAATTGTAGGTAACTAACCTGAAAACCCTCAGATGAATAAAATCAACAACAAGTCAACCAATAACTGGTTAGCACAGGAATGGCCTCTTCTGGAATTACATAAAACTATATCTATAGTCTTTTGAATTTCGAAATTGGTGTTTCGAAACCTAAAATAATATGATTTAAGCGGATTTTTTGCGTAGAAAATACATTTTAAAATTGCGCTTTACAGCGTCAAATTATAAACCATTAACCCCTTATTTGTACTTATTAAATAATAGTTATATAAATATATATAGTTCTTTGAATTACAAAATTAAATGTTTGCTTAGGTGTTTTCGTAAAAATAACGAGTTATGAACGCACCTCCATTGATGTTTGATTTGACAGGAGCACAAAGTATATTTTTTTTTATTTGTTCTTGCGAACAGGCTATCTAGCCCGGGCCCTTACGTCTTTAGTATCTTCATTTTCGGTATTTATTTCCAGTATTTTGTTTTACAAAAAAGTCCAATAAAGTATTCTCATCTCATCTTTCATCAATAAAACTTTCCTTTTCTGTATGTTTTCACTATTTTTTAAAAGTTATTAACAACACGATTCACTTTCCTCTAAGGAAGTAGCAACTTTTTACGAATCGCTCACTTTGACACATAAGCTATCCAGTTTAGGTTGAAATATTAGTTCATGGTACGAATGAATGAACGAACTAAAACGGTTTCCGATTCGATTTGACGTCAACCTAAATTAGATAGCTCTAATCACGTCGTGGTACGAAATAGCAAAGCAGTTCATTTTACGTTGTCAATTGAATCGCAATAACTCATAAGAGTTCATGGTAAGTCCGCAGGACCCAAAATTGACCCTTTACAAACCATACCATAACCACAGGTGTTGTGGTGATGAAGTTTGATGAGCAGCTACAAAATAAAACTTCAATTAATTAAATTATATTTATTACTGATACATAGTTCACCATCAACATCGGCCGGAGGTCTCGTGACACCGCCTCTATGTACACACTTTTAATATGTTGTAACATCACTTACAGTCGGTACGTACATAGATACAAGTCAACTTAACTAATATTTGTGCGAAAACAAACGCAAATAAACTATCAATATAACAACTACAATATAATTCAAAGTAATAATTATTGCTTTCGCAGTGGTGTTGGAAGAACGTTGGATCTGTATGTACAGACTACGAGGTGGTCCGCTTATGATAAGAGCCGGCACAGACGGACCGACAAACACATAATATACGACCACTACTCCTTCAGTCCGTCCGTCCGGGTTCACCCTTGGCAAACAAATAATAATTTATAATTCTTAAACTGTAGATACCACTCATAAATAAATAATAATATGTTATGAAGCTGTGTGCAAGTGAAATATTATTTAAGTGTTACACTTAAGTTAAAGAAAGCAGTCAAGATGCGACTGGTAATATCTCCCGCGACGATGAGTCTGAATGGAAGTTTTAATGATAATCTTAATAATTTGAATTATTATGAATAGTTTTATGGATAACAAGTGTTTATAAAACACCCATTAAAAGTAAATGTCTTACTCCTTCGAGACAACCTTACAGATCATTTGCGGAATAAAAACCATGTGCGTTACCTCGGTGTTAAAATAGACGCTTCAGCAGCCTACATCCACTAACTAGAAAAAAATAATACATCTCATAAAGGTGGTGGAATTTTAATACTTTTCACCTCCATTCGACTGTCTAAAACTATAGAGGAGGAGTCGTAGGAGTGCTGACAAGTGGTGAGGTGGTCGTGCCGGCTAATGACAGTATCTGTATGTTCTATTGGTCCCGAATAGACCACTGATTTCTAAGTTAACAAACAAAAGTGTATATTTTCTAAACAATAAAGCGGCTGCTATAACTAAAAGAACGTTTTAAGAAGTACAACAACCTTTAACATCGTGACATCTCTCGACAGCTGCCAGCTCCACAACACTGGTCTGAGCGAGCCGTATCTCACGTGCCGGAGGTTCTCGGTAATATCAATGAAAATGTATTCTGCAGTAAACTGTGAAAACGTTAACTTCAGTAGAAAAAATTGCCGTGTGTAAACTGAGAAAATTAGTCCAAATAAAATAATTATTAGTTTCTTTACATAAATCCAATACAAATTATCTTTTTTATCGGAAAATTAGGGATGAGGGTCGAGCAAAATCTCACCACATCTCGCCAAGGGAGGGGCGGCGAAATGTTTCAATCGCCGCGTGTAATGGTTGGGTCTTCACGCTTCAATAAAAGGTTTCTCTTTCGACAATTTCCCCTTTAATGCCAATTATCTATCTCATTTCTTAGTAAATATTTCAAATACTACACATAAACGGGATTTTGCCATGTCCGCCATTTCAACCTCCGCCCCGTCTGAACATGTTTGTTCAATTTCGTATAATTTTTATTGTTGAGCAATTTTTGCTTCGTGTGACATTGTTTAGCTGTCGTTTGTACAATTGGCTAATAATATACGTTTTATGTATATAAATTTCAGTTGGTTCAATTGGCACTCTTTTTGTCGTGGATCATTAATTACAATCATATTAAAGAAAAACTATACAATAACTAACGCTTATAGCATCAAACTACTGCACGCGATCGAATTTATATACAAAGTAAAATGGCTAATTTTATGTATATAAAAATGATTAAAAAGTTGGATCAAATCACATTCAAAATATAAAACACAACAAACTATCAAATGAATGTCGTGAACATTACGGGGCAGGTTGTGATGGAGCGACAACCATTGTAGCGCTACTTTAACAATTAATAAATTCATTTTATTTTTAGCAATAACAGAAACAGTGGCTGTCAATATTGATTATCGCGCCCCTCCCGCTTGTAATGTGGTGACCAACTTCTAACACTTGGTTCATATTGTGAGTTGTAGAAGATTGTCTTTAGTAAACGCTTGTTCGTCACGTGAGAACCGGCCAATACAGTCCAAGGGACGAGTACAAAAATATTCTATCGCTACGTACACATCGAATCAACAATATATTACAACTACAGATACACATCGCCCGTTAACATTGTAACATGTGATTACACTTTAGTGTCGGATGATTCACAAATAAATCACAAAAATGTGTCAAATTATATGCAATCATTATTTAACGATACAGACAACTAACAATTTATTGACAAAAATAAATAACAAGAATCAGCGACAAAACTGATTTCTTATTGAAAATGAAAATCGCTGAAATGTATTCGTTGGACCTACGAATTTAAATATAGCAACAGGGTCTCTACCTTAATACAATAACCCTCCAAATGATATTGAATACAAATATTATTAATTAACCATAAATATAAATTTGAACAAGAAAAAAGTATCAATATAACATACTCATTGATGAATTACTATATTATCGTTTACAGTCGCTGTCAATGCAGCTTGTAAATATGTTCAGTGTAATATATATAACAGTACACACATATACAAATACATTTATATGCCTCATCAATTGTGAACGTTTAAAATTTCTATCAATCACATAAAATATATTATACATATTGGAATATTTATGTTTCAAATAAAATCATGATTGTTAGTAAAACAATAATACCTTTATAATTTAGTCTGCTTCGGACCAATGACCCAGACCAAGGGCCCGGATAATGTTCATCTAGCCCATTTGTATAACATTTACAGGAATGTTTTTAAAATGCAAGTTTTATATTGGAATATAAAATAGTAATACATAAGTACAATACCAATTAAGGACCTTACTTCAATACAATACGGTATACAATGCAACTATTTTCAAGAGAAGTTATCACGGGACTTCACCCTTGCATTTATATATATATATATATATATATATAGTGAGATTTACCTATTTAATAATTTCAACTTGATAAGTAATTTATTATTAGTGAAAAATTAATAGTACTAAGAATAATATTAATTAAACACAGTAATTTAATTACATTACACTATCAAACAGCTCGGGTCTGTGTTGAATGGCTTTTTATGAGCTTCCTTTAAAAATAGTTGAATTCCTACCACTATAATATATAATATAACAAGTTATCGTATGAATGCTTGTTGTGTTCGTAAAGCTATATACAGCAGCTATTTACACACTGTACAACAAATGAGATATGGCTTAGTTGAATATGCAATATATAATATATGTATTATGTACAATAACTTAATTCAAAATGGCGTGATGTTTTAAAACAATGTAATAATTTATAAATAAAAATAACTACCTGTAGCTTAGAATTCTCAATTTGAATAGGTTTTCATTTGACACCAAGATTAAATTTAATTTAAGAACTTAAGCGTAAGTTTCCAATCGATTAATTTAAAAGTATATTTTTTGTAGATTTAAGCATATTATATTCCGATAGTTGGAAGTCAAAAAATATATTGCCATTTTGAGTGTCAAACAAGCATTCATAAGAATTTAAGTTAACATATTAATATCATCTGATATACATTTGATATGCACCCAGTACGCGAATTATTTAATATCAAAATGTATAAAATCTTAAACAATTATCAATATACGATTATTTAGCACAATGAAGATGTTCCGAACACAAATAAGTTTCACAGTCGCCGAGCTCGTCTAAGCTGTAATTTAATTATGTCAACTGCATATTGTTTACTATTCAAATCAAACAATATCGACTCTACTCCTAAAATAAATACTTTTCAAGTATTCGTAATTCACTAATTGATAATATTTGAGCTAGAATTAAATTTACAAACAGATGATATTTCTGCCAGGCTTCGACACAAATTTAAAATATTTTTCTCGCTAACGGGATAAAGTAGTTCATAGTATATACATACGTAATATGAAACTTATTCAGGATCAGTACATTAATAACGTTCAGTTCTGGATGCAACAGTCAGTATCATTGGAAGAAGTTGTCGTTGAGTTGCGTCCTGCCCGCCACGTTGTTGTTGAGAGCGGTCGCCGGCGGCGCCCGCGAGCCGGCCATGGCCATGTTGAGGTGGGCCAGGTTCATGACGTTGGGTGTGTTCATGTTGAGGTGGGCCAGGTTCATGACGTTGGGTGTGTTCATGTTGAGGTGCGCCAGGTTCATGACGTTGGGTGTGTTCATGTTGAGGTGCGCCGGGCTGCCGGGGCCCGACTTGAGCTGGTTGATGGAGGGGGCGGGCTGAGCGCGCGGCGAGCGGGGCGCCAGCAGGTTGTCCACGTCGATGTTGAGCGAGCCGCGGGACGAGGCCCACGTGGCGCCCAGCGGGGCCGCGGCCGACACTGGCTGCAGCAAGCTCACCCGCGTCGGCTGTAAGCCTGCAGGCGTAACAATAGTACCATCAACATGACCATCATTGACATATTTCCTACATGTTTAACAGGGACCAACATTTTATAACGGCAATTAGGCAATGCCTACCTAAATAAGAACCTAAATTAATATACACCACTAGTGTTAAAGTATGACGGTTCCACAAAAACTAAAGTCCGTTATTCTATAACCAAATTTCTATTCAACACCCACCCGGTTACTTTTAGATTACGCTAAATATCCAATAAAAATCTTTGCTAAAAGGTCTAAAAGACTGCATATTTCAACCCCATTGCGTTGCATACAAATTATTTAGAAAAAATACGCGTGAAATTTATAGTACCACAGAAAAAGTTAGACAATTAGAATAAGTAATCTTCCAAAAACATGATGGAAAAATACAAAAGACCTTTGAAGCCATTCGACTAATAATGTAAAATACATACCTGACGTTATAGCACCTGAAATAGCAATAATACTTAAATAATGCATAGATAAGGGTATATTCCCTGAACACATAAAATACAGCACACCTATGCCTTTGTTTAAATCGGGCACTTCTTTTGACCCTGCTAATTTCAGGCCTATTTCAGTGCTGCCTGTTTTTAGTAAAAATTTTGAAAAACTTTAGCTTCAACAGCTACAAATGCATTTTTGTAAATTAATGAACAAAATCAATTTGGTTTCACTAGAGGCTTATCAACAATTAATGCGGGTACTAGACTCATTGAGCACATCTTTGATGACTGGGAAAAGTCACAAGATGCATCGGGCATTTTTTGTGATTTGTCCAAAGCATTTGACTGCGTCCACCATGAAACTTTACTCCTAAAACTAAAGCATAATGAAGTGAAAAATACAGCCCTAAATCTGTTAAAATCATATTTAAGCGAAAAAGTTCAGACAGTCGATGTAAATGGCAAACGGTCTTCGGGTAAACCTGTGGAGGTATGTTTGTTCCACATGGTTCTATTCTCGGTCCTTTCTTGTTTCTAATATATATTTACGAGCTATCGGTAGAACATAGCCATAAGATTGTATTGTTTGCTAATGATACTTCACTTATTTTTAAAGTAAAGCGACGTGCAGATATTGATGACAAGGTAAACAGTGCACTCTCAAAGATAGTGCGTTGGTTTAAGACGAATAATCTGCACTTAAACAGTAAAAAAACAAAGTGTTTACGGTTCATTAAACCAAACACAGCGGAGGTACAAACCAACGTATTTATAAATGACCAGAGATTGGAACTTGTGGACACTACGGTCTTCTTGGGTATCACGTTAGATAAAACGCTTCAGTGGGGTCCACATATTGCCCATCTAGCAGATAGACTCAGCTCTGCGGCATATGCCGTTAGAAAGATTAGAGAGTACACGAATGTTGCGACCGCTAGATTAGTGTACCTCAATTATTTTCACAGCATCATGACGTACGGTATTTTACTGTGGGGTCATGCTGCTGACATTGTCCTAGCCACTGTTCAGGCATGCCTTTTCATGTTTTCGGAATTTAGCGACCTCCGACCCCAAAACAACATATTTTAAACAAGCGTTCATAATTCCCATTAAGTTTTTTTGTCTCTTCACTAAAAACTTCAGTGTTAGCAATGTTTTACTTTAATATTATTCGTAGTAAGAGTTAGTCCATAGCTACTCAAACCGTAACTAATCATTGCCTCGGCCAAGGAGTAATACAGGCTGTACAAAATATTTTACTCACTTATAATTTTAAGTGATAAATTTTACCAAGTACTAGTGACTAAGTCCTATTATTTTTATTTTAAAATATTTATACACACTATAACGGCATACATTTTGGTTTTTCCATATTAATTATAATTCCACTGCAATGTGCCCATTTAGTATTAAAATCTTCTTGCATTATATTTTAAATAATATTTGGTCTCTTCTATACAAAAATATGTCATCGGCATACATATAAGCTTTACAATTATTGATCACTTTGCTGGTACTGTTCAAATGTATAATAATATTCATATGATATATTATCATATCAGACCGAATATAGAGCCAGTTGGAACACCATATAATACTGTACCTGAGTCATTTTCTGCCCCAAGGACGTTTACTTTAAGCAGCCTGTTTTTGTAAGTTTTGGAACCAGATTTTAATAGGCCCTATTATACCACCACAGTTATCCATAGACTAATACGGCGTCGTGTTCAAACGTGTCAAGTCTTTAAAATCTATAAAAATGGCTACTACCAATCGTTTTTCTTTTAAATAAGTATTCATATAATTGGTAAATGAAGTAAGTACTGTTGCACTTCTATTTGGTCTGAATCCATGTTGTATGTTCGATACGTTATTATTATTTTCCAAAAATGCTACTAATTGGCCGACAATGACACTCTGTAATTTTAATTATTGTGTTTAGGATTGCAATGGGTCTGTGATTTGTAAAGTCTGTTTGAGGTCCGTATTTGTGGATTGGTCTAATCAGTGACAGTTTTAAATCTTAACTAAAAGTTGCTGTGTGTTATGTGTTAAAAATTATTATAAAGTAATTAAAATATATTAGAGAAATAAGGAAGTGCCAATTGTGGTGTACAGTTTTCATTTGTAGACAAATTAAAAATGGTTTCTTTCAGTAGACGAATACCAAATATTTACGAGTATAATATTCATGAATTTTTGAGATATATATAATATTATATTACCTAGTAATTATTAGGTATACGTAGAAAAAGTAAATAATAATATTTAAAATAACAAGTGGGAGACCGACCAAGCTTCAAATAAATATAACAGTCATTACAGTGAACAATAATTATTTAAATATTCAATATTATATATGCATGAAAAATCAAGACAGTGACAGTAAAAGAGGAAAGCAGTTTCACGAATTGTGAAGTTATAAAAAAAGCGGTCTCTAAACATCAATTTTTCAGATTGAGTGATAACAAAAATATCAAAATAAAATGATTTTGTAGAAAATATCATCATCATCAGCCGGAAGACGTCCAATGCTGGATAAAGGCCTCCCCCAAAGATTTCCAGATCGTCGGTCCATCTTGTGGGGGCCTACCAACACTACGTTTAATAACAAAATATAGTATTAATAAATTTAAAATATTAGTAAGTAGCATTTAGTTAAGGTTGCCTGCGTCCTTTAAGCATTTTAGATTTTTAAAAAAATGAGTATTCCCAAAAAACAAAATTTAGAATGCCCTTTTATAAATCTTGAATGTAGATAATTACTTTCAATCTTGTTATATATAAAATTCGCGTGTCATGGTGTTAAACATTGAACTCCTCCGAAACGGCTTGACCGATTCTCATGAAATTTTGAGTGCATATTGGGTAGGTCTGAGAATCGGACAACATCTATTATTCATCCCCCTAAATGTTAAGGTTGGTCCACACGAATTTTTTTTTTAATTTTTTTGACTTTCTTTTTAAAATTTAAATTTGTTTGATTATGCCTGACTCATAATTAAACAATAGATACAACTTCAAATTTTCACCCATCTACGATCAACAATTACTTTTGTATCGCGATTTTAATATCGGCAATACGTTTGCTGGGTCAGTCAGCTAATATGACTATAATATAATAAACTCGGTGAGTTAACAGAACTATCAAAGGGATGGCAATTGCAAGTTATATCCAACTATCTCATCGCCATGAAAGAAGTAACAGACAGCGAATAAATACAAGGGGGACCCATTGAAATAAAACATTAATACGAATCAATGACTCAATTATATTTAATGATCGTTGGCTGACAACAACATATCTATAACATTACATACGACATCTATATGTACGCTATGAATGCGAATATTGTGTTATTCATATTTGTAACACACGAACTTATAATTAGAGATCTACAAAAACAACATTAGCTGATCCAAGTCAACTACGCTATAATCTATAACCAAATAAAAATATAGAAACTATCGCAATATACTGTTAGCGTAATTACTGTTATTTAAATTTTAATACAGTAAAAGCTCCTTATTCGCGCTTTCACTATTCACGGATTAAAAAATTGTGACCCAATTCCTATATTCGCGGCTAAAGATTCCTTTATTCGCGGATGTAATCGGTACATAATACATGCATATCAATAAAAAGAATTCCTACATAGTTGCATAATTGCGAATGGAATAGGACGAGATGGGAAATGGGCTTCATAAGATACATAATAGCTTTAAGGGTAAATGTATACACTTCTACAATAAAGTCCCAGCCACTGTTCAGACATTATCTATAAATAAATTTAAATGTTTTATAAAAAAATGGCTCTGTCGTAAATCCTATTACTCCACTGCTGAATATCTAAATGATCGGACAGCCTGGGATAGAAATATAGCGATATAGCGATAGAAATGACTGTACAATATTGTATATTTTTATTGAAAAGAGCGCATAAAAAAAGAATGCGGGGAGAGTTTCTTGCGCCGCTTCTTCTCTCTCAGAGCGCCATTTGTTTCCGAAGCGGTAGTAGTATCTAGTAGTATAAGAAATGACATCAAAAAGAATTCTAAAGGAATCAATTTTGAGAAAGTAAATGCCTTTTATGCCTTTTAATGTTAAATTCACAGACCATTGAAGAAGAGGTTTTAACAAGCACTGGAAATGTGTCATATAATTTAAAAAATTTTAGTGAAGGTTTAAAAATGGCAAATGAGCTTTGTGATTTCTTTATGAAAATTGATCCGTCTATGGAACGAAGTGTTATTTTTAAGAGGCAAATTGCTAATGCCACTGCTGAGTATCAGTTTGATCTAAAGGAGCTTTTAAAAACTGTTATGCAAGAAAAGATTACAAAATTCTTTAATACTTAGGCAACCTAAGCCTGATAATGATTGATAAGTATAGTCAAAAACTTCAATTAGTTTTTTTTTTAAGTTTGTGTTTTATTTTGTCACCTAGGAACTTATCCCTTATAATCCCATATAAACCATTCCGTATTCACGGTTTCTGTGTTCGCGGCATATTTACGGAACATATACCCCGCGAATAAAGAGCTTTTACTGTACTAATTATAACTAGACTAGCATGGCTCATTTATCCCATCGCATGCTTGTCTGCACAGTCAGGAAGTATTATTACATTATTAATAAAGTTATTTTTAGGTTTAATGACATATTTAAGAAATGACAAGTGGTACGCGCGTTTTTAATAACACTACAATCTAGTAAGTAATTAGTTATCGACGACGTAGCTCTGGCTTCATCGTCCTGTAGATACACAATAATAAAGTCGACCCGCGGCCGCGGGACCAAATGTGTGATGAACGCGCGTTATTACTAATCGGCGGGCTATATAATATATATTTCGTATCGAATTACTAGACTCGTCAGTATTTCAATTTATCAAATGCCTCGACTAGTATTGTACACTTTCTTCTGTATCTCATAAGCTACAGTCAGTCGTGTCCAAAATGGCTGCCATAACCATAAGTTGTATTTTTTACCAAAGTATTTACAAAATACATCGCGTAATATGTCATTTATGATGAGTTACGCCACGTGCGCGACGCGCTCACAGATATCACTGCGATTACCTAAATAATTTATAAAATTACTTAATAATTTTTCGAAAAAAAATTCTTGACATCAAAGTCAATTAATTCACTAACACATTTTAATGTTCCTCATAGTAGTGATCAGTCGGGGGAAAGTCCGATTAAGAACCTCGACCGCCTACAAACTGGTCCTCTGAATAAATCACTATCATGACCTACTACTTAACAATAGTGACATATTCAAGCTGATCAGTTTGTAATTAAGTTGTTTAAATACAACATCAGCAATTTAACATTCAAAATACATACATCACCGATAATTTTCGATTGATTTCACTATAACATTACAGATGCTAACGGACAATCGTCAAAAAAATTCGAAACCATAAACAAATTGATTCCCGCAAACCATTAAACAAACTTCCCGTAAATATGTCCCATTGGAACTAAATAATTACCTGTGATATAAATTGTGGCAAAAAGTTAATGTTAAACTAGACTATTTCTCTTAATAGTCTGATATATGAATAATAATATTTTTTATAAAACATACTGTAATATATTTTAAAAACTATTGGGTATATTTTTACGAAAATTTCACAATCTAAATGAAAGTGATTTTTCTGGCCAGTGTCACGAGTAGACGCTAAGTCTCCACCGCAACAAGTTTAGTAAACCCAATGATTAATATAATACAATGTATTTAAATCATCGTAATATTATATATAATATAGTCGTAAGATTAATTTGCATATTGGAATAAAAAATGTGGATTGTTGATCGTTGTGCGATCGCGGGGAGCGATGCAATTTACATCCACCATTCCACATTCGCTTAAGGTCAACTTAAATATTGCAGCAATATGTTGCCCTAAAGAGGGCTTGCTTAAAAATAGCTATATAAATAAGCATGGAATATAAGAAAATAGTTTAAATTATTTAATTAAAATTAAAAATATACACATTTTAAAGTTAATATTTAGAGAACTATATATTATCCGCCATTGTACGTGTATAGGTAATATAAATTGTGACACTGCAATATTAATGATCACATACGTCTTAATCTAATTTTATGACATCGATACACACTGATGTTTTAGCATCTTTTAGCCATCTTAATTAGCGAGCTCCAAAATTCGTCACCACAATCAGAGATCATTGGCCGACTAGAAAAAACAAGTCCATACTCCATACAAGAATTCCTACTATATCTGTTAATGTATAAGAGTGTTGAGAAACAAAAAGGGATTCTGTACACGTGCAATATCTCGTTTGAAGAGTTTTTTTTTTTAATTGATATATATTAGAACAAGATATTTAGAATATCTTATATGAAATGCATGCATTCGAGAAACCCGAATAGACAAAAGAAAAGTTTACGGTCCACATAAATGCGTCATTATGAAAAATTAACAGAAATAAAGAAAATTAAAATTTGAGACTTGGTGACGTTCCAGGGCATTAAGAGCTATGAATCACTAATAAAATAAAGAGTATGAGAATTTAATTCTTTAGGGCAATGTACATAGCGACCAATTAATAAAAGTAATTAAGTCCTCATATCGCGGACTAGTGGAGCTCCAAGTATAAAGCTATTATAAACACTACTAGCTATTATAACATTAATAGATTAACCCCCTTATTCATAACAGTCTGCTAACTTAAAGCATTGCTAATTCTCACTCTGTCTTCTTCTATTGACCTAAGTCAGAATGAGAAAAAACACTCCTTAGCGGCTATTTAAGTTAGCGGACCATTATGAATAAGGAGGTATCTTTATAATTACGAATATTGAGGATAATCATACCAAATGTTTAGTACTATGCAGATATTAGTATAGTATATGAGTATTTACTTGTGAGGTAAACCATAACAGTTCTCTGAACAGCTTAGCACTTCTCAATTGTAATTTGAGAGTGAGCATTCTTTATACGTGCGAGACAGGAACTTATATTGATAACATAGTTCGATTTCTAAATAACTGAGTATACCTCTAACGTAAGCCTTTGTAAATATACAATTATTATTACTAAAAGTTAATAATGTTTTCAATGACGTGCTATACATATAGACAATGCACCCCATACAAAATCAAAGCCGAAATATGGTACATACCACAAATGACACCATAATAACCTTCAACTGCTACGTCTATATATTTCTGATTGTGTCGTTTCATCTGTCCCATTCTGATAAGCGGGTCTTGTCTGGGGACTTGTCAATAATATTGTACCATATTTAATGAAAAAATATTCGTTTCATCAAATTACTTCCGCTTTTTGCATATCAATCTTATATAATAAAATAAGCTTACCGATGATAAGTCACACCATCTTTTTTTTGATTTGTTAATGTATTATTTAAGCACTTTTTATAGCACACTTAGGCTTGTTGATTGACACACAGTTGACACACGACTAAGGAGAAAAGTGTGCTTACATTGTCTTTAAGCACACTTTTGCCGTTCCGTTATCAGACTGCGAATGATATGTCCATATAGAACGTCATTGAATGTTTTGTCAGATTTTCCCTACAAATGTGTAGTACACAAGTACAACATTGGTTATATATTTGTAAAGAAACCGAATCTCTGAGCAGGAAACTCATACAATCTGATAGTCGCCACCAAAATGTTAAGCACGCTACACTAGCAGCTGAACAAGACATGCGTTCGGTCTAAATTCTGTCAAAGTAAAACAAACTTGTGAACTAATTGACCGATCACAGCATTCGACGAGTTGTTTTAAACAATGAGAATTTGTTCTTCCTTTATACATGTATGTCCGTAATATTACTTAATAATTGCCAACTTGTATAATATGGACATTGAGGTATGTACATACATTTTGTATACTTGATCATAGTTCTGGTTTTTCACACAAGATGCTTCGAGTCCCAGCTGTGACCATCGTTTCAGTTTCCCTGGTTATCGGCCTCTAGCTCGTCAGTACATTATCAATCATTTGTAGCACTTGTGCCGCGAACACGGCCACCTCGGACTTGGCCTCGCCCAGTGCCGTCGTCAACTCGACATTGTTCAAAAAGTCTATCAACCACGCGCATATCTCTGACATGTGCGTCGCGAACTCGTCCTTCATGACGGAACCGGGCAGCGCCATAACCATTGCAGCGATGATCCCGATCACGCAGCTCTTGACCATGGGGTCGGGCGAGAACCGCAGGTACATGATCATGGGAACCACTTCCTTGCAGTAGACGGCACACTTGGGGCAGTTCTTGCTGGCCAGTATGATATTGGCGAGCACGGACAGGTACTTCATCAGCAGAATGTTGTCGACGTCTTGTTTGATGTTGTGGTGACTCAGCGTCAGCTGCCGGTGCCCGAAGCCACCGATGAGCGGATAGAAGAAGTAATCTGCGACGGCCGTGAACTCGTTGCGTTTCGCTTTCGCAAAAGGGTGCGGACGTTTGGAGTGGAAATATCGAGTCTTGTTAATAAGCCGCCGTCTTATGACTTCCTCCGCGGCGAGTTCCTCGTCCGGCTTAGTGACCACGTCCGGCTTCGGACTGACTTCGGCACGCGGTCGCACATCGGCTATCCTGTTCGCCGCCTCGGACAGAACGTCGAGCATGAATATCTTCGTCGCTATGGAGTACCTTCCGACGTCAGTGTGAAGCTCTTTACACAGATGCTCCGCACACGGTTTAGGTTGAGCGCAAACTATCGCGACAGACGTGTTGAATCTCAGATCATCGAAATTGGCAACGTGAAATTTCTGATCCAAATGCACGAACAGATCTAACAGATCGATTGCTAGCAATTTGCTTTCATTCTTTAGCTTATCGTTAACCAGCTGCTCCGCGCTCTGCATACACGCCTCAAAGTATTCAACGTCGTTAGCTTCTCTGAGCATATCCAGCAAGTCCCTCAAGAAGCGCGGCCTCTTCTTAGCGGCCGCCGACACATCGTTGCTCATGTCGTACGGTAGTAGATCGTCATCCGAGTCCAGCTCTTCGTCCTTCCCGCCCTTGTTCAGCTCGTCCAGCTTCACAGATATAATTGTCTTTACGATCTCTTTGGTCTGCGCCGCGCTCTTGACTGCGCACGTCACTATAGTGTTCTCCATCGGCCTCTCAATGTCGTGCACTTTATACGCGATAAGATCAAGACTCTTATTGAGGTTCATCACTTTAGGTTTCGGCTTCGAATCTTTGGATCTATTCTCATCTATTAGACATTTCTTTGTCGTATCTTTTAGAATATGGTGTATTTCTAAACAGCGTTTCCCCAAGCCGGCGTAATCGAATTTTAAATGATGCACCATGTTCCGTTCCGTTTCGTCGACTTCTGCCAACATGTGAAATGTGAGTTCAACTGTAGCCATTCCTATACACCTGAACTGCTGCGTGAGGATCGACAGATGAGTGGACATGCCCTGAAACAAAACTTGCTTCAGTTGGTTCAAGTCCCACGTCGTATTTTTATTCAAGACGATCCGATACTTGATAGCGAGGAGAAGTAGACTCGAGGTGTACATGTGTTGGCTGATATCTCCTGCAATTCTGCAGTTCACATCCGCCCATACTCTGCCCAGCCTCAGAATCAAATCTGAGAGTATATTCACACTGTCTTTACTCGTGGCGATGTAATATATCAAGTTTTCCTGAAGTGTTGTGTCCCTGAACCCGTTCACGTGAACATTGAAAGGTATCTTGTACATCAGTATTTCGTTCCAATCCTTATTGCTATCAATATTGTTGCCGAGCAGATGTTTAACAGTTTGTTCATCACTTTTGTAATCGATTGGTGAATTTTTAAATATTAAAATAGAAAATCGATCAATCGCCTGACGATTCAGATGATATGTTAACGTTTGAATAAGCTTTCTTCTGACAAATTTTGTGGGAGACTCGCAATGAGCAAACCCAATCACGACATCTATGAAATACTGGAATGCCTCGGTTTTGTTGTAGATGATGACATACTTTGACACGAGGTGAGCAATGTAAGTCAGGTCAAACTTCACACCAATTTCAAAGCTGCTTTCGCTGAGTAAGTCGAGCGCGCGAACTATTTGAAACGTGAGGATGTAAGAGAAGTTCTCGTGGGAGAACTCCTTCGGCGTGTTAGTCTCTAACCTGTTCGCGACTCGCTCTGGCAGAGTGACCAGCATCTGAACATAGCCCTCCCAGTCTGCTTCTAGTTTACATTTCTCTTCACCTTCCAAATTGGAGGAGCTACAATCAATAATAGCGGTCAATGGAGAATCCGACTTACAGTACTGCAAAATAATGTGAGCGAGGGCTTCTAGCACAGTACAGTTCTGTTCCACACCAAGAAAACCACAAAGAGTAGACAGACTTTCGAGGCTCATATCGAACTTCTCTTCAACACAAAACAAATGTACAATTTCTAATTTGAGGATTGGCCACTTAGGCAGAAGATTCTTAATAATAACACAAAAAATGCTCGAAAATGCGTCCATATTATCCCTGTCAAACATATAATCCTGTATGTGGAACAGTTTCTGCGGGTTGATAGGTCCGGGCAAGTAATGGATCACTTTATTGAAGCAACTTTGAATGAGGTCGTGTTCTTGGTCGGTGGAGATGTTGGGCACGTTGAGCAGAGTGTCAAGAGCAATACGTATGTGTTCATCAAGGTGGCGTCGGGTGGCTGGGGATGTTTCTAGCACCTTCCCGCCTGCAAATAGAAAATTTCTCACTGTGCCCAAAAGTAAATAGATCAAAACACTGAATTCACACTTATTTCTAACTTATCTATTATCAACAAAATATTTTAATAAAAGCGAAAAATGCGATTATTAAAATTAGAGTTATTCAAAGTAAAAACTTGTTATTACCATGATCATAAAGTTTCAAGGCGTCTTTATTATAAAAATTTTGTCTGTGTAACATTTTCCCTGCATTTTTCGCTTCACATGACATGATATTACATACATTTAAAAAATACTAATAAATAAAATAAAAACTTAAAACGAATTTAGAAATATACAAAAATAATAGTAAAAAAATAATCTATATACAATAAAGTGTATAATATTATAGTTTTATAATACATATTATAATATATAAATAGGTTCAGTAACAGTACTCCTTAATATGTCATGAAACATAGGGATAAATAAATAATTTTAGAAATTTTCACTTTTACTATTATTATTTATTTACAAAATACTTATGTTTATAGTTCAAGTTGTAGGTGTACTCAAGATGCTTGTACCAAAACGACATTATTATTATGTACTTCAAGACGTTAGAGACAACATTTTTGAAAGAAAAGACGCTCCATAGTGTATGGCACATTAGTTAAGTAATATCCGAAGGACAAGAAGGCATTAAATCTCCCAACTCCAAAACTAAAGGAGATGAAACAGCAATTGACACGTGAGACAGCTAACAGCGAGTAACAGCTGCTTCAAATATAGAAACAAACCTGATATCCCTAAACCTCCTATTAGAGGTCTCTGAAAACCTCTGGCCACGGACTTCAAAAGAAAGAGCAAACACATATATGCGACAAATTTCTCAAAATTTTGAACAGATGATTTTGTGAACGGATTCCGAGATTAAACAAAAACTTTCAATCAGATTTGCCAAAAAAATCCACCTTTCCCAGAGAAGTGTGGAGGACAATTGACCTCTAAAAAACCAAAAAGGCGCCTGGTTATAATCTTATTGATAATAAGGAGCAAGGAGGAGAACTCAAGGAGCTTAGTCCTTAGCCCAGGACGTAAGCCACGTTGGCACTTCGCCGATATTTTTCAGGCTGTCTGGTGCCTGTTTTAATAATAAAATAAGGCGCGTTATGACTTGTAATTTCTCATAATACCTTGTTAGAATTAATTATATTATTAATTAGGTATATTATTAAACTAGATTAAGTAGCTTGTTTTAATGCCACACACCAAGTTGTACTTGATAGACTGTTGATTTAATTTTTTTGGAAACAGGAACGGCCAATATAGCCTAGCTCTACCGCGCCCTGGTTTCGGGGTGGGGCGGGGGACTCTGGAACATTATCCATACTTTAATAATAAATATTCGGGAAAGTCTGATTCTAGTTCCGATATCAACATGGAAGAAGCAGCTGTAGTTTATATATATTTTTTTTCAATACAATTGTTAAACAGGAGGTACTTTCATAGGCTAAAATTACGTTTCGAAAAACAAACCTTCCGCATCATTTTTTTAAGCGGTCGTGACTTTCATTTACGAGCTCGATCATTACTTTTATAGTTTAATTTATAGTTTATGAGTCAAATTAAAAAGTTTTGTTGCTGTATAGTAGCTTCATTAAATAAAATCGGATAGATTTTGTACGGCGAGAAATGAATGAGTTTGTACGTGTTAGCACCGAGTTCTCTAAATTATTTTAAACGGTTCATTATATTATATTTAATTACCAGTTTTAATTTTAAGTAATTATTTTCACATCAATATTTGTCAAAAATAGAATAGGCTGTATACGTGAACGAATCAGTTGTCTAGTTTTGTTGTAAAGAGTCCAGTTGTAAAATCGCGCCATTTGCGGAGAGTATGTTGAATTAAATATATTTATTTCTATAACAACTGTATTGAAAAACGTCCTGTAATAGGCGGGTCTGTAGGTTGTTACAAGCGGGATGCCACTACCTTTTTATGTTTTTTATGTCACGAGTGTATCATAATGTACTATTTTAGTATGATATTTATTAAATTATAAGCATAATAATAAAATATAGTTGCGCAAACTTTCTCGTTATCTCCTCCAACTCCTGCTCCTTTCAGACGCAGAAGCGGTTTTACTTAAACATGTGCGGGGATATCATCCCCACTATCTGTATGTATGGCAGTCTTCTACACTGCGGTTTTCAAGGAACTTTCCTCCACGTACAAACAATCTGTGGAAAGAGCTTCCTTGTTTCTTGTCCATTTCCAGGACGATACGACATGGGTAGCTTCAAAAAAAGCGAGTACCTACGACGGCAACGCTCCTGTGATTCCCCTGGTGTTACAAGGTGTCCCGTAGGATCGTTTCTCCTCCTCTTCCTCTTAAAAAACTTAAGCTATAGTTAATAATAGATATTCAGGCAAACTGTAATTACCTGTCATGGGTGTGAGGTGCGTGGTTGCAAGCTGCTCTGCCAGCACGTTGACAGCGGGCGGCGGAGGTGACAGTTCACTCAACAGGTCCACGTTAGACGCAGGACTTGGCTCTGGAACATTGGAAATTAACACGTCAGGCGTTTGTTATGAAGTCGCCAGCGTCCATATAACACATCACGTATTTATTACAAAGTAACAAGCATGGAGATACAAATATCTTAAGCTTGTTTAAATTTCACAAACTGCATCGATTTTATAAAAATGAAACCATCGTGTCTAACGTGCTTACACTTCTTTTGCATAATAATCACGACCAAAGGTCTAAAACTTCAATTGTTAACTATTTGAAGTGATTCATATATATACAATACTCACCCTTGTTAGCCGCATCAGTATCGACGAAGGCGCTCGTGAAATCAGCGAACGCGTCGGAGGCGGGGCCGGCGGGAGTTTCGTCGACGAAGGCGGCTGCGAAGTCACCAAACTCACTCTCTTTACTCTTTACTTCTTCCGCTCTGCAATGTAACATGGTTTGGTCAAGTACAAGGGTGGGAGGAATGGAGTGCCCCAAACCCTTTTTGAATTAATTTAATTGTTATTGATAGTGGTTGATCCGTATTGGCAATATTAACTATTATAATTATTGCGTAGGTCACAGCGGAGTGATAAATAAAACAGATATTTAATTATGCATAAGTTTATACTTTTGTTTTATGTAAGTAGATAAATGTTTTATGTAGATAACTGCAGGATAAACTTTTATTCCTTAAAGGATTATTTACAGGATTTTAGTAAAATATTCTGTACCTGTGACACTTAACTCTTGAAGCAGGAACATTACCTACTTGACCAAGATGCTTGTTGAATGGAAGAGAGTATACATTCTCCCTGAGTGTGCTGTGCCTTGTGTGATGCTTAGAAGGTGATGAAATGATAAATATAAAAATAATTGCGTATTCTTATATACAATCTAAATCTAGTAAAGATAATTTAATAGACAACTATTTTGGCTTAAATTTCTTTCATTAATAGATTAATATTCACAATTTTGTTTACTTTTACAAAAAATATTCTGTAAATAATTTAACACCTGCTCGTTTAAATATCCATTTTGAAAAAAAAATAAAAAAATTATAATTTTACATTTTGTTAATGTAAGAGTCAGAGATATCAGTTGTAAGTTTATTAGTATTTTATAAGGGTTTGGGCCATTTCCACCTACGTTAAGTGTAATGTAATTAGTAGAAATATTTTAAATATGTAACCATGAATAAATGAATTATTCTAGTAGTCACTGAATTCTGTTTTTATTTATAAGGTGCGATGTCAGTCCTTAGTTTTTTTTCCCACCTATTATTAAATATTTCACCATTCTTGAACGTGTCAATATATTATTTATAAGAGCCACCCACCTATGACTGTTGGTGAACACTGTGTATTGAATATGGAACAAGTTTGTTTCGGAGATCGTAATTTGCCGCTACCCTCAAATCGTGTGTCGTTGTAATTGTAGATGCGAGTCAATGCAGCTATTGTTTATTGTTTCATTATTTATCTTTTATGATATAATGTGGCTGTTTAAGTACTTATAAGATTTTTTACCAGATTTTTTTTTATTCAACTTCATGGATGACCTTCGCGGAGTTTGTAAAAGTCGGTGAGTGTAGTTTCTTGTTTTTCTTTTAACGTACCTATTTTTGGAAGTAAATTTTCTATTTCTCCATGAGCTCATGTTGACTGTTTTTTTCTTTTTCTAAATATAAAAAGCGAATATACCTCGGATTGAAGTCATCTTCTAGCAGCGTGGCGCCGGTGGAGTCGTCAGCGGACGGGGCACACGTCTTGAACAGGTCGTCCAACAGCTCCTGCGGGTTGTTGGTGGCGCTGGCGGGACTCGCGCTCCTGCCGTACCGAGCCGCGGCACCTGCCGTACGATTGGCATCATTAGCTCTACACTTGCACGTTCAACGCGGCAACCTTTTATACACGCAGCTCACGCGTCAACTATCCACGAAAAAATAGCATTCTACATTCATTGTTTAACATAACAATACTTCGTCCGATACAAACCCGAGAGTAATGAGGTCTCGCTGCGAAAGTCGAACCTGTAACTAACATATTATTTGCAGTCCGCGACTACCCCTTCGCAAATGTACGCTTTGTTATAAAGAGTAACTGAAATAAACTAACATACAGAACAGATCGTATACTACCATGATATTTCAATGTGGCTATGGCGAATTTGAGCAAGATTATTTAGTCTTCAGGATTACAGAATATAGATCAATAATAACAGTCGGGAAATCAATTTCCTATCTCACAAAAACCGAAAGAAAATAAGCTACACTTCTGGGGTTCGATGCTTGAGGCATATGCCTCGGGTAACTCTATATAGATGGAATGGAAGATCCTCTTGAAAGATTAATGTTTTAGGGTTCAGTGGCTTATGGCCAACTATAACAAAAATAGCAGTGAAGACCTTCTCATGACATTCTTCAGTGAAATAAGAGAGCAAACGTCATCTCTTTTTAGAGAGTAAGAGACGGTAGATACTTATGTAATGGGAAGTGGCGAAGCAACTGCTCATGGACATCCGAAACATAAGAGATGCGTTGCCGGCCAATTTAAGCTGGGGGTGTGCTCTAGGAGTTATCATTTTGTGTCAGTCATATCGGTTCGGGAAAACTGCAGTCGTTATTTGTTATTTCCACTAAGTGGCTGTTCGAGGCCAGTTTGATGTTAATGTTCTATGGTGGAATTCTGTAGCTGGTATCAACCGAACAAATTCTCTGAGCACTCCTCGGTAGAAGCTGCAGAAAGACCTACGTTTCAACGCAACGCCTTAGAATCGAGCTACTCGTACTTGTATGCGGTCAAATAGAAGAAGCTGGTACTGCATACTTACATTTAGATGTAAGGTGCAGCGATTACAGAAGTTATCGATACCAGCTCACTGAAGCGTAAGGAGGCAGTGTGACTGTGATCTAAGCTACTAGTTATGTAGTCATTATTGCTCTGGCTCAAAGGATGCTGGTAATATTGAAGTACATGAAACCAGCTTCCTGTGTTAATGCGCACTTAGGTTCATTCGAGCGACGCGCGATGATTTCTCTGATATTTTAAACAATTAATGAGCTCAAAAAATCCATCGGATTACATTACAGCATCCTAAAGATGTTGAAAGGTAGGTAAGGTTAGATATAAGAGAGCCAAAAACCGAGAGAGTATGTCGTAGTTTTAAATGAATAACATAATAAGAAAATATCTTTTTATACGATCGTTTATATGAGTCATAAATAATTTGTTTGTCTCAATTGTAACATAACCTATTATTACTACACTCACGGAAGTGTGCTACTTTTCGAGTTCTCGCTTGCACATCGATTTATAAGACGCTATCACGTCAATGATTCAAATATTTTTAATAGAGTCCAAAAACTTCAGTTTTCACAATACTACAGCCCGAGGTAAACAGATCACAAACGTCACCTAGGTCTATCTTCTTGATGGGCGTGCTCGGCTTCACCCGCGCCGGACTCCTCAGACTGATGCTGAGCGGCTTGTCTCTGTCCCGCTCCCTCTCCTTGTCGGCCCTGTCTCTGTCCCGCTCCCTCTCCTTGTCGGCCCTGTCTCTGTCCCGCTCCCTCTCCTTGTCGGCCTTGTCCTCCGCGCGGGGTCCCTCCTCTACCACCTCCGAGTCCCGATATACGTTCTCTCTGCAAACATAGGGCGTTAAGTATAATATCAACAAACTCATTATATGTTCAAGGTTCCGTTTCAAGGACCGGGTCTACATCAGAATATTGAATAGGGTTGTAATTCCAGTCAATTTTCAGAGTCCCAGGACACGAGACAGTCTACGGGAATTCCCTGTACAAACACAAACAGAACTTGCAGAACAATTTTCTGTGTGAACTTCAGGCAAAGAGCTCTGAATCTACTTGATAGTCGACAGTCTCTTTCCACTGTTGTTAGTTCGAGGCAAAGAGAGCTTTTTTCTTTGTCAACAATCATCAGTAATATTTTCAATGGGCCAAGGCGTCATTCCTGCCCACTGCCACTTTCGCCACCGTCTGTGCTATGGCGGTGACTCGGGTTCTCCTACGAATCTCCTCATTTCTGATTCGATCTCGCAGGGAAACAACGAGCATAACCCTCTCCATTACCCTCTGAGCGACCATAAGCTTTATCATAAGGCACATAGATCGTTGGGGCAGTACAGTCCTCGAATGGCGACCACGTACCGGAAGACGTATTGTTGGTAGGCACAAGATGGATAGATGATCTGGTCAAGATCACCGAAATAGATTGAGGGCAGCGTCGGACTAATTGTAATGGCGATCTTATGGGGAGGCCTTTGTCCAGCAATGGACGTCTTCCGGCTGATGATGAGGGTGTCACTCTCTATATCTTAAGCACTGGCTAGCGAAAGTTACAACGAACTTTCTACAATGCCCAAGACGGTTTACTTGAAAGCTGCTCGCTGATTTTTGCGATATACTTAGATCTAAGGAATCTGGAGGCATGCTTACATTGTAGTGTGTGTAACACCTTTATACACCTATACACACACTCATCTCTCCAACTAGTATATAAGTAGTTACATAGACTAATAAAGGAGCTTATTATCGCAGTCAGACTATAATTATTGAATACCCGAACCTCCAACATCGCAACATTTTCTCTTGAGAACTTTGCTTTGCAAAATAGTTTTGGGCAATGCCCATCGCGATTTATTTTGACTTTTTTTATTTATAGAAAAGTATTAAATAAAAGATAACACGCATTTAATTTTATTGTGTTAACTTCTATCTCCAAAGTATAGTTTACGTTTAAGTTTTATCCACAATATTTATAACAAAAAGAGTATTTAAAAACTTGAAAATAACAAAACATAACTTTTTAATTTTTTTTCGTTCACACTTAAAAAGTCTTTTATTCGTATAAACTATTACCTGTTTTTATATCTATTAGGTTTCCTGTGACCATAATCCCCGTCCCCATCGGAGTCTTCTCTCTCATAGTCATCTTCTTCGTTTCTCTCTTTAGGCTCATCTGAAACATGCACGATTATATCTTGGAGGTGTGTGTACATAAGGTGACATGTGTATGAAAGGAACTGCGGAAGGTGACGTGAACATAATGGTAGCACATTCATTATAATTTATACTTGTCTGACATCGCTAACATCAGTAGAGAGGTAGGCTGCAAACAAAAGGGGAGAAGAAAATTATAGATCATTTTGGATATGGTAAGAGAAAAACAAATGAACCTAAAATTTATCGACTTTTTAGTAGTAAATAAATAAAGGTTACGTGAGTTATTAACTGGCTTGTACTACTAACTAAAACTTGTCGGTACCAACACCGAGTAAAGCCGATTTTAATAAATAAAACCTTAAGAAAATAAAATTTTAAGAAAATAAACAGCAAAACAATATTAAACGCATTAGAAGAACGAAAAAGGTTTATTAATATTTGAACACAAAATACTTTATGGATACTTTCTGTACCAACCACAAGCAATAACACACCAAGGCAACTTAACTGGGGGACTGATATTCAATTTGAGGTATCAAAATTGAATAAACCAATATTGTTTACTTCAATGAATCAAAATAAAAACAATTTTATTTATTTATATTATTTCAATAAGAAA
Source organism: Leptidea sinapis (assembly GCF_905404315.1). NCBI lineage: Eukaryota > Metazoa > Arthropoda > Insecta > Lepidoptera > Pieridae > Leptidea > Leptidea sinapis. Next base: position 939,331 of record NC_066290.1, on the reverse strand, counting down.
TATAAACAAACTTCAAGAGATATTTAGTACGGTAAATGCATCCATCTACAAACACTGTTGAGTAACGTGTTCAAGCCGGAACAGTAGGTACAGTGTGCCGCTATTAGCTGTAGAAATAGGTGTGGTGAGACACACACACACACACACAGTTGTTACGTTACCTGGCCAGTTGGCGGCGTGTCGGTCGCTGTACTCCCCCCAGCCCCCTCCCCCGCCTCCCCCGCGACCGCCCAACGACACCGCCTCCGACGACATACCTGCACACACACATTCACATGCTGTGTTATTACAAAAAACACGTGTTGAACATGTGTTGATCACCTGCTTTAAAAAAGATCTTTAATAGATCTTTCTGTTGTTTAGTGTTAAACAATCTTTAGACGTTGCTAATATTTAAACACGAGTCGAAGCATGTCTGAAGTGAGTCTAACGGATAGATTATATTCAGCAAAGATTTAGATTTTATTATATTGATAGATAGATGACAGCTAACAATTATTGTGTTCCGTTCCGTTTTAGTTAAACACAAGCTAATTTAATTTATTGTTATAGAAAAAGATAAACTCCATTTTAGACGTCGTTATTGTTAGGTCACTGACGTTGTTACAGTTAAGTCACTGTTTAGCAAAACACGTGTCTAAGCCATGTTTAAATTATTATTTTTTGATGTTTTACATTTAACACTTGCTACTTCGGTTGAATCTAAAAAATCACAAAGCAAATCACCTCTTACAACAGCAACAACATTTATTCTCTTGAATACGTTAAATTAAGTGAAGGCGACAGAATGTGTCGCGTATGGGACACACATGATCATCATATTGGTTAATAGGATTATGTAGTAAATGTACCTAATGTATAATGTTGTGCTGTACTCACCAATATACTTGTCCTTGTTCTTCTTAGCTTTCTTCCTCTCTTCCCTGAGCTTCTCGTCGTCCTGGATGAAGTCGATCAGCTCTCTCACTTTATGTCTCACATTTATACCCTGTGCAACATTGTTCAAGTATAACGCTTTATAATTATACTATAAAAGCCATTACTTACATAAACTGTAAGGACACAAATACCTATGTGTTAAAATCAAATAATGAATTCTACATTCACATACTCAAAATATATCACACATTAAAAATATCAACGCAGGGCGGTTCCCTCTAAATAAAAAGAATATTTAGGGAAAAGGAAAAAGATGGCGGCGTTTGCGCGTCGTTACTGACAAAAATAATTCCCTAATACTCATAACAGTTCGATGTAAGGTGTGTTAACAATATCTCAAGTTTCTTTTTTATATTATATAATTTTAGAGCAACGTAGACCAATAGCGCAGTGCAAATGAATCACGGCCCATCTTTTTTTTCTTTCTTTACACATCCTACACACGTGACTGTCCCGCTTCTAAAAGTCTACCATATTTGCAGATTGTGGTTAAAAGTAGTTAACAAACCAATATTCATATTCGAAATTTTAATGTTTAAATGTGACTAGGTTGAGAGTTCGCTTCTCAGAAGTAGGCGAACGTGAGTGAAACAAACGAGTGCTAATAGCACACTGACACTGAGTTTAGTAAAGAGTCTCGCGAAAATGAAACTACCCTTTACATGTACCTACCTATAATTAGGGTTAAAGTATGAAATCGCCGTTTTATTATAAAGGGTACTTCGAATTGACATAGAAACTTGGTTTGAGATTTTTGAGTGAAACATTATTCACATGGCACCTACGTAGTTCTACTTTTAAAAAATGTGCAATATTCGATTATCGACTTTCAGTTGTTTTTTTTATTCAGTTTAGACAAGAATACTTCGAAAATTCGAGTGAGACACTGCTCGCAATATTTCGCATTTGGAGAGGGGACTGCTTATGAATGCACCGTACGATTTTGGTTTAAACGCTTTCGTGGTGGAAACTTTGATTTGAAGAACGAACCACGTGGAAGACCCACACAGGCGAATAACAATGAATTGAAAGAGATGGTGGGAGCCGATGCGAGCCAAGCTACCCACATATTAGCGGCATGGGTTAACGTTACCTTACCAACAATATTGACTAATTTGCATCAAATCAATAAAATAAAAATATATGAAAAATGGGTGCCTCATGATTTGACTGATCTGCAGAAAAAACGCGTGTTTAAACTTGTGTTGCATTGTTGAATCGATACAGAAATGAAGGAATATTAGATCGAATTGTGACATGCGATGAAAAGTGGAATCTTTACGATAACCGTAAGCGAAAAATGCAATATCTGACCCCAGATCAAACGCCGTGTGTGTCCTAATCTAAAGCAAAGCTTACAGATAAAAAGGTAATGGTAACTGTTTGGTGGTGTCAGTATGGTGGTGTCAGTATGGTGTTATTAACTATAGCTTTCTCCGATCTGGTCAAGCAATACGGCAGATGTCTACTGTGCTACGGACAATGATAGCAAAACTAGCAGTGAAATATAATCCCCGACTCATGAATCAATCTTCACAATTATTACTCCATGATAACGCGCGACCTCATACAGCACGAGAAACCGTTTAAACACTACAGGAACTGCAATTAGAAACCATTCATCACCCTCCGTAATCGCCAGATCTTACTACAACGGACTACCATATTTTTCGTGATTTGGACAATTTTCTACGCGATAAAAAGTTTCTTCTCAGGAGGGAAAATGCTTTCACCCAGTTTGTCAAATCTAGATCAGACACAGTTCTATCGCAAATGCATAAATGACCTTCCGATTAGATGGCAGCAATGTACAGATAATAATGGTAATGAATTTGACTAAATAAATAATTGTTTAACATTGTAAAAATGTAGTAAATTAAGTGGTTTATATTTGTTAATGTCATCATAGTTACCTGATCCTTGCCCAAGTCGTCGACGAAGGTGTAGTTCTCCAGTGAGCGCAGGTCGTATATGTGTTCCCTGGCCGAGGTCACCACTCGCTCCGATCCGTTGCGGACCAGGTAGCTCAGCAACAACAGACACTGCAACCAAACATCACCGCCATTACATTTTGCGAAACAACTCCGAGTGGTGATCTGTGAGTGAGTTACTGGTACGGGTGATCTGTATCCGTGAGTGAGTTACTGGTACGTAGCTGTTATTGTTTTACTGACTGCTGCGATGTGTAATAAATTATTTGTGGATCTGAACTATTACAGTACTGACACGTAAATATAGGTATTAAAAAATACACGTATATATGTAACAAATTGTTATTTGCACCAAAATGAAAGCTATGACGATGCGGGATTCAAACGCGCGCCCCTCCCCAGTTTTACTACCGTTTATCCAACCGCCCGATAACTGCACGCTCATAAAACTTGTTTGATTGCTTATATAAACAGGATCTAAAAAAATCTACAATCGAAAATTAACACAAGATTTTGTATTTTGTCTGCACTTCAAACACAGTCTGAATTAACTTTTATTATTCCCAAAAAACTCCGAAGAAACGAAGCTTAAAAAAAAGCTTAATAAATAAAATTTCGATCAATGCCAACTTATAGAAAAAACGCTTGTTATATTTCTGCTACTGAGTTGGTATTGCATCACGCGAAAGCAGTACTTTTGAGAGTGCTCGATTGTGTGAAGTGATGCTGTAGTTGGAATATTCAACGTTGAGCGTTCTGCCGCATAATGCGCATTGGAAAACTATAAAAATTAAAATAGGTACATTCGTAATAACAAATTCGCCCCATCCACGCTGGTTCGTATTGTGTTATAACTTAATATTGTTAGTTAATATAAATTATTTTATACTTAGCGTCTGTGTGTACAAAATGCCGGGGACAAACATATACAAAATATGTATATGTATATCCAATGTATACAACAATTTAGCCGTAGTTACCCAACTTCTTTAAACCTCCATTCCTTTTGTCCACCGCTGTTGCACCAATATTCCCCTTTTTTACTTTAGTTCTAGAAGAAGTCTACTATTAAATAACTGATTTTATACAGCGCGGCGCTATAATGGCGACGTTAATCACACGGGTAGAACTATCTAACCTTAATCGTAAAAAAATAATTGTAAATGTTAAAGTTAATAATTGAGATTTTCAAACAAACAAATTAATTATATATTTAGGAAACAATGTGCTGAGAGCAGTGTTGGGGAAGCCGCGGCGCTGCAGCGCGTCAGTAATGTTTGCGGATGTCCGCGTGAACGATTTATTTGCGGTTACGCGAAAACGCGCTGCGTCCATGATGAGCAGTAGAGATGACTTGCCAGTAGCACTAATGACCTCCTCAGCACATTGGCATCTCGACTCATATTAGCACTAGGGGGTGCAAGTAGTTTTATAAGGTCAATTTAAGGATTAGCCATCGGAACTAACATAGACTTAAGTGAATATTGTAACTAACAAATTATTAATTTTGTGTCAAATTCTGTATTAACGTGGTTTTTTAACCGACTTCAAAAAGGAGGAGGTTATCAATTCTATCGGTATTTTTTTATTAACGTCCGATTTACGTTATTCTTTTGTTTGATGCAAAATAGATGCCATTTGGTCCCATAAAAATTTCACATAGTTTGGCCCAGTACTTTTTATTTTATGAACATTTATATGAAAATTTTCGTCTACCTGGATGACATAATTGTTTTCTGTGTATGGCTTTTTTTGGAGTTTTCATTCAGGTTGAGTATATATTATTATTAACTGACACAAAACGTAAAAAATAAAGATAAACGTAGTTTACGTTTAAAAAAACCGACTTCAAAAACGAAAAGTATCAAATAACTAAAAATTTAATTTAATACACCTCTTATGCAAACCTTTACCTTTAATATTAATAAAATACTTTTATTTGTTGTCCTACATATTGATAGCTTCAAAGTCAGTGCCAAACTAAATGTAATAAAGGTACCTACACTCGCCACGCGTGACTTTGAGCGGGATAGCTTCGTCTAGAACAAAACAACCCAAGCGGACAGACAACCTAAATAATTACAGTAAATAAGCTGTTTATAAAATTAAGTTTTATTTTGTTTAGGGCTTGGCACTGACTTCAAAGTTATCAATATGTAGCACATACAAATAAAAGTATTTTATTAATATTAAAGGTAAAGGTTTGCATAAGAGGTGTATTAAATAAAATTTTTAGTTATTTGATACTTTTCAGTTTTTAAAGTCGGTTTTTTTAAACGTAGTTTACCTTTATAATTAATTTATTTATTTATATGGGTGGTAGGCCTGAAATAAATGATTTTATTATTATTATATTATTAAATCACCCTTACGTCTTCGCATAAGACGGCACGAGGTAAGTCTCTAGAATTTTTTTAAAAGTTGTCCCGAAACGATAATTAAGAAAAATTTATTTATTTAGGTGAATTATATGTTTTAATTTTTTTTTATGATTTCGGTTAAGTAGTTCTACCCGTGTGTTAATTTAATGTCGCATGTCAAGGACACAGGCCCATGCATTTTTCTCCATCTCCTTTATGCGACCATGTTGAGAAGAGCACAATGATTTTTCGTCTGTAAAGATGGTGTTTTTTATTATAAGAGGGGGCAAACGGGCAAGAGACTCACGGGATGGGGACAGGTGAGGCAACCGCCCATGGACATCCACAACATCAAGAGCAGCGTTGCCGGGCTTTAAGGTGGGAGGATGCTCTTTTCTTGTCCCTAAGTCGTATCGGTTCGGGAAAACCGCAGCCGGTAATTGAATCCACAAAGTGGCTGTGCGAGGCAAGAAGTTTCTTACAAAACGCGCGGTTGTGGAATGCCAGACGTCTATGTGATGCGGGTGGGTCGTTGTACGTAAAGAACGGTGATGGAATTCGGCCGCTGGAATCAACGCGCACAGCCCCTCTATGCACTCCCCGTGTTAAGTAAATGCGGTAGAAGATGCAGAGAGAACTCACATCTCTACGCAACCCCAAAGAATCAAGCCGCTCGGAGATGAGTTGATAGCTCTAGGTATCTCAGGAGCTGGCGGTTGATGATCGACTCCATTACTTTGGAGAAAATGGAGGTAATGGCAATGGGGCGGTAGTTGGACGGATACGAGCGTACACCTTTCTTGGGGATCGGGTGCACTAAAGCCTCCTTCCATGATTTCGGGACTACGCCTGATGAGATCTACGATGATATCTGGATCACTCAGCGAAAAAACAGATCTGCCTCCATGGGTAGGATGCATCTCATCCCTCTCTGCTGACCTATAGGTCTAGCACTATAGTGCCACACGCGGCGACAGCCTAAGAAGCGGGGCCGTGTTAGGCGCGTGATCGGCGCGGTGCTCCGGATCAGGCAGTGGTCCGACAATCCCAGAGGAGGGTCAACGGAAACTAGGTAGCCGTCCGGATGTGAGGCCAACAGAAAGTCCAAAAGTGAAGGTGTATAATCGTCCACATCTGGGATTCGCGTTGTATCATATATTATCGCGCATAGCCAGTTGCGTCAGACCATATGTTAAGGCGAAGTCGTGAACAGATCTCCCTGCATGATCGGTGGTACGTGAGCCTATCATACTAAAAGAATTATCAGCAATGTGAATCAATTTTGTCGATGGTACATGCCCACGTAGGTGAAGGTGGGGGAGCGCCAGCGACGGCTGGGTGGCTCTGCACCTAAACAGGTGTAGAGATGAATACAGACGTATTGCAAGGTGTGTGTGTGTGTACCTTGTAGGTGCGGCGCCAGTGGGAGCGGTTGTCGTGCAGCATGCGGCGCCACAGCATGGACATGACCTCGGGGAAGTGCTCGTAGGTGAAGGTGGCCAGCGCCAGCTCTTGCATCTGCTGGCCCGTGGGACCCCACGCCTCATCCGACGTGGCCTCGCGCACCTTGCCTTCCACTTCCGTGTAGTTCATCACCACGTTCGTGCTGCAACCAACCACTATACTATTAGTGTATATCCATACAAATATATAAAAATGGGAGATTAGCCGACACAGACACAAGGGCAAAAGAGGAATATAAGAGTGTGTATGAGACAGACTGTTATGTACCTACTTACAAACATTTTTAATATACTTCACTTATGGTATTTTACTAACTAAACAGGCACTGTTACAAAAATATTATTTTGAGATCAGCCAGTTCAAATATTGGCAACATTTAAGTGATTGCATTGCCGGTCAATGTTATTGTTCTTTTTTTTAATCTCCATAGGTCTGTTTTATTTATTGTTATTTTTCTTTTTTTTATATTACTGTGTACATATTAAGTTGAAGTTACTTATTTGGTTTTTATATTATAATTTATGACCTATGTTTAGCAGTGTTCTTTTTATGGAAGAGAGTCACCTGACATTAAGAGATTACCGCCGGCCACATTCTCCTTTAATACCAGAGGAAACACAAGAGCGTTGCTGGCCCTTTAAAAAAAGTGTACGCGCTTTTTTTGAAGGTACCCATGTCATGACGTCCCGGAAACACCACACAAGGAAGCTCATTCCACAGCTTTGTAGCATTGGAAGAAAGTTCCTTGAAAACCACACTGTGGAGGAACGCTACACATCCAGATGGTGGGGATTATATCCTCATTTGTGGTGTGTCTTGCGTAGGTTGAATTCGGTGGCAGGAATCAGGTCAAACAGCTCTTCGGAACACTGCCAAGCCCGTTTGTCTATGCAGTGTGAGTTGCTGTGTAATTATGTTGCCAATGAAATTTGTATTTATTATAAATATATACAAATATATATATATAAGATTATCCTTTTTCATTGTATCTCATCTTTACTTGGTGATTGTATATGTGTTATATTTTCGCAGGAATCACAGCGAACCTATGAACCCAAGGCTCCGGCCTTGCGGATCACGCCGCAGGCAACAACTAGTGTTGCGAAATATATTCGCGAACGATATTGACATATAATTCCATGAAGCAGTTTGGTTCAAAGAAAGGTTGCATCAAGGCTACTCGACGCACATTGCGTAATCTGCATTCACTTGTTTTTATCTCATCGAGATATCAGGCATGTTGAATTACATGGTGTTGGATTCTTGACTATGACTTGAATGATCTGGATTTTAATGGTGAATTGAAGTACATATCAATCAGCTCGCGCATTTGGAGTTCTCGAATTGTCCAGTACTCTGTGAACGGTCAGGCATTTCTGGTGTACCCAACTGTCCTATCACACCCATGCGGAAAAGGCGCTAAACTAATCTTAGTCAGTAGTAGTAATAGTCTTTATCGAACACTTGTGCCATCGGACTGATTTGATATCGCTGCCATTACAAGAATCTCTTAAAGCAATATAATATACATTACTAAGCTAGCGAAGCAGTCCGTCACTTTGAGAAAAATAGGTATTTCAGATAATACCTATTTATTTTTTTATTTTTTATCTTAAAATTTGTTTCACGTCTCAAACACCAGGACTAATACTGGTATTACGTGCACCACTGCACAGAATGTTTGTTCTCCAAAACTCAAGTTTAAAAATGTAGATACGTTTTCGTGTTCCTCCAAAACTTACAAATCCACAATGAAACAAATCTTAGCACAAACATAGTAATTTGGAAAGCACCTAATTTCTTACACCATCTACACTTAAATTATGTCAGATTTAATTGTTATTTTATACATCTTATATATAAAATTCTCGTGTCTCAATGTTAGTTACCTTACTCCTCCGTAACGGCTTTACTGATTTTCACCAAATTTAATATGCATATTCAGTAGGTCTGAGAATCGGCTACTATTTATTTTTTCCTCTCCCTTAATGTTAAGGGTAGTCCACCCCAATTTTTTTTTTTATTTTTTTTTATTATGATTCAGCATTGAAAAATACATACAAATTTAAATTTTCGACGATCTACAACTATTTTGTATCACGATTTTATATTATTCTGTTCCATCCACCAAACCGATATAGGGTTGCAAGATGGCAATCGAATACAATAATTGTAGTACGATATATTTGGTAGGTTTGAGAATCGGTTGCATCAAAACTTAATAATAGATTTCTTTTTTATATGTTATATGGCAATACGACGTTTGCAGGGTCAGCTAGGATATTATAAAATTATAAAATAAAGTCCTCCGCCGCTTCTGTTAACTAATTAACTTTGATTACACATTTCCGATGGCTTTAGACTACATCATTCCAAAATACTTACATTAATTTTTTTTCTATTGACAGAACGGCGTCTGTTGGGTCAGCTAGATTTTTGTATTTTTAAGTTCCTGAATTTTGTTTACAGGTTGTTTGCTGTTTTAATTATAGTGTAATTAAGTGTAAATGTAAATGTTAGGTGAACATACTGAAACTTTAAGAAGATATCATTATTCCAATCTTACTATCTCTATTTTGTGTTTAATGATGTATCTGTATTTGTTTCCAAATAAATAATCTCTCAATCAACTCTCACTGCCAAACGATGTAGCCGTGGTGGATTTGGTATTTGGCGCTGCATAGATAAATCGCTTCTTTGTGGGTATTCTATCGCACTGATCATGCGGAATGATTTCCGAGAAAAACTTTTTGACCTTATATCAGCCACCGAAATCCAATTTGAAAGAAATCAACGACCAAAAGCTTGGCTATCTCCTTCACCATGGATGTATGGCATTCCTCCAGTGTGGTTTACATACTACCAAACTGCGTAATGAGCTTCCTTGTGCGGTGTTTCCTGGACAATACGACGGCCACGTGACGGTCCCGTGATTCCTCTTGTGTTGCAAGAGAATGTATGTGGGTGGCGGTGAACACTTAAGACCAGGTGACCCGTGCGCTAGTTTGTCCTCCTTTACCATAAAATAACATGTACAACAATAGACATCGTTGCGCCTCAGGCGCGCACTCCAAAATCGCGCCAATCTAAGGCATTGGTACCTGTCCGCTTGGGTTGTTTTGTTCTAAATCTATCCCGCTCAAAGACACATGTGGCGAATGTAGGTATATATATATATATTCTATGCAAAAATAATACTATAAGAGGTGTATTAAATTAAATCTTTATGAAGTTATTATTTTTTCAGTTTTTGAAGTTAGTTATTTACATAATTATTTTTAGGGTCTGATATAGGTTGCAAATGTCCTGTAAACTAAGTTGGATTTTTCTGGATAAATAGTACTTTTTTTAAGTTTGTAAGGGTAGGCATACGAAAGGCCGCACACCTTAAACACGTCCCAACAAATGGAAAAAGGAATTGACTCCGAAAAAATGTTATGAGTCACAGGTAGCATAAGTCCCACTTATCGGGATAAATCGAAACACCCAAAAAAATTATAACGCCAACTATAAGTACATCATCCACACAAACAAAAATATTCATCAAATGAAAACTACTGGGTGAAACTCACGGATGAGTAAAAAAAGAAGGACTCCACGCCGTGATATTAGCAAGTGAAGCACCATTATGCTAGTGTGTGTGCGGTTACGGGGGATACTAGTTACTAAATTTTTTCTCCCTTAAATATTCATATATGGGCACAAATACTTATATAGAATTGTTTTTACACTTTTTCATAACACACAATAGCATTTTTTAAATATTTTATTGAGACGCTAAACTGATCTATCACAGATGATGACAATTCTCACAATTGCCGCCTATTGGCCGGTAGTAGTGTGTGTACATGGAGCTAAGTATTTACATGTTAATTGACTTGATTTGGTGCTACACTGTTATGTAAGGTGACACGGAGTCCTTATTTTTTTACTAGTCCGTGGGTGAAACAATGTCAAATTTTTATGGAACCAATTGGCAAACTATCCACAACAATTAAAAGGCCGGCAACACTCTTGTGATTCCTCTGGTGTTGCAAGAGAATGTGGGCGGTGGTGATCACTTAACACCAGATGACCCGTACGCTCGTTTGTCCTCCTATTCCATAAAAAAAAAAACAATACAAGAATTACATTAATTAGTAGATTGTATATTATTGTATTAATTAGATTGTATAAAAATATTCAATTAAAGGGAACTTAACTTTTATTTTGTTTAGGACTTGGCACCCACTTCAAACCTATCAATAGGTAGCACATACAAATAATAATATTTTATTAACATTAAAGGTATTGGTTTTGCATAATAGGTGTATTAAATTAAATGGTTGGTTTTACACATATTTTTGAGTTATTTTGATATTGTAATTATTATCATTTCATATCTTACTGAACAATTTATAAAATTCGAATACCGAACTTCGCACCTGACGGAAATCTCCCGATCTGTTTTTTAATTTAAAATAACATTATAAGATAAGGCATCTTATAGGTATACATATAATTGTGTAGTACATTAAATTACAAAGCGGACGGAAATCACTGGTTTGCTCTGCACAGGGTTTCCTAGTGAGCCATCCAGAGGAATTAATACATTAAAGGTGGCTCTTAGAGGCTACTAATGGAAATCTCTGATTAATTATTTGCTTTTTTGTTTAAGGTATATATTAGAAGATAGGTATAGTTTTTATCATCGGAATCCGAATCATAAAACTAAAATAACTTGTTGCATTATTTCTACCCTTCTACCCGATACTTTTCAATCACTGCATAAATGCATGGTTCATTCGTTCAATGATCGCCATCTCTATGAATTATCTCTTTGTATGAGCTGGTTCTCTGTACGGCATATTTATTTACATCTTAAGACAAGTAAGGAAAAATAGACTATAGTGATAATGATGGCCATGATACTATTAATGTTGTTCAATAAGAATATCAACAATAAAATAATTTGTATTATTTCTACATATTTATAAAATTTATTATAAGTAAATTACAAGAATAATGTAAAGAATGACATGGAACTGAGCAAATTCAAATATTTTTATTCAAAATAGGATGTGACATCACTTATTGAAAGTCAAAAAAAATTACCACCCATTCCAAAATGAATGCCTCAGGCCTGAGAAGAATGGGCGCAACAAACTACAACAAAACAGAATATACTACAACAAGATATGGCAATAGCTGGAGTAGTATGATTACATTGTGGTATCTGAGGGATGCAAAATGAAAAAGAGGCAGACCTACCACGAGGTGGAACAATAAAATATTTGCCTTTGAAAGAGTACTCTTGACTCTTGATCCTCTCAATAGCCGACAAAATATTGTGGTAGATAAAGGGGGAGAACTTTGCCCAGCAGTGGGATGAAATATGCAGTGGGATGAAATATAACTAGAATTTAAATTAGTCTAACTGTATTAACTATACAGAAGTAGTTTAAGGCTTGAATAAATAAAATGAATTTATATAAAAATTTATGAACTATGTGTGATTTAAAACCCGCACCTATACAGATTACACATCCATATTGCAGATTTGCCAGAAATTATGTACATAGATATAAAAAACACCCTCTCAATGCAATTTTTTAATATAAAATTAAAGAGGTCGAGCAGGCTCTCAACTGTAGTCAAAAATGATCATGTAGATTAAGCCACAGGTGGAGAATTGAACATGCAGAGATTTATAGAACATGTATCAAAAACAAATGGTTATGGACATATGTTGTTTATTTTATATTCTATTATGTGTATTTCTAATTTTTTAAGCTGTTATTTATGTTGCGTGTGATAAGCTTAGAATTTTATATTTATCGGTGAAATCAAACAATTACAAGGGATTTTGTTAAAACAATAATAAAACTTTCACAACTTAGGATTAATAAATATAGTATTGCATTGCTTAGTTAGACTATAAGAACTCTAAATAACCTCTTGCTTTCAAACACTTCACCTTCAACAAATAAGATATTAATTTATTCTCAATTTTCTAATAGGTAGGGACCTACTCACTTACTTTTAAACCTTCTGTAAACTACCAAGCAATATACACCTGGATGAAAAAAGAAATCAAGCTAAATGAAAAAGCTTATTCTGGCTTTTCTGATCATAAGAACTGAATTATTATTTAGAGCCGAACTATCATGATAAATAATAAAAAAAAAATGGATATCATGAATATTATTAAAAGACGCAATACTTACACTTTATCCGCCAACTCCCGAACTTTCCACATACTTATAAACCGATCCATTTCACTGCACTTTTATTTATTGTTCTATGAGCAAAAACTGAGAAAATTAAAGCAAAATATAATACAAATTGTGAAATGAAAACGCGAGCTGATGATTTGGCTGACAATTTGATTTCACATTATGATTTATGGTAAAATAAAAATGGCGTTCATCGTAATGTTGCCACTTGCCAATTGCCATCAAAGAGAATTTAAACATCTAAACGTTCAATTGGCATTTAGCCGGACAATGATAGAAATGGTAAGTAGAATCTATGATTGAGCTCGACCATAGCCTACTGTAAAATATTATTAAGTTGTTGTATATGTTGTAGGAGTGATCATTTGAGATGCAAAATTTGATAATAAACAGGCTTTTTCAAAATAAGTAAAAAATGGACAATCATAAATTTATTAAAAAAAAAGTATCACGCTCTGATTTATACAAAAAACGATTAAACACTGGTTATTTAATTAAAGCTTAACAATTACCGATAAAAGCTAAAAAAATGATATAAAAAACCCGTATAACAAAAAAAATACTTCAAATTTCCAGTAAAATGACTTAAAAACAAAAAAAACGTCTAAACTTGGTTTGAAGATTATTTAAAACAAGCATTTTCTTAGATCTCCAATAATGCATAACAACTAGAAAACTAATTCAAAGAAACTGATAAAAAAATTAAATTAATTATCACAAAGGAAGCAGGAATTCATATTTGAACTAAACAAATCGTTCCTTTAAATTTAAATAAAGTTTATTAAAAACAATAAATTTAAAACAAAAATACAAAATGCAAAACAAACAATTCAAAATTTAAAGTAAAATTTAGAACCAGTAACAGTTTTTAAATAGGTCTGACAAACGTTTTTTTAATTTTAACCTTTACAAAAAATAACGAGAAAAACTGTGTTTTAAAAACAGTGTTAGATTGGGCGACGCGACCTCTAGCGAATAGTAGTACTGTAGCGCGTCGGCCATGTTCGCTGAGGCCAGAGTACCGGACTTCTTTGCGATCATGAGATCGCGTATCGCAACATACTGGAGCCGATTGCGAGAATCCATGAATGAGATCCTGACCACGCTGGCCGGGTGACTGAATTGCTCAATTCTCAAGCATTGGCGTTCAGTGCACCAGGAGGCTAATAGGAAATAAATAGACTTGAATACAATAATTTAATTGTATTATATTATTAAGCTATTGCATAGCTGCTGTCGCGGGCCTTGAGCGTGGAGACTGAATCCAGAAATTACGTAACGAAAATAAACCTAACACCCCCTACTAGATGTATATAGTTATTTCGCCACGGTCATTACAGTTGCCGTGGAACAGCGGTTATCACCAGTTTTTAAAATTAATTTTATCAAAAATAACCTCAATATTATTACTTTTTTATTTTCATTGTTGTTTTTGAAATATTAATAATATGAAAATGTGTCAGTCCACAGTTGTGCTCCATTCAATGGGAAACGAGTGCCATCTTGTGTTAAAATATAAAACTACGATAAATAAATTTATCAGTTTCTTTTCACTTTTGGATCACTTAGTGTATCCAAAAAATAATCCGAGCAACTGGAGTACACTGAAGAAGGGTCGAAAATACTTGGTACAAATGGTAATACATTTTTACTTATTTTTTTGCTGGCGATTTCAACATCAACTTCGTTGATGAAAAATCAGAGCGGTTGACAACTTTTCTTTCGAAAATATTGAATTTGAAAATGAATAATGATCCACAAGAATCCACAACAAAATATGGGACCACCATTGACGCGGTATTTTCCAGATATTTAGAAGATATCAAGTCTGAAACTTATGTTTCTTATTTTAGTTACCATAAACCTATAGTTTCAATGATAAATATTACTGAATAACCTAGTTACATGTATTGTAACATAATAAAAATATTTTGAACAATATTAACTTCTCATTTACTTAATTAAAGAAAAATAATTGTTTTCTTATCGGTCACCACGCTCAAAAAGTGTAACTTGAAAGAAAAAAAACCATAGGAAAAAAATACTGCAAAAATAAAATAAATAAATAATTATAATTGCATAAGTTGATAAGAAATGCTATGCAATAGCTTTACCGCGGCAGTCCCCGAGTGCCACACGTCTTTATAGGTATAGGTATAGGTTTTCACGGGCTACTTTCCGCAACTCGACGACTGCTGTGCGCCTATCTTGCGTCATAGGGTTGGGTTGCTAATCTTGCCATCCCAACTCCTCAAGGAAGTTACTCAAACCTCTGATGTCACCCATGACCTCGGGGAGAGTCCTCGGTGACCCCAGGTGTTTGGCCTGGTATGTGGCCACACCGTAGCACTCCAGGATGAGGTGCGTGGCCGTTTCTTCTGTCTCCATGCAAGCCCTGCACTGTCAGTGACACCTATATTAAAC
Source organism: Leptidea sinapis (assembly GCF_905404315.1). Classification (NCBI taxonomy): domain Eukaryota; kingdom Metazoa; phylum Arthropoda; class Insecta; order Lepidoptera; family Pieridae; genus Leptidea; species Leptidea sinapis. The sequence goes on along the minus strand of NC_066290.1, from coordinate 923,998 downwards.
AGATGTTTGTTAAAGGGGCCGTGACCCGTTATTGCATGATTTATCTTACGTAATCTTGATCGTGTGAGTTTCACCAGCTTACGAGAGAGCCTCTGATCTATGCATGGTAGAGCCTGTTTTACCCGTCTGCATCCACTCATCTCCGTCCAGTATTTATTATGTAGCTCCTTGGTGTATGACTGCTCCTGATCCTCCTGCCTTATGACTGATGTAGGCCAACCAGAGGGGAGAGGGACTATTGGTTCCAGTCCAATGGCTATCATCTCTGAGCCCCTCCTTGCTAATTCGTCAGCGGCATCATTACCTCTGGAGCCACTGTGACCCTTGATCCATTGCAGAGTTACGCGATTGTTGTTATCACATACTTTCGTCAGGGAACAGTAACAGTTGTATATAAGCTTTGAGGTGATAATATTGCTTTGTAGGGCTTGTAGTACTGATTTGCTGTCCGTTAGGATCCGGATGGAGTAATCCTTTACCTTACGTGTCAGAGTCGCCGTAGCCGCTTCGATGATGCTCATGCATTCCGCTTGGAAGACAGAATTATGAGCACCAAGTGTTGTAGCTATGTTTATGTTTAGATCTTCAGAAAACACTCTGTAACCCGTTCCAGACCTTGTTTTCGAGCCGTCCGTGAAGATCCAGAGCTCCTTTCCATTACGACACTCTTTCGGTTCTTCATGCAGCTGTATTTTATATTTCTTGTCAAAAATAAATTGCTTTGGAGACCTGTCACTTACTGCCAGCAGCAGTGGTTCCTTTATAATCACCTCATTTAGGACCTCTGAAGAAGCAGATTTATTGGTCTTCCAAAGATTTTGTGTCTTTAACCTTGCCGCAGCGGAGGCTGCCTCTTGTTTTATGAATAGGTGTAGCGCTGAAAGATTCAGCATGGCTTCTAAAGCTGCAGTAGGAGTAGTTCACATACATCCTGTAATGGCCATACAGGCTAGTCTTTGGAAACGTTGTAGTTTGTTACATGTAGTTTTAAGTTTAGTGCATGGCCACCAGACTACTTCGCCGTAACATAACATGGGACGTATTACCGTTGTGTAAAGCCATAGTACGATGTATGGGGCGAGACCCCATGACTTTGCTATCATTCTACGGTTTTGCCAGAAAGATAGAGTAGCCGTTTTTATTTTCGCCTCTATATGGGCACTCCAATTCAGCTTACTGTCCAGTAATACTCCTAGATACTTTACTTCGTTTGTTAGTTGGAGTTCAGTATCAAACAGTTTTGGTAGTTTGTAGTTTCCCAGAACTGTTAGTAAACTAACAAACGAGTTGTAATACATGTTTACATTATCAGTTCCGTTTTTGTTGGATTAACTGATAAGTCGTTGTTTTTACACCATTTTTCCACGATGTTAATGCTGCATTTGTTACTTCGCATACTGTATTAGCAAACTTTCCGCATATTAAAATGGTTAGATCATCTAAGTAACCTACAGTATAGTATAGGTTTTGGTTGAGGGTGGTAATCAGATCGTTTACAACGAGGTTTCACAAAAGAGGCGAGATTACACCTCCTTGGGGGCAACCTTTAGCAACAATCGGTTTTTGTGACTCACCTTCAGCAAGTAATATGACTCTACTTTTCAGCATGTTATCAATCCATGTGTTAAGTGTTGTACACACTCCATGGCGTTGTAGGGCATCCTTTATTTTGGTGAATTTTGTCTTGTCGAAGGCACCTTCAATGTCTATGAAGGTTCCTAGGAAAAACATCTTTTCTGAAAGTGCACCTTCTATAACATTTACTACAGCTTGCAGTGCAGATTCAGTGCTTTTCCCTTGACTATACGCATGTTGATTAGGGTCTAAGGGTATTTTTCGAAGGTAGTTTTCCCTCAGTTCTCTCTCGCATAGCCTTTCCAGAGTTTTCAAGATGAAGGAGGTAAGGCTAATGGGTCTGAATGATCTAACATTAGAGTAGTCACTTTTACCTGGTTTTGGTATGAAAATCACTTTCACCTCCCTCCATATTCGGGGTATGTATCCATGCGCTAGACACGCCCTGAATGAACAATCAGCAGGTTTAGAAGGGTCTCTCCCCCCCATTGTAACAAAGCAGGAAATATTTCGTCCGGCCCCGCTGACTTAAAAGGGTGAAAGGTATTAATGGCCCATTTTGTTTTCTCAATGGTAACCTTGTGGGCTATCCGCCAGTCTTTTTCTTCAGGAGTAGAGTATTCATTGATCCACTCTATTTTCTGCATGATTTTGCAGCCAGGGAAGTGTGTTTCTATAAAGATTTGCTTCGTCTCTTCAGGTGACTTAGTGAAAGTACCATCAGGTTTCCGCAGGGAACCCAGAATTTGTCTGGGTTGACTAGAAAGGACTTTTCTCACCCTGTTTGCCTGGTTTTGGCATTCAATTCCGTTGCAGTATTTCCGCCAACTTTCAGATTTTCTATATCTGACGCGTTTTTTGTGCTTAGACTTAGTGTCTTTGTAGCTATCCCAATCGCTTTGTTGGCCTGTGTTCATTGCCCGGTTTAAATGTTTCCTCACCTTCCTTCTAAGTCTCTCCAATTCAGGTCCCCACCATGGTTGGGATTTTGGTTTGCCTGAGTTGGCAAGGGTGAGGGGGCATGTAGAATGATAACAGGTACTTAATCATGATTTCATTAATTCTTATTGCCTGTTTTTCAATGTTTTCTACTCCAAATATCTTCTCTGGGTTCGTCCCCTCTTTCAGACGCGATTCCATCATCAACTTGTATTCGACGAGGTTCGTTCTGTGGGGGTTCCTTCGAGGAGATAATTTAATAGTGTATACCTCAAGGTTGAAGAGTATCCATCTGTGGTCTGAGCAGGATGCTTCTCTTGACACATGCCAGTTGGATATAATATTAGACATTCCTTCCGATGCCAGAGTAATGTCAATATTTGTACTGCTCCTCCTATTGATAAAAGTGGGTTCTAACCCTTTGTTTATGATATCTAGGTTAGTAGTAAAGAGATATTCAGCCAATTGCTTACCTCTTTCGTTTGGTGTCTGCATGCCCCACAGCGGGTGGTGCGCGTTGCAGTCTGCAGCCCCTAACAACTCGCATTTGAAGGTCTCGCAGTGGTTCACCAGTCTCACGAGTTCATCCGTTGGTGGATCTGTACCGTCGGGCATGTACACCGAGGCGATCACCATCGGTGGCTCATTTGTATTCCTGTCCAGTAATTGTATAGTGCATATATCCCTGGAACAAAAATCTGTTAGTGGATGCATCTGTAGGTTGTTTGAAACGTATATACAGGTCCTAGGGTATTCTGGACCTGAGTAGTGGATAACCTTACCTCCAATATTGGAGAGCTGACATATACGGCCTCGTCTAACCCATGGCTCCTGGATTAGAGCGAGTGCTGTAGGGTTGACCTCCAACCATTTCCGGAGTTGAGCCGTTGCGGTTTCACTATGGTGTGATTTGGTGGTGTTATTTGTATGATGCTACACTTATGAGAAGGGGATGCCATCTTTGGATAGCAGAACCTCCTCGCCGTCCCCGATGTACAGCTCTTCCAGCTCCTTGATTCACACAGTGTCTTATATATAATGTAATATAATATTTTATATTTTTATTGAAAAGAGCGCAAAAAAAAGAATGCTGGGAGAGTTTCTTGCGCCGCTTCTTCTCTCTCAGAGTGCCATTTGTTTCCGAAGCGGTAGTAGTATCTAGTAGTATAAGGAATGACATCAAAAAGAATTCTAAAGGAATCAATTTTGAGAAAATAAATGCCTTTTATGCCTTCTTATGCCTTTTTAAGTTTTTCCTCGAGATTCTTCTGGATCAGCTGTACTGACGTGGCATCAATGTGGCCTGTTGTAACTGATGTAATTGCTACAACCAGGTCGTTCTTTGCGGCATCGGCGTATGAGTTAGGTTTGGGCCTGTCGAAGGATTTGGCCCTTTTGTGGTCTCCCCTCGGAGATTTGGAGTCATCTACACGGGGGCGTTTGGACAACACAACGGGCTGGACTACGGCACCAATTTTGCTGGAGGAAGGCCCTTGGTGGTCGTGGGCCTTCCTGAAGATGGGTACAGTTTGTTTCCTCGCTTTACTAGTACCTCTAGAGGTACTAGGTTGCGGTTCAGGTACCTTCAGGCTTAGCAGGAGGTGCTGAGGGCCCAGAATTTAGATCTATGGCTTTCCGCAGACGGGCCGCTATTCTCCTCTGCCTCCTGTTTGGCCGATGGTGTACTGTCTGTGTGGGTACCGATTGCAATTGATTCGGTCCCTCTAGGGGTTTTACTTGCTTTCGGCCCTTACGTTCAACAAGGGTCCAACCCACCTCCAATCTATCGACTGTTTGGACGGACACTGCAGAGGCAGCATCCATGCCCATAGACGGTTGGCTGGGTTTAACCGGAGTCGCAGTTTGTGGATCGTTTGGCTTCCATAGTTTAAACCGGGTATGTTTCATTCCTGCCGCTCCCCACCCTCCACAGTGCCCGCACCTGGGGATGATCAACTTGACCATCAGGGCTGCGTCGGGAGTATAGGCCCCACTGGGTGATGCACATGCGACATCAGGAGTTCGAGATGAGTGGCTGGTGGATCGATCCGTTCCACCAGGTCCTCCACCCATTCTTGCCCCGTCAGCATGGCCGGACACCGATCCCAGCCGAACCTCGCCTGTGGCCCTGCCGAAGCAGGGACACGAGACCATTACCCACGTGGCGGCTACTCACGGGGCTACCGTTTAGCGTGAAATCAGGGCCAAAGGGAGCGTATTGCGTTACAGGGGTAACTGAACCCCGACCCCTGTCCCGTTCAACTCCCCAGGATTCCGTCATCCCCGCGTACGGCGATCGACTGCGCAGGCCTAGACGCAGGTGGACGCTAAAAGATCTTCCGGTTGGCATCCACTAACCGCCGGAAGAGTAGAGCAGATATTAGCCATCAGCCAGCAAAAGACAGCCATTGCACAGCGATTAGTGAAAATCGCAGCACAATAACTATCAATCACTGACCAATGTTACCGGGACCCACCGGGGTGGTGAGTGTCGCTCCATTCAGATTGTGGGTAACACTTCTTTACGGAGCGACGCCCCCGCCCACACTTGGAGGTTTCTGCTAAGCGCCCCGCCACACGTCTTTCTTTTACTTTATAAATATATTATTGTAATTTTTAACTGGGTACATGGGTAACTGGGTAGGTGGCATACCTTTTAATAAACATATATTATTATTTACTTTTTCATGTCTTACAATATGGCTGAGATATTTACGATCAAAGTGTGTATTTCCAGCCGAAGGTTTTTAAGAAAGGCGGGCGCTCACTAGCCGATGACGATACACTCCCGGTCATTCAACAGTCGCGATTTCGTTCGCACGCTGCTGCGTAGTAAATATCAAAATTATAATGTTCTCTGTGGTTAAAATGGAATATTACATTACGATACAAATGCGCAAAGTAAAGTTAATCGAACTTTGCGCAACTTACTAGGAAAAATAGTATACGATACTCTTGCGCACATAGGTCGTTCCCGCACGAGCGAAGCGACCACTATAATTATTTTCAAACATTTCCGCACGCTCAGCTACATTATTGCACGCTCGTGTCAAAGTCTGGGAAAGTGCTATTTTGCGAACGCAAATGCATGCGCAATATCGAACTTTGCGCACGATAGTAGGAAAAATAAATATTGCACCTCAGTGCTTCAATTTGTTATATGAGATAGAGCAGAGTATCAGCAGTAGACTATGAGCAAATCAGTGCATTCACCATTATTTAATATAAGAAAACAACTTTATAAATTAATTACAACTTTTTATAAGCATGACAACGTAATAACTGCTTTGTAGTCATAGTAACCAAAAGTCACTAATATCTTCTTCTATGAGTAAGACCTCTATGATACTCCCCCTCACGATGACCTTCAGGTCTGAGTGACGCCTATCATCTTTAGAAGCTTTAACAATCTTGGTTGTGGTAATGCCTTTGTAAAAAGGTCTGCCTCCATATGTTCTGTGTCCTTGTAACGTATGGTCACTAATTTCTTCTGGACACAATCCCGTATAAAATGTTCCTTTATGCTGATATGTTTCGATCTCTTACCAGTCATTTGATTGTTTGCTAACATCTGTGCAGCCAAATTATCATTATAGATCGTAACAGTTTGTTGAAAAACTCCAATATCAACCACCATACTTAAAAATATAACCGGTATATGAACGACGGTCAACGGTACATGCCGCCCAGTCAGCGTCAGCCCTGCCTGTTAGTGCCATTCCTGATTGTTTATATCTGATGGTTACATTCTTCGTTCCTTTTAAATAACGAATCACCCTTTTGCAGCTTGCCAATTTGTATTATCAAAACATGTATTATATTGGCTCAAATAACTAACAGCAAACATTATATCTGGTCTTGTGGCTACAGCGAGGTACATTAGAGATCCAATTAACATTTGGTATGGTATATTCTCCATCTCTGTGAGTCCATTACCCTTCTCCAGTTTCAGACCAGTCTCCATGGGCGTTGACACTGGCTTACATTCAGCCATGTTGAACTTATTTATTAAATTTTCAATATAATTCTCCTGTGACAATGTTATTTCTCCCCCTACATGGGTGAATTGTATGCCCAGGCAATGATGGAGTGAACCCATATCTCGTAACTCAAAAACTTTTTGCAGTTTTGTTTTGACTTCTCCTAACAACATTTCTGATTTATATGCTAGTATTAAGTCATCCACATAAATGTTTGCAAACAGCTTTTCTCCTCCTTTTTCTAATATATACAAGCAAGGATCCGCTGAAGAATTCTTAAATCCGATTTTCAACAATTTCTCATGTAACTTTAAGAACCATTGTCTTGCTTGTTTCAAACCATATATGATTTTGTTTAGTTGACATATCCCATTATTTTTATATCTATTTATATCTAAAAGCATTTCTTTTGCTTTTTTAATCAACTCTATGTCTTTTCCATGTGTAATTATGTATTTTAAATATTTATCCAGATTTTTCGGCTTCTTCATATAAATTTGTTCATCTAAATCGCCGTTTAAAAATGCAGCACACACGTCTAGTTGGGATAACTTAAATTTATTTTCAATTGCATGTGCAGTATTCTAAGAATACTCATTTTTGCAACAGGTGCAAATGTTTCAGTGTAATCCATTCCTTCTTTCTGATTAAACCCACGCGCCACAAGTCGTGCTTTTCGTCTATCTATTTCTTCCATTGCATTATATTTATATTTTAAAATCATTTTACTATCAATCAAATTTTTGCTTTCATTCCTGTGTACAATTTTCATAGTATTATTTTTAAGATGAGATTCAATCTCGCTTATTATTGCATTTTCCCATTCTTCCATGTTCTCGTCTATTTCACAGAGGAATGATTGTTCAGCATCCATCTCATAATCTTGATGCCATGCTGGTGGTTTTCTCTGTCTTTTATCAGTAGAACAAGTCGGATCTGTTTCATTTGTTTCTGTATTTGCGTCAACGAATATTTCATCATTGTTCAATTCCTGGTCAGTTTCATCAATTTCATGTTCTTTCAAATCTTTATTATCTTCTACATTTTCTTTTTCAGGAGAAAATATAATTTCTATTTCCTTTTTATTAACTACATCTTGTTTTTGTTCTCCTTTGATCTCGTTTTCATAAAACATTTTGTCCAGTATTTTGACATCTCTGCTAATCATTACCTGGTCTGTTTTTGGGTTGAAAATCCGGTATGCCTTGTGATTTTCCGAATATCCTACAAAAATTCCAGGTGTCGCTCTGGCTTCAAATTTTCCATTTTTCTTTCCATTTTTATGTACAAACGCCTTAGTTCCGAATATGTGAAAATGTCTTACTGACGGAACTCTCTCTACCCATTTTTCAAATGGAGTCGCGTTATCAATACTTGTGCAAGGACTACGGTTTGCCAAGTAGTTAGCTGTATTAATAGCTTCAGCCCAAAAAACTTCTTTCATATTGGCGTCTATCAACATACATCTAGCTTTATCAAGCAATGTCCTATTTGTTCTTTCTGCTAAGCCATTCTGTTCTGTTGTGTATGGTGCGGAAAGTCTCCTTTTGATGCCATTCTCCTTCAAATATTTGTCAAAATTATTGTTAATATATTCTGTCCCAATGTCACTTTGTAAGCATACTATCTTCTTTTTGGTAAATCTTTCAGCCTCATTTTTGAATTCCTTAAATTTTGATAGAGTTTCGTCCTTAGTTTTCATTGTATATACTCTTGTATATCTTGAATAATCATCTGTAAATATGATGAAGTATTTGGAACCCCCTTTCGATGGCTGCCTCATGGCACCACACACATCAGTATGCACAATTTCTAATCTTTCATTTGTACGTTGCTCATTTTTAGGTGCATTAAACGGTAGTTTTGTTGCTTTGCCTTTAGCACAGACTTCACAGTCTTTAACTGTGTCACTTTTATTGAATTCTAAGCCTTCCATAATTTTCTTATCAAGTGCTATTCTCATTTGTCCTTCATTTAGATGTGCTAACTTTCTATGCCATTGCTGCATTTTGCTTGCTTCGCAGTAATTAGCTTTCTCTATGTTTTCTTTAACGTAGTACATACCGTCTGAATGTCTCTCTGCTTTTAACATAATTGTATTGTTTCGCATCACGATAGCATCTAAGTAACCTACAGTATAGTATAGGTTTTGGTTGAGGGTGGTAATCAGATCGTTTACAACGAGGTTTCACAAAAGAGGCGAGATTACACCTCCTTGGGGGCAACCTTTAGCAACAATCGGTTTTTGTGACTCACCTTCAGCAAGTAATATGACTCTACTTTTCAGCATGTTATCAATCCATGTGTTAAGTGTTGTACACACTCCATGGCGTTGTAGGGCATCCTTTATTTTGGTGAATTTTGTCTTGTCGAAGGCACCTTCAATGTCTATGAAGGTTCCTAGGAAAAACATCTTTTCTGAAAGTGCACCTTCTATAACATTTACTACAGCTTGCAGTGCAGATTCAGTGCTTTTCCCTTGACTATACGCATGTTGATTAGGGTCTAAGGGTATTTTTCGAAGGTAGTTTTCCCTCAGTTCTCTCTCGCATAGCCTTTCCAGAGTTTTCAAGATGAAGGAGGTAAGGCTAATGGGTCTGAATGATCTAACATTAGAGTAGTCACTTTTACCTGGTTTTGGTATGAAAATCACTTTCACCTCCCTCCATATTCGGGGTATGTATCCATGCGCTAGACACGCCCTGAATGAACAATCAGCAGGTTTAGAAGGGTCTCTCCCCCCCATTGTAACAAAGCAGGAAATATTTCGTCCGGCCCCGCTGACTTAAAAGGGTGAAAGGTATTAATGGCCCATTTTGTTTTCTCAATGGTAACCTTGTGGGCTATCCGCCAGTCTTTTTCTTCAGGAGTAGAGTATTCATTGATCCACTCTATTTTCTGCATGATTTTGCAGCCAGGGAAGTGTGTTTCTATAAAGATTTGCTTCGTCTCTTCAGGTGACTTAGTGAAAGTACCATCAGGTTTCCGCAGGGAACCCAGAATTTGTCTGGGTTGACTAGAAAGGACTTTTCTCACCCTGTTTGCCTGGTTTTGGCATTCAATTCCGTTGCAGTATTTCCACCAACTTTCAGATTTTCTATATCTGACGCGTTTTTTGTGCTTAGACTTAGTGTCTTTGTAGCTATCCCAATCGCTTTGTTGGCCTGTGTTCATTGCCCGGTTTAAATGTTTCCTCACCTTCCTTCTAAGTCTCTCCAATTCAGGTCCCCACCATGGTTGGGATTTTGGTTTGCCTGAGTTGGCAAGGGTGAGGGGGCATGTAGAATGATAACAGGTACTTAATCATGATTTCATTAATTCTTATTGCCTGTTTTTCAATGTTTTCTACTCCAAATATCTTCTCTGGGTTCGTCCCCTCTTTCAGACGCGATTCCATCATCAACTTGTATTCGACGAGGTTCGTTCTGTGGGGGTTCCTTCGAGGAGATAATTTAATAGTGTATACCTCAAGGTTGAAGAGTATCCATCTGTGGTCTGAGCAGGATGCTTCTCTTGACACATGCCAGTTGGATATAATATTAGACATTCCTTCCGATGCCAGAGTAATGTCAATATTTGTACTGCTCCTCCTATTGATAAAAGTGGGTTCTAACCCTTTGTTTATGATATCTAGGTTAGTAGTAAAGAGATATTCAGCCAATTGCTTACCTCTTTCGTTTGGTGTCTGCATGCCCCACAGCGGGTGGTGCGCGTTGCAGTCTGCAGCCCCTAACAACTCGCATTTGAAGGTCTCGCAGTGGTTCACCAGTCTCACGAGTTCATCCGTTGGTGGATCTGTACCGTCGGGCATGTACACCGAGGCGATCACCATCGGTGGCTCATTTGTATTCCTGTCCAGTAATTGTATAGTGCATATATCCCTGGAACAAAAATCTGTTAGTGGATGCACCTGTAGGTTGTTTGAAACGTATATACAGGTCCTAGGGTATTCTGGACCTGAGTAGTGGATAACCTTACCTCCAATATTGGAGAGCTGACATATACGGCCTCGTCTAACCCATGGCTCCTGGATTAGAGCGAGTGCTGTAGGGTTGACCTCCAACCATTTCCGGAGTTGAGCCGTTGCGGTTTCACTATGGTGTGATTTGGTGGTGTTATTTGTATGATGCTACACTTATGAGAAGGGGATGCCATCTTTGGATAGCAGAACCTCCTCGCCGTCCCCGATGTACAGCTCTTCCAGCTCCTTGATTCACACAGTGTCTTATATATAATGTAATATAATATTTTATATTTTTATTGAAAAGAGCGCAAAAAAAAGAATGCTGGGAGAGTTTCTTGCGCCGCTTCTTCTCTCTCAGAGTGCCATTTGTTTCCGAAGCGGTAGTAGTATCTAGTAGTATAAGGAATGACATCAAAAAGAATTCTAAAGGAATCAATTTTGAGAAAATAAATGCCTTTTATGCCTTCTTATGCCTTTTTAAGTTTTTCCTCGAGATTCTTCTGGATCAGCTGTACTGACGTGGCATCAATGTGGCCTGTTGTAACTGATGTAATTGCTACAACCAGGTCGTTCTTTGCGGCATCGGCGTATGAGTTAGGTTTGGGCCTGTCGAAGGATTTGGCCCTTTTGTGGTCTCCCCTCGGAGATTTGGAGTCATCTACACGGGGGCGTTTGGACAACACAACGGGCTGGACTACGGCACCAATTTTGCTGGAGGAAGGCCCTTGGTGGTCGTGGGCCTTCCTGAAGATGGGTACAGTTTGTTTCCTCGCTTTACTAGTACCTCTAGAGGTACTAGGTTGCGGTTCAGGTACCTTCAGGCTTAGCAGGAGGTGCTGAGGGCCCAGAATTTAGATCTATGGCTTTCCGCAGACGGGCCGCTATTCTCCTCTGCCTCCTGTTTGGCCGATGGTGTACTGTCTGTGTGGGTACCGATTGCAATTGATTCGGTCCCTCTAGGGGTTTTACTTGCTTTCGGCCCTTACGTTCAACAAGGGTCCAACCTGCCTCCAATCTATCGACTGTTTGGACGGACACTGCAGAGGCAGCATCCATGCCCATAGACGGTTGGCTGGGTTTAACCGGAGTCGCAGTTTGTGGATCGTTTGGCTTCCATAGTTTAAACCGGGTATGTTTCATTCCTGCCGCTCCCCACCCTCCACAGTGCCCGCACCTGGGGATGATCAACTTGACCATCAGGGCTGCGTCGGGAGTATAGGCCCCACTGGGTGATGCACATGCGACATCAGGAGTTCGAGATGAGTGGCTGGTGGATCGATCCGTTCCACCAGGTCCTCCACCCATTCTTGCCCCGTCAGCATGGCCGGACACCGATCCCAGCCGAACCTCGCCTGTGGCCCTGCCGAAGCAGGGACACGAGACCATTACCCACGTGGCGGCTACTCACGGGGCTACCGTTTAGCGTGAAATCAGGGCCAAAGGGAGCGTATTGCGTTACAGGGGTAACTGAACCCCGACCCCTGTCCCGTTCAACTCCCCAGGATTCCGTCATCCCCGCGTACGGCGATCGACTGCGCAGGCCTAGACGCAGGTGGACGCTAAAAGATCTTCCGGTTGGCATCCACTAACCGCCGGAAGAGTAGAGCAGATATTAGCCATCAGCCAGCAAAAGACAGCCATTGCACAGCGATTAGTGAAAATCGCAGCACAATAACTATCAATCACTGACCAATGTTACCGGGACCCACCGGGGTGGTGAGTGTCGCTCCATTCAGATTGTGGGTAACACTTCTTTACGGAGCGACGCCCCCGCCCACACTTGGAGGTTTCTGCTAAGCGCCCCGCCACACGTCTTTCTTTTACTTTATAAATATATTATTGTAATTTTTAACTGGGTACATGGGTAACTGGGTAGGTGGCATACCTTTTAATAAACATATATTATTATTTACTTTTTCATGTCTTACAATATGGCTGAGATATTTACGATCAAAGTGTGTATTTCCAGCCGAAGGTTTTTAAGAAAGGCGGGCGCTCACTAGCCGATGACGATACACTCCCGGTCATTCAACAGTCGCGATTTCGTTCGCACGCTGCTGCGTAGTAAATATCAAAATTATAATGTTCTCTGTGGTTAAAATGGAATATTACATTACGATACAAATGCGCAAAGTAAAGTTAATCGAACTTTGCGCAACTTACTAGGAAAAATAGTATACGATACTCTTGCGCACATAGGTCGTTCCCGCACGAGCGAAGCGACCACTATAATTATTTTCAAACATTTCCGCACGCTCAGCTACATTATTGCACGCTCGTGTCAAAGTCTGGGAAAGTGCTATTTTGCGAACGCAAATGCATGCGCAATATCGAACTTTGCGCACGATAGTAGGAAAAATAAATATTGCACCTCAGTGCTTCAATTTGTTATATGAGATAGAGCAGAGTATCAGCAGTAGACTATGAGCAAATCAGTGCATTCACCATTATTTAATATAAGAAAACAACTTTATAAATTAATTACAACTTTTTATAAGCATGACAACGTAATAACTGCTTTGTAGTCATAGTAACCAAAAGTCACTAATATCTTCTTCTATGAGTAAGACCTCTATGATACTCCCCCTCACGATGACCTTCAGGTCTGAGTGACGCCTATCATCTTTAGAAGCTTTAACAATCTTGGTTGTGGTAATGCCTTTGTAAAAAGGTCTGCCTCCATATGTTCTGTGTCCTTGTAACGTATGGTCACTAATTTCTTCTGGACACAATCCCGTATAAAATGTTCCTTTATGCTGATATGTTTCGATCTCTTACCAGTCATTTGATTGTTTGCTAACATCTGTGCAGCCAAATTATCATTATAGATCGTAACAGTTTGTTGAAAAACTCCAATATCAACCACCATACTTAAAAATATAACCGGTATATGAACGACGGTCAACGGTACATGCCGCCCAGTCAGCGTCAGCCATGCCTGTTAGTGCCATTCCTGATTGTTTATATCTGATGGTTACATTCTTCGTTCCTTTTAAATAACGAATCACCCTTTTGCAGCTTGCCAATTTGTATTATCAAAACATGTATTATATTGGCTCAAATAACTAACAGCAAACATTATATCTGGTCTTGTGGCTACAGCGAGGTACATTAGAGATCCAATTAACATTTGGTATGGTATATTCTCCATCTCTGTGAGTCCATTACCCTTCTCCAGTTTCAGACCAGTCTCCATGGGCGTTGACACTGGCTTACATTCAGCCATGTTGAACTTATTTATTAAATTTTCAATATAATTCTCCTGTGACAATGTTATTTCTCCCCCTACATGGGTGAATTGTATGCCCAGGCAATGATGGAGTGAACCCATATCTCGTAACTCAAAAACTTTTTGCAGTTTTGTTTTGACTTCTCCTAACAACATTTCTGATTTATATGCTAGTATTAAGTCATCCACATAAATGTTTGCAAACAGCTTTTCTCCTCCTTTTTCTAATATATACAAGCAAGGATCCGCTGAAGAATTCTTAAATCCGATTTTCAACAATTTCTCATGTAACTTTAAGAACCATTGTCTTGCTTGTTTCAAACCATATATGATTTTGTTTAGTTGACATATCCCATTATTTTTATATCTATTTATATCTAAAAGCATTTCTTTTGCTTTTTTAATCAACTCTATGTCTTTTCCATGTGTAATTATGTATTTTAAATATTTATCCAGATTTTTCGGCTTCTTCATATAAATTTGTTCATCTAAATCGCCGTTTAAAAATGCAGCACACACGTCTAGTTGGGATAACTTAAATTTATTTTCAATTGCATGTGCAGTATTCTAAGAATACTCATTTTTGCAACAGGTGCAAATGTTTCAGTGTAATCCATTCCTTCTTTCTGATTAAACCCACGCGCCACAAGTCGTGCTTTTCGTCTATCTATTTCTTCCATTGCATTATATTTATATTTTAAAATCATTTTACTATCAATCAAATTTTTGCTTTCATTCCTGTGTACAATTTTCATAGTATTATTTTTAAGATGAGATTCAATCTCGCTTATTATTGCATTTTCCCATTCTTCCATGTTCTCGTCTATTTCACAGAGGAATGATTGTTCAGCATCCATCTCATAATCTTGATGCCATGCTGGTGGTTTTCTCTGTCTTTTATCAGTAGAACAAGTCGGATCTGTTTCATTTGTTTCTGTATTTGCGTCAACGAATATTTCATCATTGTTCAATTCCTGGTCAGTTTCATCAATTTCATGTTCTTTCAAATCTTTATTATCTTCTACATTTTCTTTTTCAGGAGAAAATATAATTTCTATTTCCTTTTTATTAACTACATCTTGTTTTTGTTCTCCTTTGATCTCGTTTTCATAAAACATTTTGTCCAGTATTTTGACATCTCTGCTAATCATTACCTGGTCTGTTTTTGGGTTGAAAATCCGGTATGCCTTGTGATTTTCCGAATATCCTACAAAAATTCCAGGTGTCGCTCTGGCTTCAAATTTTCCATTTTTCTTTCCATTTTTATGTACAAACGCCTTAGTTCCGAATATGTGAAAATGTCTTACTGACGGAACTCTCTCTACCCATTTTTCAAATGGAGTCGCGTTATCAATACTTGTGCAAGGACTACGGTTTGCCAAGTAGTTAGCTGTATTAATAGCTTCAGCCCAAAAAACTTCTTTCATATTGGCGTCTATCAACATACATCTAGCTTTATCAAGCAATGTCCTATTTGTTCTTTCTGCTAAGCCATTCTGTTCTGTTGTGTATGGTGCGGAAAGTCTCCTTTTGATGCCATTCTCCTTCAAATATTTGTCAAAATTATTGTTAATATATTCTGTCCCAATGTCACTTTGTAAGCATACTATCTTCTTTTTGGTAAATCTTTCAGCCTCATTTTTGAATTCCTTAAATTTTGATAGAGTTTCGTCCTTAGTTTTCATTGTATATACTCTTGTATATCTTGAATAATCATCTGTAAATATGATGAAGTATTTGGAACCCCCTTTCGATGGCTGCCTCATGGCACCACACACATCAGTATGCACAATTTCTAATCTTTCATTTGTACGTTGCTCATTTTTAGGTGCATTAAACGGTAGTTTTGTTGCTTTGCCTTTAGCACAGACTTCACAGTCTTTAACTGTGTCACTTTTATTGAATTCTAAGCCTTCCATAATTTTCTTATCAAGTGCTATTCTCATTTGTCCTTCATTTAGATGTGCTAACTTTCTATGCCATTGCTGCATTTTGCTTGCTTCGCAGTAATTAGCTTTCTCTATGTTTTCTTTAACGTAGTACATACCGTCTGAATGTCTCTCTGCTTTTAACATAATTGTATTGTTTCGCATCACGATAGCATTTTTATGTTTAAATAAAACTGTTCCACCTTTGTCTGTTATTTTTCAAACTGACATTAGATATGTCAGCGATAGTACGTACAAGGCTTCAGTTAGTTTCAGATTTGGTATTTTATAGGTGTAAAGTTTTGCTGGACCTCGTCCTTCGATCTGTGCAAGACAGTTTTCTGATGCTAACCTTAACGTTTTGTTATCAGCTTTGTCCATATTAATGAATCTTTTCATTCATGACTCATATGTGACGTACATCCGCTGTCAAGACACCATTTCTTAATTTTTTCTTTATTATCAGACGTATTTAGGCATGTTTCTTCTAAGCAACATAGACTTGCATTATTTTTATTAACTCGGTCCACTTTTGACCAGCATTCATGAGCTTTGTGTCCTTTCTTTTTGCATCTAAAACATTTAACAATAAAGTTTTTATTTTTGCCACGTTGTCTACTATACAGTGTCTCTTGTTCAGAGTTTTGTTCACTTGTACTAGCTATATTTTTTCTTGCCTCGGCTTCTTCAATTATCTTTATTTTCAAGTTGTCTGGATCTGGTAGATCATCCCTGGATTCTATTGCAATTCTAAAATTTTCAAAAGATTGAGGTAAGCTGTAAAGCATCATAATACTAAGAAGATCTTTATTAATTGGTATGTCCATATCTGCTAGTTTATCGACGATATCCATAAATTTATTCAAGTGATTGACAATATTATCACCATCTTTCTTCTTCTTCAATATCAACTCTTTTAAAAGGCTTGCTTTTCTTGCAGGACCTTTGCTTTAATATATGCTTTCTAGCGTATCCCAGACATCTTTACTTGTTTGTCAATTTTTAACTTGTTTTAATTCGCCCGGTGATATTATGAGAAATAGCTCGGCTAATGCTAACTCATCTTTTTCCATATAGTCATTCAATGCATCACCTTTTCGCGTTGGTCTCTTAATTTTATTTGAAACATAGCCCCAAAGGCCAAGTTTTAATAGTACAGCTTTTGCATGGATCCTCCATGTATCGTAGTTTTCTCTTTTCAATTGTTCTATGTGCACGTTTTTCTCTTTTATTCCCGTTTCTGGGCCCATAACCTGTAATATGAGATAGAGCAGAGTATCAGCAGTAGACTATGAGCAAATCAGTGCATTCACCATTACTTAATATAAGAAAACAACTTTATAAATTAATTACAACTTTTTATAAGCATGACAACGTAATAACTGCTTTGTAGTCATAGTAACCAAAAGTCACTAATTTCTTCTTCTATGAGTAAGACCTCTATGATATAATTCAGCAGTGAAACCTGATAATATACTCTTTTTTTTTGTTTGCCTAGGGGTCCAAAAATGAGGAAAAAGTGAATGCCAGCCGTAAAACGAATTGATACAATATGCCCTAAAACTAAAGCGCACTGCTGTGAAGATGAGTCGACCGGAAGCAATTAGAATTATTTGTGCGGGAACGTAACAATACTTGCCGTACCGTGCGCCATATTGAGTAGTTATTTACGTGAGTGCGCTGAGTTTTTGATTGTATTTGGATTTATACCCAATATTCGGAAGTTGTTATAACACAATTTTATTATTTAAGACATGGATATATTGTATTTGTTGATATAAATCAGACTTGACATAGGGTTCATTCAAATCAAATACCGACTTTGAAGCATCGTTTCCTTTGTCTGTTTTTTTTCTGTTCATTAAGTTTGTAATATGTTGAAATATGTTTACTTTATTTGGAAAGTTTAAAAAAAAATTCCAAATTATATTTTATATCATATTATACCTACAATCAATCTCGCACTTCTTCTTGTTCTATGATGTACATTTATTATACTTTACTGAGAAGCTTATTTCATTTCTATTTTGTTGAAGGTTTTTTTTACAGTAAACGTTGATAATCACGACATAATATAAAGAATAATAATCTTAGAATTTATGTCGTAAAATTCCTACCTATCCTACCTAAAATGCGGTATTTAGTTTGATAAATTAACCAATATATTATTATTCAATATAAACTAGATTGAATTTCCTATCGCTCAGTAAATAAATATAAAGTCTAGGATTTGAACATCTATTTATAAAAGGGTTATGAATGTACGGTCACTAACGCGTGCAATCTCTGTCCATCGTGAATTTCGTGGGTGTCGTTCTGCAGGAATAGCTCAAATTATTATTATGAAGCATGTAAATTTCAGTTTGGTGAAAAGAAAGAACAAATAAAGTTTATTATACCTAAGGACTTTAGGGACTGAGCGTTTGGCGATTAAATAAAACAACTGCTTGACTGTGAGGAATATGTGGAAGATATATGGAAGATATGATTTATAAAAAAAAAAAATCAAATTCCAAATTTCTATATTTGATCTTAAAGTATATATACAAAATTACTTAAATCTACTTATTAAAGCAATTTACAATTAAGCCTTATATATGTAGGTATCAGAAAACTTATTTCTACAACCCTATCTACGTATTAAGCGATAAAACTTTATTATGCTTAAAAACTAATACATGAGGTTTGTGGGGGGGAAATCCAGGAAACTGGGAAAACCTGGCTATTTGCTATTGATATAACGTAATATTAATCGTAACCTATCACTTAACCTAACTTAAGACTAATGACTAGAACTTAAAACTAACTTAAAAACTAAGGTAAATAAATACATAGATATGTATACATACACATATAATATATAAATATAAGAGGGGTGTGGGGAGGGGGGGGGGATCTTGGGAAGGGGAAGGAGGGAGAGGGAATAGGAGGCCAGTTTTCGCCATTATTTAATTCTTATAACTAAACCAATTTACAATATATTGGTTTTACATTTATTCAGACCTAGCTAGAACTCTGTGTGCGTGAGTGTGTGTGTGTGTGTATACGCTAGTGTTCTGTGAGCTCTAACCAGTTGTGATGTGGTAATGCATGCTTATAACGTTTTATCCTGAGACAGTACTCTGTGAGTGACTTACGACTACAAGTCGACCGGAGGGCGGGGTTTATTCCGTCCTTCAGTCGGCGTAGCCCTCTGCAGAAGCTATGAGATATCTCTTGTATGTGTTGTTCTAATGTTGGGATGTTTTTCTTTACATGAAGTCGTTTAAGATTTGTACGCGGGTGGGTCCGGTAGATGGTTTTAAGGGATCTATTTTGCACAGTTTGTAGTTTACGATAATTGTTTTGATTTGTGTTAATCCATACCGGACTTGCGTATGTCATGACCGGGCGTATGTAGGACTGGTATAGTAGACGCTTGTTACTAGTTGAGAGAGTGGAATTCCTATAGAAAATGGGTCTCAACAGGCTCAAGGCAGTAAGTGCCTTAGAGCGGGCGTAATTAATATGAGGCGTGAACGAAAGTTTCCGGTCGAGGATAAGTCCTAGGTATTTAGCCTGTGACTGCCATTCGACCGGGTGGTTATTAATATTGGATTTTAAGCTTCCACTTAGAGAAGTAGTTGCTTACACAATGTAGGGCTGTATTAAGGTGGGAGACTATAGATTTGATGTTCTTACTGCTGCACAGATAAGCTGTGTCATCAGCGTACAGGGCGAGGACCGTGTTCGGAGGTTTTGGGATGTCTCTCATATAGAGTAAAAATGCCCTCGGTGAGATGATGGAACCCTGTGGAACACCTGCTACTACTGGATGTGGGGGGGATAAACTATTTTTGACTCTAACTCTAAGAAATCTATTCGTAAGGAATGATTTTATTATTCTACAATATTGAAAGACTTGTGCTTCGAATAATTTGGGAACTAAGGCATCATGCCAGACTGTATCGAAGGCTCTCTCAAGGTCGAGTAGAACCATACCAGTCTGGTGTCTCAAGTTAAATTGGTGTGTTACATGTTCGACTACGCGCGCCAGTTGGTGAGTAGTCGCGTGTGACCTTCGGAAACCGAATTGTTCCTCAGGTAGGTTTGATTCTATAAGTGAGTTTACTCTATTATTAATTAAAATTTCTAATATTTTACTTTGTGTGCAAAGTAAACTAATTGGTCTGTAGTTCGCGGGGGAGGTGGGGTCTTTTCCCGGTTTGTGTATCGCGGTGATTACTGCAATTTTCCAGGACGAGGGAAAATAGGTGAGACGGAGGCACGCATTAAATATATTAACTAAGGTGTCTATTGCTTTTGAAGGGAGGTGTTTAAGAAGTATGTTCTGTATGTCGTCGTGCCCGGGGGCTTTTCGCGGTTTACAGGTTTTTAAAATTAATTTGACTTCGCGAGGTACAACTGGCGTAGGTGCGGTCGGTCCGTTTATTTTGTAAAGGTGGTCTAGAGACCGCGACACCTCGCGTTCGGTGTCGGGGTCGCTCAGATCCACGGTGAGTCTATGCTGACGTTTTTAAGGCGTCTCGCGAACTGCCAGAGGGAATTGTCGCGGGTGTCAAGCGATTCGAGCTTTTTGTTCCATTCGTTGGAAGTGAAAGATTTTATTTTAAAAGATATTTGGTTTTGAAGTGAATTAATAATCGTGTTAAACCGACGCGTATGAAGTCTCTGTGCGTGATGTCGGTATTGGTTTTTTAGTTTGATAAGTCTTGTTATGTCGTGTGGAAGTTTGTTTGTTTGTTTCGGTGTGAACGTCGGGATGTTCGCGTTACGGGCTTTGATTATAGCGTCAGTCAGTGTTTGTATGGCGTTGTCCACTAATTCGGGTCGGTGTAATTTTAAGGAGCCGGGGGAGGGGAGGGCTTCGTTAATATGTTTTTTATAAGTGTCCCATTTAGCATTACCGTATTTAAAGATAGGTCGCGAGATGCGCGGGATGAGGCTATTAATTTAGAAAATAATGGGACAATGGTCCGAGATAACGTCATAAGTCAGTGGGTCTGTAACGTTTGTGATATTTTTGGCAAGGGTGAGTTGTAATTTAGCGGCAGAGTGCCTAGGGTTGGAGGGGAGGTAGGTCGCTTTGTCCGGAATTAAAATATTATATTCGTGACCTGCAAAGTGATTAAAAAGACGCGATCCATTGGAATTTTCTCGATTGCAATCCCAGTGTCTATGGCGGGCGTTAAAATCTCCGAAACAGATGACGGTGTTGCCGAGAGAGAGAGCTTTTGCGATGGCTGTCGTGATTCTACTGTCTTGCTTAAGGCAATAAAAGTTAACTATTGTGATGGGTGTCTGTCCGCGGTGAGACTCTAATCTAATTGCAATTATATCGCATATATCATGCTCCACCGGTGGAAGTGAATGATGCGATATATTTGACTTGACAAAAATTGCGACGCCACCTCGGGCGCGGTTGTCTGTCTGTCCGTCACGTCTGTAACAGGTGTAACCGGGAATTGAAAAACGTCGTGTGGGAACGAGGTGTGTTTCTTGTATGAGTGTAATGTCGATGTTGTGTGTACCTAGGAAATGTATGAGTTCTCTTTTCCTACTCACAATACCGTTTATGTTAAGCGACGCTACTCGTAGAGGACGAGCAGTGCCAATCGAGGAAGGGGTCGCCGTCTCTTCATCCATGGATGCTCAGGAACTCAAACACTGTGATGATTTGCTCCTCGTAGCTCATGCTGCGGCGGAGCAGAGGCTTCAGCTGACCTGTGATTTTAATTAGTTTTATAATTTCATGGGTTGACATTTCCTCAGAGTCTGGCTCTTCGGTTGTTTTAAAGGGGATATGATTCATTATTATTAATTTTTTTTTTGCGCCCAAGCAAGGGAATGGGCTACCCTCCGGAATAACGACGGGAGGGAGGTGGTGAATGCTCATGCATACCAATGCAGCCTAAGTCTGCGTTGGTTATGTGGGACTCACGTGAAACCTAGGTGCCCTCTAAGCCTACATCGAAGGCGACCTTCTCTTGGGGAGAGAGAGGCGCAAGCGGCACTCCCTATGGAGTTTCCACTGGGATATTGCACAGAAGGTGCTATCTAATTGGGACTTGTGACATCAGAAGGATGATCACAAACTAGAGGTGAATCTAAATGCGTCTGATTATCCCCGGATGCCAAGAGGCGTTCCAGGTCAGACGAGAGTTTGTTAGGGGGATCGGAGAGGCCGTGTCTAGGCCTCCTGACTTGATAACGTGAAGGAGGGGGGGCGGTATAATCCGCTGCCTCCTTGATCAGGGGATTTGGGTGATTGTCTGAGGACTTAAAGAAAGTTTCAGACAAGCACTTTAGGTGTTGTTGGATGGTGGGGAGCTCTAAGTCCCGGTGAAGGTCTGCGTTTCTAACGCACCAGTGGGCATTGACAGCCTTACGGCAGAAAATGGATTGGACTGTTTGGAGTTTATCTATAATATTGGGTTTCGCATGAGCGAAAACTGGAGCGGCGTAAGTCATAACCGGTCGAATGCAAACCTTGAAGAGTGTTCGCTTGTTCCTAAAAGACATTTTACTGTGCCTACCTAACATACTGTTTAGGCGGTACAGATAGAAGCGGGCGGTTCCGGTCAGCTTCTGGACGTGAGGCCTGAAGGTGAGTTGGGAGTCGAGGGTCACACCCAAGTACTTGGCTGTGAACCTGAAGGGGATAGGGGAGCCTAATAGATGAATGGGTCGATCCCGGCAGAAGCGTCTGCGCTTAAAATCAAAACGGACTGCGGAGCTTTTATCCGGGTTGACCTCAATACGCCATTTCCTAAACCAGTCACCTAGCTCATTAACTGAGCGTTAGAGCCTGGAGAGGACTGAAGATATCTGTTGGGACTGGACGTAGAGAACGGTATCGAAGAGAGAGAGTTGGACTCCATTTCTAGAGATGGGTATTTGGTTGGTATACGATATGTATAGAAGTGGTGAAGCACTGAGCCCTGTGGTACCCCACCCGTGAGCAGGCGAGGGGAGGAGAGGACACCTTCGTGTCTGAAACGAAAGGTACGTTTGTGAAGATAAGAAGCCACTATACGGACTAATCGGGATGGGAGGCCTAGAGCGTGGAGTTTATATATTAGGCCTTCGTGCCAGACTTTGTCAAAAGCCTTGGCGACGTCGAAGAAGACAGCGATTGTCTTCTTACGTTTGGGATAGAACCCGCTGTAGATGTACTCTACAATGCGGTGGACTTGTTGAGGACAAGAGTGTTTAGCACGAAAGCCGAATTGTTGATGTATTATTAAGGGAGAACCGTTCGTTGGAAAGAGATGCTTTCTCATACGGAACAAAATAACCCGTTCAAAGACTTTCCCCATAGCCTTGAGGAGGCTGATGGGGCGATGGTTGGAGGGGATATTGAGGCGTTTCCCTGGTTTAGGAATCCCTATAACAATGGCCTCTTTCCAACCGGTTGGAAAGAAGCATTGGTCGAGGCAGGCGTTGAAGAGGAGGACAAGAAAGAAGATCACCTGCTCGGGGAAGTGTTTGAGCGCCAGGTTGGAAATACCGTCGGCTCCTGGAGCTTTGCGAGGTTTTAATCCACGGATGATGGATTTAACCTCCTCTACAGTAGTTGGAATGGGATCGTCGGTGAGAGGCATTGAGTTCAGAAGGCTGACCTCATTCTCCACCGACGCTACGTGGAGGGGTTCAAAAGAAGAAGTGCTGGGTGAGCATTGTGAAGCAATGCTTTCAACAAAACACTCCGCTTTATCCCTGTCCTCTAAAGCTGTACTGCCGTCGGGGCGTATCAAAGGCGGAGTGTGGAATATTGCGTCAGTATGAAGGGCTTTCGCCACTTTGTAATACGCCTGGTGTGATGGGGAAATGTTCTCCATGAGTGAATCCCAATTGGAATTCCTCAATTCGGAGAGACGTAATCTAACTTGGCTATGGAGGAAGTTAGCGCGTGACCTATAGTTGGGCGTTGGGTACTTGGCGGCTCTTCTGAGAGCTGCATTCTTGGCTCTAATGAGGTTCATGACATCAAGCGGGAGCTTATGGCTGTTAACCTTAACCACCCGCTCGTTGTCATGGAGAGCGGACTGCACTGTTTGGGTAAGTGCTTTTACCGTGATGTCAATCTTATCCGTACTATCGAAATAGTTGGACGAGATTGCATATGGTGAATTGGGGGCATCAAAAGTTGATGCAAGAGACTCCCTATAACCCTCCCAGTTGGTGAGGGTTTTAGGGTGAGTGGTGGTAGGGGTGGGGGCATGGGGCCCGAGCTTGAGGGAGACTGGACGATGGTCGGAGCCCAGGTCATCGAGTGGTTCGATCGCCCTTAAATTAAGAGCGACACCCTTGACCAAGGGGATGTCTAAAATATCGGGAGAGTGTGCTACGTTATCCGGGTAGTGTGTTGGAGAGGTGGGACTTAGGATGTCTAAGTCCATAGACCTAATTAGACGGCGGAGCTTGATGCCATTCCCGTTTGTGGATAGGCACTTCCAGTCAGTGTGTTTGGAGTTGAAATCTCCAAACAAGATGACAGAGTCACCTAGTGAGAGAAGAGTCTCAAGGTCGCTCTGGAGAGGGATCTTGAGAGTAGGGAGGTAGATTGAGGCTATGATCAGAGACGGATGTCCTGACATGCCCAACTGACAAACGGTTGCTTCCATGTTGGTAAGCACTGGAGTAGCGATTTGCGAGCAATGAAGGGATCTCTTGTAGTAAATGGCTGTGTCTCCGCCACGACGGTCGTCGGCTCTGCCATTGTGTACAAGAGAGCGTCGGGTTTAAGGAATGTTTCTTGGATAAGCAATAGGTCGATGTCCTTATTGCGAACAAATTCCTTAATCTCTGGGAGGTCGGTGCGCAGGCCGCGCGTATTGAATGAGTTCAATACGCGCGGCCTGCGCACCTCTCAACAAGTGATACGCCCTGAGGCTTCACTCGACCCATGTTCTGTGATGAAGCGTTACGCGATTGGGACATTAGTACATAGAATTCACCAAGTCTTGGTGCTCTATCATCGCAATAAGGCGCTCATGTGGAGACCTAGCTGTTTTGAATTTGTTAGCTAGAATGTTGAATTCTTTAATGTCGAATTCTCCATTCGTCAAGAAACTCAGGGGGTTATGCACTCCTGAGTCTGGTTGAGGAGGTGTTGCCCATCTGCGGCCATTTAGGGTGACTTGCACGGGGCGGGAATTGACATAAGATGTCTGGGAGACCGGGGCTGCTTGTCTCCAAGAAGTGGAGAGTAAAGGCCCGGTTGTCCTGTTCCTCAGTTGAGGAAAGTTCGCGCCAGTGGCCGGAGGTGGCCCTGGTTTTGAAGACTGCTTCTTAGCAGTCTTCGTTGTTGAGGGACGAGGGGCGCGGGGACATCCGCGGTAGTTCGCGGGATGTCCTTCCTGCCCACAAAGGACGCAAGCGGGAGGAGTCTCCGCATCGCGGGTGCGTTTGCACTCCTTGGTTGTGTGAGGCTCTAGGCACTTGACGCACCTAGGCGGGGCTGAGCAGTTTGCAGCTGCGTGGCCATAAAGCTGGCAGCGATGGCACTGCCCTGGGAAGCCCCGTCTGTGTGGAGCTTCTACTCGGATGTTTGAGAGCCCACATACGATGAGCTCTCTCTTGAAAATTTCCCTCGACTCGGGGACATTGGTTAGGATAACCAAAGCCAGAGGGTATTTCTTGCCGGATCGGCTGTACATTTTGTGTACAGCCTCGGCCTTGAACCCTTGCATGGTCAGGTCTTCCAGGATGACCTCACTGGGGAGCTCACAAGGGACGCCACGTAGAATGGCTTTCACTTTGCGCTCTTCCGGGAGCGCATAAGTGTGGTAAGCGACACTCTTATGAGTGAGGAGGCGAGTGAGGACTCGGAAGTCCTCCGTAGTCGGGACGACTACGCGGATGGCTTCACCCGTGTTGGTAGCTCGGGTGTATTGCACCTTTTTGTCGGCGCAGAGCTGTGCAACATAAGTCCACTCTGCCTTGTCTCGGATGAAGATAGGCGGTGGGGGCTTATTTGCAGAAAGTACAGGCGTGCAGCGCGTGGCTTCATAGATGAGGTGATAGAGACCTCGGGCAAGCTAATGTCGAGAGACATTAGAGGGACAGGGGTTGGGGCGGAGAGTACGTTATCCGTGGAGGTGGCTGAGCGCTTGGACTGGCGCTTCTTCCTGGATTGAACCAGTTGGAAAGGTTCTCCAGAGGGACGTCGGGAGGTGTTGACAACGGAGCCAGTGACAGTTCCGTTGTCAGAGTCCTCAGAGGAGGACTGGACTGGACGCTTTCGGCAGCAGAAGGCGGCGTCGGAGAACTCCATGTCCTCGGGAGTAGTTTTGTGAGCGGAGGGCTCATCGGGGGACGCGGGGGAGTTAGCAAGGGGCCGACTTGGAGTGTTGAACACGGAGGAGAGGCTATCGACTAGTGACTGGTCGAAATGGAGATGTGCGGCTTTAAGCAAAGCCACAATCTGGACTACAACGGCGTTGACATGGTCCGCTGATGGAGCCATGCTGATGAAGCCTCCCCGCCGAGGGCAGGGTGCAACGGGGGTTGGAAGTGGCGCGGCTATCCCTAATGGTTATAGCCGCGAACCGTCACCCTTGGGAAAGCCCAAGTGCAATGGGATCGGGTCGTCCGGTTTCTCTCAGGTCAGGAGGCCTGAGAAACGCACCGGGTCAACGTTAGCCGAGTTAGTTGTCACCGTTAGGTATCCTTCAGCTCAACCGCGATTACACGCAACTCACTTACTACAATAAAAATTGCTGTAAACAAGCTGCGGGCCGGAACGAATTCGACGTAACCAGTCGAACTTGGCGCAGTATACCTCGTACCACACGTAGCGGAGCTGCGTAGCGTAGCACTGGGCGTAGCTTGACGGTGTAGCGGGGCGTGAGCACAGGCGCGTGTAGTAGTCTGCTCGGCGCGGGGGCCGAGACAAGAATGTGCATGATTTATTAAATAGTTACACGATATATATACAAAATCCTTAAAACTAGTTACCTAATTACAATCGTTACTTAAAAAATATTTACTAGTTCAGAAAATACACACCAATACTAGAGCTTACATTTTAACCAATAGTAAAACGTTTCATTCAATAAGATTTGAGAATAATATTATGTGTTCTATCACGCTCTATAACTAATGCTATCGCAGTTTGTGTAAACTCGCGTCGAACCTCGATCATACGATGTCAATGAGCATTCCGCACCTACGGCTGTTGCTCATTGATTAAAATTGCATGAATATCGCTATTCATGGACGCCCGAATCCCGACACGTCATTCGAGGTCGCTCGGCCTTGCTGTGCGGTTGTGTAACGCGGAGCATATGACTGATCACGTGAGTATGTCTGCGATCGTCGAGAGAAAGTACGATGCTTGAAACTTCACTGCGATGACTACTGGTGATCTGTATGATTCTATGAGTTGATGTACAGCATTATGAAATGGTTCTTATCAGAGCTAATATTACGTTATACAAAATAAAATGTTCTTATCAGAGCTAATACTACGTTATATAAAATAAAATGTTCTTGTCAGAACGAATCTTTCGGCATACGCTTATTACAGTTATTATGCACGATTACTATTTCTACGATCGATATTATTGGTTGTAGGTACAGCTACAGGACCATAAACACTTGTAAACAAAAACAATTGTTTTCCTTGTAAGTCCTCGTTTATTCCAAAATATAAGTTTCTCAACTTTTGTCGAAAGTAAGGTCTGTGTAAAATAAAATAAAACTACAAATCAAATAATTTTCACTTATCATAATAGATTGTTCCACTAGCTTTCAGATAAATTCACTGAAATCATCGTAACTACAAGCATTATTTTGCTACACGTAAAATAATACGCACTCGCGCGGGCGTTTAAATCGCGCGGTAAATAAGCAATTTTCAACAATTAGAGAGCCGATAGCACAAAAGGGTTAAATGGTGACATATCTCACCTAAAAACCAGCCAGCTATATATATTAACATACTTGGTTATGATCTAGTAGACGAGACATTACGCCTCCATATACAAATGATTTAAGTTTTCTTTAGTGTTAATTCCGCCAATATTTGTTTTTAAAACAATTCGACACGTAGTTCGCCTCTACACGAGGCATCCTCAGGACGTGTTGTCTCGCCAAAATCTGTCCGTGACAGAAAACTTAAATCATTTGTATAATTATGGTTTCCGCGAAGTAACGCCTAATTCAATAAGTTTTCATAACGCCTACATTTTTTTCGAAGTGATCTATAATATAACCGTCAATTTCATTTTCATTTACGAGTACATCATCAGTCAGTGAAGATGGAGCAGTGGTATTAATATTATGCAGTGAAGAAGATCACACCAAAATACTGACGTTTTATCTAGTGTTAATAATATCTTGGATTTCAAAAATGATCCCAAATCCGTTCTCTGCAGTCTCGAGAACCTCGGATACGATATCCATATACCAAGTTGAAATCATAATTTTTCGCGTCAGCCATCTTGGATTAAAAAAAATTATCCCAAATTAGTTCTCTGCACCCTCGAGAACCTGGGAAAGGATATCCATAGCGTTGAAATCATAATTTGACGCGGCGGTCAATAATAGTTTTATAAATAATAACTGGCAACGGCGCCTCTATCGTCTCGTTTTTTGGTTTCATCTAGTTTCAAATCACGATTCTAAAGAAGTTTCACTTCAATAATTCCGTAAGCTTCAGCAATTAGATAAAACAACAGTAAAATATGTGGTCCGATTAAAATGTCGTCAACTATTCACACCCATACATTGACCGATAAACGATGTTGCAACGCTTTTAGCTCTTTTAATAGGATTTTTGTGCATTTTCTCATTACTATAATGTTCAATGGTAGTTAGTAACCCCATCTTGATCGAATTTGTATTCATCAGTCCATATATTTTTTGGTTGTTCTCTTGGACATAAAATCGGTTGGAGTTTTTTGGTCAGTCATGAATTTTATGTCAAGAACAGTAGGTAGGTAGGTATAGGTCTCATGAGGTATTGTAGGTAGGTATAGGTCTCATGAGGTATTGTAGGTAGGTACCTCTTGTTCACGGCAAGGTTTCTTTCTACCGTGGCAGCGGCGCTGACGTATATGGTAACAATTTTCCAGCCAACAGTGATCTCGTCGACGCACGGGAAATTTAGCGTAGATTTTAACGCAAAAATCATGTATGCACTCAAAGCATTTTTTTTCAAATCTTAACGACTTAGCTAAGTTAGCGTAAGCTGAGAAACTTACTTTGGTTAGGAAGTTATAAATAAAAACACAAACAAAATTGTTAAATTAATTATTCAATACTATGTACACATTTACTTAATACAAGTCTCAATGGCCAACCTCTTACTAAGCTAAGCATAATATGTGAGTACCTACTCAAAAGTAAACAGACATTATTATATAATAAAGGGAGCCCTCAGTTTTTGGGCTTTTTTATGCTCCACAGAGAGGTATTAAAACAACGAGCTGGCAAAGACAAATCAATGGGTAGAGTTGATAACGAAGTCGCACAGGTAGTGTGGCTGTGCATAGTATTGCCATAACTCTATCGCTTTATTTGCCACTACTTCTTCACACTGCTCAGGTATCTGTTGACAGAAAAAGTAAGAATTTTATACTAACATGTTCACTGTGACTGTTTCAAATCAAATCAAAATCACTTTATTTATACATTTCATGTAGGTCACGGAAATGAAATTACCGCCACTTCGAAAAGGGTTGAGCTAATGAGAAGAAGTGAAGTTATCAACAAACACAAGAAACAAGATCGACCAGTCAACTCAAGCAACACTCGTTTCTACCCTCACCATGCTTTACTTTATAATGTTCTATTACCGCTAGATTAGTGTACTTTAGTTATTTTCACAGCATCATGACGTACGGTATATTATTATGGGGTCATGCTGCTGACATTGATATAGTGTTTGCACTGCAAAAGAGAGCTGTTCGTGCTATATATTAGCTTGGTTATAGACAGTCTCTCAAAGAAAAATTTAAAGAAATAAATATTATGACTGTTTATTGTCAGTACATTTATGAAAATTTAATATATGTTCACAAACATCGTCACCTTTTTGCTCTTAATAGTGATTTTCATTATTATAACACTAGAAATAAGGGATTGCTTGTAACTAATTCTAGTAGGCTTCATAAGATACATAATAGCTTTAAGGGTAAATGTATACACTTCTACAATAAAGTCCCAGCCACTGTTCAGGCATTATCTATAAATAAATTTAAATGTTTTATAAAAAAATGGCTCTGTCGTAAATCCTATTACTCCACTGCTGAATATCTAAATGATCGGACAGCCTGGGACTAGATTGTGATTATTCTATAGCGATAGAAATGACTGTACAATATTGTATATTTTTATTGAAAAGAGCGCAAAAAATAGAATGCTGGGAGAGTTTCTTGCGCCGCTTCTTCTCTCTCAGAGCGCCATTTGTTTCCGAAGCGGTAGTAGTATCTAGTAGTATAAGAAATGACATCAAAAAGAATTCTAAAGGAATCAATTTTGAGAAAATAAATGCCTTTTATGCCTTTTATTATGAGTTATATACGGTGGTGGATTATTTGCATAAAAATATTTGGAGAGACAAACCTCTGAAACATGTCTGAGGACCTCATCCACATTTATCGCCTTAAGTATATTCCTCCTTAATGTTATTATGAGCATTACAGCAACGAATGATAATATTTTTGGAGCACCACTGCAAACTTTGTCCCATATTCTAAGAATACAAAAACTTGAGATTAATGATATTAATTGCATTCACACACATATAATAATCTATATAATAATAACTTCTATGGCTGGATCAAATTTTGACGATTTCTTTTGAGTGTCCATCACTTGATAAGGTTACATTCATAATTATTAAGCCGATATGTGCTGCAATCAGGTAGAAGGTTTTGTAATTAATTAATATTGTAATGTATCTGTATTGAAATATTACTTGTATCTTTTGTTATATAAGGAATTAATTGGTAAGTATCTCAAAGTTTTAATGAAGCCATATGCATAGAAGGAAATTTTACAGTTAGCTGTTAGATACTCACTTTGTGAGGGATGTGTCGTCTAATACACCTGCAAAGCAGCAGTTAAACCATTTTGTTAGCGGCAACATTTCTATTGCTTTTATATCTAACAGGTGGCTGAAATCAAAAACAGAAATTGTATTATATTTGCTTCAGAAGTTTCAATGGCTAAGTGGATTTAGTCGTGATGATGAAAGCCATCCTGTTCCTGAGTAAGCTGTAAATTGTAATGTGTTAGTTTTTTTTATAATAATAAGGGACGAGACGAGCAGGACATTCAGCTGATGGTAATTGATACGCCATGCCCATTACAATCCAGTGCCGCTCAGGATTCTCAAAAAACCCAAAAATTCTGATCGGCACTACAATTGCGCTCGTCACCTTGAGACATAAGATGTTAAGCCTCATTTGCCCAGTAATTTCTTGAATGACCGAAGCACAGTAATGCTTACACATTACTGCTTCACGGCAGAAAGAGGCGCCGTTGTGGTACCCATAATCTAGCCGGCTTCCTGGGCAAAGGAGCCTCCCACTGGTGGGAAGAACTGTTGCTGTTGTAAGCCAGTTGGCTTGTAGCTCACATTGCTCCCTGATGTGAACAATATGTTTTTTTTTTGGAATAGGAGGACAAACGAGCGTACGGGTCACCTGGTCTTAAGTGATCACCGTCGCCCACATTCTCCTGCAACACCAGAGGAATCACAAGAGCGTTGCCGGCCTTTAAGGAAGGTGTACGCGCTTTTTTTGAAGGTACCCATGTCGTATCGTCCCGGAAACACCGCACAAGGAAGCTCATTCCACAGCTTTGTAGTACGTGATGGTGTGTTACAATGCTTCAGGAAGAAAAAAAAACCAAATGGTGGATTACAAAATCCATTAATTTTAAAAGAATGTTAGTTTTACAAAATTCTCTAAAACACTCACTTGTACAAGTCTGCATCTTCCTTCTCTAACATTGTTTGAAAAGCTTCTCGTAGTTTGGGCAGGTCCTTCTGCATGCTCTTTACAATCTCTGTCAGCCTCTTGCATATCCAGTATACATCCACTTCGCTATCACATAACTTGTACAATGAATTTGCTATTGGGATAAATGTATTAGCTGACTGAAAAAAAAATATTATCATTCTTACATTACAAATAAGTACTTATACATTTGTTATCTTTGAGTACTCGATTTTTAACTGACTTAAAAAAGAACGGACCTATCCTGCATAAGTCTGTCCTTTTTTGTAATTTTTACAAATTATGATAATTACAAAAGTATATTCTAACAGACTGTTACACAAATATACCATTTTTCTGTGACCGATATCTC
Organism: Leptidea sinapis; assembly: GCF_905404315.1. Classification (NCBI taxonomy): domain Eukaryota; kingdom Metazoa; phylum Arthropoda; class Insecta; order Lepidoptera; family Pieridae; genus Leptidea; species Leptidea sinapis. The sequence continues at coordinate 892,057 of NC_066290.1, read as the reverse complement.
AATAAAAAATAAGATGTGGCACCTAAATCAATCAGAACACCCCCCTTATTCATGGACAAATTAAGGCAAAATTTAGTAAAATTAAACCCCCAGAAGAAACAAGTTTGAGCGTTCACCGCTTAAAAGTCTCCCTTTGTCGTATCCCCTGGATTCGAGATCACTCCTCTAATTGTCACAGTCTGCATCGGCATAATCAGCGTCTATACATTCAGAGCGACGTTCAGTTGCTTGCAGTTGAAAAAGCTTGGTGTCCTCAGTGAGGAAAGACAGTACTTCACTACAAGTCACTATCTGCATCTATATTAGGCGCAAATTCACATAGAATACTGTTCTCACCTCTGGGCGTGCACTCCCCAGCACCAGCTTTTCCTCTATTTTACCGCATACAACGAAGACTGGCTCAAATTATGAATACAGACATTTTTCTTGTACAAAGTGTCGAAGCCCTATCAAACTTACATACCATTAATGTCGGTGTCCCGCAGGGCAGTGTGCTTGGGCCTACACTCTACTTGCTCTTACATCAGATTTACCTACTCCTGAATATGTAACAATGTTTCACGCAAAGATCAAACGATTGCATACCGTCTTCAAAGAGTTTGGAATTAGATATTGTTCTGGCCCAAAAATTGGAAAATCAAGGCAAATGAATCGAAATTGGTGAACGTGACTTTTACCTTTAAAAGAGTTACATACCCTCTCTCTAATCTTGATATTAGGTAGGTACTGTAAAAAGAATAATCGTTCAATACCTACTCCGTATACGATACTCGCAAGAAAAGTGAGAACATCGGGTCGTTTCGGAAAAATAAATAGTTTTATTAAAATTACCTAGTTTTGTACCGTGCAATATGTTTACCGTTGCGTTAAGTTTCGCGTTGGCAAAAACACATCCTCACTAAAAGGATACAATCAGGCATCAAACAAAGTAAACTGTAATGGCTTATCGTAAGTCACAATTTTCAATTGAAACCAAGGTACTGTTTTTTATAAAGGAACAAAAACAAACAACAAAATTGGCTTAGGCACACAAAACTAGAATAGACGACCAAGCTAACATACTAGCAAAAGCCTTAATGAACAAAAGAACAGTATTAAAAAGACTGAAAAGCAAAATACCTCAAGATCTCGTTACAAGCGAACCAGTTGTTTAAATACGAAGAAAGGGTCTGGTATAGGCCCTTCTCAAAGCAAGCCAATGAATGATGAATCAATGATCAATGTCCCATGAAAGAGATAGGTTAAAATAAAGTGAAGACACAAAAAATATGGTTATAGTTAAAAAGTAGAAATATCGTACATATTATAAATATTTGTAAAAGAATCTACTTTTTGAAGCAAAGCTGTTATGTTATACTGTGTGGGGTAGCCAAGCTAAGCGTCAGATTTTAGAGTTACACAAGAGCGTCAGATTTAGGACCATTACACGATATTTATGTATATGTATACAGAGTGGCATTTCGGAGTGGAATAAAGGTTTCGAAAACTATTTATTTTAAAAGCATTTTTGAATATAATGTTTAATACCATTGTGTTATTCTTATTTCATCACGTAGCGTTTTTACCATGCGTTATTGCATTAAAGTGTTAACTGTGAAAGTAAATTAAGTAAGTAATGGTACACATGAAAATTTATTCCTACCAAGATATATTGTATGCAAACGCTGGTTCGTTGCAGCAACGGAATTTATTAGTTAAAGTCGAAATAATATTGGTAAATTTATTTTTTTGGCAATAAATGAGCACGAGAAGTTGTTCCAGTAAATCCAAAATAATGTTAAGCATCACAGCCTACCCATAATTAGTGTCGTAACACCATACAAAACAACCTGAGTTATAATATTATATTTTGATATTACCCCGATAATAGCACACTGTGTATGTCACCCTAAGATTACACAATACGAGAATGATTTAAAGATCAGACAAATAAAGCAAAATAATAGTAGAATAGAAACTATTATTTTCGATTTGTTAATATTAATCTCGGTAGGTACTGTAAAGATAATAATTGTTCAATACCTACTCTTTTCCCAGTAGACATTAAGTTTTGTCATGAACTGCAATGTAAAGTCATTAGATATAAGTTTCGGATTTTGTTTGTTATCGACAAGTGGTACTTTTGTGTCCTAGGGGTAAAGAAATATCTTTGAATCTTACTCAGAAGCCCCTACGCACAGTAAAAACGAGAGCACTGGGTCGCTTCGGAAAAATAAATAGTTTTTTTCAAAATACCCAGCTGTTGAATACCATTTTTTAATCTTTGCTTATTTCAGACATCCCTAGATGGCACTGTTATTTTTTTTATGTAATGAAATGTGTAACCATTTTTTGCCTGGCTGAATTCCTGATCATTAAATATTATGGTAGAAAAAAATACAGTAAGTACATTACTAAAAGCTGAAGTGAATATATTTGTGGGAAATAGGGATATGGAGATATTACATAGAAAATTTTCATACAGCAGAAAACTGTATTGCCAGGATTTTGTTGCCAAGTTTTACTATTAGAACATATAAATATTATAGTAATGCCAAGATGGATGAATGATCATTGAATACATCTTTCAATCTTCAAACAATTATTACTCATAAAGACAATTAAAATATGAACTAACACAAATATTACTGTCAGGAAAGTTAGGTGGCTTTCTCTCCTCTAACTCTAATAGCCACATGGCAAGAAGGACCTCACTCCGTGGTGTAGTCTTACTGACCCGATCCAACATCTCGGCAGCATACAGGAGGTCATTATACTGATCTGTTCTCTGTTCCATTACATACTCATGAGAATCTGTATACACTGGTAGAATATCTAGAATTGACAAGCTGAATTAATAATTTATATAAAATAGATTAAAAAGTTTACATATTTAAATTAATATTATTTCTTATTTAAATTACGTGTGGCTAGTCAACATAATATTAAAAATATTATTCAGAGGAATCACTGTTGTTAGGGTCATGGTACAATATGGTATTTATGTGATAAAATAGTTTATTCCAGTCACACCAGTACAGCCAGGAAAATAAGATAGATACATAGATCACATTACAGTATAAAGGATAGTGAGTTATTGTTTTGTGTGACAATCCTTGTAGACTACACATCTTTGATTTTAAAAATCTGATGTAATGTAGTCCATAGCATATAATTTTGAGGACTAGGCTGTGATATATTGGAATAGTGTTACTTCATTACATTTTGTCAATATTTATTGAAGGACTACCCATGATGGATATCAAAGAATCTAAGAACCAATCTTATTACCAGTGCAATCTTTAGTAAAAAGTTCTCGCTCTGTTTTACAACCTATATTATGGGCGGTTATTTAATATTTTATAGTTAAACTATAATAACAATTAATATTTACATCAAAGAGTATAATTATTTAAGTTTTTAAGATAGTATTAGTTTCTTATAGAACAGTAACTGACCCAAGAGAACTTTCCACACGAGATTTCTGTATGCAGCAGGTACTGTGAATCGCAAACAGAACTGTTTGAGTTTGACTCTGTCCCATGGCTTCTCTTTCATGAGTATTTCCAGAGATTTCTTTTCTTCAACACCGCGACAGCCGACTTTTTCATAATACGAAGACCGAAAGTTTCTCTCATCAGTCATAGTTTGTGTTGGCAGGAAAAGCCAGAGGTCTTAAATTAAATAAAAAATTTGTGAACTCCTAATTCTAATAATCTTGAGTATTTTTAATACACATAATATAAAAGTGCCATCTTCTGCTTTGGGATCTTACATATGAGTGATAAATGTTAATAACAATAAACTAAATAAACAATAACACTAAGTTTGGGATGGGTAAAATCGAAGTATTTACTTTTCGGATAAAAATAAAAACATCAAACATTTTGTTTAATTTATAACCTGGTAACGAAGACGTTTATGTCAGATCAATAATTTAAATGTGAACAAAGAGTATAATAATATATAAGGAAAAGAGAGCCCTCTCTACGCATTAATTTGTAGCAAGTCGTGCGATCAGGTTAAGAAGATGTGCGGAAAAGTCTCAGCAACGCCAAGTGATCAAGCCGTTCACAGAGACTGGATCCCCGACAATCCGAGTTTTTTTGTGCGAGTGAGCGTACTGTCGTCACAGGGCGACACCGTGACTCTGCCACATCAAAAACCCCTTGTAGTCACTCACAACTCACAAAACAGTAGTTTTATAAGTTTAATCGTAAAAAAATAATTTTTAAAAATTTATTAAATTTATAATTTGTTAAAATTATAATAACATTCCAATAACACAAAAATAGTTGTATTCTAGCCTTGGGTAGGTATTTGCTAAATAAGTGTAACAAAAGTATCGATAAATTATAATTGTGAGGTATTCACTATTAAAGACTTATTTTTTTCGTTATTTGAATGTTCACCAGTTGTAATCACTCATCAGTCATCAGTGATCAGTGTATCGCGAGTCTTCTGGGCGATTAGATTATGTGTTTGCCTTTCGAAGGAATCAAGCTGAAATGGACACTAACAACTCAAATAGTTAGTAAAGTCAAAACTTTACTTACCTACATGTGTAAATTGTGTTTTTAAGTTTGATAATTGTTATTGCTTTTTACGGTTAATTTGACATTTATTTTTTTCTTTGACGTTTGCATTTACGAGTGAGTTTTTTTTTAAATAAAACAAGATACACAATATTGAATTTTAAGTTCAGTTCAGTTATACCGAAATAAAAAGTGTTCGTAAGAATGAACATAGTGAACTTTTATTGCGTCGCAAATAATCAAACAAATCAAAGGTGAAGCCGACGATCCAGAGGTCAATGTACATTGACCGTACAGTAGTGTTCACTGTTAGCACATCTATTTAAAACTTTTCATGGCTAATTTTATCGAACTTTTAATATTAGGCCATCATGCCTAAGAAATTCAGTTTTATCAATTCTTTGTGTAGGAAATAAAATAATAATTATTTACGTGGATTTTATCATTAAAATAACTCCGACCGAAGCTTCTGTTTATTACGAAAGCAGTTTTTTTATACCCTCTTCAACGATGTTTGTAGCACGCATTCTGTCAATTCTATGTCAAATGTCTTAAGGTTACATTAAAAAAGTTTATATTGTCCAAAGCGCTAAGGTTAGATTAGAAATATTTTTTACGGTGTCAGCATCGTCACTAGTATTCTTAAATTTCCCCCCCAATTTTCTTAATTTTTTCTTTTATATAAACCTTCTCCTGACAATATCAAACACAACAAAAAAAGAATTAGCAAAATGGGCCGTTCACGCGTGATGGCGTGACCAAGGGAAATAGGGATTTATTTTTATATATATTATATAAGTAGATTTCAAAGTTGACATCTTCTAGATCTAGAAAAAAAGTTTTAGCTGTTGTGGACAATGATATTATAGTATTAAAAGAGGTAGATATGTCACTGGCGCGCCGATTATCAATCCCCTAAATGGAGTCAATTGGTACCTTTGGTCGTAGTCGCTCTCTCGATACGAAAACGGTACACACGCGTTTGTTGTTGACATAATTGCTTACAATGTGATATAGGTACAACCATGGTACAACATTAAAATGCCGTCTTGTGATATGGGAAGATGCACTAATTACGAAAGTAAAAAAAATCATAGAATTACATATCACAGTTAATAAATCATGAATTATTATAACATTTTATTTCAATTCATTATTTATCTAACAAAATAAATGTTGCCATGACAACTCTGATCGCCGCCATATCATAGAATAAGGTACAGAAACGACGAAATATTGATGCTCTCTGTTTTGCAGGATGATCGAGGTAGAATATTTTAGGAAATGATGTAAAGAAGTCGTTGTTGCAGTGAATGTAATACGAAATGTAATAATTTTTAATAAGCAAGTGCGTACTTATATAGGTAGCTGAACTAATAAACTACTAAAACAAATTTTAGGGTAGGTAGCGGATGTAGACAGTGAGTGCTATTTGTTTACGTAGGAGTTTTTCAGTAACACTGTCCCTTTTAGTATATCCCTTGCTAACTGCAGAAGAATCAATGGATCTATTTCTTCTTCTCCCATTACCTTATTTTAATGAACCCTCAACAAAAAGACATTCATGAATAATATAAGATAGTTACAAAAAAATATAAATGTAATCTTAAAACTTTTTGGGAGCCGTCGTTTGTAAAATTGTAAAAATGGGACCCTTACTGTAGAACCTTTCGGTTTTGTTTTGGTGTCTGTATGTTTTTTATTATTTTATTTATAAATAATTGATATCATCAATGTGGCTATATATTATAATTAATATTAAATTATTTTTTTATAAAATCAATGACACATTATCTACCTAATTTCAATGCAGTTTTACTACTTTATAGCTTTTACTCATGAATGAATCGTAGCTTAGGTGTATAAATCACGGTGTACGGTAAAAAATCATATCTGATGGATTAACTGTATTTTTTCTATGGAAATAAGAAGCAACTAGCAAATTAGATTTATCTCTTTATCTCTTGCGATAATTGCATTTACTATCCTGCTTTGACGTGTTAATCGTAGTGTAGTGTGCTATTGCAATGTTAAATTATTCATGTGTGCGTTAGTGTATCATTTTCAAACACCGAATGTTGTCTACGTAACCTATTTATACTTTTAAATAACATTGGTTGTGGATAAAAGTTATGAAGTTTAACTTAAGTTGTGTAACCACGGCAAAATTGTTGTTATTTATGTATAGATTACTGGATAAATATACATTAAGTAAGAATATTATATTTGTCCCCGGCGTTTCGTATAGTTACATAGACACTAATGGACACAATAAAATATAAATGTAGTTTTTTTTACGAAAATACGGGACGTGACAAGCAGAGCGTTCAGCTGGTGATATTTGATACGCTCTGCCCATTGTAATGCAGTGCCGCTCCGGATTCCTTAAAAGCCCAAAAATTCTGAACGGCACTAAAATTACCTATTTAGCTTTCATATAACTAACTCTTTAGTCACTGTCAAATTTTGACAGTAGATCGGCGGCTCGAGGTTGATTGCTGCCATAGAACATAAAAATGACATAATCTCTTTTTTTTTTTTGAAGTGAGGATGGTATAAAATGTTAAACTTGGGATTAGTGGAAGGACTTGAGTCTTTTGTGACAATTTTAAACTATCTATATTTATTATAATAACTAAAATATAATTTGTAAGTTGAATTATAGGTATAAATTGTCATTTTTGTGTACGATAGCAAATAAATGAATATTGTATTTAACCACATAAATGCAAGTTCTTTGATTATGGTAAATAAAGCAATTGGTGCGAAATTATTCCCTAACCATTCCAAAAATATTCAAAAATGCATAACGTAAATGTTCAAGTTATTTACGTTATTTTTCATGGAAGAGAGGTAAAACGAGCGTACAGGCACCAGATATTAATTGATCACCGCCGCCCACTTTCTCTTGCAACACCGGAGGAATCACAGGAGCGTTGCAGGCCCTTTAGAAAAGTGTATGCGCTTTTTTCAAGATACCCAAACCCAATATGTTTTATCGTCCTGGAAAATCTCATCCATATTCGCACTTAGGTTATTTTATTTTATTTAAGTTCCATTTGTTGATAAGAATACTTAAACAATAATACTAATGTATTAAATATTAAGTTACGATACGTGTGAGTTTAGTTTTCCCTGTTCTGTTCTTAGTTAATATCATAAATATCTAGACGACCGAGACTTGCTCGGATTTTTAAGAAGGTACAAAACTTGAACAAAAAAAAACTAATAGGATATCTGGATTCGAGAAGCTATTACAGTCTTGTATCAGTTTCTCATTAAAACACGAATAAAACTACATTTTTTAAAATTGAAACCTAGTAAGTTCGATTTATCGCCCCCGAAATCCCCTGTAAACTAAATTTCATTAAAATTGTTGGAGTCGTTTCCGAAATTCAGAATATATATAAGAATTTCTCGTTAAAAGGTATAAGATATAATGACAACGTTGAGGGTACGTATATATAAGTTTTTTTCAACATTGGCTATAGTGTAATATTTATAATGTTATTTGTAATACATTTATTTTTGTATACTTGTTTTAGAACGACTTTGCGGCACATTTTGGACGTGTCCTTTGTGTAATATTTAATATTAGAATTATTTAATTATAAACTTAAAATTATAGCTATATATTCAGTTTTTAATCAAAAATTGATAATTTTATGTGATTAAAGCACATATAAACACGTTTTAAAAGGATTTAACATTAATTACGTAAGGTTAGCGAAATATAGGAAAAATATTACTGTGTTAAATGTCCTCCTAAACACATATTACAAAGATCCCTTAATATGTAGTACTAAGCTGTTTAAGTAGTTATTTTCAGGGTATTTATTTACCTGTCATCATAGAGTAAGACTTTTGGATATTTGTATTTGATTTTAAGAATTATAACGTGCATCCCGTATTGGTTACCTTAAAACTAATGTAAATATACATATGTAATAAAACGACAGTAAATGATATACCTACTCGAATATAGAAGTAGTAGGTGCCAGTATATTTATAATTTGCCTCAGTTTCATACAATTGTGTCCTTTTTTGATGGTACGAATAAAATTAACACTTTCACGTTACTACGTTACGTCACGTTACAAAATAATATATATTATGTTACACGATTATGTCTCATTATTTCAAAACTTTCTTTCTTACATTCCGTAAAAAATGAAAATAATAACTTCGAAATTTAAAGCTGCATAGAGACATCATTCATAGATCAAACAAAGGAGAGATAATGCATAGCAACCAAAACTAATTTACCATAGAAACGCTAATAACAGATTGAATATAGGAAATATTCTTGGAACCATTATTAAACCATTCAAATAGTCATAAGAAATGGAAAGTACAGAATCAAGAATCCATACTGTTGATACGACGTATATCGAAACTAAACGGAGAGAATTAAAGGAGTTCTTCAAAGATTGTAAGATTTCTCAAGATATTATTGATAAGACCATTGAGAACGAACTAAAACCCTTAACGGAAATTGGCGATAGTAAAAGGCCTTATATCAAAGCATCAGCCCCAGGAGTAGTGAAAACTGAATATGAAGTTATGACAGGACAACCCTTCACAGATATAAGAGAATGTACCAAAGTGTTAACAGGTGCCGAAATCAAAGAAATGATAACTAGTAACCCAATAATTGCGGAAAAATCCAAGCAAATACAAATAGCGGTAGATACTGAAGGACGTTACAAAGGATGTACAGTCCCTTATGATCAAATTAAAATGGGCACTTATGATGAAATCACGAAAGAGTTGACCGATGCAGATGGCGATGTTGATAAAATTCAAAACATTAAATACAAAAACATGCAATCGCTCTTGCAATCCGTCCAGCGTTATGAAACAAATACACCAGCCAAGCCACAAGTATTAGAAACTCGTAGTGGCAGCAAAGCAGAGAGCAGTGACGAAGGGGAATTTGAGATAGTTGACAAAGTTGTAACTGAAATGACCAACAAATCATATGAAACCAGATTTACAGAAACAAAACAGATGCTTCAAAATTTAGCTGATGAATATGATAAACCAGTACTGGCCAATGTTGAAAATATTTCTAAATTAGCCATTAAAGAAGATCCTGTTCTTAAAGAGTCATCATATCACCTTATAAAGGGGGAAAAAAGACGCACCGCATTTGATGAAGTTCTAGACAGTTATGCAATAAATGCATCAATGAACATTCCTCTGGTTGATAATCCTGTCAAACCCGACCTAAGTGGTAAGCCAAAGCATATATCTAAACTTAACAAAATGAAAAATAGCAATCCGAATTTAAATTTCAATGAAGTGTTCACATTTGAAAAAAAATTAGGCAATACTCATAATGCGCTTAAAAATATTAATTCAATAATTGATGAAATGAATCCAGAAGAAAATATATCTGAGATTAAAGCGAAAAATTTTAACATTACAAATAAAGCCAATCAAGGAGATGATACTAGTACTAATAGCAATGGTGAATCACATAATGACTCACAACTGTATGGAAAAATGGAAGAATCACTTCAAAATGATCTTGCTAATCTATTTGAAGGTAATCATAACAACAGGGACACTAATGAAATGGAGTTTAAGGAAATGAAAAATTTAGCACGGAATATTGTAAGTGGTGCAGAAAATCTTAGTGTTCTTATAAAAGAAGATATTACAAATAAATTAAATAGTATGAATGAACTATTGAGCGATGTGAATCAAGCACTAGAAAACTCAAGAAAGTCTAATTTAGTGTATCAAAAATTAAAAGAGGAAAATGATTTTCGGAAACAAAATAGAACTCTCCCAAACGCTGAAACTGAACAACCAGGTTCAGTTTCTCAGATGGACATTGATGGCATTAACAATGCTATTAAAACTATTAATGCAGAAATCACAATCCATGAAGAAAGTGTCACTAAAAGTAAAGAATCTTGCGCCTTGCGGACACAAGAATGTGAGACCTTTATTAAAGAAGTTGACGTAGTTCTACAAAAATCTCACGAACTATTATATCCTAAGACTGCTTCAGATACCAATAAGATAAACAATGGTGCGTCTACTGCATCAACCATTAAGTCTAATTCCAATACCCAGAAAGAGCTGTTGTGGGATACGGACACAAAAATATCTGACACCAAAAAACAACAATTAGAGAGAGATATAAAAATAAATGATCTTTTATGTAATATTAAGGGTAAAATGAAAGACAACAAGGAGGTGATACGTTTGGCGAACAACATGTTATATCGTGATGAGACTACAAAGAGGGATCCGGAAGACAATTGCGAACTTCATACAATTTTAGATAACGATATAAGGGCCCAGGGTGACCACTCTCGCGAACAAGATTTACTTGTGCAAGATGTATCAAAAACAACTGAAGTTCCACCTCTCCAAGAAGGTTATTATTGACTTTGTATAGTAACAGACACTCTTATTCTCTATCTTTTATCAATTGTTATCGTGTTTTCAACATCCTCACTATAACACGGACCTACATAATTATATTAATGTAGCTACGTAATATTGCGTTAATTCTTCTACTCTTATATTTACGTTTGATTTCTAGAAAATAAAGAAGATGGTAAAAATAAAAAGAAAGAACCAGAAAAGCAGAGGGAGTTCCAAGTAAAAGTGGTAAAAGAACTAGAAGATAAGAATAGAGGCCCCAGAATGACGAAGGAATTTATAAGGAACCATTGCAAGCAGCATAAACTGTATTGTACACCGTATCTTAACGATATACTTTATCTTCACTTCAAGGTAAATCTGTCTTTAAGCCTTATGGCTATGTTTATCACAGAATGGAAGTTAATTTTAAAACCACGTCTTATCTTATAGCAAGTAGCTAAAAAAGTTTCTCGTTTAATTAATTTTTGCATTAATATGATAGCATTCAAAGTATTGGATAGATGTTTAAATTAAGCCGTGACATTAATTTAAGCAAGGATTTGTTCTCCTTCGATATCGGTTGATCTTTTAGACTTCAGCAAAGATCGGCAACAATCCTTACGCTTTGTCAGCTAACTTTAAGCTGATGCGATTTGGACTAATTTTATTTACTTAATGTTCTTACTGTTCACTAATAACGGTATTTTAAAAATATAAGAGAAAGGCACTCAGTCATCATCTACTAGAAATATTATTCTGGCACAGGGGGCATGGTGCCTGGTTTTGTTTAGTCTATCCATTAATTCTTTTGTTGCTTGGGGTTATTTAAAAAAAGTGTTTTAAATATTTTTATATAATATCTGTATGCATTTTGAATTGTGCCATAACATAATACTTTCCAGGGTTTTTCAAAAATCGAAAACCTCGAGGAGTATACAGGACTAAAATGCATATTTTTAGAGAATAACGGCATTCAACGAATAGAAGGACTCGATACTTTATCTGAATTGAAGTGCTTGTACCTTCACTTCAACCTTGTCCGCAAGATTGAAAACCTGAACGGATGCCCGAAGCTCGACACGTTGAACTTGGATCATAACTACGTGACTAAGATTGAAAATTTGGATGTTGTTCCTGATTTGCACACTTTGAGTATTGCACATAACATGCTGACCACAATAGGTAGGTAAATTTTTAGTAAATCAAATTTTTGTTGCAATTGTGTAAGTTTTTGTAGCTTTTATTTTTTATTACAGTTTATCCCTATTTTACTACAAAAAATTACAATACAATTCTAAATCGTGTAATCTGATTCTGGTTGTCACCATTTACAGTTACTATACAGGATGTCCCATAGTTATGGGACATGAAGGAAAAGTACCTTAAATATCGAAGATAGGCTATTTTACTGAAAGAAGACTTTATCTTATTTTTAAAAGTTAGTTATTCTGCATTCAAAGATTTTCTAAAAATTACTTGCCTCGTCTGGGAATATAACTTTGGGACACCCTGTATATTTACCTAATCAGAATACAATGAAACCACCAGAAAAAGGCTAGTGTTAATAGCTAATAATACCTAATTGAAATAATAAATTCTCGAGACTAGCGCTTCCAGGGGACCACAAATTAGAGTGTGCTTGTATACATGGGTTTGTTTTTGGTACAAAGCAAATGCTGAAGATTTTTATTATTTTACAGAGGATTTGGATCACTTAAGGACGTGTAGAAACCTATCAGTTCTGGACTTGTCTTACAACAGACTTGAAGATCCAATCATCGTAGATGTGTTAGCCGACATGAATATACTTAAAGGTGCAGTGCAAATCTCTTACATTTTACTACTACTCTCTGACCAAGCTTAAGTTAAGATTAAGTACTGAACGGTTATAATTAGTTACTTAAATACATGTTTGGTGAATGTATGTATTTATGAATGAATAATTGACCCGACAGACGTGTTGATATTTCATAACATAAAGAATTATATCGTAAAATATGCTCCCTGTTGTTATAATGAAATTGTTTCATAGCAAAACTGTCAAACAGTGCGTCAATAAATTCTCTCATAGACAATATGTCCAAACAAAACAAATATTGGAAATAAAAATTATTATGGATCCCAAATCGAAATTAAAACTATCCTATATCTCAAGTTGGGCTTAACTGCATTCCATGAAGTAATCCCCATTAAAATCTGTTAATTAGTTTAAGAGTTCACTGGAACCATTCATCAGGACACTGGATTTATGTATATAAAGATATATCCATAAATAGACTTATGATTATTATTGAGCTGACTTGCCCGCCACGTCGTCAGCGTGGACTTAAATCTATTTCGGCATGTTAATAGTAAGTTAAAACACAAAATGTCTTAATTTGTCCGATAGTGTGACAATAATGACCTTCGTACCTACATGAAGTCTATAATCTCTAAATATATATAATCTCTAATAACACTTCTTTGTATTTTAAAAGAGAAGTCAAATTTCCAAGAATATGCACATAGAACCTTAGATGCATAAAGCATTTAAGGAAGGCCTTTTAGGCATAAGATAAATTCGAGGTATAAAACCATATCTCCTGGCTTAAAGTGTATAAAATTTGTGATTTAAAATCTAATTTTGATAGAAAATATTTTTATTTAAATTTGAATTTGCAACCTGTCCAAACTTTATTTTTCTTGAATTTTGAACATATGCTATATAATTATTTTGGGTTCTCTAAACGGTCCTGAAAGTACATTGTGCTTGCTATATATGTATACACGAATATTATGCTTACCATGATTTAAGAGACCAGGAAGGTAATAGCAATAGATCCTTTTATGGGTTCGAATGGACAAGAGCTGACTTCCATGAATCCGGGACTGAGCCTGAGTATGGGTACCGGAGCACACGGTTTGAGCTCGATGGGCGAACTACTACCGGTAAAAAGAGCAGCTTAGATTTCTCACGAGCGATTTGCTGCTTAAAGAATTAGGTACAGTTGCATTTCCTTTTTTAAACTTTGCAGTTCCTTTTTTACCCAGCGCCGCAACTCCCACCGATGGGTTCTACAGAGCTTGGTGTATAAATCCTTGTAGTATCATCGGCCACTACAACCGAACTGAGATCATACAAAAGTACCCTACTAACACCCAAAACAAGGGTAGGATGCAAAAAAAAAGAACGCATCCTATCCGAATCTTTTAACTCGTTGGTACCTACTGCCAAACGCGGCGGCTGGCTTGTGTTCTGCGACGTGGGCGATTTACTGTGGGTTACCCTTGAGAGTAAAATATATACCATCACGGACTTTTTATTCCGTAGTACACACATTAATTATTTTTCTCGTACTGTCTTATTAATTAACGCAGAGTAAAGTTAGTCCAAGCTTAAAATTAGTTTTCCCTGTCACGTAATTCTGTAGTGATAAAGATAAGATAAAGACAAAACGTTTTACACTTTGAATAACTTTACTTCACATTGGTTAAGGTTTAGCCAGCGTTTGCAATCTAAATGCATATAAATATGTTTGTTACGACATCACATTTAAAATCTTTGAATTTTTTGGCTTCTTTGTACTATAACATGTATGTATTATACTTATAAACCTTGAATCACTATCTATTTCTACAAACTGCATTAAATATCCGTTGAATAGTTTAAAAGACCTAAGCGAACATACAGCGGAAGCGACTTGATTTACTATGTAAAGATACAAATTTAATGTTCATCAAAATTCATGGACGAAGCGGACTCGAACCCGTGACTCTCGGGTTCCGTCCGTTCTTACCAACAGCCAACCGCCCGAGTGACGCATCGATCGTAAATCTTGATATGTTTTGTTCAACTCTCAGGTTTTGGCTCCATCTAAAGGATCTTAACAGCTGATAACCTGCTCAACCCCAATAATTTCATATAATATATTAGGAAATTGACTTGAGATGTCACTCTTGCTAATCTAAACAGTTTGTTATTTTAAGGCTGCATTAAGTAAAGCTGTCACTTCTGGGATTAAATATACAAATATGTAAAATTGATATTGACCAGTGTAATTGCGTTCGCTTTTCTTCCTACCCTACATAATATGAATATCTACATATAATGGATTAATATAAAGACAATTCACAGTGTTGGTGCTGTCCGGGAACCCAGTTGTTCGCAATATTCCCGCCTACCGTAAGACGTTGACGCTCCGTCTCAAAGAACTGTTGAATCTCGACAACCGACCGATATTTCCCCGCGACCGGGCCTGCGTAGAGGCGTGGCAACGGGGTGGCATACAGGAAGAAATAGCGGAGAGGAAACGGTAAGTTGTCTGGAAGATTAATGGAATTATCATCATTTCACGCATTATGATACAACAATAATTGTGCCGATTGTCGTTTCCGATCACAAACTTATAACGGAAAGAATCCGGCAACACTTAAGAAGCTCTAGCTAAATAGCTATGTCGGTCAGGTGATAGCTGTGTTAGGAACGGCAGAGATTTCTTGGAAGTTCTTGAGTCAGTCGCCTTAATTGCCGTTTTAATTGTGGTCATTGACTACAATTAGACCGGCAATACGATAGTTTTTCATTATAATTGGTATAAAATGTAAGCAATAAGAAAAGAAAATAACAAACAATTTGTTATGTTTTAAAATGATAACCCCCACTTCTGGGATTAATGGACTAGGATGCGACCTTTTTCACAAAAGTATGTCTCAGTCACTCCTTCATAGCTGTTCCCACGTTGCACTCTGTCTTATAATTTGGAACCTTCCTCAGAGCTTGTTAAAATGTTGCTCAATTGTAAAAAAAATCTCATCCGTAAACAAAATTTTTATGTGACCTCTCTTTGCGTACCTCTTTATTAGTTGTTTTGATTTTACCACCCTATTCCATTTTAAATTATCAGTTAAGAAATGACCAGTAAGTCTCTTTTAGGTTGCAAGTCCTAAGTCATCTTTTAAAATACGCGACATGGTTTTAGGTTTATCTTCATCTCCCGAGATAAAATATTTTGCTTTCGGACAGGATTTCTTCAAATTATTTCCCTTACTGCTTTGACCACCTTTTTATTACGAACACTACGTGGACGGCCAGATCTTTTTCTGTCACAAACGGAGGAGGTCTCATTGTACCTATTAATAGCCCGGTACACAAACGTTTTACTAATATCAAGGATATGGAGTTTTAAAAATGGCATTTGGCTCCATACCTACTTTGGCTAAAGCAATCACAGCGATTCGGTTCTCTTAATCACCCCACCCCATATTAATATAGCAAAATATTATACAATGTATTGGCGCCAAAGTGAGAAAACTCAATGAATAATCATATTATAAAAATGACAGATTCCAAATTCAAATGTGATATTTGTTTATTTTTAATTGTAACAGTATTTATGGCCAGAATAAGTATTTATGTATGTTTAATTAAGTACTTATATCATATTATACATATCATTGTCTTCCAACCCATAGGTAGGTATACTCGTTTGGGGCAATATAATTTGTGTGTGTCAATATTACATTATATTAATATTTACCTATATGTGCCATTTTGTTGGATGACTTTTTGCCATCTTGTAGATGGTATTAGTTCTATAATTGATGTTAACCGGCAAGACACTGCTGCCTAAATACTTCTGAACAGGTCCCAGCCAAACTCTCTTAATTCTTAATAAAGTACATATTTTCATCTTGAAATTTTAAAAGTTCCAGAGAATTTATTTCATATGAAGTCTTCTAAACTTTCTATTAGGCAACATGTTCTTACTACACATCAATATTGATCGAGATAGTGTTATATAAATTTATTTTCTCTGTAGGTAACTTGAACACGACATGTGAATCGCCTACAGTTACAGTTTTACATTTGTATAAAATCTAAGGATAAACAATAATGACCTAAAGTAAATGTTATTAACATGGTAGATGGATAGCTCGCGAACAAGAGAAGACGAACCAAAGTGTGCAGTATCTTATTAGAATGAGAGAAGAGAACAAGGCCAAGAGAGAAGCAAGAGAAAAGGAGCTGAGGGAGAAGCAAGGCTCTACAAGCGAGGTTTGCCTTTGTCCTTTATTAGGAGTTCTCTCAGGCTTAGTCAAATATCTCTATTTTTGATAGCATAGCAATTCAATCTGTGTATATGTTCTGATGGATAGATTTCTATTCTTTGAACTTAGTACTAATCAACACCAAACTATGTAACAAACATCTTTACAGAGTTCTTCCAAGTGGACGGGACGTGTACGGTACCTACCCATGTCCTGTCCGGGCTCACATGGTGTTTATTTTTGTTGATTGCCAAAATTCGCAAGAGAGTATTATCTGCAATGGTTGCAATTTACCAGGGGACCTAAAATCTATTTTGACCTCCCAATTCCTATAATTAAGTTTTTAACTGTCTACATATTTTTAGGAACAATATGAATCAAAATCGACGCAAGACAAGTTACTCCCTGATGAAGAAGATGATGATAAGTCATTAACAGCTGTAAAGACGAGTAAAGATGGCGTGGTAATGGAAATGCTGACGGGATCTGAGACTGAGGATACAACAAGTGAGAGCAGCGATGATGTTGACACTGACACCGAGAAAGAAGGTGAGAATTATTGAGGTTCTGAACTACGGCGAATACTAGCACTTACGAAGTATGTTGTTATGCATGATTAAATCAATAATCAAGAAAGCTACTCATTGAATAATAAACTACGTTTTGTGACCTATCAGCTATTTGAAAAAAGAAAGTGACAAAGTACTCGATAGTTAAGAGGAAGCTAGTTGCAAAAATTTTAATATGTGGTATTAGGTTGCTTATAATTATTGAGTAGGTATCACAATATTGCATTACTTATTAAGTAGGAACATTCTTAATAAGTTCGAGCATAGCTGCATCGAGTGTAAAGTCGTAAGAACGTGTTTTCTTATACTGAATTTATAAACATTGCTCTTTAATTTTACTTCTCGTTTTAATAGGTTTATTCTATGGTTGAAAAGTTGATATTAAATTACAGAATGCTTATTTATTTAATTAATATGACAGGAACATCTAAAATACAATGGTCTGACGTTGAAAAAGACCAAAGAATTATACAGGAAGTGAAAAGTGAGAACAAAGAGATGACAGACGACGAGATTTGGGATGGATTTGGCTCCAGATACAAGGCGGAAGACAAGTACGTTTAGCATAAGATACTATGTCACTATAACTAAATTTGTATCAGTATTGTATGCTAACAACCCTTAATCAACTATGCTTAAGATTCTAATGTGGTTTGTACATGCCGACGCCAGAAAGCAATCTTGTCGTAACCCGAAAAATGTTTTTGTCCAACTTTACACAAAAAAACTATATAAATATATTAAATACATAACTTGTAAACTACAGAACTTACAAATACCATTTTTCTGGGGATTAAATTTTAAACTGAAATCTTCTTTATGCAAGTAATGAAATTATTTTAAGATGATTATAATTGGTTTAATCATCAGATACATCAATCCGTTTTTGAAATACAAACAGTGAATATGGTGTATCTCAAAATTAAATGTATCGAACAACACAAATTTGTTCAAGTGGGCGGGCAGCAATCTTGCTGAATATGATTTTTAAATTTACTTACTACTTAAATATTATATTTAAATTTACCTTAATTTACTTACAAACTAAATTTACTTGTAAGTAGCATTACTTTGTTTTAAGTCGATATTTTTATTTTGAAGTATTTTTGCGATTTGTTGTTACTAGTATTACTATCATTAAAGTGGTTTAAATAAAACGCTGTAGGTGTATGAAAATGTATTTATTAATTAAAAAGAAATATGTAAAAAACAAATCAACCCTTTTAACTTAAAATTATATAAATAATATCAACGCTAATAACTCCGTATGTAATTTAAAAACTGAACAATACTTAACATGATCTTGATGTTCTTTCGTTAATACACTTCCTAAAAGGATGCATGCATGAGGTAATTTCTTTAGCGCTTCAATTTTATAACCGTTTTTGAACTCTCATAAATCGTAAAATTACACCTTTACAGCTATCCTCGGATAATACAGCATCAAATTTTTTTGAGTACTTTGCAATGTTTTCATTATGAAACTTGCAAATCACTGTTGGATCAGATACTTTCATTAAGATTTTGATGAAATTTAAAATCCAAAAATGTTTTAAAACGAATGGAACTAAAAAGTATGTTATATAGTATAAATCCGATAAAGATTTGAAACTCCATTTTTCTTGAATTTTTTTGAATCTTTTCTGCAATGATAATACGAGTAATATGTATGTTTACTCTATCTTTGTATATGATTCAGGTCTATTTCAGATTTCTATATCGATTTATCTTTGCTCTTCTTTTCCTGAAAGCAAAAGAGAGTTAATCTTTAGAGCAATTCACAACCTTAAAAGTATCACACTATTTTTTAGTTTCTTTTAGCAAAATTTTGGTAATACCTATATTTACTTTTCAGATCAGTTCCTACCAATACCTTGATCAAAGTAACATAATTAGCAGTTAAATCGAAATAAGAGTGAAACCTTCGCCTTCTTTCGGTTTTCAAATTGCCATATAACCTCTTTTATGTGTCATAAATAGTTTTCGCAGTATGCTGCCTATATGATTTTATAAGCAAATGTTCTGTTACATTAACGCAATTTTAAAAATGCAAATAAAATTAAGACAAAGACATCGTGCTGATACTGTACAAACTTTACTAAAATATTTATCTAAAGTTCTAGGAAAGTGTATTCAGAAATTGAGGCTGTAAATCATTTACTATTCTCCGAGCCGCACACAAGCAGAGGCAGAGTGACTGAAGTCTGGGAAGGTAAGTGGGTGGGAAGGGAAACAATTGTTGAATACGATTGATTGAGTACAAATCAGAAACATATAAAAAATTCCCTCCAACCCATAGCCTTTATAATGCATACATAGGTATGTATGCATTATAAAGGCTTAAAAAAAATTAAACATTGCTATGTTTAAGAATCTATGATAATAATTCTATATTTTTTTTAGAATCAACAAAGCCCAAAAAGGCTTTCATTAAACAGATAGACAGTTCGGAAGAAACACAGCAAAATGAAGCAAGGCGGAAGCCGTTGAGGGAGATTATTGAAGAATATAATCAAATGTCAAATGAAAATACCAACAAAGGATTAATTGAAGAAGTCACACGCGAAACTGGTGTTGTGGAAACTGATAAGGTTATCATAGATCACGAAAACAAGATTATCACTGAAAAAACTGAACTGTACACATGGAAACCACCTATTAGCTGTGCAATCAAAGGAAAAGGTGACAACGAGGACAAGAAAATAAAAAAAGTTACTATCCAAGAAGTTGAAAATAGTAACACTCCAATGGATAGCGATGAAAAGAAAAAGGAGGGCAGGGATTCTAATGCAGAAGATCAAAATGACCAAATAGGGGAAGAAAGACCAAAAGGCTCAAACAATAATGACGATGGAAATGGTAATTTTTTGTGTTTCTGTGTATAATAATATGTTTAGACGATAACAATTGTTTTCTAATGGTAACATGGCTATATAAGTTTATGCTCCAAGCCTGCTAAGAAACCTAAATTGGGGGCATATACCACCTCCGAACTCCTGTTGTGCCACAGGGGATACAAACACATGAGTAAATTAAAGGGTACAGAGAGTAAGCTTCGTACAACCACGCGAAATGCTTGCACTACTACAGTAATGCCCCGGGCATGTGTGTGTCCACTGGCCGCTTGTTGAGTACGCGGCAATAATTGCCATAAAAAGTGATATTAGATTACTAATATGGTTGTTAGTAATACGAGATAACACGAGAAAAATAAAAATTTATCATATATTAACTATACCAAGGACCACAATTATTAGGTAAGTAAATATTTGCTAATATTTATATTTGTATGATCCTTTTGTTTATGGGAAGAGAGTAAATCTCGGTATGTTTTCACCATTTTATTAGTGAAGGGTTTTACTTAATATTTGTTTGTGTGTTCGTTGGTAAATGACTATGTAAGTATTTGTTTTAGTTCAAATATTGCAAGTAACGTTTAAAACACTTCCTGACATCTGATTCAGCAAAAAATTTGTATATTTGCATAATTTTGGTTGCAATGCAATAATATGATATCGTACATAATCTGACGCTGCAGTCATTATTCTGTATCAGGATTATCTTTTCAATAGGGAACTCTTGCACGGTTAGTAGATAGGTCACGAAATTTTTTATATAAGTTTAGTTTTGATATCTAATCACGTTTTTACTACGAACTTCTGCTGCAGTGACGATTGTCACCTTACGAGGGAACTCCTTATAAGTTACTAGCAAGGACGCGAAACATTGTGTGATAATTTAATTTTGTTTTAATAATAATTATATTATTTAGAGTTAATTCCGACAATCAATCGTCCTCGACAAAAAAATCACTTCGGCACGTGTTTCGCCTCTACACGAGGTGTCTTCAAGAGCTGTACCTCGCCAAAAGTTGGAACGAAACTTCTATTAATATTCCTAATTTCGTTTGCCAAACGTGATCTTAACTATGAACTGCAGCTGCAGATAGGATGGCTAGTGACCTGAACCTGACTCTTTTAATATTTATTTAAGCTAAAGTTAAAAAAGGCAGTTTTAATGATAGGTTATCTTAATATATGGTTCTTATGTGTTGCTTTAGACCGACTTGTCTATCTTTAAATGAAATAAATATTCAAAAATATATATCTTTCAAATACCTAAACTAGACGGTAAGATATAATTTATATTAATAGACGTTTATAGTGTTAATGCGGACACCTTTAACTGTTACTTTTGTATTAAATCTTTTATTAAGGGTTATTTAATGTTGATGATCAAACCAATAAAAAGCTAATAAAAAGTGTTTTGTTGAATTTATCTTAATTTTTTGTGACAGCCCTACCAAAATAGGTAAGAATCATTTTTGCCCGCTCTTATAAAACTTATCCTCTGTACTGTTTATGTACTCATGTGATACAAATGAGGACGTTTTTGTTGAAAATTCTTCGAAAAATAAGCTTAGCACTATTCTGGAAAGGAGATTATTACCGCTTGGTCGACACAATTTTGTTTCACCTTGAATGCTTGCTGATAAAGCTGTGGTTTTTCAAAGAATTTAAATGTCACGATGATTAATCTGGTAATCGGTAAATTCCCTCTTCATCGTGACTGTATGATGATTCTAGAAGTTTTTTGTACAGAACAACAAAGTGTTGGAGAGGGTGATGGCGTGGCGCTGATTAATTATCTCAAGAACAATGACTATGAGAACTGCGACGACAAATTGAAGCCGAGCGCGGAAGACTTGGAGATATTTGCGGAGCTGGAGCGAGAACAGATTGAGCGGGATGAGAGAATAGCGAGGGGGGAACCCGCTGTAGATCCCATGGTAAACGATACTCCGCTTATGTTATAAACTAGATACTATCTGTCACACAGCTCACCAATAATAATATGCAAAACAGCCAAATTCTGT
Source organism: Leptidea sinapis (assembly GCF_905404315.1). Classification (NCBI taxonomy): domain Eukaryota; kingdom Metazoa; phylum Arthropoda; class Insecta; order Lepidoptera; family Pieridae; genus Leptidea; species Leptidea sinapis. The sequence goes on along the minus strand of NC_066290.1, from coordinate 869,687 downwards.
ATATAAAACCTTTTTGTTAATAAAACCCACAAAAACAATTTTTTTATAGAGCTTCTCGTAAAAAAACGTTCTTGGTACTAAAAATATTGTTTCCTATCTTGTTTGATTTTTTTTTACTAACTTGAAACTTGAAATCCTTGACTGAAGCAGTAATTCTAATATTTAGGTTTGATAGCGTTTAGAAATCAGTATTTTGAAATGCATTCAGTTATGAGGTAGCCTCGTTACCTAACAAGACTGCTTAAAGCAAAATGTATTGAAATATTTTAAGTTTGAATTTGTAATGCGTACTTAATATTTTGATGAATTTGGTGCAACAGAAGCTGTACCACAGGGAGACAATGGAGGAGTACCACAAGGACGAGGAGCGCGTCGCGGCGCACAATGTGCGGGAGCGATCGTACGTGACCACGTACCACACTGACAACGCGTACGACCGGATCGCACTGAGCCAGCTCACTCAGGGGGAACCTGGTAGTAACCATCGATATGAACTTATGACATTTTGAACAAAAATATTTGACGAAATTTTAGATTTTGGTTTTATCATATTACTAAAGTCAAGTATCAAAATACTAAAGTCAAGAATATTTGCCTAAATTCTTGTTAACCTTAAACGATTTCTGAATAGAAGTAGTGTGTACGTGGGTACTAAAATGTACCTATAGGTTTGTGTTAATGTGCAAAATTTTGAAAGCTGTTATAATTGTCCTTAGAGGTGAAATCAAAAGTAATATGGCTTACAATTTTTTAAACTTAGCCAATAAGAAAAATAAGAATCCTATATAAATTTCTGGCCATAATTTATAAAACTACTCTTATCATTCGTGAAATAGGTAAAGAAGCGATAATGCAATTTTTAGTTCACTGTTGTTCCATCTTTTATTCTTTCACATTCAAGGAAATTTGAAAACTAATTGGATATATTTCAGCAGTCCATTGAATTCATTCAGTCCATTGAATTCATCCATTGGATATACTTCCATAGTCCATTGAATCGCTGTGCCTAAGATCCTTCTTGGCATAATAATTATTTCTTATTATAGCTATTATTTTAGATAAGAGTAAAATCAAGCTTACTCACGTTCCTGGGGCAGTTCTATTTCAGTACGTCGACACACAGGCACCAGCTCATGTGGAATGTGAAATTGGTGAAGAGAAACTGGACTCTGCAAGTAAGTAGTCTTTCAGACATTGTCATTTACCATTTTAGAATAATTGATTAATATCAAATACTAACTCTTATAATAATAATTATGACAACTTTTGTCTAAGTCGGTTACTGCTCTTCAAATTAGCTCGTCTCGTTATCTACTAACTAACTTTCAAAGGGACATCACGCATTATTGTGTGCTTTCTAAACACACGCATCATCATATTTTTCACAGTAGGTAGATGTAAAATAGATATGTCGTAAAATCTTCTTCGATCTCTAATGAATAGTCTATTCTATAAACACCAAACAACAAGTTATAGTATGGAAAGAACAATGAAAACATATATATAAATTTCTATTTTATAAAGCTTTTGACGAACGTCATGTAGGTACTCTAGATATATATTATTGTTAAGACATTATTAATAATTTTAAGCATCATCAGAAGATACCGAATCCAATAGAACAGGAAGCGATTCGAGTGATGACAGCACGGGCGTTGTCCATGTTAAGCAAACTAACGCTAAAACAAGACCCAAAACTGCTAACCGTAGAGGGAGTTTTATCAGATGTGATGATGAAAAAGATCAAGATGATGGAAAGCGTGATTGTGCAACTATTGAGGCCATCAATGAAGGTAATAAAGCATATTATAAGTCTTAAAGTATAGTTTGTTACGATTTATCAATTTAGCGGAGTTAAGAATAATCTCGTTTGAGGGTAAAGAGGTCGCGAGGAGTTGTGTTGTATCGACAGACAGACAGATGATAGATTACCAGTCTAGTATTTGGTTGATATAAGTATCTAGCTAAAATATAGACATGGCCTATCTAGGTCTTATAAGTTCCAACGTCTCATCCAGGTGAAAGCAGTATCTAGTCCATGAGATTTTGCAATATAAACCTTGACTACCCTTACCAGTCAAGATATTATATTCTGCCATGTAGAAAATAGTGTCTGCAGTTCCAATCTTGTTATGTTATTTAATATGTGCAGAACAAGAAGCTGGTAACTCGACAGGATCATCGTTTGACATCTCGATGTTGAACGTGGAAAGCGATCAAGCAAAACTATTCATAATTAGCACGATAAACTCTTACGATGACGATAGATTCCCTTCTCAAGGTTAGTCTTGATCACTTAATAATTGTAAACGGCTTACTAGAATTCTTACGCTATCTCGTAAACATCTTTCACAGGTTTATCGTATTCAAATGTTATGAGTTGTCTTAAGTGTTACTTCCACTGTTCTGGAGAACGAGTCTCGATTCTCCTTTCAAAATATTAGCGGAATTAAAGCCTAAGGCAACTCATAACATTTGGGTAATTATGGAATTCTGCAAAATAACGCCCGATTTAATAAACTTACAGATTATCGTTTTACACGACCTTGTTCTTACTATTATAAGTCTTTCTAGTCTGTGTCGTAAGTCTTATAATTAATATTATATTATAAACTAGTATAAATCCAGGCATAAACTACGCGAATATGGCCCAGAATGCCGAGATAGAAGACTCGGTCGCGTCAGAGATCCTGGAGCGAACACTTCGCTACGAGGAGCGGCAGTTATACCAGCAGTGTGCTCTCGTGAACACGCACGCGGGCCGAGTCGACAACAGAACCAACGCGATCATAGAGACCCTGGCCGATTCACTGCACCCTCATCAGATACCGGTGACTAGTCGAACATTTTATGTCACGTAGAGAGGTGACTTAATCGCACCAGATATGATAAGTAATGGTTATTGCCTTGGCTTGGATAATCTTTGCTAGGATAAATTTGAAGAGAAGTTTGTTTCAGTTAGCGCCGTAGCTGGTTAAATTTTGAATTAACTTTATATTCGTCGACTCTGAGAGATACCTACTGCAGCCATTTTATATACCATGCACGCCCAGTCGTGTCTGTCACTTGCCGTCAGGTGAAAGTTTTGTCAGTGTGGTCAATTCATATTATAATCAAATCAGTTACTGATTTCAGTTACCGGCGGTGTCGAGAATCCTCGAGGATCATATAGAAAGGTCGGAGCGGCGATGGCGCACGGGCTTCGTCGAGTACACGAGCCCCGACGGCTCCGTGGACGGTGATGGCGACACGACTCTCGTGGCAATGCCGGAATCATTGCGGTTAGACGACACGCTCACCCAAGACGGGCTGGCTGTCGACTCGGGGATCGACAACGGCGAAACGCGAGACTTTCTGCCTATTAGTGACGTGAGCTGTGCTAGCCCCGATGTGACCAGCAATCTATCTGCGGATGGCGACGAGGTAGGTACCTTATATTACTTTCATTTCGTTTCTGGATTTAAAAGTATTAGAAACCTGATATCAGCGTGAATTTGTCTGCAGACAGATCTGCCTTCTTGCGAGGAGTTATGACGTTTGCAGTCAATCGTCAGTGAGCGACCTGGTGGAAAGATAACCGTTACCTAATGTTTTTCGTATTTCTGCATGGTATCCGGTTTGTAATGTTTGCGAACATTTGGTACCAGATTTGGTGTACCATATTTTTTTATGGGATAAGTGAATGAATGGTCTAGATGTGAAGCGGCATCATCTCTACTTGGCAGTTACATATATGATCTAAGTAATTACACATCTCAAAACACATTCTTAATCAGCTAAGGGAGGAATTTGTCTAATTTCATCCGATACCAATAATCTGATACGAACGTTGTCTAAAGCTACAAAGTCTACTCTATTTATGTCAGAGGTTTTTAAGACACTCGTGTTGTGTACCTACCTGGAAGTACAGTCGATCCAACTGCGAGGTCAAAAAGGTATAATAAATTATGAACTAATCGCAAATGGAGCGCAAATCAATTCGCAAACCATTTCATTAATATTTAATTAAATTTGCCAGGTTTTCGAGGACTGTCTGGAAGATGTGGCTCTGGATAAGGATGATCATGAGAGGAAACAATTTGATCGAGTCGAGCAAAAATATTCGTTGGAGATGAAACTGGCGCTCGGCATTGAAAACCAACCATGAGCCACAAATATAATATTACTAAAAGGTTCGACTGTTAGGTTTACGCAAATAGATGCGAACAATACTTTTATGCAACGAAAATGTTTGATTATTATTTAAAGAGTAGGTGTCGGAGAGATGGTGTTCATTTGTTTGATTGGTAGTGCTCTCTTGTTAAGGGAAATTAAATTTATTTGTTTTTGTTCATGTGAAATGGTTTATTTTGAGTGTAGTTAATAATTTATTAAACATATTTTATAAATTTTAGTCTTTTGAATTAGTAACCTACTTATAACTTTCAGAAGATTTTTTTTAATTTTCTAATTAGTAAATTGCACTGTTTCTATAATCTTGACCAAAGTAAGTACCTATTGATTTAAACTTTTATGATAACATTATAAACACATAAGAACCTACAATAAACATTCTGTGGATATTCACGAAGTAATTTTAAAGAACTGCAACTAATGAACAGCTTGCTTTGAGTTGCGGGATAGCAGCTTTTAGTCTTAATTTGTAAATTAGCTTGTTAGTATTGTTTTAATGACTGGGGACAATGAAGTTCTATACATATGGACATATTATATTTTGCAGTCTGACAGTGGAACGGCAAAAGTGTGCTTAAAGACACTGACAATGCAAGCACACTTTTCTCCTTAGTCGTGTGTCAATCAACAAGCCTAAGTGTGCTATAAAAAGTGCTTAAATAATTCATTAATGACTAAAAAAGATGGTGTGACTTATCATCGGTAAGGTTATTTTATTTATATAAGATTGAATATGCTCAACTTAGTAGCCAGTAGGTACACTTCTAGCCTAGCCTACACCAGACTTCGTTTATTTCATATACAGCTGGAGTTACATCATAGGTATATTATTAGTATAAATATTACATAAACATAATTTCTGCCCTGATGTCTAAAAAAAACCTTTGGAAAATATAAAATTGCATGCCTCATATTCACATTTTCCACAATATTGGAATGTTAAGAAATAAAATGCATAGATAGATATATAAAATAATACAGTCGTATCTTAGTTTTTTATAAATAATGAACGACATTGAATTGAAGGCCAATATTAATTCAGAAAATCCGCAATGTTTTAGATGAAAAAATGTTACGATACCATAATTTTCGACCTTTTTCTTGTCCACATACACCGATTCATAACCACAGGCAAACAACATCTCGAAAAGATTTTTTAATCTTATTATTTACTATGTTAAACAGTTTTTTTTTAAAATGTATGAACACAGTTAAAATTGTTTTTAAAATAGTCTTCTTTCAATAAAATGTTACATCTACAATATTTATGGTACGTCCCCTCCAGTCGTGGGAAGAGGACTGTGGTGACCACAACACGCCTGTTACGACACCAGCTTCGTGCCTGGCACACTTGGGGTTGGTCCCCCGGTCATCCCATACTTTATAATGTAACACGGTAGCCATGAACCGTTAAAACATTCAACAGCACAATAATTTGTATTATTTAAACAATCAATATTAATAAAACAAAGCATTTAAATAAATAAAATTTATTGTTACTTAACTAAAATTTAACAGTCCTTAAACAATAAGCAACAAATTAATAAAAAAATATTTCTCTATAGAATGTAAAGTTGGGGTATTGTATACACATTATATACCATCGTGATTATGCAGTAACTTATATAATTATGTCTCATTGAAACTTTATTTCATAAAAACCTTCAAATTTCTGTAAGGGAATATAACATTTATTTTATTTAGGGTGGATTCGAAGCGCTAGAATTATAATGGGTAGAAGAAATAACTAATTTTTGATCATAATTTATTCTAAAAATTGTGTATATTTGAGAATAATTACTAATCCATCTTATCGCATGGAAAACCAGAGTTGATTGTTTGAAGAGTTGGAATAGCCAATAAGACCTGTCGTTGGTCTATTGTTTATTGTTACTCTGTTCTCGTTCTATGGTCTGATGACAGGTCGGGTTTTTTGATTATCACATTCATATATATTATTCATAATATCACAAGAAGCACTGTTATTATTCCTATGCAGATAAAAACATCAACGCAATATTTTAAATTAAATTGAGTTTGGTTTAAATTTAGTGTCAACGGAAATCCTGGGAGACATTCTGGAGCGACAGTTGGCCAACCCAGACTTGCATCCCTAGCTTACCTGAAGTAGGAAACACCACAAATGAAGGAGGAACTTTTATGAGAATATATATATATATATATATATATATATATATATATATATATATGACAAGACGAACAAATATTAATGAACCCAGGCCGTGCGACGGGAGTCGGGACTGATCAGGCGAATACCTAGCCCGCAAGCACTAGCTATTAACGAGAAATCTTGAATTTCTCAGTGTACTTGGACCATTATTATTTCTACTATATATCAACGACCTACCAAATATTACAGAAAATAAGTGTGTATTATATGCTGACGACATTAGAATAATTATCACTGACACAAACTCAAAAAGACCATACGACGCGGTCATAAATGATGAAATCATGAAAATCGGCAAATGGTTAGAAAATAACAATTTAAATATTAATATAATAAAAACAAAACTTATACAATTTAAAAATTATAATACCATATATCCACCCCTTAGAAACATAACATACAATAAAATTAAAATTGATGAGGTTGAAAATACCAAATTCTTAGACATAATAATGGATAATAATTGTAATTGGAAAGCTTACGTTGAATCATTATGCAAACGTCTTAATAAGTTTGTTTTTGCAATAAAAAGAATAAAAAAAACTATATCGGAAAAAGCGGCTTTAACGGCTTACCATGCTTACGTAGAATAGTAATTAGGTATGGTATCATAATATGGGGTAACTCAACAGTAATAAATAGAGTCTTAATTGCGCAAAAAAAATGTTTGAAGGCTGCAGCGGGAAAAAGACCCCTTGAAAGCTGCAGACCCGTATTTAAAAAATATAACTTATTAACAATTGTTGAATTATACATATTTGAGTGCTGTATGTTTGTTCGAAAAAAATTTAGCGAATTCAGTACACAGGAAAACACTTCTCTTTTCCCATCCAGGGACCCCACCAAACTACAAGTACCTTGCTGTAGAACTACATTATTTCAGAGAAACTGTTTTTGTATGTGCATAAAAATCTATAATCACATCCCAAAAATAATAAGAGAGGTATCGTCAAATAGGAATTTCTCATCTAAATTGAAAATATACCTTCGTAAAAACTGCTTATATTCATTAGACGAATATTTTCAACTAAAAACTTGACTATATAATACTGCTACTAATCTTTTGTTAAATTGATATTATTGTTACTAATGATTTAGAAATGTAGTTTATAAAATTTGCACGTCATAAATGTGGCAATAATATACTTTATAATATTTATGTAACATCAATCTAACATGTTTAAGCAAATAAAAACTTTGACTTTGACTTTGAAGAAAAGTAAAGTAGGCAAGGTTGTGATGCTTTTGAAAAAGGGAAAGGAGATTCGAAACCTGAACTGATGATGCCGTACACCAAGCCAACAGAAGTGCAATCTGGTGTTCATTGTCCATCACGTCGCGTATCACGCGTGTGAGATGTCCGGCAGGCCAACAAGGAGATTGATTACGAATGACACGAGCTGAACAATATGACGCAAACTAAGATGACAAGTCAAATAATAATTAGAGTGTGGCTAATCCATAGCACGCCCGGTACACGGATGTCCTCCCGCTCGTTGGACAGACAAACTTCGGCTTTCTACGTATTCTCGAATAAACCTGAGTTTTCAGAGAAGAGGCTCACCCTGGAAGCCATCATGTATCTATCTTATCAAGTATCTGGGCGTCACAATAATTGACTGCAAGCACGTGGAGAACACTAGGAATGGGATTGCTCGTGCCAAGCTTATCTCTCGGTCGAAGCTGCCAATAAGTAGAAAACTTGTAACACATAAAAGCTACAAACGATCCAGACTGACATATTCCGCAGCAAGCCGGGATCGTCTGCAATCCTCCAGTTGTCCCATAGTTTATCACTATGGGAGATAGTAATCTGAACACAGATATTGACACTGTTAATAGGAGATTAATTACAAATATGTTCTGGCGACCAGACGGCTTCCATTTTCAAAACCTGGTGGGGATCCCGCCATTGTATACCCGACTCTGTCAGCAGTAACTTATGTCGACTTCACCCTTAGAAGATCAAAGTATGCAGTCTACTATTTAATAGATGTACAACATATATAATATATTTATCCCTTCTTAAATAATAACAATAATAATATTTATCATACGTCTTACAACAAAAGGTAAACATAACTATATACATATAAGCACGTTATTGATATAATTTCAACAAAAAATAAAATATTCAGACACAGTTTAATTGACATAATATCAGGCAATTTGGAGGTAGTTTATAATACTATTTTGTTCGTTTACAATTGTGATAGCCCGTGCACATTTTCTTAATATAAATCGTTCTTTCACAAATATAAAAAAATTGACCCAACAAGAACTAATATATAATAACAAGGAGCATCTTTACTTCTTGTCAAAATTTGTGATAACTATTAATTTATACATAACCATATCATTAAAAAGTTTTCTCATCGCATTTCAAACATATTTATAAATTAATCTTTACCCCCAGTGCTACTTAACATTAGCACCACAAACCCGTTATTGCTAATACACGGTTTGACTTAAAACATCGTAGGTATATATGATACAGACGAAGCACCGACACGACACGACAAGAGCCGACTCATCAACGATATTAGGTCGGATGGTGCTTCAGGTCGAATATCTCCATGAGCAGCGGCTCTATGGGGTTCACGTCGAGGTAGACGCCGGTCACCTCCGCCGCCAGCCGTCGCAGCTCCACCGTCTTCTGGATCAGCTTCAGGAACGTGGACTTGGCCTCGCAGCCCGGGTATATGCTCTCTAGATACCTTCGCAGAAGATAATAGTAAGAGTTCTGAAACACGAAAATAATAAACAATAACTATTTATTTTCTTTTAATATCCCAATGAATAGTTGAAAAAATAATATAGCGAGAGGCAACAAATAGTACAAGTACAGAAGGCTCACTCTGCAAAATCAAATAAATGGGGATTCTTGCGTCCATACAATACCCTATTATCTAACTATATAGCTATTAACCTACATTTTTATTTACCTAGGAGTTGTCTCTATTTCTATCGCGTGACGCTTACGTCTCCTGGACATGCTAGGGTTGTCTTCTTTACCCAAAATTTTTACCTACTCTGTATAAGGTCATCTTATAAAAATAGCTCAGTTCAGGTATGTAATCGTAATTTTACATCAACTTTATATTGTTTCAAACCTATACTTAAGTATACGTAAGGTTACGTACTTACGTTAACGTAATCTTATAATTTGTCCATTTTATAAATAGTTTTTTGACAGATCGACGCCTGGTAAGTTATAGTGATGTCGTAAAGGACGAAATAATCGATATCGCTTATTTTTTTTGTACAAAATATAATTTAATATTTATTTTCATATTACTAAGTAAAATCGTAAAAATTATATTATATACGTCAACTGGCAACACCAACCGACCGTCCGTCGGGCCGCCATTTTGACATAGTCTGTCACTCGCAACAAACGCGCGTGCTAGCGTACGTTCACACGCACTAACGTTTACCGAGTGTCCTCTCTCGCAATTTACATAAATAGAATTATCAAGAATAAGTATAGTGGGAGGTAACAGTGAAAGTGTTTGTTTAAATGTTAATTGTCGAGTACCTGCTCCAGCTTGATGACGTCACGGTGCACCACCCTGGCCCGCTCGGGCGTGAACAGCAAGATGGCACACATGATGAGGATGACGTGTTCGTCCGTGCGCCACGCGCTGGGGAACGAGCGGATGAAGGCGGCGTGCGAGCGGTAGATGTCGCCCTTGGCCAGCTTGAGCACGTCCGAGCCGATGGAGCCGAACCGCGACTGGCTGTGAGGAAGCTGCGCCGAGTGCCACGTCATTATATTACTATTCACTATTTACATCTGAATGCAAACTATTGGTGAAGCGTTACTGCCTTTTTCAATATTAATATTTTTTAATTAGAATTAAGAAATAATAAATATTAGTTTATTAGTATTAAGTATAAAATTTTAATTTCTATTTTAAATTCTCGCGCCAATATTTATCCACGCAACGCCCATAAACGTATCGAAGCTTTATTTAGGATTGTCTCGCAACATTGCCAGCAGATGGCAGTTGAGACCCTTCTTGCTCACCGACCGCCATCCCAATTACGTTAAGTACGCTCCGCTTTTAAAAATTCCTATTTGAAGAAAACTTGAAGAATCCCGTGAAATAAATACACCTGCATCTGAACTTCAGTGGGATCACTGTAGTGTAAATTTTTGGGGTTTCAACCATTCCACCGGTGGATTTAATAAGATCTAAGGTTCGCCGACGGTAGACACTGGAATAACCACGTGGAAACGAAATATCTCCCATCTCCCCGTCTGAGTGGGATCACAACACCAGCAGTTCAGGTACCAGAGCTTATATTGCTGTGATATAATTCTATGATATTAGTGTTTTTCGAGGATTCATCATTAGGAACATAATATAATACTTGAGCCACCATATTAATTCATTGGTACTTTATTTGCTTTTAAGAACAACTTGTAAATGTGTACGCTATTTACAGGCCTCATCAACTATTTGCCTTCAAGTAACTCGCTCATTTGTTTTGAATAAAAAAAAAGCTACACTTACACTGAAGAAAATAACTTTAAATGACAAATAAAAATATGCATATTAAAGAAAGATATACAGAATAAAAAAGGTGTCCATCAAGTTGTTCAGCAGTGTATGTATACGCTACACTAATATAATGTCGGAGATATCTGGTGACATCAGCCAGTCAGGTGAGAGCTAACCCTCAGGTTACTAACACTGTCGCACCTATTTTAATATGCCAAATTAATTGTCCGTACGAGTGGATGACAGAGACTGTATTGAATGAAGTCCACTATTGGTTCAGGAAACAATAACCCCCTTATTCATAATGGTCCGCTAACTTTAAACAGCCGCTTAGGAGTGTTTTTTCTCATTCTGACTTAGGTCAATAGAAGAAGACAGAGTGAGAATTAGCAATGCTTTAAGTTAGCAGACTATTATGAATAAGGGGGGAAGTCTGCTAAATATAATGATCGAACCTTCCACTGGTTCCTCTGCACGTCGTAGGTCATGGTGCTGCGTAGTACCATCATCTCGATACACCCGCCTTTCAACAGCGCCACCTGTGGAGAAACATACAGTATTATTACAGTTTAGCATGTATATAATATACAAGTGGGAGGCTCCATTGCACAAGATGCCAGCTAGATAATGGGTACCGCAACGGTTCCTATTTCTGCCGTGATGCAGTAATGTGTAAGGATTATTGTGTTACGGTCTGAAGGGCACCATAGCTAGTGAAATTACTGGGCAAATGAGACTTAACATCTTATGTCTCAAGGTGACGAGCGCAATTGTAGTCCCGCTCAGAATTTTTGGGTTTTTTAAGAATCCTGAGCGGCACTGCCTCACATTATAATGGGCAGTGCGTTTCAATTACCAACAGCTAATCTTCCTGCTCGTCTCGTCTCTTATTTTTATAAAAAAAGCCTAATAGAAAATAATTTGAAGATTATAATGTAGGCTCTGTAGAAATGGGCCGATTGACAAATATGTATTATTATTATTGCTTACATATAAATGAAAGCGTTTTTTAAGTGAAACAGCTGAGGGGCTTCAATAATCCAGGGGTGGACGAGAATACGAGTGAAATTTAAAGTTTGTCAATTATAAATATACAAAGTGTATTATTATATTATTATTATACAAGATGAAAACCGTAACAAGATGGTGTCCTATACGGGATTTTACTATTTGTTATGGAATAGGAGTATAAACTACCGGAGGACAGTAGGTAATCACCAGCGCCCATACACTCTGGCACACAGGATGAATCACTGCAGCTTGGCCGGCATTTTTTTACACCAGGTACAAACAAACTCATTATCCTGAGTTAGAGAACTCTTATGTTGGGCGATGTATATGTTTTGACAATATGATTCTAGAAAATGTACAAAATGTGTTACGAAATTCAAATGAATTGTTAAAAGACGTTTGTGTGGTAAAGGTTAACATGACTTTCTTAACACTCTCACTGCCACAAATACATAAAAAAACAACCGCCCTTAACACTATTCCAAAACAATAGATATAATGTGCACTCAAAAGTATAAAAATAATTGCGTATTTTTATACAATCTAATTAATTAATGTTATTCTAGTTACGATTATTGTTATTTTTGGAATCGGTACCACTGTCAGATCTAGACCAAATTACAATGGGACCACTTGGGAAGCACCTGCACACAGAATTATCAAAATCGGTTCACCGAGTCGAAAGTTTTGAGGTAACAAACATACAAAAAAATACCGACGAATTAAGAACCTCCTCCTTTTTTGAAGTCGGTTAATAATCATATAATAACAGGTCATTGGGGCGTACTGCGAGCCAAGCCCGTTTTTCTAAAACTTCTGTAGCTGGCCACGTGGGCTGTGCAAACTGTACCTGCAGCAGGTCGCCTGGTCTGCTGTGATCCCTCAGCTTCAAAAAGGTTTATAAAGCATAGCTTGCTAGATAAGGACTTGATTTTGGTTCCATTAAATTATTTAATAAAAAAATCTTCTAATTCAAAAATATAAATACGAAAATAGGACTATATTTGCTAGTACATAAGGTTCAAAGTTTAATAATAAAAACTCGCATGTCGCAAGTCGATAGATAGGTACTACATATTTATTGAGAAACAAGAGTTATAAAAAACACAAAAAAGTAAATGAAATTATAACAATGAGAAAACTCATAAAAATATCAATTTCTTTTGATTTGCATATTACTAATTTCTCCATAGCATTGGCCAAAATTACTGGGTTGTAATGGGAATTTTAAGCATACGGTATTCACTTTTTAGTTATGTCTCTATCACCTTTTGCTGACAGTCCATAAGCTTTCTCTAATTTGCGTAACAATGTACATTTAACATAAAAATTTGACATAAAAGTTTATGAAAGCACCAACATGCATTTTTGACACCGAAATTGGCGAGATAATAGTGGTTTGTGCGCGGACCACTTGATGTTGAGAGTGTGAATGATACCACTATTGGGTATATATCTAGGGGCGATCACTCTCAGACTATTTACTTAGTAGATTAATTTTATCGTAACGATATTTTACCAAAAAAGAGACCGTTGGGTTTCTTGCTCCTGTTTTTCTCAAGTCTAACCACACATCCAGATGTTTAAGGATGACATTTAGATAAGTCTGTGATCACCGTAAGAGAACTCTTTAAAAGTGTACCTGTTACAAATGCAGTAGAACATACATAACGAGGCAAATTAGACCCTTTCCTAGAGTGCTGGATCTCCGATGATTCGAGCAGCTCTGAGTTGCACGTTCCAGCTGATAGTTTGATACCAGATATCACAATGAGTCACGTCGCAGCTGCAGGGCCGCGATACCGGGGAGGCCATACCTGGTCCTCCTCGCACATATTCTTGAACGCGTTGATCTTCTTGGCCATCTTGATGAACCGCCGGATGGCCACCGCCGTCAGGTTCACAATGCTCACCAGCAGCGGGTCGGGGCTGTCCTCGCCCGACTTAGACATTATATCCTGAAACACCAGCAACAATATCAATAGGGTCGCCTAACTAATGAAACACACTCGATATGGTATCACGGGGAGTGTTCCGAACAGCCCTTTCACCTGATTCCTGCCGCCGAATTCACAAGTTAAGATATCATCCACACCATCTGGATGTGTGGTGGTCCTCCACAGTGCGGTTTTCAAGGAGATTTCTTCCATGTACTACAAAGCTGTGGAATGAGCTTCCTTACGCGGTGTTTTCGAGTGGATGCAACATGGGTACCTTCAAAAAAAGGCCGGCAACGCTCTTGTGATTCCTCTGGTGTTGCAAGAGAATGTGGACGGCGGTGATCACTTAACAACAGGTGACCCGTCCGCTCGTTTGTCCTACTTTTCCATAAAAAAAAAAGTATTAAACCCACTGTAGAAAGTTTAAAAGTTGAACATCATTTATGATTCCATGATTGCTGCGTTGACGTGTCTGTAAGTACGAACGACTTCTCTAGTTCTACAGTGGTTGGTGGCAAGTTTGGAATTGTGCATGATATACAGCAACGGGCAAATATTAAATTGACGAAATGTAGATGTGAGACATCAGTGTCCATCCCTTCGAGGATATACAGGTTTGGAGAAATATATACCAAGTTTCCACCTACACATTATTTTTAATTTTTTTTTTATGGAATAGGAGGACAACCGAGCGTACGGGTCACCTGTTGATAAGACACCGCACAAGGAAGCTCATTCCACAGCTTTGTAGTACGAGGAAGAAAGCTCCTTGAAACCGCACTGTGGAGGACCGCCACACATCCAGATGGTGGGGATGAAATCCTAACTTGTGGCGGGTCGTGCGAAGGTGGAATTCGGCGGCAGGAATCAGGTTAAACAGCTCTTCGGAACACTCCCCGTGATAAATGCGGTAGAGGACACACCATTGTGTGTCCTCTACCGCATTAATCATATAATTTATAACGTCGCTTCATTAAGCGACGTTATAAATTATAAGCGTTTGTATTTGAAACCTGTAACATTAATATTAATATAAGCACTGACCCGGCAAAAGTATGTCCATATTAATTATTACCCTGCGCCCGCTAATTGTATGAATTGTCATATGTAATAAAATGACATTGACTGTATTATTTCTGTGGCGAATATATAGGTATTTCTAAGACAAAAAATATAAGTTCCGGACTAGGTTTTGAGACAAATGCTATTTTCGAAAACGAACGCTACTGTATCTATAAAGATTCCATAAATTTATGTCTTTTTTAACTTTCAGTTCAGAATATTAAGCATCAATAAGAAACTTAGATTTAGAAAGATTTGCACATAATTTGTTCACAACATACTTATCGTGTTACGGTCGCGACAAGATACTGTCTCCCAGCATTATAATTTACAAAACACTGTCAAGTGGACTGTATCCAATCAATATGTAAACGATCAAGATTCTTGACTGTATTTTGACGGCGACAAACGAATTTAGAATTTGTGACGTAAGTAGAGGAATTTCGAGCCATTGATTTATAAATAAGTTGATAAGTTATCGCGTCGACCCCGAGTGTTTTGGAGGTTGTCACCGTCAGCTCCGTCAGTGTGTATCAAGATGACCAGTTCACCTTGAACCCTGGGAAGTTGAACTGCGATGGTGTGTCCCCCACGAGCTGCAAGAGGTCGTCGTCGATGGGCGCGTGCAGTGCCTTGTTGGCCACAATCAGCTCGTTCAGTTTCGCTCGCTCCACCTGGAAATTTTGTTTAAAATTGACTTATATCGTTATATCATAATTAACACGTAAGTAAATAAGTAAGATCTTTATTTGTTGACAAGGGTTATACATTATAGATGCACACGTGTTTCTTTTAACTTTTTTGTGCGGTGTTTCCGGGACGATACGACATGGTTACCTTAAAAAAAAAGCGCGTACACTTTCTTTATCACGGGGGGGGGGGGGGGGGGGAGGATGAGCCGTCTTTTTTTAGAACTTTTACGACTGTCTGGACGGGTTGGGAGCGCCTCTTACCCGCGTCGCCCGGTGAAAAGTAACTGCATCATTACCTCGTTGAGCTCCCTGGAGGACCCCCGGCAGCTGTTGAGGGACGTGTTCGCCTCGAACTCCAGCTTGATCGCCTCACACAGTATTGACTCCATGGAGTTCGGTTCTATTCTGAGACAGGTCATCATTTAATGATCGCAACACAAAATATACAAGTAACCTTATCAAACACAAAACCGAAACTCAAACCTATTATATTGTAACTAGCGGACCCGACACACGTTGTTCTGTTATAAAAAAAAACTTACGGATGGAATTTCTTTAAATCCGTTCTTAGCTGATCTCTACTCGTCGAAAGGAATATTTCTACCAAGTTTCAAGTCTCTACGCCCTATGGTTCCAGAGATATCGTGATGAGTGACTATATACGTGGAAATTTCTTATATACATTTTTTTTATGGAATAGGAGGACAAACGAGCGTACGGGTCACCTAGTGTTAAGTGATCACCGCCGCCCACATTCTCTTGCAACACTAGAGAAATCACAAGAGCGTTGCCGGCCTTTAAGGAAGGTGTACGCGCTTTTTTTGAAGGTACACATGTCGTATCGTCTCGGAAACACCGCACAAGGAAGCTCATTCCACAGCTTTGTGGTACGAGGGAGAAAGCTCCTTGAAAACCGCACTGTGGAGGACCGCCACACATCCAGATGGTGGGGATAATATCCTAACTTGTGGCGTGTCGTGCGAAGGTGGAATTCAGCGGCAGGAATCAGGTTAAACAGCTCTTCGGAACACTCCCCGTGATAAATGCGGTAGAAGACACACAATGAAGCAACGTCTCTACGCAACGCCAAGTGATCCAGCCGTTCACAGAGCACTGAGTCCCCGGTAATTCGAGCTGCTCTAAGTTGCACGCGGTCAAATGGATCGAGCAGATACTGGGGTGCGCCAGACCAGAGATGACAGCAATACTCCATGTGTGGCCGGACCTGCGCTTTGTAGAGCGCTAGAATGTGGGCCGGCTTGAAGTATTGTCGTGCTCTATTGATGACGTCCAGCTTCTTCGAAGCCAATTTGGCTTTGCCCTACCGGGGGGGAAGGTTGAGCCGTCTTTTTCAAGAACTTTTACGACTATATATAGATTGAAATGATTTGTAAATCGATGGAAATGTAAATCTTGTCATAAAAGAGAGGCAATGAGTTTCTTGCCACTTCTTCTCATTAGCTCAACCCTTTACGAAGTATCCGTAGATTCAATAAGAAAAATATTTTTTTGACATTCATAAGTGTTATTTCCTTGACCTAGATGAATAAAGTTATTTTGATTTGATTTATTAAACGCAAAAGGCACGAAGAAAATTTTTTTAAGGATAATACGTATCTTCTTCCGTTCGTTCATAAGTACACACATTTTTTTTAAACTGTCTTAAATGAAGGCACTTGTTCCGTGTCAATACTCTAAGCCTCTACTACTACACTTCTAGTAAGTCGGTTTGTCTAGTCATCGAGTCCTGAAGTTGGCAGGAATGACCGGAATGGAGACAGACTTCCGCAGAAATTGCGTAAGATCTCATACATATTGGTTTCGTAAAGTATAGTACAGTAGCATTCCGCCAAGTGCTGCGGACATGCTCTGGACTTGCGCCGGTCCCCGTCTCTTTCGTCTTTTCTAGAGACTCATCAGACGTAGTTCCGAAATTATGGAAGGCGACACCCGATCCCTCTGAGAAATGTACGCTCGGATCCGTCCAACTACCGCCCTATTGCCATCACCTCCATTTTCTCCAAAGTAATGGAGTCGATTTTATACCGCCGGTAAAATGAAAAAGGTACGCCAAAGAAGCTTCACATGTGGTCACTTCACAGGTGCAAATTTGTCACCAACCTGCGTCACTCATAGCTTAGTGGGAGGCTCCTTTGCACAGGAAGGCGGCTAGATTGTGGCCATACCACAACGGCGCCTATTTCTGCCGTGAAGCAGTAGCTAGTGAAATTACTGGGTAAATGAGACTTAACATCTTATGTCTCAAGGTGACGAGCGCAATTGTAGTGCTGCTCAGAATTTTTGGGTTTTTCAAGAATCCTGAGCGGCACTGAATTATTATAGATAGGGCGTATCAATTACGATCATCTGAACGTCCTGCTCGTCTCGTCCCTTATTTTCATACAAAAAAAGTGTTATCAAGGTGTCATTTAAGCTTAATTTTTGTGAAAATGGAGTAAAGACGTCTCAAGAGACAGTCTTAGATGGTGTGAAACCACGTAGCAATACGATTTTTCAAATTATGCCTTGGATTTTTCAGCGAGACCCTGGACCCGGTTACAAGGTAATAACTTCTCAACCTTGACAGGAATTCAAAGTTCCGGACTTCATAAGAGCTGAAGACTAGCCCTCATCTAGCCCATAATATCTAAACCCCTTGGACTATAGTTAGTTCAGGTCCTTATTAGGCGTCTAAACATCGGGGCCGACATCGAGTCATTAGAAATGTCTAGAACAAGCACAATGACTAAATTCCCTATGGAAACAATGGCCAGACAAATAAAAGGTTTGCATTTTAATGCTTTAACCAATGGTAGTCATTTCGAATAGAATTTATTTTTATTATTGTAAGATTATATGATTTTACATTACAAAATAAAAAATAAAATATGTCTCTCTGATTTATAAATACCTCTCAACATCCTGCAGGATCTCCCTGGCCTTGTTCACGTCGGGGTCGGAGATACTGGTGGAGGGCGCCTCGTCGCTCACGTGGTGGGGCTCGGTGAACGTGCTGTCTCCGTTTGATTCCACCGACCTGAAAATATAGTCATACAGGGTGGACGTTAACTGTAATTGTTAGAGGTACGGGGCCGCACCATTTCGTGAAATTTACAGTCGCCAGCCTAGCGAAACTCTCTAAGAAAAAAGCGATTCATTCGATTGTATGAAACGTGCAGTCATTGATACATTGACAGATGACGGCTATAATCTTGTAAAAACGGAGATAGCCGAAATCCACTCACACACACACACGTTTTAAGCAACTGTTCGCTTTCAAACTTAGCCGGATTATACTTCGTAGACAATCATGGACAATGCACGATTCACAATTAACTAAATTTGAATTTTTACTAAGGCTGTCCTGTCTCTAATTACGTACATTCTTATTTACAGTCGCTATGGACGCGTCCTCGGAAGCACAGGGTGCCTTTTATGTTTGCGCGTTTTATGCCTAATGCCACCAACCAATCTGTAACTTATGCTAGGTGAATGAACCGCGCCACTGCAGCTTACGTGACATCAGAGAAGCACCATGCGAAAATGTTTGAGGAAACCGGGTCTTCAATCAGAATTAATAAAACGCGCACCCCGATGTCAATAAGTACGCCGGAGATTATTCATCGTGTTCATGAATCGATCAGAGGAAATCCTCGCCGAAAGAGAAAGCCCGCGTAAACGTTTCTTTTAGAAATATTTCATTAAAACTCATCACACGAACAGGAGATATTGAGGGGCCCCAAAGAAGCGAGACCTCTCTCCGGATGATTAGTTTTTGTGGGGATTCCTAAAATAAAGATTCTATGAAAATATTTAAACAAAAGTTGAAGAGTTAAAGCAAATATTGTGCGTGATATGAACGAATTCTACGAGCAACTTGTCAAAATGTTTTTTCAAATTCTTCGAGTGCGACTTTAAGAATGTCAGCGGCGGTCACTTAAATAACATTACTTTTAAAAATTTGATGTTACTTAAATTTCCATTTCTTGTATATTTTAAATATTTACGTATTAATAAAAACAATAAGAATAGAAGTTTATTTCTATTGCATATTGAAACCACCCATACAGTTAACGCCCTACTGTATAGAAACAACAGTATTACATACGTGTACACCTTCCTTAGAGGCCGGCAACGTTCCAGTGATTCCTCTGGCATTGCAAGAAAATGTGGGTCGCGGTGATCACCTAACATCAGGCGACACGTACGCTCGTTAGTTCTGATCTTCCATAAAAAAACAAATGAATAATTTGAACTAAATACAACTTTTCATAGCTATATTAACACGAAGAATACCATCAGAATCTAAAACTTAACATAAATAATGCAAAAAGATCTACTATGTTTGGATGTTTGGAAAGAAAAACAAATAAAAAGTAGTTGGAAAAAATTATATAATACAACCTTTTTAATATCATAAAAACCAGTCAAATAAGAAAAATATAGCCAAAGAGATATTATATTTTGATGTTTATACAATATACTATATGCAAAAAGACTTTTTCTCCGAACTATAACTCAATGAATTTTGTATTATTTATGTCGTCTTGGTGATGTTAACTTGATAATTAAAATAATAATTATTTATGTAGGTATCTAATGTTATGCTAACTCAACTTCAACATGCTCAATATGTAATGTACCTTTATCTACACCCATGCTTTAAATCCTCTATTAAAGATTCTGAAACAGCTTATTGCCAACATTAAAACACCCAATGTTCTAATAACCATTACATCATCCAAACGAGTGTTGTAATGTTGTACTGAATTTCATAACAACACTCCTATTTTTTTTTCAATGCCTTCATGCTTAAAGAGTTTAACAGACAGCCATATTCTTATTGCTCGATGCGTGGTATCTGTATGAATTTCAAAAAAAGAACATTTTCGTTTACGCGCGTTCCACACTACCAGAACGTCGCGCGCCGTAAAAAAAAGTAGGTTATTCGAATCCCCGCCATTTTTCGATATTTTTATTGTTTTTTTTTTTACAAAAAATGAGCGACTAGGACTGGCTGTTTTAATGTTTGCAGTAAGCTAACTGTTTCAGAATCTTTTAGAGGATTCATATTCTGGGTGTAGATAAAGTCTTGTATGCAACTGTTGATAATTAGGTATTAAAACACTCATGTGATACTATTATCACACTCGGCTTCGCCTCGTGAGATAAATCACATTCGTGTTTTAATACCCCTTATTACACAACAGTTGCATATATAACTCAATGTACATTGTGCATGCCAACCTATGATTCATAGGCATTATCAATAGATTTACTTATCTTATTTCCATGGATTCGTAATTCATTCTAGTGTGCACAGATTAGATATACATATAAAGATTTATTAGATAGTCTGGATATATTAGACATAATACGTAATATACAAATGATTAAAGTTTTCTTTAGTGTTAATAATTGTTTTTGAACAATTCTACACGTGTTTCGCCTCTACACGAGGCATCCTCAGGACGTGTTGTCTCGCCAAAATCTGGCACGAGACTCTAAGACTCTTTTGGCGAGACAACACGTCCTGAGGATGCCTCGTGTAGAGGCGAAACACGTGTCGAATTGTTAAAAAACAAATATTGGCGGAATTAACACTAAAGAAAACTTGAATCATTTGTATAATTATGGATTTCCGCAAAGTAACGCCAACTTCAATAAATTTTCATAATACGTATATATATAATTCTTCTGTACGTGTGTTGACAATGAACTCCTCCTACACGGCTGAATTTTCTGCGTGTGTTCAAGTGGATTTGAGGATGGTTTACATTCACTATTGAACTACCTCCTAAATGGCTGGACGATTTTGATGATTTTTTAGAGTGTTCCAGGGAATTTGAGATTGGTTTAGAACTTTAGATTCTCAATACAGTCGCCATATAATTCTCCTACGTACGTTAGTGATCTCCTCCTAACGTCTGGATCGATTTTTCAAATTTAACACGTGTGTACAACGCACAACAGACTAAAACAATATTATAATAAGATCTACGCGGGCCCGGGTGGTGTGGATGATTGCTTGAAGTGATCTCTTCCCGACAATACTGAATACAAAATTTAAAAAAAAAGTAATGTTATCAAAAATGTTATGAAATTGTCGTCTGTAAATATTAATAATCAATATTGTATTGAAGCATAAAATAATCAGCTTGGCTCATGCCACTGTCGAAAATAAGATCCATTCGTTTTAATTATTGTAAGTACTGCTTTTCGCTTCACCTGGGATACTATCACTTAGTAGTGTTCTTTAACATTGGTATTTTCAAAGAGTACTAAATCCACATCTCCCTAGCCGCCTCCTGGCACCCGGTACGATCTGTCATGTGGTGTTTTAGGTTATCATTAGGTTGCCTTTGAGATGAAGTATGAGCGAGTATAGTAGGTTCTCTAAGTCAAAAGATATTCATTCTGTTAAAGATAAATTAGATATCATATGGGTGCTTCTTCTTCACCAGGTACAATCATTTACATTTACATAAATAGTTATCATGTCATCAAGTCATATTCACTAGCTAATCCAACAGACGTGGTCTTGTTTCGACTATATAAATTTTCAATTCCAGCTGATATAAATAAAAAAAAGAAAAAAGTTAGATATAACATGTGAAAAAACATGGATTTTTCAAGATTGCTACCATAAACATTTCACGAACTGACCTTTCAATTTATTTATCGCCATGGCAGGTGCAAGCCGCACCGATAGTAGTAATCGTTAAAAGTCGAATAACTCAAAGTCGAAAAAAGGATCTTTCGGAAACGCTTTCAAAATTGTGCCTTGGCTGACGTTATCTTTTGCAACATTACGATTATCGTCCCGATTTTTAATCGCAGTGGAAATTTGTTGCCAAAATCAATGAAGTCGTTTTCGAGGTCCACCGAGAGCGTATATTAAAGAAATTTCGCCATCTCCATTCTTCCCCACCAACTTGAGCGTTCCAGGGGCATATTTTTGTTACTAATTTGAGGGAACTTTTCTTTAAATAAGGTTTCTTTTAGCATTTCAACTATTGGTTAAATGTGTCATGTATTGGGAAATTAGGAGTTGTCATTCCTAATTGTACTAATCCTTTTTTCATTGTTAATTTCTTCGTTCACTTGCAAATGTGAATCGATGTTCTAAGAAATATATCTTCAAGCATGTGTTCCTTATACTGTTACTGGTGTTCCACAAGATGCAGAAAACAGTGTTTATTTCACATCTACACACACAGGTATCTAATATATTTACCTTAGAGGTTGTGGGACAAACGAGCGACGTACCGGTCACCAAATGTTGTGATCACAGCCCACATCCTGGTGCAACACCAGAGGGATACCAGGAGCCTTGTCGGTCTTTTAGACAGGTATACCCGTGTTTTTTGAAGGTAAACATACCCTATCATTATGGAAACACCTAAGGTTGTTTGTGGGAGATAATAACTATATCCCAGCCAATCCTAGTAACTCTGTGTTGTACGCGGTCAAATGGTTCGAGATGGTACCAGACCAGAGATGACAGCAATACTCTATGCGGCTTGACCAGCGTTTTGTAGAGTGCTTGAATGTAAGGAGGCTTAAAGTATTGCGGTACTCTATTTATGACGCCCGGCTTCTTGGCAATCGCCCGAGATTTTGTCTCCTAGTATTCCTTTTTCTTCCGGCACTGGTTGACGATTTCGTTAGAGAGGCTTGCATGGCCCATATATACAGCATCTCCAGGACTGTCGTATGCATAACAATGCATGTTGGAGGAGTCCAGCATATCTTTGAAATTCAGAAGAGACAGTGTAGGATATAGCATACATCCTTGCGGAACTCCAGCGATTAGAGACTGGCAAAACTCGGGTTCACTCGTAACAATGTGGTGCTGTGTGTATAGTGGGCTTGGAAGGGGCGATCAATTCTGATCTCTACTGCCAAAAACTGATGAGATTAAAGCAAGAAGTTGAGAGGAAGTGGCCGGAATTGATCAATAGAAAGGGTGTGGTCTATCATCATGACAATGCTAGACTTCATACATCTTTATGACGACGGAAAAATTAAGAGTGTTTGAGGTGTTAATGAATTCGGCATATATCCCTGACCTTACACCTTTACATTTCCACCTGTTTCGACCTCTTCAGAATTATTTAGCCAGTAGTAACATCAAGGGAGGACTGTTAAAACTACTTGCCACGTTATTTTATGTCGGCGTGTCGTTCACACCAGGTCATGTCTTTTAAAAGTAAAACTGACCATTATTTGTACCCCAAGGGGTTCAGATCTAGGTTAAACCAGGTCAAGTCGTCAGCTCTTATATAAAGTCCGAAATGATAACATCCAGCCAAGCTTTGGTAGTTTGTGCCTAGTTACCAGGTTCTATCCTGCTGGAAAGCCCAAATATGTTAATAAAATCTCTTGATATATTTCGGCTGGAGTCTGATGCACAAACATACAACTAATACCATGTGAAGTGTCTTGAAAATGACTGGCGAACATAATAAACACATACCAAATTGGAATTCAAAAACATACAAATTAGAAGTTTATTAGTTATATCAATATTTATGGCCAGACTTGTAACATGAAGGTGGCAATTGATAGATAACCTTTAAATGGCATATTACAACCATTCCAAAAATAGCTTAACTATTGATGAATGATTGAGGGTGGGAATGAGATTGGATTGGATTTGAAGGTGGAACTCGGCAGCAGGAATCTGATTAAACTGCACTTCAGAACACTTCCCATGAATGTGGTAGATGTCACACAATGAAGTAACATCTCCATGCAACAAGTGATCTACCCATTCACACTATAACAATGAATTTCCAATTTCTGGTTGGCTTGTCAATTTTCTTTTGTTGATATTTTATATTTTCAAAACTAAGCAACTATAAATAAATTCTCGCCACACCATTATTCAGTAGTTGTAGACACAAACAATTTACTTTTATATTGAATACTAGCTGACCCGGCAGATTTCTTACTGCCTCAATCATTAAATAAAAGACCTAAACTTTTGTATAAAATAAATTTAAAACAAAGAAGAGGAGTACTTAACTTTTTTTAAGTGTTTAAAGTTATTACCCATGTTTTAAGGAAGATTATATCATACCTCCTGAGAAAGTTAGAAAGATATAAAAATTCAAATTAGTTTTTCATTGTAAACTATTTTTTTTTTCCGAACTACGGGGAATCAAACGAAAATAAGAATTTTCGTTTTTATTCATTCAACCTTTCAAAAATAGACAAATCGGTCCAGCCATTCTCGAGTTTTAGCCAGAGTAACGAACAGCAATTCATTTTTATATATATAGATATATATGGGCCCAACTGAGTGGTTTAATTGTGGAAACAGGAGCCCCTTTAACATTTAAGGAACCAAGGCAGGATGCACACTCTGTAAAATACAGCAGACCTCCATAATCTGAACCCCTCTGAAATCCTAACACCCTACTCATTAAATACATGCCTTGAATACATATATATACTTGCCTTGGGCTGACGAAGTAGACATTCTTGTGCCAAAAAATTCTTTAACATAAATTGTGAGGCAAAGCTTTTTATTTATCATTAAATACCTCCCGACAAACAAAATTATTCAATTTATTTAAAAGTGTTACATTCATAGATGAATATACATTATAACTTAGCAATACTACTTGTTTTATTTCATAAAAAAAACCCTGTAGATTCTCTGTATGTATATTCCGAACACTCAAGGAATCCAAACGGGGGTAAATTTCTGGAGTTGGAATTAAAGAGGCCTTGCTGTAGTGCTTCTGCCCTCACTTTTAGTGTACCTATATACAATTCAATTGCTTCCTTCATCTATGCCTTTTCATTTTCTTCTCACCATGTTTACTCTTACAATGTTCCATTATGGTACATGACATTATGGCTATTCCAAAAATGATATAATAAGGTTTACAACAAAAGCAATATATTTAAAATAACAATAGATTAAAAAATAGGGATATTCTAATATGCATTTTAAATTTGTAATCATAATTTATGAATGATGCGGGACTCGAACTCATGTCCTCTCACGCCCGATTTCTGAATTGAGTATTCCAGCTGAGAACAACTTAAGTATCGTCCTGTCACATTGAAATCTTAACAACTGAATGAGACAAAACGATACTTAAGTCGGTCTCAGCTTGAATACTCAATTCAGAAATCGGGCGTCAGGCTCTATCCGAGATGTAATTTAACTTGTATAATTAATCCCAGAGGGTGAGGTGAGAATTATCAATTTGAATAATACAGTGATAATTTTTAAGTAATTAATAAGGGACAAACGTAATGATGCAGTAATTGAACTGATCTTAAAGTTCTAAAAAGGACACTGTATGATGGCAGGCTCAAGCTTTGATAGAACACACAAGGAAACATCAACCTCCCTACAGTCTATTTGTAATATGTATATGCTAAAGCTATTACTTGCGTCTAAACTATTTTATTTTCTTAAAATATTAACTAGAGAACTTACCTAATGCTATTTGTTTTGCTTGACTCACTACACATACTGTCAGGATTTTCATTCACATAGGGGTCCTGATGTCTATTTTCATACACAGCCCTGTTGATAACAGTCTTTCCATCAATAGGGTATACTTTGATACTGTAAGTTTCATCCACCTGTGGAGCATACTGGTTACACATTACGGGGCAACTGTGTGAGTTCTCCAAGTCTGTGCTGCCTGGAGACCTCATTGTACTATGAGGACTACAAGTTGTACTATTTACATCATACTTTTCAGAAGTGTCACAGGCAGGACTTCTTAATGGGTCTTCCTTTCGATGCTTTGAGCTTGACACTCCATCCTCACATTCTAAGATTTGACGTTTTTTTGCTCTATTTTCTTCAATTTTTCTCCTCTTCTCTGCCTTATCTTCATCTGACATAATGAATTCTTTCACCATTCCCATCTTAAAACATTTTTCAAGGCGACACTTCTGACAGAACCGTCGTGTGACTACAGTGATCTCACAGTTATTGGCAAAAGGGCACTTGAATACCTTATTGGTTAGTGCATTTCTTCTGAAGAACGCTTTGCAACTCTCACATGAAATCGCGTTGAAGTTGTAACCTAGGGCTTTGTCACCACAAATTAAACATATCTTTTGTAATAAACAAGTCTCCTTCTTTTGTCCACCAGTATCGTCCCCTTTCTTATCACTCTCCATCGTATCATTCAATTAACTTCTATTACAAGTACAATTTAAAAAGGAAGTTCAATATTTAGCAGTGTCCTTAGATGAGCATATCTTGACGAGCACTCTTCTTGGGAACATTTTGTAATACTGTTACTCTGTATTATTTTAAATAAGAAGATATAATTATTTCATATATAATGATGCCCGTTATAAATTATAATAAAGTTATTTGTTTTGTAGTTTGTTGTACTATAAAGTTGTATACCCAGGCCAATAGGTAGGTACCTACCTAACAACAATAATTATCACCGATGACCCATTGCATTGTATCAGGGGTGGGAGTTGGGACAGTCGCCTTAAAGTGACGTTTTCAGAAAACTGTAGTGCCATCTGATATTTGGCCCCAAAATTAAAGCTTTGTCAGCTGTCACTCGCTTTGAAACCTGCCCACTGGTCATAAAATGGCGGCTACTCTCGTGTTTTCCATTTTGCATATTTTTGCGTATTGAAATCAAAGTGTAAGTGCGTCGAGTCGAGCCTTGTTTTCCTCCGCCTTGCTGTTGCGAATTCAATCCAAAAATCTCCTTTTTGTGATAGAGACACTTGTTTGTGGAATTTATGAACTTTGGTGTAATGCCGAGACGTTGTGCTTTCGGTTGTGCGCTCCGTGGTAAGTAAATTATTCTCTTAAATCTTAACAGTATAATTTATTGACTAATCTTGTGATAAATAAAGTATCATATAAGGTTTGTTCTACTCTCAGGTTCTACTACCGGTCCGTAGATTGAATTTGCAATCATGGTTAAAACTATTATAAACATACCGGTTTTCTGTATCTTGCCCCAAAGATTAAACTCCAATCCCCTTATGTCAGACTTCAGACTTTCCCTGACTTATATGGTTTAATAATCATTGACAGCTGTGCTGGCTTCTAACACCATTTTTATCAAGAGAAAAGTCAATATATGAGTCTAAAATCTAATACTAGCCCAATGGTCATAACACTAGGTTATCACAATTTATCTGATGGTTTTAATAGTCACTCAATTTATTTCATAATTATATTTATTATTTTCAGAGATTCCAATGCATCATTTCCCAGATGCTGTCAAATTTCCTGAGCAGTTTAAAACTTGGGTCAGTCTTGTTGGTGGAAACCCTTAAACATCTGATTTTGAATGTTATAAGAAGTAGAGAATTTGTTATATACACTTTTCTGACAGACACAGAAATCGTAATCAACGGCTAAGCACATTGGCAGTTCCGATGCTTCATCTGCCTGGTAAGTCCCCTAATTTAACACATATTGAGTTAATATTCGATTCTATTCCTTATTCTGTCAGATTTAGTCACACCACTAAGAATCTTTGTTGAGTTGATGGTTTTTTTGGTATTATTATTATATATAGTATTTAGGTATATTGTATCATTCTGGAAACACCTGATTTTCTTACACAGTTGTGATTACAAAATTCAATGGTTGCATTTCTAGCTGAAACTGGTTCATTATCAATGATAATCATTTAATAATGAAACATAATCTTTACATATTCACATTATTTTTCAGGACAACTACAGAGTCAAGTAATCTTAGGACAAGCTTCATCCACACAACATTTACTGCCTACAATAATACAGCAAGACTGTTCAGGTAAATAATTTTTAAAACTTATTTACAATGTCGTAAAGGTTACTATAACATAAGTGACATTCTTAATTATACCACAGAAATGGCATGGAGCGGCCACCCTCAGGGTATTAAATAATAAATTTTATTTTTATGCAAAAAATGAAGCCTGCTGAGTATCTTATGCCCTTACTTCTCAGGTCTGTGGTATACTTTTTCCAATATGTAGTATTGACTTTCTGTAAGTGATATAATATCCTATTTCGAATAAAATATTCAGAAAGAATATAAAGGCGAACTCAATTGCTTATAAAAATCTGTCAAAATTTAGCCTAGAAATGGGCATTGACAATTTGATTTTGTTCTGCTTTTAATCCCATGTCTTTTATGTTTCTTCTTAATTATTATTGATATTTATGGACATACACATACAAAATTTTGATGTATTTCTTGGTTGTAATTTTAAAATCTTGGGCCCATAAAATGTTATTGATTGAAAATCCCACATTTGATCTTGATCTTAATGTCATGTTTTCTATTAAAGTCTTCATAATTTCATTTCATTTACATAAGATTTTACAAATCACAATAAAAGTTCTCCGGTTCTCTGTGGCATACAAATAATAAATAATAATTAATCTATTATTATGTTTATTATTTACAGAGCCATATGTGAGCAACTTTATTTTAGAAAAAGCATCAACTTCAACAACATTCCTACCTGTAGCTGCAGTTAAAATTCACATATTTTTTTCAATTTGTTGGCTATTATCAATAATAATAAATATATAAATTAATGATTATATTTTGTTTTGAACACATACCAAAATATTATATAACACTATATATTTCTATCTATTATACACAGCTAAACCATAAATAAAAACAAAATTTTATAATTTTAAATTTTGTGAGTAGTGTCGGTATGTCTTTTTTTCTACAATGTTTTTGTTTGACAGCTTATTTCAACTTGTGATTTAATTTGAACTCTAGACTCTTAAGAAATGCTGCCCTGGTTCTACATTTTCTGAGTGCTACTTCATTATGATTTGATTTTTGGTTTTATTTTTATTTTTCTCCATTATCGTCTGATTGAAATTGACGATTGAAATGATTTGAAAAGTATAGTTAAAATTCACTCTGACAAAGTGGACAACAAACTACATAAGTATTATTTCCAATTTCAGATGCATCTCAACAATTTACTGATTAAAGATTAACCATAAATGTGACAGTAATTTTATAACAGCAGATTAATGCATGACATGACATAAGACTATTGAGCCAAATGTCTTTTTTGATGAAGGCTGCATTGGTACCTGATAGGATTGAGAACAGCTAATGTCCGTGTGGGAATGAAATTTTGAATATATTTTTATTCATTACTAGCTGACCCGACAGACTTTACTGGACTTCCACAAATATTCAAGACCGAAATTAGCCAAATCGATCCAGCCATTCTTAAGTTTTAGCGAGACTAACGAACAGCAATTCTTTTTTATATATATAGACTTTAAGACTGAATCCCTTTTCAAATTGTCCATTTATTTAATACCATATAATACATATATTATACTATACAATTTGTAAATTAAACATTCTTTCACAGATCTAATGGCTCCACAGTGCACAAAGATCAAGCATCTTATCTGATCAAACAGAAATATCGCGCTTGCGAAAAAAAGGACAATCTTTCAAAGCAAGGTTAAAAGGTGGTGCAGATCGATCAATCGAATTTTGTCCGGAAAATTAACATATTATGTGGGTGAAGACGAAACAAAACAGCTGCCCAACAATATTATGATAAACATAAACATTATAAAAATAAAAAGTAATATGCAAACATTGCTTTTTATTTCTCTCACCCAATAACTTCAATTACTCATACCAACACTACTAAATCCTATCCTTTATGTTCTATGTTGTGGCAAAATTAAATAACTAACTCTACGCGCAATTTCAACATGGTAAAAAATTGCAATACCTACATTAAAAAGTAGAGTTAGTTATTTAATTGCGTCACAACATTAAAAATGAATTTCATAATTTCGAGCTAATATTATATTATAGTTATTTTTGGGGCCAATATTCAGATGGCGCTAGTTTTCAAATAGACAGCTCATAATGCGTAGAGAGGGCTCTCTTTTCCCTACTATTATACTATGTATAATTACTACTACCTACCTATACCTACTATTATATTATGTAATGTCTTTGCATTGTATACCCCCCAAAGAGATTTTTTTTTGGTTCTGTTCGTCCATCTGGACAGGCAAAGGGGTCAAAAGCCCATACAGCCAAGTACCCCAAATAGTTTTTTTTTTCTTCTTTTGGCAATAGCGTTTACTTTTTGCCAATAACGTAAATTAAAAGATTGGGAAACTAAGTTAAAAAAGGATACGGAACACGGGAAAGGATCAGATAAGTTGAAAGAGGATTGAAACGGATATTAAAAATTTCATAAATATACATATATACTTGCTACTTACACAACATTACAAATATTTAAACTTTGATATGATTCTGAAGAATGAAAGATGACAATATTTTATAAAATTTACATGGATACATAATTAGACAGGATAGGATAGGACAGGTAGGAAAAGGAACATTAAGAGATATTAGATCATTCAGGAATGAGGAGCGGTCGTATAGAGAACATGAAAAGAAAATGTGATCTAGATCACATTTATCGGATTCACATTCACACATGTCAGTAGATACAATGCCTAATCTGTTAAGATGAACAGGAGTGCAAACATGACCCAAACGCATTCCTATGATAGAATGGTTGGTTTAAATGAAATAAGTGGCTGAAGGTTAAAATATTTCCTGCCTTTTGATTGACCAGTTTCAGTCCAAAGTCTATTCCAACAATCCTGAAGGTGAACTATAGGAACAGCACCTAGATCCTGGCAAAAAACTTTATAAGGGAAAATGTCGCCATCGACCACGGCTTCATTAGCTAGTTGGTCTGCTTTTATATTACCAGGAATGTCGCTATGGCTGGGGATCCATACAAACAACACAGAAAGACCAAAGTGATTGCATTTATTTAATAGATTTCTTAATTCTATGACAACAGAAGAAATGTTTTTTGATTTAAATGGGAACCTATTGAGAGACTGTAAGGCACTTTTTGAATCAGAGAAAATTATTGTTTTTGGAAGTTTAAATAGAATAATATATTCAATAGCCTTAAAAATACCATAACATTCCCCAGTAAACACCGATGTTTCCGGAGGTAGTTTAATTTTCTGTGATATTTTAAATTGAGCGTGATAGACACCTACACCAACGGGATCCGAGGAGGAATGTTTAGACGCGTCTGTGTAAATATGATGGTAATCAACCCAAACAGTATTTTTAAGAAGATTAAACGAAAAATTTGTACTAATATCGTGCTTATTTAAATCTGAGTTAAAATTAATTTCTGGAAGCAACATTAATGCTTCAAAGCTAGTACTGAAAAGAGGATAATTAATGGATCGATGAATAGGAGCTTTTATGTTGATAAATTTCTTAAAACTATTGATTAGACAAGGTGGTTTTTTATTTGACCAATATGCAGATGAATCTATATGATGAGAAAGTTTCTGAAGTTTGTTATAAAGAGAGTGATTAAGAAAATGAAAAGATCGAAATATAAATTTGTCTGCTAAATATTGACGACGTAGATGTAGTGGAGGATCACCACATTCTACTTGAAGAGCATTGATAGGACTTGACCGCATAGCACCAGAAACTACTCGTAAAGCTTTGGCCTGTATGAGATCTAGTTTTTTAAATGTCTTAACACTACCAGGCTCCAGCAAGAATGTACCATAATCTAATATACTTCTTATAAGAGCATTATATAACAATTTCATGCAAAAAGGGTGCGCACCCCACCAAACACCTGACAGACATCTTAACATATTAAGAGTACGCTCACATTTAGCATTTAGGTAATCACAATGTAGGATACCAGTTAGTTTCGAATCTAAGACAATTCCCAAAAACTTAACATTATCTTTAACTGGAATCTGATAACCCTCATAAAATATAGAAATAGGAGGAGGAGTTCTTGATCTCGTGAATAAAACTATTGTACTTTTTTCAGGTGATAGATCAAGGCCATTAAAGTCCAACCAAGTTTTTAAATTTATCAGCGGTTGTGTTATAGAAGAACTAGCTTTTTCAATAGAAATATCACGACAGTAAATTAATAGATCATCAGCATACTGAAGAACATTTACACTATTAAGTGATGATTTTAAATCGTGTGTATAAATATTATACAATATTGGGCTAAGTACTGATCCCTGGGGGAGGCCCTTTGAAACAAGTCGAGTAATTGACTTCCTGTCATCTAGTTTCAGGATTATGTATCTTTCGGAAAGCATGTTTATGATAAAATTTGTTAATAGCAGAGGTATATTAAGTTGTAAAAGCTTACTCTTTAAAATACTTATTACGACATTATCATAGGCACAATTTATATCTAAGAACGCAGCTATTACTGATTTATTATTTGAAAATGATAATTGAATATCAGAAATGAATATACTTAAGCTATCAATAGTACTTTTCCCACGTCTGAAACCGAATTAGGATTCACATAATAGACCGTTATGCTCAACAAACCATTCTAAACGATTTTTTATAAGATGTTCTGTAATTTTCATCAAAACAGAAGAAAGTGCGATTGGGCGATAGGCAGAATGGTCTGAAGAACACCTATTAGGTTTCAGTACGGGAATTATTTCTTGACATTTCCACGTGGAGGGGATGTTACCAGATGTCACTATGGAATTTATAAGAGATAAATAATAAAATAAAGCATCATCATCTAAATGAGAGATAAAGGAATACGGAATACCGTCCAGTCCAGGAGCAGAATCCTTAACATGAGACAATACACCTTTTAGTTCAGTGAGAGAAAATATACTGTTTAAACCAAAACAGTTCTCATTATTTATATTTATTACAGGGTAACCAATTATTAAGTCTTCAGGAACGAAAGGTGGAGCCAATTTATCTAAAAAGCTATTAACTAAATGAAAAGGGATTGATTTTGGGGATGAATCTTTGTATGCAGATCTAAACCTTCTTATATTTTGCCATACAAGAGATGGTTTGACATCAGGTGATATTGAATAGCAGAAATTTTTCCAGCCATCAAATTTCTTTTTCTTTATAAATTTTGAAGTTTCTGACATACTCTTTGTAAAAATTTCAAAATTCTCATCAGTGGAACATTGACAGTATGTAATTTCAGCATATTTTCTTCTCTTTACTGCCACAGTACATTCGTTATCCCACCAAGGAGGAGAAGGAATAAAACCCAAAGAGCTATTTTTACTTGGAAATATCTCATTGGCAACCTCAATAAAGATTCTTGCTAAAGAATCTGCACACTGAGATTCTGTACCTGGATTAATTTTTGGAAGTGTAATAATTTTGTTTTTTATTAGATATTAATATAAATCCCAATCAACATCATTAAGCTTATATTTTAAACGAGGAGAATAAGTTTTATGTAATACTTTATTGTTATTATTGCAGGTTGGAAATGATAATAATAGTGGGAAGTGATCACAATGAAAACACATCAGTGTGACCAAACCAACAACAATTGTAGCATTGAATAGTAGGATATATATACAAGTCTACAGTAAGAGAAGTGTAGCACATATATACTCGTTTAGGCAAAAACTGTCCATCAAAAGTAAATACCACAGACTCAGTACATTTAAGATGGTTTTGTCCATCAATCATCATCTTTCGTTTTATTCTCCTAATTTTTATGATTGGACCACAGCCAATAGGAACAGAAACATTATCTTTTATTTCCTCTTCAGACCACTCAGCTGGTACTCCTCTGACTATTCCTATTCTACTCACAGAAAATGATGGAATAAAAGCCTTATATTTTTCATTTTCTAAATTTTTGTTTTCAACAAAGTCATTTGCATCTTGGTACTTAGAAAAAGAAATAGATAACCTATTCCGGCCTATCCTTTTTAAACTTCCATTCACAATATTTTTAATAGAATTTCTTTTGAGAAAACGACCAAATGTAACTGGATGTAAAGTAACATTATCATCGGGAGATGAATACTGTTTCTGAATGTGTACAACAAAAGGAGCAGCATCTAATGAGTTATATAACAGCCTTGCAACAGGGGGCTGTGGCTGTTGTGGAGTGTCTGTGTTATTTTTTTGTATTGTCTCTACTACTATAGAAGAATTATTGCAGGAATCGACTTTGGAAAGAATTTGTTTGTCACTAATGTCTACACATTTGCAATCACTTTCCTTAATATCTTTCTTATCACCACGGTGTTTTCGTTGTCTTTTATTACAGTGTCTGCATATTCTGGGTCGAGCTGACACTCTTTTACGGCCACTAGATGTCTGAGACACAGAACCATCTGTATCCATAGTGCTACCTTCGTCATTATTAGAAATTGTCACTACATGACCTATATCAGGGGCTGTCCCCCCAGGATCATCCGGGGGGTCCATCATCTCATAGAAAAGTGAAGAAAAGAAGACTTACCAATAGGATGAAATTTACACAAATCAACACTTTAATAAAAACTAACTACTAAAATATATACAAACTACAACTTATCTGATCAAAATATCAAAATATTTACATGAAATTTAAAAATAAAATGGAAAAAATTATTAAAATTACGTGCGACCGATCTTAAGTTTCCCGCCCTTTTTTCCAAATAGAATTTAAACTGAACACAGATAGTAAATGACTATTTTTTTTAATCAATTGTCTAGCCAGGCAAGAGTCAAAGACCATACAGCCTTATCAATAGTTGGGGAAATACGGAACTGCGCTCCAGAACTGGCATTTATAATGTGAGAGAAAAATTCACCACGCTAAAGCGGAACTGGGCTGGGCATGTATTTTGAATGCACAAGGTATTTTAGAGGTGTTTTAGTACCTATCGGGCTTTTTTCAAATGGGACAAAACTGTTTTATGGTCACATCTTAGCTATGTCATATGTAACAACTAATATGCAGATTTTGCTTCACGTTTTCGAAAATGGAGTCATTTTATCTATAATACATAGCAACCTAAATGAATTTGAAAATATTATATAAAATTTTACAGATCGAAGACAATTTTTGAAGTAAAACTTCTTTAGGCGCGACTACGAAATACGAGGAAAATGGACAACAATGCAGCAGAAGTCGGTTACGGCAATGGATGCGTCAAGTTTCTGTAACAACTTTGCAGACGTTTCAGTGTCCTCTTTGCAGACGATATTTCCATAGTTGTGGCTTCTGACAAAAATGCCTCCGTAAGTGATCATGAAGCTGACATAAACATGACGATGAATTCAATTGGTCAGAGACAGGTTACGGTTAGGAGACGGTTAGACATAATAACCTTAAGATAAATCTGGCAAAGACAAATTATGTTCAATTTAATGCAACTATACGCGAAACCCCAATTCTAAATGTTAATTATAATACCACCACTGTAAACACAGCAAATCAAACAAAGTTTTTGGGATTGCTCATGGATGACACCATTAGATGGGAATCACATATTTCTAACGTTTGTAGCAAGATCAACAAATTTGTTTATGCTCTTCGGCAAATAAAAAAAGTTACTTGTTTACAAACAACATTATTAGCTTATCACGCTTACATTGAGTCTGTTTTGCGTTACGGACTGTTGTGGGGTGTGTGACTTGTGGGGTAATTGTACAAATATTTTTAGGGTTTTCATATCGCAAAAAAAATGTGTGAGAGCTATTTGCAACGTGCCACCTGATGAGTCTTGCAGACCTCTGTTTGGAAAACTTGGACTATTACCACTTGCTTGTCTTTATATCTATGAACTGTGTGTATTTGTGAAATTTAATAGTGATTTATTCAAGAATGTTTGTGACACTAACCCTCAAAGAAACCGCCGGGATCCAAATAGACTAATTTTCGACGAAATCCCACTGACCTTGCAGTATGACAAGAGTTGTCTTGCTATGAGTGTCAGAATATACAATAAACTGCCCATTAATTTAAAATTATCTAATAAAAGACTTTTTAAGAAAAAACTTAAACACTGGTTAAGTGAGCGACTATTTTATACAATAAATGAATTTCTGAACGCGAGTAATGTCATAACATAAAATGTGAAATTTTTTGTTAATAATTAATTAGACAATATTTATTATTATTATGTTAGTCTGTTATTACTTTATTATTATGTGAGTCTGTAGTTCTGTATTATTTTTCAGTATTATGATAATTAATATTTATTGTTTCTGACATGTAGACATATTATATCATCTAATCTTGTTATGTGTTAGTTACCTTACTATTTACTGTATTAAATTGTAACATTATACCATCGCAACATACCATGTTTATACGCAAATAAAGAATTTGATTGATTGATTGATTTTTTGGTTTCTTCGTCCAGTATTAGAACAGGCAAAGGGTTCAAGCCCATACAGCCATATTCGTAAATATTAATTAACACCGTCCCAGGAACAGTAACCTCTCGTTTACATCAAGGTATTTGACAAATTTCAAATACAAGTTGCATGCAATGTTTTCGAAATACAAAAATAAAACTTGCCGTAGACAAAATTTCTATGAAACATGTCTGATAAAATAGTTTGTCAACTACTAGTTTTCTACACGTATATGGTCTCATGTTTTATATACGTTGTAGGCTTATAGTTAAAGTTGTTTAAGACACGTCAATACAGAACATAATGAATATTTCTGCTCAATTCAAATCCAAATATTTTCATTCAAAATAGGATTCAAAATTACTTTTTGAACTTCAAAAACTACCACCCATTCAAAATAGACTCCCTCATACCTGAGAAGAACGGGCACAAGAAACTCAGCGAGCTCTTTTTTTATATAAAAATATGGATTACAATGTGATTATAATTGTTTAATTGACAATGGAAAGTGAAGGTAGGTACTGCGGAACTTTGCTTCAAGATTGCACTATAGTAATTGTACATTATACAAAATGAAGCAAATTCAAGGAAAACACTCAAGTAGGTACCTACTGGTCGCGATCATTTTTGAGTACACGACACCAAGAAGGGACCAATCGTGCAATATTGAATGATTCCAGAATAGAAGACAGAAGTGAATTCAGAAACTTTGTTAGAATGACTCCAGTAATTTCGAGAATTTGCTTCAAATAGTTGCACTATACATTTCTAATCAGAATACACATTATCGACATGCCATCACTCCAGCAGAGCAATATTTTGTTTATGGAAAAGGAGGATTAACGAGCGTACATGTCACCTGGTGATCACCGCCGTCCACATTCTCTTGCAACACCAGAGGAATCACAGGAGCCTTTAAGAAAGGTGTACGCGTTTTTTTTGTTAGCTGTTTATTTGAGGTTTCTAGCTACTGCTGATACATATTCTTCGTTGTCAACGGATGTCAAAGGCAAAAAGTAGTCAATGCATTTCTGATGCTTGCGAGACGATTATAAAAATATTGATAGAATATCTTAAAAAAATAAATATTAATAATAATGTTTGTTTCTTTCACCACTTCATCTATCATCCTCTTTTCCACTTGCAAAAAAATGCGGTCTGTCCGGTAAATGTCAGTAGAAAATATTATCCAACAAGC
Organism: Leptidea sinapis; assembly: GCF_905404315.1. Classification (NCBI taxonomy): domain Eukaryota; kingdom Metazoa; phylum Arthropoda; class Insecta; order Lepidoptera; family Pieridae; genus Leptidea; species Leptidea sinapis. Next base: position 831,725 of record NC_066290.1, on the reverse strand, counting down.
ATGTATAGTGTAACTTGTTTTAAATAAGTATTACACCCTATTTTACACCAAGGTATTTATATATATATATGACTAGTTTCATACTAATTTCAAATATAAGTTGTATGCAATATTTTAAATATTCGAAAAATATAAAACTTTTCGTAGACGAAATTTGTTTGAACTTGTCTGATGAAATAGTTTGTCAACTACTAGTTTTCTACACGTATATGATCTCATGTTTCATACTTGTTGTAGGCTTGTAGCTAAACTTGTTAATGACACGTCAGTACAGAAGATAATAAATATTTCTGCTCAATTGACTACTGGTACTGATAATGGAAAGTGAACGTACTGCGGAACTTTGCTCCATGAGTGCAGTACGAGTATACTTGTACATCATAAAAAATGAAGTAAATTCAAGGAAACCACGCAAGTACTGTTCGCGATCATTTTTGAGGAGACGACACCGAGAAGGGACCTATCGTGCCATATTGAATGATTTAAGAATAGAAGACAGAAGTGAATTGAGAAACATTGTTCGAATCCACTCCATTGATTTCGAGAAATTGCTTCAAAAAGTTGCACTACGAGTATACATTTCTAAGCAGAATACACATTATCGAGATACCATTACTCCAGCAGAGCAACTTATCTTTGCCTATTAAAATATACTATAGTCAGAACTGTAATAATGATCAGGAAATATAATGTGTTATTTGTTATTTCTATTCACATGTATATTCATTTGTATAAAATTTATGTATTATATTATTAGATAGATGCAAAAACAAAATATCATAAACTTAGAGTGCCGCCGGCAGTGGAGTCATGCCCAAAGGCTGAGCTATCGGTGGCAGGGCCGCAGACAGAGTATTTGATCTTTGAGCCAACCGCTTAGCGAGAATTTTTTGATATTATATTGATCGAGCCTCTTCGCTATAAGTCCGCCGTAAGGACTATCCGGGCTGTGATGGTCGAGTCAACGTCTCGTCAGTCATCTCGTAAGCAAAGTCAAAGTACTTGCTGAACTTGTCCTTCTCAGCTTTCATGAGGTAGTGTTCATATGGGATAGTGATTTCGACTTGGACATCCGGGCGCCTTCTTTTTTGAGCCCAATTCCATGACCTTGACAATTGTCCCTGTTTTTTGTTGATTTTTTTTAAGGAATATCAATCACATCAAGTTTGTTAGTATAAAGTGAACGTTTATATTATTAAATATTTAGAGCGGACTGCGGAGTGATCGTCTACTGATCCCAACTATTATCATAACGTGACTCTAGCACGTAATCCGTTGCGTGCGACATAAACAATAATATTTGCTGTGTTTAGATCTTACGTGACCGAAACATTGTGCAGTTTCAGCGAAAATTGTGTTGTAGTAGTATCACTGAATTGTGATTAGTGTTTAATGTCTAGGTTTGATTTCGTTGGTTCTGACCAACTTGTTATTTAACTTCCTACATGCTTAATTAAGTACCTAACTTGAAGTCTATTCTTGTTGATAAGAAATGACACAAAATAATAAAAGCCATTAGAAAATTAGGGCAAGGTGATCGTTTATAATTATATGGAAAAGACGGTTTCTTAAAGGTCCAAAAGGACCAAGACAAATCGCCGGAAAATGATATGCTGTAAATACCGTATTTCTTTTTCGATCTCTAACTCATTTTTATTTGAAAATACTATTTAATATTACCATTAAAAACGGTGTTGTAAAAATTATATATTTGTTAAGTATTTCAATTCAATTCGGAAATTCCTTCTAGAACTGAAAACAATGGTGATCATGCAAACAGGTGACAACAACCAGCTGAAGAAGCAAAAAAATGTTTGGAATTCGTATTTATTTACTAATGTAAAATCCCGTTTGACCCTTTTGTTACTTTTAAAATTGCCTGCAACCTGCCACTAATATGAACAGATTAGTTCAATTAATATAATACTAGTGTCAAAACGGTCCACTACATAAGTTTTACAAAGAAATTATAAAGTAAGTGACACAAAATACCTCAATAGTATTTTCAAAATGGCAGTGAGTTTGGTAATATTATTACAGTTGTGTCTTAGTGTAGTTCGTTCGGATATTTATAATGTGAACATCAGTACTGAGGGTCACATCAATCTGGTCGACGACAGGTTTCTCAGTTTCAGTATAGACCCCAGATATCTGTTGCTGTCCGATGAGAAGTATTACAGGTAATTTATAATAATTTGAAACGAGCAGGCGTCCGCCACTAGCCCGCGTAGGTTTCTTTTGTTTAATTATTTTTTGTCTGTTTGCTTGAAATGAAACATACCCTTAATGTTTTAATAACCAATCAGATTTCGTTATTTCCACATCTTCTGCGCCGCTTAGGTCGAGAGGAGAGGAGATGTCTCATTTTTCTATATAATTATGTGCCGCGTCAAGAGAGCTAATTCCACTTCCTCAAACAAGGTAAAATATAACTTTTGTAACGACTTAACGTCTTCCTATTGTAGACATCACTTGACTGATTTCGAGCTCTCACAGCTCAAAGCAACGCTAACAGCTCTCCGCTTTGGTGGAAATACCCTGACAGTTTCGCAGTTTTGCTCCTCTCGTCTCCTCTATTCTTTGCTTTTGTAGATACCGGGCTTTACGCACGTTTGATCAGGTGTAAATAAAAACGTGCAGTAGCCAGTAGGCCCTCACGACATAGTATACCCCCTAAACCACACCGCTACTTTGCGGTTACTGATTACCGTAAGTAGGTACTAATACTATTAGGTACATAATTTCTAGGGTTGTTTTGTGTTAGCCGTTTTAATCTGCCCAAGCATTATGCATTATTTATTAACGTTGTGAAATGATATAATATTACATCTTCTGCCGCATTAATCACGAGCAGTATTCCGAATTGCTGTTTTCCCGTAAGATTAGGAAAATCATCAAGAAGACACGGGCAAGCGAGTGTAGTGTAGTTTTTTTACCCACTAAATCCCTTTCCTCTCTTCGTCCATATCAATGCAAGATTCGCTTCTGATTTCTGTTTACTCTGAGTTCCCTCAGATGTCACAGGGAGTGCCAGAATGCTGTTGGACCTGATGTATGTGGACGAACTAAATATTCTCATGATATACTTTATATGTATGTACTTTATTAAAGTAGCTGTTATTATGTAGTGCGTTCGAATTTTAAAATAATAATATCTAAGTTGTTGTTGGAATATCTGGAAGACTGGAAGCTAGTTGGTGGTCTGTTCATAATCGCGTGGCAACTGATGATGTTAATTTATGTCATTTTGAGTTAACCACGTACATTTAAGATAGAGCAAACCTGAGTTCATTGCGTTAATTAATCGCATGTTTCAGGAAAGACATAGAATTACTTAAGCAATATCAAATAATATTTGGAACAATAACTTATACGGTTTCCAAGACACTTTCAAATATTTCTTTACATAAATGTATATTCCATCCAGGACTGCTTGTCTTATACAATAACATAATATGGACAACAAATCTTGACACTTTGACCTGTTTTGTATAGATCATTAGTAATATTTAAAAATCTGTAACCCAATTTTAAAAATTATTGTGAGTTATACATTACTAATTTCCTTAAAAATTAGGGGGCTTAACATTAAAAAGGGAACTTTAAGTCTAGATTGAATTTCGTGCTTATGTAAGTATTTTATGACTGTGACCGTTTGTTTCTATTGAATAAATAAATAAATAATGTTTCAGTAAGGAGTGCACCTGTATGGCGTCCGCTCTGTCGCCGGCCTTCCTGCGGATTGCTGGACCCACTACCGCACGTCTCGGCTTCAACAACCACACCGTGCGCTTCGATGATGATGATGAACAAGTCTTATTTGACAGCCTTAATGGTACGTACCTAATCATCAAAAGCGGTCCTAACTATAGCCGTATTATTGAAGTCTAACTCGTTAGCCGTACCTATGTGTCGGTTGAAACTTAAGAAATCTTGTATCATTTTTCAATCTTATAACTATGTCTTAATTACTTCAGAGGGTGACTTATCAAAAGAGTTTCGCGACACTTTGGTAACGAGATCACAATGGGAGAGGTTCACAAAGTGGGCCCAATCAATTGGATTGGAGCTGGTGTTTGCTTTAAACAGTAGTGACAAAACTCGTTCCGGTATGTGGGACCCCAACACTACTTTAAACATCTTCACAGCAGCTGACGCCGCGCACATTGGGAATATGTTTTGGCAGCTGGGCTACGGTAAGTGTACTTTATTTTGTATAATTTAGATCTGAAAAATGCGATTTGCGTGTCGTGGTAATCTCTGACCAGCATCATAAATGTCACGATGCCCTGTGACGCCCATACTCAGATAATTCGCCAGTCTCGCATTTTTTATCAATATTCATAGCAATATTCATAGATGACGGTTCCTTAATAACCTGGTCGGGAGCGTCCCGGGAGCGTACACAACATCAGAGTTCAAGTCTAATAAGTACGGCACATTTTTCGAGATGAACTGCGTCAATTAACTAGGCATCGTATTGACTCTATCATGCTGGGCACCGTGATACATTGCGACCATAGTGGTAACACATAAATGGATCCTCTCACGGGCCACATTCAATTGGCAGTCGAAGACTGAAATGGTTGTCTTGGTCTCATGCCTAACGGCTTGGCTCGCGCATCGAACACTACGCAGTGTGCTTTGATAACTTTGTATTTACTTACTTATCTATGGTCTGTCCCTCTTGGTCGAGCTGTCTACGCTGCTCCTAGAGGTATAGCCACATGTTGTCCTTATTATATCTTCTTCTGATTACACATCCCGATTTTTAACAGATATTTTTCTACGAAACTCTTGGTAATTCCAACCATTTCCAGGTCTGGAATACCTATAAGACGTTCACGTGGCAGTAGCCCGATGACGTAGGGCACTCGAAGTCACACGCTTGGAATAATATTCCGTTATCATTCCTTTTTTGCATCCTACCCTTGTGGTCTATTCCTTTGCGATGATTCCAGAACTAGTGCCGTAGCAATGTTCGCGGCTCTGTGTTACGTATCAGACCTGCAGCGGCGCTTCAGTTATTCATTTTAAATAAAAAGAAAGAATAAAATTTTTAATAGCAATACAGTATTGATTAAAAAAACCACTGCAATTACTAGCATCTTAGTTGCTTTCACGTGTTCTTAAAAACTTTGGAGATAACGAAATAAGCCAATAACTGAAATGGTAGCCTCCAGGTCGCTGTAATTTAAAGGCATTTTATTATAATAATTGTGTATTGAACTTTGTCATCTGATACTTTATACTCTCTATTATTATTCATTATTGTTTGTCTGGACACATGTAAAAAATGCCAGCGATGAATTTATTGCTTAGTTTCTCTAAAGAAGAAATATTTTTGTATGTAAAAAAGTCAAAAGTTATCTCTTTACGTAATCAAATCTTCTTTTCAGAGTGCAAAAACCAATCTATAGAAGAATACTTGAATGATTTACAAACTCTCCGTGTCATTATCGAGACGTTTCCTCCAGGGCGAGACAAGTCCTGGAAAGTGGTGGGCGCTGATGTCACCGACTGCTTACAAGCAGACTCTAAAAGTGACTTCAAGGATTACGTCTCTTTATCAAACGACATGACGGACGCCATATTTTTAAATGGGTATTTTGTTGGTGTTTTTTTTAAACATATTTTTTATTTAAAGTATAATTAAAATTAAGAAAATGAACCTGAAAGAATAGCCTGGTATCCGATATACCGGCCACATAGTAGTTAGTATTCTCTAAGCTTTATCGAGACAAACCAAGTGTCTATATACCAAATAGCGCTAATATTCTAAGCCAAAATGCCCAAAAATATGTTAATGACATTACAACATACAACATGTCACATACACAGATTAACGATACTTACTTTTTTAATCTATGGTCACATACTATATACTTTTTTTTTTATGGAAGAAGACAAACGAGTGTACGGGTCATCTGATGCTAAGTGATCACCGCCGCCCACATTCTCTTGCAACACCAAAATAATTACAGAAGCGTCGCCAGCCTTTTAGAAACGTATACGCACATGTTTGAAGGTACCCATATCATATCGCCCTGCAAACAACGCACAAGAAGCTCATTTGACAGCGTGGAAGAAAGTTCCTTGAAAACTGTATTTTGGAGGAACGCCACACATACAGATGTTGGAGGTGATATCCTAACTCGTGGTGTGTCGTGCGAAGGTGGAATTCGGCGGGAGGAATAAAGTCAAATAGCTCTTTCATTTGATAAACAATTAGTAATGTACCTAATCTAAAACACAATCAGTTACTTATGTTTAGACCATTATGTTTTTTGTTTGCGTATATTAAAGCTTTTTAATGAAACAAAATACACATTTTGAATACGTAAACTAGGTAGATAGAATAATAAAATTTTACAAAACACGAACAAACTTTACAGAAATTCATCATCCCGAGAATTAGAGCGCATGTCTGAAAAAGAAAGATTAAAACTGCTTAAGTTATTAAGCAGAAGCAATATTCCACTTTGGCTGACAGAGAAGTCTCAACAAGATGGAGAGTTAGAGAGAGCTGCCGAATGGATGGCTAGCCTCGGATTCGCAGCACGAAACGGGTTCTCCGTTCACTACCGAGAGTTGTTGGAAGATGAGTTGCACGTCCCAACGTTGGTAAGACATGTCGGTGGTTGTTGATTGTTATTTTAACAGATTACTATTAATCATTAGAGCAATCAGTACCTAGTGAAATTCCAGGGGTAATGAGATTTAACGTCTTATGTCTCAAAGTGACGAGGAATTTTGGAGTCAATCAAGAATCCCGAGGGGCACTCCATTGTAATGTGCAGGGCGTTTCACTTACTGTCAAATGACAGTCTGTCATTTTTTCAAGGCTTGTCACTTTTTCTCATAAAAAGAGGCTTTACTCTAGAGCGATATTTCTACAGTTGTTTTGGAATGTCTAATAAGAAATGCCAATATGGTAAATGACCAGAAATGTTCAAAAAAGTACATATAATTTTTTGAACATTGCTGGTCAATTTCATATTATTTTATCATGTAGGTAAATACCAATTTCAACATCAAGATAAACTGGCAACATGGAAGGAAATTCAATCAGAATTTAAAGATGGGAGCATACTCTTGAAGATGCCTTAATCATATCCATCCAGAAATACAATAGCTGGCAGATGATTCCACAAAGTTTCTGTGGGAAGCAAATTTTTAAAACCTTGAAATACAGAAAATGCCGAGTTTTTTTAGGCTAATTTTGGACTTCTTTTCCAAGTGTCAACACACATAAACGTCACACAATGTATCTACACCAAGTATGCAATCGAGGAGATACGATAAAGACTTATTTGCAGTGAACGCACAAACGTATATTCTTAGGGTTAAGCTGGCTGTATTCCGGGACTGCATAGCACATTTTAATTTCAGACACAAGTTTGTTAGGGTTGTCGTTGCTGCTATCCCGAGAAAATTTGGCAAGCCAGTGTAAGAAGCATATCCCGTGCTGTCGTAGGCATACTAAAATTCAACTTCAAATATTTGTATTCAAAATTGGATATGAAATCACTTATTGAAAGTCAAAAATTCGAAAATGAAATCCCCAAAACTGAGAAGAACGGGCGCAAACAACACAACGGGCTTCTTCTTTGTTTTTTATAAAAAATATTCAATATGATCAAATATATATGATATAGGATTTTATAACGAGACGTCACTCGAACGGTTAGCTCAGTTGGTTAGAGCAACGGCACGGAACGCCGGAGGTCGTGGTTCCGAGTCCCGCATCGTTCATAAAATTTTATTGTTTTTCAAATTTTATTTGTGTATTAATCCTAGAAGTGAGGGTTATAACTTTAAAACCATAACAAATTGTTCAAATATATATGATTTTAATAGCCTGACGGCGTTCGCTCCATTCACAATCTGTGTTAACATTAAGAAAGTCATTTATGTTTTCTACCACTTACAAACTCGACGAGTAGTGGGCATAATAAGTTTATGTTTGTTCGTGATGTGTTCTCCAGTACATTTTATTATTTCCTTTACCAGTTTTATAAATCCAGTTGCCAAAAATTTCAGTAGTGGAACAAGCCCCTAACAGTTATCATTCAAGCGCCATGTAATTTTATTAATTCCGAAAAGATCCAAGAGTCTCTTACTGTATTAAAAGTATTTGAACTAGGTTATGAATTTTTCTGTACGTATAGTAACGTTTATTAAATAAAAAAGTGTTTTTCAGAGTTTTTATATGGCCCTCTTGTTTAAAAACCTAGTAGGACAACGGGTCCTCGATGTTGATATGGACGCATCTAATGCTACTCTATTTGCCCACTGCACTTCGCTACATCATAGTCCAATTCCTGGAGCTCTCACCCTGTATGGCGCAAATATGGACGATGAACCTGCGAGGTTCTCTATCAAAATGTCGCAGAAAGAAGAAGGAGGAGATATAATGCAGTTCATACTCGGACATGATCTAAATGGGTAATGATATTTTGTTTAAGCCATCTATACATTCGTATTACATCTATACAGCGAATTGAATGATAAATTTACGAATAACTCAATATCGCGCTAACCGATTTCGATGGTTCTTTATTTTTTGGAAAGATCTTCAAAGATTATTTGGTGAGAGTTTGGTTAGAACCTAACCTTGGATGACACCGACTCCAAAAATTACAATAATCGTAACTAGAATTAGAGTGTATAAAAATACGCAATTATTTTTTAACTTTTTAGTGCATATTATATCTATTGTTTTGGAATAGTGTTTTTGAAGTCGATTGTTTTTTGTTAAATTTTTTTTAATAAGGCAGGAGTATTGTAGACTGGATTCGATGCAGGATACCCACCTCTATAATCTGCAAAAGCACTTCTCGGTATAAACTAAAACAACGAATTATCAGGAATATTGCATAGTAAAATAATTTGCTCAATGTATGACAAAATGTACAAGTTCAAAATTAAATGTTGAATTATTAGGAATTAGGTAAATTGGAGGGATAAGGGAGGAGGGAGGCACAACACTGTCAATGTAATATTAAAATCTATGTTCCATATTTTGACTTTCATAATTTTTGGTATATTTTAAATGTGCTGAAAGTAGACTTGAACCTTTTTTTCGTGTTTATTTGTATATTTTTATATATATATAGATAACAATCGCTTTGATATATTATAGTATCCACTAGTGGCGTGTGGTCTAAAGCACACACCGTTTTTGTTACAATATTAATTAGTAATTTTAGCATTTCGTTTTCACAACTTTTGCAATTCTATCATATTAATAAGGCTTCAACTAGGTTGCTTATCTGTATTTTTAAATTTTAATGTAATGATGATTAAATATAACAAATGCAATGCGTGTTCTGTATTCTATATATTTTAAGAGAAATTCCAAAGTCATCTTCATCATTCTTCAGAAAACCGCAAACTGTATAAAAGCAGTACTTTTACCAAACATAAGCATAAGTCATCTACTTAACATTAATGTATTTATAAGATTAAAAAAAACAAAGTGCATCCAATACTAAAAACATTCTTGCTCCTTTACAGGAACATAGTAGTGAACAGCAAAGCCATGTATTACGACGGTGATATTCGTCCAGTAATAAAACGGATTCGTCCATATAAAACTTTACTCATAAATCTTCCACCTAAGTCATTTGGCTTCTGGGTTTTAGCAAGTACTCAAAATGTAGGGGCATGCCGGGATTATAATAATAAATATACATATTTGAGAAGTGATGAAGATCAACACACAGTTAAAGTTAAGAGAGAAATTATGACTGATGAAAAGGAAGCAGATAAAGAATTACTTGAAAGCACTCAGTATTTTGACAAAAGTCATGTTGTTTCGGCTATGAAAGAAAAAGTCAATGGCATGAACAAAAATTTAAAGGAAATATTAATAAAATTTGGCGATAATTTACATAGAAACGGGCGACAAGTATACAAATCATCTGCAAAGAGGAAACTCAAAAGACGTCATACAAGAGTAAGAGATCGAAAAGAGAACCAAGAAAATAAGTTACTTCATGGAATACCTCTGGTTGAAAAACTCATGTCCAGTATTAACCTTTCAGAAATTAGACCATTTAGGACAATTAAATCTATGACATCACATAAAAGGCTATCTAGGCAATCTAAAGGTAAGCCCACGATTGATCAAGATAACATCGTTAACTCTAATAAGCAACAAGAGGCTCCAAAATCTTATAACCCACAAAGGAATATAAAAAAAGATGATTTAAATGAACACAAAGCAGCACCAAGATTTATGGAAAATCATCCAAAAGAGAACATGAAATTACGCAAAAAAAGAAGTATAAATGACAAGAACCAAATGAAGGCCAGTTTTGTTTCCTCAGAGAACACAATTGACATTGACAGCAAAGAAACACAAAGATTCGCGAAAATTTTTAAAAAGATTAAGAGAATTAGCAATTTGCCAATGAAAGTTATTAACAAAGAAGAATTCGTTGATGATGAAGATATTCAACCAGAAGAAGAGAACGGAGTGATGTTACATACGAAACTGACTGAGGACGGCGCAGTTATAAATGTCAGTGACCATACAAATTCTGGCATTATAAGAACTACTTTTGAAGATCTATTGTCGTTACTATCAGAGCTTAACCAAAATTTGAAAAGGGTTTGGAGTGTCGTTACACTTTTAGAGTAAAAAGTAAGAAATGGAGTTGTAAATATTATGCATAGATCTATATTATGTCGAAATAAAATAATAATACATCCTTTTTCATTTCATTATCATTTATTCATGTACCCCCTTATTCATAATAGTCTGCTAACTCAAAGCATTGCTAATTCTCACTCTGTCTTCTTCTATTGACCTAAGTCAGAATGAGAAAAAACACTCCTAAGCGGCTGTTTAAAGTTATCGGACCATTATGAATAAGGGGATTAATATATAACGATCCATATTCAATCAAATTTATTTCATTGACACAATCTTGCACTACAAGTAACATAGGGAGGTCCCTTTCAACCGTTTATATGCTCAGTGTTCACCGAACTATGGTACAAGGATACAATGACGTTCGAGAGATATTTTCACTGTGTTAAAAGGCATAAAAGGCATTTATTTTCTCAAAATTGATTCCTTTAGAATTCTTTTTGATGTCATTTCTTATACTACTAGATACTACTACCGCTTCAGAAACAAATGGCGCTCTGAGAGAGAAGAAGCGGCGCAAGAAACTCTCCCAGCATTCTTTTTTTTTGCGCTCTTTTCAATAAAAATATACAATATTGTACAGTTGCTATAAAATAATCACAATCTAGTCCCAGGCTGTCCGATCATTTAGATATTCAGCAGTGGAGTAATAGGATTTACGACAGAGCCATTTTTTTATAAAACATTTAAATTTATTTATAGACAATGCCTGAACAGTGGCTGGGACTTTATTGTAGAAGTGTATACATTTACCCTTAAAGCTATTATGTATCTTATGAAGCCTACTAGAATTAGTTACAAGCAATCCCTTATTTCTAGTGTTATAATAATGAAAATCACTATTAAGAGCAAAAAGGTGACGATTTTTGTGAACATATATTAAATTTTCATAAATGTACTGACAATAAACAGTCATAATATTTATTTCTTTAAATTTTTCTTTGAGAGACTGTCTATAACCAAGCTGATATATAGCACGAACAGCTCTCTTTTGCAGAGCAAACACTATATCAATGTCAGCAGCATGACCCCATAGTAATATACCGTACGTCATGATGCTGTGAAAATAACTAAAGTACACTAATCTAGCGGTCGCAACATTCGTGTACTCTCTAATCTTTCTAACTGCATATGCCGCAGAGCTGAGTCTATCTGCTAGATGGGTAATATGTGGACCCCACTGAAGCTTTTTATCTAACGTGATACCCAGGAAGACCGTAGTGTCCACAAGTTCCAATCTCTGGTCATTTATAAGTACGTTGGTTTGTACCTCCGCTGTGTTTGGTGTAATGAACCGTAAACACTTTGTTTTTTTACTGTTTAAGTGCAGATTATTCGTCTCAAACCAACGCACTATCTTTGAGAGTGCATTGCTTACCTCGTCATCTATATCCGCACGTCGCTTCACCTTAAAAATAAGTGAAATATCATCAGCAAACAATACAATCTCATGGCTATCATCTACCACAAACGGTAGATCGTTAATATATATAAGAAACAAGAAAGGACCGAGAATAGAACCCTGTGGAACACCTATTCGCACAGGTTTACCCGAAGACCGTTTGCCATTTACATCGACTATCTGAACTCTTTCGCTTAAATATAATTTTAACAGATTTAGGGCTCTATTTTTCACTCCATAATGCTTTAGTTTTAGGAGTAAAGTTTCATGGTGGACGCAGTCAAATGCTTTTGACAAATCACAAAAAATGCCCAATGCATCCTGTGACTCTTCCCAGGCGTCAAAGATGTGCTCAATGAGTCTAGTACCCGCATTAATTGTTGATAAACCCCTAGTGAAACCAAACTGATTTTTGTTCATTAATTTACAAAAATGCATTTGTAGCTGTTGAAGCAAAAGTTTTTCAAAAATTTTACTAAAAACAGGCAGCACTGAAATAGGTCTGAAATTAGCAGGGTCAAAAGAACTGCCCGATTTAAACAAAGGTTTGCTGTATTTCATGAGGTCAGGGAACACACCCTCATCTATGCATTCATTAAATATGATTGCTAATTCAGGTGCTATAATGTCAAGTATGTATTTAACAATATTAGTCGAATGGCCCCATAGGTCTTTTGTATTTTTTAGGTTAATTAATTTGAAGATTTTTATTATATCGCTACCTGTAACATACTTAAATTTCAAGTCAGTAGAAGATACTGGTACGTGTAATTTAAGCATATCATATGCTGCTTTTGGCGAAGCGTTAAGGTATTTGGTCGTGACAATCGGGATTTCGGAGAAGTATTTATCAAATTCATTTGCAATTTCTATTTCCGAATTTATAACGCGATTATTAATATTTAAACAGATAGAGGTGTTACGGCAATTCGATCTACCAGTTTCATTGTTAATTACACTCCAAGTCGCTTTTACTTTATTATTACTGTTTTTAATTTTATCCGCAATGAAACGTGTTTTCGCTTCATGACAAACTATTTTAAAAAGCTTGGAGTATTTTTTTACATATATTTTAAATTCTTCACTATTATTGTAATGTTTCTCATAATAAAGGTCATATAAGCGTTTACGACTTTTGTGGATACCCATTGTTGCCCAATCATTAAAACTATGTTTGTTGTTTACTGTCACCGTTACTGGAGTAAAAATCCTGTCAAATTCCTCACAGAAGGAATTGAAGACTAAGTTATAGTGAAAATTAGCAGTTTCACCACAGTGTAAAAATGGTATCGTATTTACCAAATTATTTCTAAACCTCTCAAGACGGCTACCCGTAACTGGTATAATCGTCACCTTTTTTGGTCTGACATTGTCCAATCTTGTATTTACTTTTATAAGTTGCCCACTATGGTCGGACTGAAGATTATTAATTATGAGTTTACTAGTAATAGTAACATCTGTATGTGTTATATATATTCACTGACTGAATTGAAGCTGCAACATATAAGGTTTGATGTGTGTAACTGCTGCAATATATAAAGAGGACTGAGGCCAGCGACTATAGATTTGTTGCAGTGCTAACCACTCCTGCCAAAATACTCGAGCCAGCCGTCCAGAGACGCTTGTACTCACAAGTAAATGTTCACTTGTCCGGGAATTTACTAAAATTCATGACTTACCTTGTACCTGTAGTAGAAACTGGCTCTCAAGTCTACGTAGCTTACTTAAATTTAAAAAAGCATTTGATACGGCCAACTACGATGTTCTCTTACAAAAGCTGGCGTGCACTCTTCGCACCTTGGCATTTTTTGCCAATTATTTACGTGATAGAAATCAGTATGTCGACGGTAACGGATAATGTATTCGAAATTGATCTTAAGCTAGGTTATAAAATGAAAAACAAGCTACTTCAACAAGATATAAACAACGTTCTAAAGTGGAGCATAGAAATTAAACTTTTTATTTAACATAATATTAATTAATTACTTATTAAAAAAATCTTCTAATATAAGTAATTGTTTAATATTATCTTTTATCATTCAAATCATCATCCATATCATATGGAAGGAAAGGAGGAAAATTGTAAGTAGAGGCATTTAGTACGTATTGCATAATATGTAGATGAACTTGAATTGTTTTGTTATTCGGTAGATTTCTCGTGGCAGGTATCGCCATGCTCGCTTAAATGCCTCTGCTTGTGGCGGCGACGTGGGGCGGGTCGTTCCCTTCACTAAAATACGGTCGAGGGAGGCGATGGCTGGTCCATGCGTCATGCTCGTGAACGGGTGCTACTCGTGGGGGCTGGATGATCTTGTTACCGGGAGGTCTGCTTGATGTGTTTTTTTATTATTATTATTTCCTTTAAAGTTAAAGTTATTATATATTTTATTTAATGAAATGCTTACATAATGCCTCTATTTATTTACGGTATGTGTGGATTGATGCATCTACTATACTCAATAACTCTTGTGTTTATAAGTATTAATTTACTTTTTTTTCTTTTTTTGACTTACTCATGTAAGCCTTTCAGTTTTTGACTTTTGAGTATTTTTGTTGCGTCACTTTGCATATATTGTAATTGAAATGATTTGTAAAACAACTAAAATGTAAATCTTGACTTAAAAGAGTGGCAATGAGTTTCTTGCTACTTCTTCTCATAAGCTCAACTCGAAGTAGCGGTAAATTCAATAAGAAACAATATTTATATTTTTTTTTGACATTCATAAGTGTCATTTTGTGACCTACATGAATAAAGTGTTTTTGAATTTGAATTAGGAGTGTGTTTTACAACTCACTTGAACTTTAGGATTAATATATATTTGTAAGAATGCATATCGTATCCATACTGATGAAACAGATTAGATATGATCTTGAATACCCAGGTTACTACTTGAAGGAATACAACAGATTGGTGGTACAATGTATTTATTTATTATTTAACAACATGGTAGATATACCACTTCCACACTCACAACAAAGTTTATATGAAAATGGCTACCTCTAAACTTCATACGTAACTAATAATTAGATAAATAAATTTAACAATGCATTGCAACAGTTAGTTATAAATAAACAGTTAGCGAAGAAGCTTACTCTATATGAAACTACGTTAGTGATATTAGAGACAGTTAAAATTGAAACTAATTATTTAAGAGTTAAGATCGAAAAAGAGTGACACGTAATTTATACAAATACAGAAATTAATACAAATTATTATCAACAACAAGTTCACAAAAGCTCAATCCAATTTTATTTCCTAAAACATTTTCAACAATAAACTTTTTCTTTTCCTCCTTTACACTAATTAAATGTATCCACGGATAAACTACTAACCTCTTTATAATAACAATACAACACGCTTATGAACCACGTTCATATGGGTTTAATTACTTGTTCATTTAATTTCAAATACTTTTGTTATACACAACGTTTTAAATATTTAGTTTTAATTTCAATAAACTTGCAAATTTAACACTAGATGTCACTAATAATAAAAGCTAACGTACTAATCGTGATCAGTTGGCCGAACAATCCTAATGCGAGGTGTTCGTCCGAAGAAATGGGCCAACGAAAAACAACAATATCATCTGAATAAAATGGGAATGGCAGTACGCTAGCTCACTTCATCGAACGAACAACTGCCGAAACAACATTTTCACATCCATTGAATGAGAAACTGAGACCTACGTCTTCAAGTATAACATGAAAAGTAGTTATTATAATGTGTAACAGCCAATGTCAGCAGTCTGTGTGTGACACTTGAACACCAGTTCATTTAAAATAATCTCTACACTATCTGAAAAGGTCTACAAAATATATAACATCTAATCATTAAATAATACTGTGTATTGAAGCTCTCGTGTTTGTGTTTCAATGTGTCGTTGTCTCTAAATGGTCTATTATCTTAATATGTTTGTTTCATTGAATATATTACAAGGGATTCCTACAACTATATTAAGCGATCAAAACGTATTATGTAAATGTATTAATGTGTTTTCTCAATTAATATCCAGTATGCACCCATGTGTCTACAATAAATGCCTCTGATTACCTGATTCAATATTTATCTACTTATTAGAGCTTAAATATTTCTTATTTTCACTTATAGAACTAAAGCACAACTTGAAATTAGTTTCCATATTGATTCATTTTATCGTGCTGGCATTGTAGGCCAAAAAGTCACACGTTAAGAGTATACACTTAAAGCAAGTAGGTACTGTTTCCATCTGAAATTCAACATATAATTATAATATCGTCTTACAATAATAATAATTTAGTTACCCTAAAAACAACAATGATAAGAATAATATAAATAAGATAATACTCAATCGAATGATTGAAGATTGAAGAAATTCTGACATTGGTAAAATCGCTCATCATATTTAAATTATTTTACAGATGTGTGAAATTTATAATGATAAATATTATTAATATACTATTACTATGTTGATCTACCTTGAATAAACCTCATATTCACTTTATTAACTGCTATATAGTTTGCTTTTAGACTCTCCAAAAAATGCTTTAAGCGATTGTCAGGTGACGAAATCACTATTAGATAGATATGAAGTATATAACTGTGTATAATAGTATGCAATATTTAAGAGGGTTCTGATAAATGTAAAGTAAATTTTGAAAGTTAAGAGTTGTCAGTCATTTGATATCACCCAAATTCCTTCGCTTGCTGTAGCAAATTTGTAGCCCTCTATAATACCGTAACGCTCTATAACAATCACCAAAGCTTAGATACAACCAGTGACTTGAGAAGCATAAGCTACAGTAATTCTAAGTACGATGTCAAGAAAGTCGACGAATAAAGAGATAACGACACAGCACACACTATAACACATTTCAAATGAGGTGCTATTCCACAGTTACATGCAATAATCAAATAGATAACATTTACATAACTGGACGTTGCTTTGAGATTAGTGACAGTTAGCGAATCAACTTATGTGCTAAGATAATACTACGTCCCTACGTAACAAAATAATATTCTAATCTACTCTCTACGAAGTGAGAAACAACAGTTATTTTACTGTATTTTATTTATAAAGATGAAGGAAGGAAGAGAAGGACATTTGGACATAGAAAAGGTATTCAAAAGCATCTGTCAAAACGTAATAGTCTTGTCATTTTGAGTTTCAAGCAGATTTCTTGGAGGGCTTTTGACCAATAGGAAAACAGAGAATTTGGTTACATATATCTAAATAACAAGTGAAAGAAGCTTATGTCTATTATTGTATATCCCAATTATCTACCAACAACCGTTTAGCTAGAACTGACATGCGCATACACAAAACTATTATCGTAATATGATAAACCTAGCCTAAACACACATACGATGAAATTTACTCTAATTATCTTACTTGGTAAACTTGTTTGGAGTTCACCAGACTCAAAGATTTTCGAAGATGTGATCATAAATCTAATGAAATACAAGAGTTCATTCTGAGAACTTCAGAAAACTAAGGATTGAAATGCAGAATAATGTCTGAAGTATTCGAAACTTCTATCTGAAAATATAGCTTTAATAAAATCTGTCGTAAGCGAATCATATTTACAATTTTGTATATGGAATTAAAAATTACAGGATTTGAATAAACGAAGCTATAATTGACGTAACGAAACAGTAGGCGGTATTTGTGTGAGAAACTCAAAGGATTAGCTGACGTAAGTAAATTGTAAATACATGATGTGCTGATATTATAGAACAAGTAAGGTTCAGTGAGAGACGTAGACTGAGAATGGGATGAGTGAAGATAGTTAAATGTAAATAGAGAGTAAGAGAAGATACGTATTGAGAGAATGTAGAGAAGATAGAATGAGGGCGCGAACGGACGAGCCGGTTCAGACGCACAGCATTACTTTATTTAATTCTTATATCACAGCTTTTGACGATAACAAATCTTTTGCATTTGCAGCTTAATAAGTCGAATCAAATATTCGAACGATTAATCCTTCGCCAAATCACGTTTCTATATCTCTGGCATAAACAGTCAAATAAAACTACTGAATATATCATTATTCATTTATTTTTACTGATCGAGTTGACTGTTGTTAATCATGACGTCATATCACTGCAGCCTAAACCTTATTTAATCGCTCGAAGAATTTGCTCGTACATATAATATTATCCTAAGCATATTAAGACGACAAACGATTAGCGTCGACTTCACTAATCGGTTCAACAGGAAAACAACGAGATTATCTACAATAACTTCTACTCGAATATGAACATTGATCTTATATTAAACATGCAAGAACAAAACGTATCGAGACGACGATAAAAATGGACATAAAATCGTCCTCCATTCTATATCGATACTGTAAACCTAGTATTATTTCGATGTGGGCATTAAGGCTAGGTCGACTACAGGTTTAATATTATACATCTTAACAAAATACACTTTCACGTACAAAGACATCGCATAAGCACGCATGCAAAAGATTTAGAGGCAAAAGTCGAAGAGCTGAATATGAGCGAAGAGCGAAAGCCACGTTGCCACGAGTCTGGACTCGTAGGGACTGCCAGACGGTTGCCAGGCAACAGGTGCCGGGCACAGGACGATCCTGTGCCCGGCCGACTGGAATTTGGATGAAAACAAACATTACGATCGAATACATTGTTATCTCGATGTAAGTTGCGAGTAGATCAAAAGAGATAAGGACAGTCTTGATCGAGAAGAACTACGCGTGCTTCTTAAATTAATTCAGCTTGTTTAAGTCGTATTTTAATTTATGTCACGATTACACTTAAATAACAATATATCACAAGCTTTAACATATAACAGGTCCATTGTAACCGCTAGCGTCCTGACCGCCCGCTGTGATGACTTTTTGACCTCAACGAACCGAATCAGTAGTCGAGGGCCTGCTCTCTGCTCTCCTTCATTTATGAATGTATAAAAATATTATTGCTCATTATCAAGCACCAACGCGCCACTACCCAACTACTTTCCGAAATTATTTAGAATTCCAATATCTCCTACAAAAATGGTTGAATCGATGCCGGTTAGGATTTAGATCTAGGATGGGGTGATGGTGATGGGTGATGATTTGTTCTGGTCAGCTACATCATGTATTGTGGAGACGGGTTGCGGAGGCGGCTCACTGCATCACGCACTTGCTTTCTATCTGTGACTTGAGCTCGTTAACTTGCGTTTCAATGGTGTTCTTTAGTTCTGCAAGCAAATTGTATTTTATAATTAGTGTAATCATATTTGAGATCCTTGAAGTTGAACTGAAATTGACTCGAAGATAACTACAAAACAAATCATAATTTAACTAACTCAAGCTCAAAAGATTTGTAGAATGAATCCAATTAATAATATTTATCTACACCCAAGCTTTAAATCCTCTATTAAAGATTCTAAAACGGTTAGCTTATTGCCAACATTAAAACACACAAACGCGTTCCACACTACCAGAAAATCGCGTGCCGTAAAAAAAGTAGGTTATTCGAATCCCCGCCATTTTTCTTCGATATTTTTATTGTTTTGTTTACAAAAAATGAGCGATTCAAGTTTTGACACCGTAACCGCTAAAACGCTGTAAAAGAGCATAATATTCAAGTGAATTTTAATAATTGCACTATACAAAATGTAAATTAGTACTAAAATAAATAATTCATTCATTTATACTTAGTTTATTTGTATATAATAGGTAATGGATGATATTAGGTTACTACTGGGACTGGCTGTTTAAATGTTGGCAATAAGCTAACTGTTTCAGAATCTTTTAGAGGATTCAAATTCTGGGTGTAGATAAAGTCTTGTATGCAACTGTTGATAATTAGGTATTAAAGCACTCATGTGATACTATTATCACACTCGGCTTCGCCTCGTATGATAAACCCACATTCGTGTTTTAATGCCCCTTATTACACAACAGTTGCATAAATAACTATTAAGTAGCACAATAAACGAGTGAATGTTTAGTTAATTTATATGTTATACTTACTATAACAAAAAATCTATAAACCTTTTTTACACAGCTCTATTATATGTGTGGGTACATTAAAGGCTTTGGTGTTGCAAGAAATGTGGATAGCGGTGATCACTTAATACCAGGTGACTCAAACGCTCGTTTGTCCTCCTCTTCTATAAAAAGATCTTATGTTAGGTTTTACATTTAATATGAAAAAGTACAAAGTGTGACTTAACTATACTAGTTTGACGTAATATTATGGTAGCGTGGACTTTTTTGGAGGTAATTATGAGTATTTTCGTAGCCTTGCGTAGCATTATCGAAGTTTTCTCAGGGCGGATCGAACGCGTAACCATTTGTACGATATTTAGATACTGACAATGTACCATATTTTCAATGACTAATGCTATATTTATTCAAATTTAACGTACTGGTGAACTCGTCCTGATCCTCAAGTTCTGCTTCAGCAGCTAACTCCTCCGGGGTCTTCTTCTTCCTCATGAGAGGATTATCGGGCTCCATGGGCTGCTGTTCAACCATCTCCTCCTTTTTGGGGATCTTGTACTGAAAATATGAAATTAAAAATCCTTAGTAGATTAATGGATGTAATCGTTTTAGAAAACCTTAATTTGTTTTGCACAATATTCAAAGTAATATTGGTAAAATGAATATATTTAGTAGGAAAGTATATCAGAGCGCTCACTAAGACGCGGCTCAGTCCATTGGGAAATTACCGCAAAAGTTTAACTAGCTGTAATTTACTTCGGGCTAGTATAAAATATATCGATGGATTTTTTCATTACGTGAGTTACACTGCAAATGTTTAGAACTGGCCAGTTAGAAACATTCCTAATGAAAAGTTTTTGAATTTCAATTTTAGAACACTTTGGTTTTGTTTTGGCATTTGTTTTTGTGAATTGGCGGCAAGTCTCAAACTCTTGTTACACGTGAAAATGAATCTAAGGCGAGAAAATTTTCGGTCAATGATTTATTATGACTTTCGTTGTGGGCTTACTCAACAACAAAGCTATGATAGGCTGCGATTGGCATTTTTTAATGAAGCCCCATCTCGTGCCACTATTTACAATTGGTTTAACGAGTTTAAGCGTGGACGTAGCAATCTCAACGATGATCCGCGTGAAGGACGTCCTTTAACAGCGACTACTGAAGATAATATCAGTGCTGTGCGACGCATGATAGAGTAAGATAAGAGAGTGACCTATCAGCAGATACGAATGTGAATATGAATTATGTAGAAGTATGAAAATACTAATGATACTTGATAAGAAATTATTAGTTACCTAAATGAAATATTTCTTAAAGAAAAAAGAAAAAACTGAAAAACGTCTTAGGGAACTCAGACATTAATTATTCCGAAAAATTATAATATCCTACTAATATTATAAATGTGAAAGTTTGTATGTCTGGATGTATGTTTGAACTTCTTTAACGCAAACACTACTGAATGGATTTTGATGAAACTTTGCAATAATATAGCTTACACACCAGAATAATATATAGGCTATAATTTATATATATATATTCTGTGAATTATCTATACATTTAAATAAAATTGGAGTGTCTGTTTGTAATATTGAAGTAACCATTTTTTACAAATGTATATTATGAATACATATACAGAACATGCACCAAAATAACATTTTTTAAAATTTTTGTCTGTCTGTTTGTTCCGGCTAATCCGGCGTCTTTTATTGGCAGATAGCTGATGTAATAAGGAGTAACTTAGGCTACGTTTATTTTAGAAAAATAAAGCAATGTCCAAGAAACTCTAAAAATAATTTATATGGCAAAACAACGTTTGCCGGGTCAGCTAGTTTATAATAAAATAATAGGCGAATGGAGAAATATAGAGGCAATGTTTCGGAACAACTCTCAAATTTGTCATTGAATGACAACAGTACTCCAAATGAGATGTATGGCATGTTATTGAAAATAATTAAGACAGAGTTTGCTTCTATATTTACTTCAAAAACAGTCAACTCGGGTGGTTTCTTGTCATTTAATGACTGGGCAATAGCTGGTATTCATAGGAGCAGACAACGGCTATATGAACTATGTAGTGAGAGATCATCATGTAATTATGATGAATATTTCTTGTGTATGTGAAAAAATATTCAAAATTATTTAAGAAAGTATGTAACTAAGTCAATGCATATTAGAGAATTGATTAAAAATGCATCAAATAAAGAAAAATTACTTGGAAAGTTAATAACTGTGAATCTGAAAGAGCGAAAGACTGCAACTTTGAAAATAATCTAATAATAAACAATTCTAAAATCCACTGTGAGCAGGAAGTAGCTTTTACTTTTGAGAAACTTTTTTCTGACATTCCAGTTTCTATCACAAGCACTCTTGTCCCCTCCACGAGTTTTGATGAGTCACTTCTTTTGGAAAATGTTAAAAAATGTAAACAAAATTTAAAATTCAGTGTTGTAAGCCCAGCAGAAATAATTAAAACTTTCAGATCTTTAGAAATGAAAAAGACTACTGATATATCTGTAAAAATAATAAGCTAAGCTATTGACGTCATAGCACTATGGTGCTATGACTAGCACTAGTTTTTAATAGCTGTATTGAACATGGCGTGTTTCGTGACCTTCTGAAATATAGTAAAATCACACCAATATTTAAATTGGGACTCAATTCTGACCCGAATAACTATCGGCCTATTTCGGTGCTGCCGAAATATATACCCTTAGTATAATTTTTGAAAAAAATATTTTAAGCCAAATGCTTACTCACTTTATATAAGTTACTTCATATAAAACAATTTGGCTTTACTAGGGGACGCTCGGCTACGGATGCAGGCGTTGAACTCATCAGGAATGTTTTTGAGGCCTGGGAGGAATCACAGAATGTACTTGGTATCTTATTTTTTTTAAATTTTTAACTGACTTCAAGGAGGAGGTTCTAAATTCGTCGGTACGTTTTTTTTTATGTTTGTTACCTCAAAACTTTCGACTGGGTGAACCGATTTTGATAATCATTTTTTTATTTGAAAGCTGGAGCTTCCCATTGTAATTTGGTCCAGATCTGACAGTGGCATGCACGAGAAATCCATAAGAGTCTTAAATTTGCTATGTGTATGTCGACGACAAATTTACGAATAACGCAATATCGCGCCAACCGATTTCGATGATTCTTTTTTTATTGGATCCATGACAAAGTTACGGAACTCTTCAATTCTTTGGAGCAAACTAACGATACTCGGCCGAAACTTTTTTGTGCTATTAGGATGTTTAAGTCATTTACCGTAACGTAGTTATGGTCAAGTAATTGTCGTAGTCGAATATGATGATCGATGATATCAATGGAACTCCTTAATCACTTACAGTAAGTTTGTGGCGCCCATTTTTCTCAGGCCTGAGGCATTCAATTTGGAATGGGTGGTAGTTTTTTGACTTTCAATAAGTGCTTTCACATCCTATTTTGAATAAAAATATTTGAATTTGAATTTGAATAAGGGTGCCTTCTGTGGCAGAATTTCTGTCTGTAATCAAATCGCAAAGCGGTTACGTTCATTGCTGCAGTGATAAATTTAGTTTATCTACACATATTCAGATAAATTGTTAGTTAGTGTACTACTTCAAATAAACTCAATATCAAAAAATAAAAAAAAAACACTATTCCAAAACAATAGTTATAATATGCGCCAAAAAGTATAAAAATAATTGCGTATTTTTGTACAATCTAATTAATTAATCTAATTCTGGTTAAACAGTCATAAAACCAAATATATATATTCAATTTACCGCGCCAAATGTCATAAATGTAGATGCGAATATTTTATTTAATGGAGAGGTGGTAAAACCAGTGGGAAAGGTTACTATATAGCATAAGCGATTTTCTTAATGACACCACAGACTGCGAATGAAGCAAACAGGCTCTTTAATTATAAATGTTTATTCTACGACATCACATTGTAATCCATATTTTTATACAAAAAAAAGCCCGCTGACTTTCTTGTGCCCGTTTTTCTCAGGTCTGAGGCAGTCTATTTTGAATGGGTGGTAGTTTTTGACGTTCAATAAGTCATTATTTTGAATAAAAATATTTGAATTTGAATATATCTATTACGACGTTTCGCAAATTTTTCCATCCTTCACCTGGTTATGAGAAGTATTTATTTATAATGTTTGAAACTCGCACATAATACTGACAAAACAACCAACCCTAAGTAAAGTAGTTATGTTGTATGTCCAACACCAAAATATTACAAGTAACTAGTTACTAATGAATGTATAGGAAATGTATTACGATGATACTAAGATCAATAATGATTTAAATATAAGTCGTAACATTTTAAACCTTCGCCAAGTAATAGTTAAATTATAAGAAATAGCATATTATAACCGGCTTACAACATTATTAATTTAAATTAAAAAATAATATCCTCTTTAGTTTTAATCTGCAATTGATTTGCATGCAGCTGACTCGGAGGAGACATTTTTAATTTAAAACAATCTTCTGAGCTGGCATCCCCAGGGATCTCGTTATCCCTAGCTCCTGTCTCGATAACAAGCAACATCTTGCTTCAAGATTATGGCTTATTAAAAATATACCAGTTCCTTTTCTTAAATTTATGTTATCTTAAATAATACTCTTGGGCGCTGTATTACATAATAATATATTCTGCAGTAGAAAAAGATCTACAAGTAAAAATAATTTTCATGAAAAATTAGGTAGTGAGTCTAACTAATTTTCCATTAATATTTCTAATAATTAACGGGTCTACCTACACATAGTATTACACAAAAAAAGTTATTAAATATTACTGTGATTTTGTAACAATTCTTGAAATTGTTATAAAACCGACTAAACAAAATATTCAATTGTATTGGCTGAAGTAAGTATTTTTATGCCATCTGTTAAATAGGTTTACTAGGTCCAGTAACCTTGACTGAATGAGGACTGGAATAAAGCCGTTTGATGCCAAAGCTTGTATAATTATAAGGTATTTAAAATTAAGTAATAATAATAATATAAAGGGCAAGTCCACAAATCATCAACCTCACATTGACAATCGTTAATCTATCTTGCTCTTCTTTCTTTTCATACGAAAACTTAATTCACACTCATTTTAACGTGTCTTACTTAACAATATGATATGTTTTTAAAGTGATAACCGTCACTTCTAGGATTAATATACAAATAAAATTTGAAAAACAAAATTTTATGAACGATGCGGGACTCGAACCCACGACCTCCGGCGTTCCGTGCCGGTGCTCTAACCAACTGAGCCAACCGTTCGAGTACCTCCTCGTTACAAAATTCTGTTTGCCACAACCTGAGAGTTGAACAAAGCAACAGTCCAACAAGTCCCACATCGTTCATAAAATATTGATTTTCCAATTTTATTTGTGTGTCTTACTTACTTTTGCTTTTAACTAGTGAAAGCTAATGATGAACCATTTTGTCTATTATTCATTTTGGACGTACATTTCGTAATAGTTAAGTATTACTTAAATAATTCAATAATAATCCGACAGTTCTGTGGTGTTTGTACCTTACCTAGACGTGAGCAATGTTGTGAGTCTTCTTCCTCGTAGTAGAGAGGTGCTAGTGCTCCGAAGAGGTCAACCTGACTCGATTAGGGAGTCGCGACGAAGCGGACTCCCTACTAGAGTCAATTTAACATCAACGAGCTTCGGTCCTCTTCAGATGTCTTCTTTCTTCCATTGGTCTCATAAACAATATAATATTCCATACAAAAATAAGTATAAAACTAAACAACAGTTGGATCAAAACAGACTCAAATGGGAATCAAGAATTTGAGTGCAATGAGAACAAGTGACAAAAATCTGATTAATTCAAAACATCGTGTATTGACTTCAAATATAATTCTTAAGGTTTTTCACTTTTTGAAGTTGAAATGTTACAATATTTTGTTGTATCACTTTGTACAGATTGTTTGATTTAAGTCGTAAATATTGATTTAAAAGAGTGACGACGAGTTTCTTGTTACCTCTTCTCATTGAAGATCGACTTTCACAAAATGGTGGTAAATGATAAATATAATGTAGACATTCATTTTTCTATCTTAATGAGTAAATAACTTTTAATTAGAGTTTGACTTTAAAACATAAATAGTCTGACGTCGGGATGTCTGTTGCCTGGGATTTATAATACACAATGATCTATGGTTGGTAGGTCCGCACATTATATGATTGTAACATTTATAATTTATATATAATATATATAATATAATAAAATATTTTCAAATAATTACTCTAGAACGAATGTGAAAGAATACGGTAAATGGTATAATAGAATATCTAAAACATTCAATGATACCAACGGTCATGACGTTGACATTTTTCACGACACGTTTAAGTCATTTAGAAATAAAGTTTTAGAAAAAATAACGACCACGGTGGATAATAGTTTTTATTAGATTGTTAAGGACTTTCACACTTACCACTTTATAATTAACTAGCTGACCCGGCAAACGTTGTTTTGCCATATAAAGTATAATTCACGCGATAGTTTTATAAGTAATAAAATATTGCCTATATTATAGCCTGTACATCATTTTGTTCTATTGTCAATAGTTCTTGCAGCGGACGCAAAAATAGGTTTTCGATTTTAAACCTTGTGTTACAAAATAGCAATTTTATTACGGATCCCTAATTTTGAAAAAAAAAAACATAGCCTATAGCCTTCCTCGATAAATGGACTACCCAACACTGAAAGAATCATTCAAATCGGACCAGTAGTACCAGAGATTAGCGCGTTCAAACAAACAAACAAACACTGCAGCTTTATAATATTAGTATAGATTACATTGTATAGTTTCTAGAATTAAGATTTATTACTAAGTTACTTAATTTTTTCATAATTAAAATATTGAATGTATCTAAGTAGAATAACCAACCTAGAATTAGTATGTAAGTGCAAATCAATTGTTAATATTGAGTTATTGTTGGTACCTACATCTTAAATAAATAATAATAATGTTCACATTCTTTAATAATTGAAATATCCATCTAAAATATAATACAGCCCAACCTCGCCTCTCAAGTAAGAGCTGTGATAGTGTCCGCCGATAGAAACATTATTAAGTAGAATTTGCGGAAGATTGGCGCCGTAACTCAGTTACAAACTCATCTGTCTGTACTCGATATTTACTGGTGTAACTCGGTTGGTATAATAAAGATTACACTAAGAGTTATAAAATAATTTTCAATGTACAGTTCACTTCACTAACTCTCTTAATTAAAACTACGACGTAGTAATACTAAGAAAGTACAGCATATTTTATGTTTTACTTATAATGTTTTGTTCTATAGTATTTTTTATTTATTTTTCCAGTGGTGTGTGATAGTGGGCAGCACCGCTCAACACCAGGTGATGTGCGTAAGCGTGTATGAAATTATTCTAATGTAGTTGGTATTTATTTATTTATTAAAACGTATTAATTTATTCTTCACAAATAAATAATAGGCTATCTCTAATTGGTTATTACTGTGCAGGTGAGTGGCCTTTCGCTTACTCTACCGGACGGATAAACAAAGTTAAAGATAGTTGCCATTAGATACCTTGCATATATACATACGTGACAGGCAGACACAGATTACGGGTACTTTCGTCTGCCACGCTCCCGACACTCTTGTCTGCCATCAAACCTTTCATACATGTTCTGTCATGGATTATCTCGATTTGTGCTCTTCTCAACACACCTCTGAAGTGATCGTGGACAGCACACCTGCCTCGACCTCTCCCAACACTTTAAACAGATCTGTACCGTCCGCGTATTTTACATACAACTAAATTAGATAGTAGTTATAATTATCAATATTGTTATATTATGGCCAGGTATGTTATTGTTGTGTTGTCTTATATTTTGTGAGTTTACGAACGGTAACGTTTAATGTTCTGTAACAACTACAACAATAGCTATAACTGGCTGCCCAATAACATCCCTGTTTCGTATTACGTAGAGTCGGGTCGGGTCCTTTGTGCGCCGTTTACTATCGATGTATAAAATTTCCATTTATATTATTTACGTCTCGTAAGAACACGCAAGGTTCGTGTTAAATGCGGATCGTAAATCTACTATCGGCGGGTGGGGCCCGGAGGGGTCGAAGGGGACATGTAAAGGCGTCGAAGCGTTTAATGTACTTTGGTGTATGGTCGAAGATTGGCGAGGAGAGCGGGACGTGGCTCATGAAATGGCGTGACAACATTGTACTGACGGCATATAAATTTAAATATAATGTTTGTTGATGTGAGGTTTTGGTTAATATCAGTATTTTTAGAACTACATTCTGCTTCTGTTTCTCATGTTGGTTTATAGAAACAATTCATTCATATTGATTCTTTAGAGTTGTATGTTGTTCCTAAGCATCCGTCGCCGTCGCCTGGAATCTTAATATAGAATGTCTCATTGCCGGTCACTACACACAGAAGAAGACGTGATACTGTCGCATTCTTTAGTAACTCTTTTTATGTTAAAGTTTATTTCAAAAGTTTTTGTAGAATTATACTAAATACGCTAACCGTATCAATCATAAAAGCATAGTATACAGAGAGATTTTTGCACACCATACATCTCCACACACGTTATATTGCACCCTAGTATATTTGCTGCCGCTACTAGTTCCAACTACGGCTTCTAATAAATATATTGAATGCTCCGCGGCTTGCGCCTTATTGACGCTATATGGGACGCAATATTCAATTCTGGAGCGCGAGCCCGCGACTATTAAAACTTTGCCGGCTTCTATTGCCTCCATATTGTACTTTATGAGTCGGTCGTCTATTTGCAAAGTACGGCGCTAGGATTTATGCGACATAGACTTGTTAAGAGTATGGACATTATACTCGTACAATGAACTTCTAGTACTTCCAGTCAACATCATTCCTTGATAAGTAAAGTTTTACGTAATAATCTGAAAATACGTTTTTACCATTTCAAAATCCTTTAAAATACACCTACAATTTCCTGATATATTGAGATATTGATATCGGTTTTGGCACTTTCGAAGTACATCTTAACTTATTGAAGTAAATATTTGATTGTATTTCAAACACACGTAACACAAGAACTCACATTTTACCACTTTGGAAGTGTCTCTCGCGCAAAATATTCAGTTTATAATGAAATGATATCAAAAACCTCATTATGATTTTTAAAGACCTATCCATAGATATCCTATACGTATGGGTTTGATGAAAAACATTTTTTGAGTTTCAGTATTAAGTATTAAATTTATTATACCCCTAAAATTTATTGCTTTTTTTATATTTTTGTGTGAAAGTCTTAATGCGGTTCACAGTATACATCTACTTACCAAGTTTCAACAGTAGAGTTCTTATAGTTACGGAAAAAAGTGGCTGTGATATACGGACGGACTGATAGACAGCTATGATGAAACTATAAGGGTTCCGCTTTTAGCCATTTGGCGACGGAACCTAAAAAAATGTATGTTTTAAGTTTATTTTTACCAACCAAATACACAGTTTTGTCATAACCAACAATGGTGTTATAGTATTAATTGATTACCAAGTTTTGAACACAACAGACAAATAAACACAATAGACGAATAAACACAACAGACAGCTACAGCGCTGAGAGAAAACAAAGTCGTTTTGAATCGCCGCAAATAAAGATTCATTAAAACTTGGTGTTTTCCACTTCTTTGTCTTGTTTGAAATACACTTTTTATGAATTATATTTGCACAACACTATTATGGAGTGGAAATATTATAATGTTCTACTCTCTTTCTGTACTCACTTTTTCTCATAATTTATTTTCAGCAAATAATGATATTAGAGGTAATATAGAGAAGGTTAGATTCTTGAAGGTATCGAGGTCGTGTCAACTTGAAAATACCGCAGAAGCAAGTTCGTTCAAAAGTTTGGTAAAACGTCAGACGAAATTATGCAAATTAAATTTATAATCAAAATTTATGAATGATTTCGAGTCCGAATTTAATATCCACGTCGAACCCGCGACCTCTCAGGTTCTGTCCAAGAGCTTTGTTCAACTCTCAGGTTGTATCACATGTAAATCGCACTTGTAAATATAAACAATATGGTGAAGCCACAACCTAAGAGTTACGAGATTTTATAGCGATCCGTTACTCGAACGGTAAGCTCAGTTGGTTAGAGCACCGGCACGGAACGCCGGAGGTCGTGGGTTCGAGTCCCGCATCGTTCATAAAATTTTGTTTGTCAAATTTAATTTGTGTATTCATAAGATTACTCCATTCCCAGCGGACGTTTCGAATCAGATCATATTTTCACTCTTACACAAAATGGGCTGCTAAATCTGATATTAATAATGTTTATTGATAGCTTGATTATTTTTATTGTGAATGTAAGAATACTGACTAAGAAGATCACTTCTATACACAGATAAATACAAAAATAAATAGCGGTCTATCTAAGTTCTCATAGTACCTGTTTACTGTACGGATGGATGCAAGTTTAATGAAGAGCCATCGACCGTTCCGATATCGAGGGTGATCGAGGCCAGTCACGCGAACCTTCATTATATGTCATAGATAATATGGTCTTATTTACTTTATCGGCGCCAATACTGTATAAACTTCATTACAATGTATTTATCTGTGATTATTCTGATCATGTTAATGAATTGGTACTGTGATTTTTGTTTTTAAATGTACTATGTTACAATTGTTTGGTGATTGAAATAAAATGCGATACTGTCAAGGCAATCAAACGGATATCTTAAGCGATGCAAGGTCGTGCCTGATGATACTGACTTTCTAAGCTGACTTTTTAAACTATTTTCTTTTTGTCAAAATGAGTGAATCTAATGAAGAAATTCAGTACATGTTAAATTTTGTTAAAAAAAAGGAAAACCTGCAAAGAAACCCGCGAGAACCATTATGACGTATAATGGACCTAATGTTAGAGTATTATTAAAAAGTAGCTTTGAGCGTTTTCAATTCGGAAATTTTGATGTCAAAGATGCATCTCGCTCTGCTTTTCCTGTTACTGAAAGAATGGACGACAAAACAGTTCTGGCACGTTTGAAACAAGCTAGGTACCGAGAAGAAAGGTATTGAGATGAAATAAAACCCAACCGTTTTTGAAGAGATTAATAACTGGTTATGAAAAGTGGATCATGTACGACTGACATCTGCAAAAGGTCATGGTCAGTCAGGTTTCGCAGACTGGCAAAACCCGGGTTAACTTGCCATAAAGTGATGCTGTGTGGGATTGGAAGGGCTTGGTGAGATTAATGTAATAAGTTGAGAGGAAGCGGCGGGTCTTTCATCAGGATAACGTTAGACCATACACATAGACACTCGGCAGAAATTAAAAATGTTTGGCTGAGAGATGGACATGCATTTCGCCATAATATAGTCCTGAACTTAAACCTTCAAAATGTCTACAACAGCGGGATCATATCACTGCCTACAAGATGGCAAAAAGTCATCGACAAAATGTCATCACTGTAATTAAATGTAAATAAACTCTAATAAAAAATGTCCTCAGTTTTCATATAAAACAATTATTATATAAAAGATTATCATCACCAATATATATGTCATCCTCATCGATAAAAGCTGCCTCACTGACGTATATTAAAAAGGCATAAAAGGCATTTATTTTCTCAAAATTGATTCCTTTAGAATTCTTTTTGATGTAATTTATAATAACTACTAGATACTACTACCGCTTCGGAAACAAATGGCGCTCTGAGAGAGAAGAAGCGGCGCAAGAAACTCTCCCAGCATTCTTTTTTTGCGCTCTTTTCAATAAAAATATACATACAGTCATTTCTATCGCTATAAAATAATCACAATCTAGTCCCAGGCTGTCCGATCATTTAGATATTCAGCAGTAGAGGAGTAATAGGATTTACGACAGAGCCATTTTTTTTTAAACATTTAAATTTATTTATAGATAATGCTTGAACAGCGGCTGGGATTTTATTATAGAAGTGTATACATTTACCCTTAAAGCTATTATGTATCTTATGAAGCCTACTAGAATTAGTTACAAGCAATCCCTTATTTCTAGTGTTATAATAATGAAAATCACTATTAAGAGCAAAAAGATAGTTCAAACTACAGAACGCCGTGTCATGTTAAATTTAGCCAACCAACCAACAATCAAGTTACTTTGTTTTAAATAATTATTTATATTCAATAAATGAGAATTTCTACATGTTATAATTAATGGTCTGTGCGAGAATCGAACCTGTGCCTGGAGTCGACCTTAACCCAACGGGTGTTCCGCTAAGCTAACCTCCGTGATGACGCATGATTCATAAATTTGTCGCTCTTTCAAGCTGAAATGATTTTATTTTTCGAAAAGTTTTGTTTTATTGCAATGAGGAAAAATTTGTCTAGTCTCCGTCGACCGCCGATTAAGGGACTAATGAGCCTTTTTAGTCGCAGTAGTTTGTTAATATAAATATACCTTATTAGCTGTCTTCAACTTTGTATGATATTATCTGCTCTTTATAATATACTTTATAAAAAATATCGGAAAAAACTTAATAAATATAAAAATACTGTGCCTTTTTTATATCCATTCAAATAGTGCAAATATTTAACGAAATTATTTGTTCTAAATCTAAAATAAACGGTGCTAACTTAGATGTCCTATTCCACTCTAAATAGTATTAAAAGATATAATCTTTTTTATGTACTATATTAAAGATAATCAGACGACTGAGACAATAATTGTTAATACTCTGTATTATATAGTTATAGTTTATATGTTATTGTTTTTGCTAAACATTTTTTTATTCATTAAAACGAAATGAGTACTTATCTATGAATTTTTAACCTGCTACCAACACGTAAGAAAGAAGAAGAAAAAATTGGTTTATTTTATGTAAATAAGGTATATTTTTATAACAACTAACATTAATTATAAGATGAATATGTTTTAGATATGAACACATCAAAGCATGTTAACGAAATACGCTCAAATAATGTAATTGGTATGGTGGCCGTACTTCAAATGTCTGCACAAAATATAGGACTGTTCGTTGTAGATATATTTGTACATAAATATCTGTGTCTGGTGGTTGCGCGTGTGTATAATATATTGATGTTTAGAGTTAAATAGGATAAATATCTTATTGCCAGTAGGCACTAGCCACATTCAATAAGCAGTGTTATTCTAATTCGTCTGTTGTAAATTTTGAAATATCTGTGACTATTATATGAAAGTGAATATAAAAATGCCATGAATTCCCTATTTTTAAAGCAAGAACGTATGAATGCATTGATTAGAATAGAACGAGAATTGCCACGATTTGAAGAAGAAACATTTCGGAACATATCGTGATTACATACACGTGAAGAAGGAATACCAATTGCTTTTTTTTGTTTATGAAAATAAAGGACGTTCAGCTGATGGTAATTAATACGCCCTGCCCATTACAATGCAGTGCCGCCAGGATTCTTGAAAAACCCCAAATATTCTGAGCGGCACTACAAAGGAGCTTCCCTGGTAAAAACCTCTGTAAGTGTAACCTTAAGACATAAAAAATGAAAATTACTTATTAATTTTTTACAGAAGCCGGAGCCAGTCATTATGTTACCATGTTGCAAACGACGGCGTCCGATCCCAAAGTGTAGTTACAATCGCCAAATAATTTGCACGAAACTCATAACCATAATATTTTGTTGCGACATTCAGTTACTAATTACATCATCAATTCAGTTTCCCAGCGGAAACGTAAGTAGCTGAAGATGAAGCGCGCACGAACTCTCTTCATTGAATAAGTTTTAATTGTGGGGTGTGTCCCCACTTGTAGCGACGGCAGTAATTACGACTATACTGTTAATTGAGCTGCAAAAATCACGCTCATTTATTGTTATCGTTTCAGTAATAATAACTCTTGTCTCACTTATAATTCTTGAACGGAGTCTATTCTTTCATTAAAACGTTTTGTCTTTTGATCTTAAGCCATAAACTAGAAGTTGTAATGTAAAAAATTTATATGTCATTTTTAAAGACCAAAATAATGCGTTAGTGAGTAATTGTTGGACGAAAATTACTTGTAGAAAAGCGGGTTAAATGGCATACATAATATATATTATACAAAATTAATGAATAGTCTTTATCTGATATATAAAATTCTCGTGTAATAGTGTTAAACTTTGAACTCCTCCGAAACGGCTTGACAGAATCTCATAAATTTTGAGTGCATATTGGGTAGGTCTGAGAATTGGACAGCATCTTTCATTCCCCTAAATGTTAAGGGTGGTCCACACGAATTTTTTTTTATAATTTTGTTTGATTATGAATCAGAAAATTTTCACCCATCTACGATCAACAGTTACTTTTGTATCGCGTTTTTAATATCGGCAATACAACGTTTGCTAGTTCAGCTAGTATTATATAAGTAAATGGTTTTAGTTGAAGGTATTGCAGTTAAGGCTGTATATCTATGCATTAATTCATACAATGTACGTTGTTCTACATTATCATAATTAAACGAAAAAAAAGGCGCAAAAAATAATTTATAAATATTGATGCAGGAAATTGGGAACCAATTATTAGAAAGGGTCGAAGTTTATCACGCCTTCGGATATTACGCAATAAAATATCAAGCTAAGTGGGCGAGAGCCGTAACTAATCATAACCACGTCCCTAAATGATTGCGAATCTTACTTTTCTCGTAAATTATACCAATTTCTTTATACGAACCTATTTCGTTATGTAGGTTAAGTGATTTTGTAGTTGATTCCTTATGAAAGTAATATTTTAAAGCTAACCAAGGAAGTGCTGCTTTTTTTATATAGAATTGATTGAGTAAGAGAGAGAGAGTTGTTACACGAGCTACATTTTCGTTGGTCGATAAAACAATCATTGTACAACTTGAAAACTTTTTATTATTTTATTGGGCACGCAAAGTAGCCCTAATCTAAGTAGTTAAATTGTGGAAACAGGAGTCCCTATACCAAGCCATGGTAATAATATTATTCTGATGTTAAAATATATTTTTGGAACAACAGGGCCCCTTTTTCACCAAGCTGGCATTTGTCTGTGATCTATCTGCTGAAAAATCGTCAATTTTATAATTATTTTGTGAAAATGTAATTTATTTTGATTGGTAATTATTGACATGAGATCGGAGCGGTGTCAGAATTGCTTTAAAATTGTAGTGTTTTTGTTGTTAGTTACTAATAGCTCTTTGAAAAAAAATAGTGGTGACAGTGACAGCGTTTTACAGGAGCTCCCATACAGAGGAGCATTTCGAGAACGGATTCATTTTTCATTTGGAATCACAAACTTTGCGCTTAACGGAAAATTTCGAATAAGTAAAGTCTTATAAAAAATATATTCGAGTAAATGAAATTGGTATGGTGGTGGTTAACTTTTATTGTAGCAATCATAATACCAAAATATGCCGAATTATCTCTATGACTATCCGAAAATGGTGCCAGAATAATAAACCATAATTTCTCTTAACATATTTTTTCTGTTAATCAATGAGTAACCCTTATCTCGATACAAATATATAAGGACTATGATCATATAACGTCATAAAAATACAAAATGATTGAAACCAACCAATATAGTATATAACTGTTATCTTCACTGTTAGTAACTACAGAAATTAAAACAACATATTAAATCTTCGTGATAGTCAAGTCTTCACTATCAAATAACAAAGGTGTTGTTAGATACTTGTCTACAATATTCGTGTCACTTCATAATGTTGGATCAAACAAATACGATGGGGGCGCATAGTTTGTTCTCAAACTTTGTGTACTGTTTCAGATATCATTATATTAATCAATCTTGTTGAGGGTGTCACAAGGCAAAGTCTTATTACGTTTCATGTACATATTTGATGTGTACATAGACGTACTCATTATTATTTTATATTAAAACGTACGATATTCTTATACTTACATAAGTATATTGGTTGATTGATTAAAATATATAGAGGAGTTAATAATATATTATTCAGCTAAAAAGTTAGTGTGACAGACTACAAAATATATTATCTATTCTAGATCAATTGATCTAAATAAATATTTTAGCACAGGACTGCGTTCAATTGCTACTTCACGCGAACCGTCCTGTCGCAGTATCAACATACCTATTGGGAATTTGTTATTTCAACCAAAATTTACTTCAATTAAACTTTGGTTGGAGATCTAAGAACGATCACTATTGGTCAACAAATAGAATATAAGATGAGAATAATTGCTTTAGTTTATTTTGAATAAGAATTTATTTTCCTATGCTCTAAGAAATATAATAGCCTAAATATGCAAAGTAATTCAGATTAATCTACCAAATGGCAGCCTCTATTATATGATAATTTAAAGGATAAAACGAATGATTTAGAAACGTCTATGACATTCTCTATAAGCAAGCCCGCTGTGACTGTATGTATACCCGCTCACTACGTCACAGCTAAAGTCCTTTGATGGAACGCCGGCATAATTTGATTAGACTCCGTTTGTGTCTCGTAATGGCATCTAATAGTAGTTAGTTATACTTGACAAGTTTTAAAAGCCAATTCCATGTGTCCCTTCAATATAATCATACAAGTTCAGAGAAGGTTTCAACCTTCATATCAATAAGCAATAGACCGAGGATTTAAGGACTAAATTAAATTGACAAAATGGCTTCAAAGCCTAAGAAATATATGAGAATAATAGTATAAAAAGAGATTTATATTATCTTTAACTTAAACATAGATAATACTGTGTTATTGTACCTATGCTACATGAAAGCGGAAAGAAAAAAAGAAGATGCTATAATATAAATGTATTTATATTTTAAAGATTGGAATAAAACTCTGAATTTGATTGCTCATTATGAAACCTTATCAACTAGGGAATATTTCATATTTTTTTGCCTTTGAATTGCATTACTATTGAATTCTTATATATTATTAAAATGACATTTAGACGAAAAAATATCGCTATTTTTTACTCTTTAACTTCGTACTGAGTCATTAGGTAAAGAAAAACTAAGGTACTTATTAATTTCTATCTGAGCTTTTACTAGCAAACCCAATTTAATTCATTTCTTTGACGTGGCCGACATTTTGTAGTAAGTTGGCTTTCAAAATGGCGACGGTCGGGTGTCGCGAGAAAGAAAATTACTGTGAAGAGCTCATTTGTAGGACTCTCTTTGAAATCTTAGATTTAGATTTTTCAGGCCACGCTTAGCACACTTTAGTTCTAGAATGTTTAATTATTACCGAGGGAACGGTAAGTGGAGCAAAAGGTGAAGTAATTAACATTTGGCAGTTTATTGCTGTGTGTTGCGGCAGATATTTAAAAAGTTGTACGGTTAAAAAACTTATTATAAAATACTACTACATATTTATAATATAAATGAGTTACAAAAGTTATTGTATTTCACTTTTACTTATGATCTTCAAATCTAAGTGATACGTTCCCTCTTCACTTATTGAAAATAAATTGCAACAATATTTGTAAAGTTCGTTGCTAAACTTGAAAGAATATATTTATTAAAAAATATACTGACTGAGTGAAGTATCAATCTTTTATTTATAACTATTTGCTGCTAGAGCTCTGATAAATACAGTGAAAAACAGTCATACTTCTTACAAAACAAGGCGAATTTTTATATTTGTGTGTATGACGTGATTTAGTCATGAATGGTGAATTTATTTTTGTAGTTGACGTTCCTACTTCAAAATAACTAGTCTGGCTTTAAATATTTTTACAAGTGAACACATCAATTTTTTCTTTTGGAATCTAATTTGGAATGCGTTTATTATTTTAGAAAATTATTCCCTGCCATTTCACATATTATATTTCAAGGATAATATGAAATCCCAATAATGCACTAAATGAGTATGGGACCATCGGTGATTTTCAGTTGAGAGCCAGTCTTGCTTAGGTTCTGTATCTAAAGGTACCCTAAACCTCGGTACTGTTTCGTATGTTCATAGGCACATTGGTGAATTTGCCAGAAACTGTGATCATATGTAAAACAAATATAAACTTGTTATAATTAGCACTCGACTAAGTCGAGTTAGTAAGTATTTTGTTGGGCGAACTATATGCTTTTAGAACGTGACCCCAGAAAATGTACGGAAGAAGTGTTTTGAAATTCAAAAGAATTGCTAAAAAACCTTTATAAGGTAAAGCTTACGTTAACGTAAATTACTTTCTTAATGTATCAAATTGAGAATGGAGCGACCGCCCAGGGTATTAAATAATAATTTTTTTAGTACGAAATTATACTGTGACGAAATTTTATTAAAAAAGTAGAAGTATGGAAATATAAAGGTATTTAGAAGGATGGTACGGAGCTTGTCGAGTGCGGATTATACTTTTTCCATATTCAATTGAATGTAATAAATTGAAATTGAAATCAAATTGGATTTAATAGTGGTGAAGTGGAGACGCTAGTTTTAGAACAAAACATCAGAACAATCAATGACGTCATCCGAGCTGGTGTGGAGTGGGTCGGTAGCAACACACGCGGGACGCAGGTCGCTACGTGGCACACGCCGAGTGTGGAGTGAGGACGCTTGACCCGTTTCCGACGTAATTGTCGATGTCATTCACAACGTAATTGGACAACGACACCGCTTTGTTGGTACATTCTATATGAATATTAACTTCAACCATTATATACGAGTTTAACTAGCGCTATTTTTTAATTCCTTTTTAATAGAAACTGGAAGTATGTTCCGTTTGGTGTGGTGGGTTATAGCTGTGTAATGGTTGTAATCTATGGCACCAGCGTGTCTCTATCAGAAACTCACCTTATCTCTAATCTCTTGCCTCATCTTTTCCCGCTCCTCTTCCATCTTGCGGTGTTTCTCCTTACGCCGCTCTTCTGCCTCACGGATGGCCTCTTGCCGCTCACGTTCGGCTTCTTCTTCCTTTTCCTTATCATCGCTGTCATCACCATCACCACCCACTGCACCTGAAACAAAAGAATATTCATTAGTTATCACAAGATCGTGTATTGTTTGAAAAATAATAATATTTCCTTATGATGGAGGTGCGTTGTTAGTTCTTAAACCAGTTTCTTAATAATAAAATATTACAAATACTTAGTATTATCTCCAAATGTCTCAACCAATAACTTAAAGATCAATTACTATATACTCCCTATTTATTTAAAAAATATGCGACATTATTCATAGTGACCAACGGAAGCGTTAACTGGTAAAGACATTAATAACAATTTCGTATCTAATAAAAACTGTGTTGCCCACTCTAAGCTCGTAACTTCCATGTAATATATTTTATGATACAGGGAGAAACTCAATTATAAAGAGAGAGAAACGTAAGTATAAAAACGTAGGGCAATGAGGCCGCTGTGAAAAATAAAATTCGATAGGAAGTTAAAGTTAAAATGCAGCTGAAATCAAAGGTTCGATAAATTCTAACACACTAGAACATAAAACGAGACAAGATGCTAATTAAAATTGCCCTGCGCTGAATTTCTTGTGCCGACTGAATAATATCTCTCCCGAATGAGTCGTAGATCCTGACTTTCATAAGTGCTAATATGGAAATTATGGCTGCGTATAAATGTCAAATTATGGTATGCATATCTAGAAAAATGTAATTACATCAATGAAAAGATGTCTAGTATAAGGCATTTTTTTTTGCAAAATTGCATTTCTATCTTAGCTTAAACTAGAGACGAAACAATAAAAGTAAGTAAATCTTGGAACGTTATTTCCCTATCGCGCGCACCAGCCTCGCGATTGACAAATGCTTATATTGACGTGTAATGGATTTTCGTCGGCCATGTTGCGACGCGCTCGAGTGTGCGAAACCGGTCCGAGGCGGATTGAACTGGTGTCAAGTGGTGCGCACCGGTTGCCGCCGGTTGCGTGTTGCGGCTTTATAGATTTTTCTAATTCTGGTAATTGATACTGAAAGGGTTAGGGAGTAACACTTATAAATAGTCACGCTAATCAAATATAAATTGGTTTATGTTTTGAACAAAACTGTGCAAAAAAAGGAAAGAAGATAAAGAATATACAAATTGATTTGTAATTGTACTTAGTATCACATTCCTAAACAAATAGATATGTAGATATGTTGACAGACTGGCAGGCAGATACAAATGTAATACTATAATGGTACAGATCTCCAAAATATGAATAAATTTTAATGTTTAACATCGGTTCCGGGCTAATTGATTTCCATTATCTTCTTACATAAACAACATCTAAGTTTAGTTGAAGGCAATCAAGCTGCATCTCTCCCAGCGATTGTGCAGCAATCAGGCATACATTATGTTTCAGCTCGAGAGCCTCCACTTAGACTATTTTAATTCCGGAGCTAGTCACCAGCCATGAAGTGCTCGTGCGGTAACTGCCGCTGTGTACGAGGTGAACGAACTGCCGACCACGCTACCCCATGCCGAGTAACACACTTTTCTACTAACTGTAGCTAAGGTTATATTTTCTGATAACATTTTCTTTATATTTCCTAATACGAACGACTCCAACGTTACTTACGCATTCAATCATTTACAGATTATAATTTGTTTATTGGCATATCTATACTAATATTATAAAGCTGCAGTGTTTGTTTGTTTGTTTGAACGCGCTAATCTCTGGTACTACTGGTCCGATTTGAATGATTCTTTCAGTGTTGGGTAGTCCATTTATCGAGGAAGGCTATATGCTATGTTTTTTTTTCAAAATTAGGGATCCGTAATAAAATTGCTATTTTGTAACACAAGGTGTAAAATCGAAAACCTATTTTTGCGTGCGCTGCAAAAACTATTGACAATAGAACAAAATGATGTACAGGCTATAATATAGGCAATATTTTATTACTTATAAAACTATCGCGTGAATTATACTTTATATGGCAAAACAACGTTTGCCGGGTCAGCTAGTCATTAATATTCTTAAATTGAAGTATTGTAAATTACTTCTGAGCACACTACATGAGCTATATGTCATTAAAAATACTGGTATAAGTATCGGGCCAGTAATTTCAACAATAACTGAAAAAAAGGATAATGACCACATTTTAAAGAGTGATACTTTAATAAGTGTTTGAGACATAATATAATTAAGCCTTATATTTAGACAGAAACAAAATGTGGTAGTATTATTTACACATAATACACGTTTAATGGAAGCTGTTATTTTGATGTTACAATCAGATACTTTAGTATAATTAATACAGACTTGTAAGCAAGTCTTAGAACCCGTTTGAAATAAAACTGTTCAAATGTGTGTGTTCTATAATTTTTGGAGTATAAACGTTTCGTAAGTTGTTTAATACTCGTAGCCTTTACTAACCAGTTATATCCGCAGGAGTCGAACCAATACAAGAGTGTAACATCCAAATGGTAGTGGTGCGCTCAATAAATATTACGAAAATAAATATAAAGTTAACCAGTTAAAATTTTTTTGTTATCAAGGCCTTGCTCTGGGAGATAGCCTGGCTCTACTATTGTTGTTTATAACATGAAATTATTAACGATTTATCTGAATTAAACACATTTTAAAAATATAATTTTACCAACAACCACACCAATTTTAAGTAACTTACTTAACAATATCACCAATTTTCTATACTTACCTATTGTTATCTAATAAAATGTAAAGTAGCGCCATTATGGAAACTAATATTATTTCATTATTATAACACTAGAAATAAGGGATTGCTTGTCACTAATTCTAGTAGGTTTCATAAGATACATAATAGCTTTAAGGGTTAATGTATACACTTCTACAATAAAGTCCCAGCCACTGTTCAGGCATTATCTATAAATAAATTTAAATGTTTTACAAAAAAATGGCTCTGTCCTAAATCCTATTACTCCACTGCTGAATATCTAAATGATCGGACAGCCTGGGACTAGATTGTGATTATTTTATAGCGATAGAAATGACTGTACAATATTGTATATTTTTATTGAAAAAAGCGCAAAAAAAGAATGCTGGGAGAGTTTCTTGCGCCGCTTCTTCTCTCTCAGAGTGCCATTTGTTTCCGAAGCGGTAGTAGTATCTAGTAGTTATTAGAAATGACATGAAAAAGAATTCTAAGGGAATCCATTTTGAGAAAATAAATGGCTTTTATGCCTTTTTATGCCTTTTAATAAAAGGTCGATTACTTTTTCATTAGAAGAACTCTTACAGCAATATAAAGTATTATTGTTTCATGAGCTGCCAAAATGAAAAAAATATTCCTAATTTTTATTCATAAAATAAAATCGTGTCTTAAATTTCATATTGATCGACTGGTCATCAAATTTTGTGTGACTAAGTAAAAGATACGAATAATGTTCATCTTCCATTAAAGTAATTACTTCTGAATATTCATCAAACAATTTGAATAGTAATCTTTTATTCAGAACTCACTTATAAATTGATTTTTTATGCTCGAGGAATGTCTGATAATAACGTTGAGATGAAAAAAAAAAATTGGGAATAACGAAATTATTTATAATTAAAGTAAACGATTAATTACACATAAAACCTTCGGGATAGTAAATATTATTATATTATGTTCATCCCCTCACCTACGTTGCGCTCCATCTTAAGGCTTCAAAATCACCACATTATATCCCGAAAGCCTAAAGGTGTTGTCATAATATGTCACATTTTGCTGGTTTACCTCTCACTATGAAGCAAATTTAAAAGTATTTACAGCAAAAACACAGAGCGATGTCTTAACTTACATCTACTTATAATAAATTAAATACTTAGTTTAAATAAAATATTACATAATATGATTATATTATATATTATAATTAAACAAAACTAGAGGGTGACAAGTATCTGCAGTTTGCATCTGAGAACAAGATATTTAACTTTGAACAGAGGAAACGAACGGCGGAAATGATGATATATTAACTGTACTATAAAGGGTATAAATCTCAGTCGGTTAAAAATCCCAGATAAACCAGATAATGAACACCAGCTATCGCTCGTAATCGAATCGCCACGAGAGCCGTCTCTAATGGGAATGCTTATTGAGAGCGCGTCGG
The DNA here is from genome assembly GCF_905404315.1 of Leptidea sinapis. Taxonomy (NCBI): domain Eukaryota; kingdom Metazoa; phylum Arthropoda; class Insecta; order Lepidoptera; family Pieridae; genus Leptidea; species Leptidea sinapis. The sequence continues at coordinate 788,795 of NC_066290.1, read as the reverse complement.
CAAATTGAATTCTGGTGCGCGCCTGTCTCGACCTCGGCATGCGACCCTACGTGACTATGAAGATGAGGGCGACATAATTATGGCTTTTATTCGAGAAATTTCTCTCATTTCACGATCGAATTTCGCGGGAATTCTGAGCGGTTTATTTTTAAATTGACATATCGAGGCAATGTCGCGTCTTGAGGAATGTGGAATAATTGAGTGTTAAGTTATGAATGAAGAGAAATATTTCAATTAAATTGGAGTTATTTGGCGTTTGCAAAATAATAATATCTTGTAGAGTGTGCGCGCTGAATCGGCATCACGACGTCTCCTCGTCTACCACCAAGCAGTGGTGTGTGTGTGTGTTCCGGTATGAAGGGAGCCGTGCTGGTGAAGTTACCGGTCGGATTACTATGTTGTCTGAAGATGACTGAGCGGCACTGCATTGTGATGGGCAGGGCGTACCATCAGGTGAATGTCTTGCCCAAGATGAGTAAATTAACTTATTTTCATAAAAAAAGTTTTGGTGGCCATTCCAGAAGATGGAATGAAATGGAAAATTTTAAGTAAAGTGAAAATAAATTTCCATAATACCTCAATTTAATGATTGTCATCAATTGATTGGGTAAGTAGTTATACAATAAGTAACACGAAATTTAATAATATGAATTACAACTTTACAATTATCTAATGTTGCCAAAAACATGTACTGAATGATGCGATTCTATAAGTTTCTTTTAAGTTACCCTTTGTACACATATTATTACATCAAAACCAAACCCAGATGCTTGTTTTGTTAAGAATAGACAGGTTTGTAGACATGATGGCCAAAGAATAACCATCGTCCACTGTGTTAGTAACCGAGAAAATAAAAGGACATTGCCAACCGATATATGTTCACCATATAGCACGAATCTTGGTCGTGCCAGAACTATTGTTGTCCTCCGCTGATTGTGACAAAACAAGCCCACGAGCTTAGATCGTTTACACGTCCAGATAAGCTACGAGTATAACAGCTGTAAAACGTCGAAAAAAATTGTGTTTAGATCTAACCTACATTTTGAGGAATGCACGCACACTGACACACAGTATCGTACAAATCTCACGTGTAAGACGTAGCTTGTCACGCACATCTTAGTATTACTCCTGGCCTATTTTTTAACAGCAAGAGACTCTATCTAGATGTATTAATAATCTAAGCCCACGACGTATACCAATGAACATAAGAAATTAAAAACGAACACAGTGGAATATCGAGGATGTGTCAAGTTGGTCTCGTATCCAATTTGGCGGTACACAAATTGAATGAGCCGCGTTATAAGTCAGCTACCACGCGAGTCTACAGTTGATAGGCAATCCAATCAACAGTGAAGCTCCCGTGTGTGGTGACCAGCGCCGCGCCAGACTACAGATTTAGTTTGGTTTTAATTCATCGCGTGGGAAACTTGATACATGGTGCCAGTGGACGGTCGGGGGTGAGTATTGTATTGTTCCGCTGCATATCTTAACATTTTCAATATGTTTTCTGGTTACAATGAATAATAAAACCAATTACTAAGTTTGTGCGCAGCCAATCTATTAACATTTATTTAAATCAACTATTAAAATAGAGAGAAGCTTATTAAATTAACAAAAAAAAATATAGTGTAACAAAACTATTCAATTCATTGAAAATGTTTAGTTTTTTAACAATTTTCACCATTAATTCAAATGAAATCAAAATAATTTAGTAGGTATTTATAAAATACACTTTTCCACGACTTAAAAATTACAATGGTCTTAGATTTTCGAAATGGTCAGGCATTTTGTCTTTTCATATAAAATAATTTAAAATGTATTGAGACACCTAATTTTATGATATTAATCTTCTATTTTGTAGCGGGTATGCTACTTATATTCCTAACGTTAAGTATAACGATCAAAACTGAGATACCCGAGCTGTCTCTTATATTTAAAAAAAAATGCGAAATTATGAATTATGAGATACACGCTAAGGCGAAGGAAGCGAACCAGCCCTGTAATTAAAGGAGGGGCTAAGACGATCCCAAAATTACATAAAATTCTTCAAGGGACGAAATATTGTTAGAGCCCTTAATGATGAATATCGCCCTATTAATTTTACGAGTTGTTTGTTCGTCCGTTGACGTAGGCAAACAACAGCTTTACGATGTATAAACATGATTGGATATTTTGTAAACAAGTTAGCGCGATTATTATTGGCGATATTATAATTACTGTGTTCATATCTAATGTAATAATAAATAATATAATGTTTCAATTTTGTTGTTGATTAAGTGGAAATATAATTATCCTAAAGCCAGAATAAATTTAAGTAAAATAGTCCTTTGTAGTTTTTTTTATCCTAAAAATATCTTATTAGAATATTTTTTTTGGTAGATCATCGACACTTAATTTTAATACACTACTTTCTGGACGTAATGCAACTGTATCTGACATATTATTGTTGATTTTATAACTCTTGAATAATCGAAACTTAAAGAGAAAACGAGAGAAACCTGCATGGCCTGTGTATACGGTATTGCCAGTGCATAGTAAATGATATGCAAAAGAAACAGTGCAGGTATAGCACACAGCCTTTGCGCACTCCAGCGTTCACTGGCTTGCTTGAACCCGAAGGTTCAAGCAAAAACCGTCGACAACGACCTGTATGCTACGCCCAGTGAGGAAGTAGGAGGTCCACCTGCTTAAACTCTCGGGAACCCCAAATGATGAAAGTTTTGAGAGAAGCCGCTTATACCATACACGATGAAACGCCTTCGCTATATCCAGGCTAACTGCCAGGCCTTCTCCCTTGTTTTCGATAGCTGCCGTCCATCTATGTGTTAGGTATTACCAGAAGATCGTCTGCTGACTGACCATGGCGAAAGCCGTACTGTCGGTCGTTGATCAACTTGTGACCCTCTATACCAAGAGCTTGCAGTTAATTTAATGGTCTACATGACTTTGGAGAGCAGGGACGTAATAGATGCCGTACGTTTGTACGGATCCGAACAGTCTTTTTGTTGACCGGATGGACAAGAGCTGTCTTCCACAGCCTCTTGAGTATAAATGCTAGAATAAATGCGTTAGTACCGGCGTCAACTCAGGGGCACACATTCTAAGCACGATTGCAGAAATGCCATCCAGCCCACTCGACTTCCTGACGTGCGAGAAAAACAGAGTACCGAATAGTTTTCGGTCTGAAATGTACTTCAGGAATTGAGCTCTGACACTGCGGGATAGCGGTGTTTTTTCGGTGTCATCAAGAGTTGTATATTGTATAATACAAAATAATATTTGTATTATACAATATACGACTATATATACAAATAACAAACTAACTTCTATCAATTTATTTGTCTATTACATATTGACAAATGTTGTGTGTTTACGTAGGTTACTTTTTGATGATTTAGCGCACTCGGTATCTTTTTACCTGGTATTAGTGTAAAGCTATGCTATCAGCTGAAATCTATTTAAATGTGTGCTCTTAAGTTTCTTCGCAGATGTAATTCTAAAAACTATTCTTATAAGCTACTTATTTTTGTCAGTTATCCGCTTGCTGATATGAAATAATAAACTATTTAGGTTAAGTTGTGTTGTGTTTCAGACGCGGCGGCACGTGACTGGTAATCTGCTCTAGCAATAGACACAGGGCCGCGTTAGGCCTAGCTATCGATCCGTCCAATAATAGACTTGGAAACTCCAACACACTCTATGGTTAGCTCGGCCTTCGTGTTGCGCGACAACTTTCCAACCCTCTTGTGAATCAACCATTGTACATTGTAACAGTTTAACAATGTATTTCAGGTACCTTCATTCGATAACAACTTATTACCTCGCAACCTACTATACAAAGCACGGTTCACCTACTTTTCCTTATAATTTTGGCTCATCTTTAAAAATTTACGTTTCCCAAATATTTGACCTTTGGTTCTTCCGATTGGCTAAAATTTTGAAGATTGCAATTTATTAACGACGAATGTTAGTTATAAGTTCTATAAACTTTTTAACAAACGGCACAATAAAGAATCCTACGAGCTCATACAACGCACGTTTAAATGTTAACGATCTTAGTCAAAAGCAATTATAGTTCTCTAACAAAGAATAGAAGAAAACTGTTAAAAAGTGCAAGAACGTCTATCACAATGAAGTTTCCGTTTGTATGAAAATATGCTTAAATAAGACAATTAAACATGAATAAAAATGTTATTGTAAGGTACGTCTTCAGAATCTTTAGGAGTTCTGTCTTGATTATTTGAAATAGTGGTCTAATCTTAATCATTAAAACTTCCTTTGTTACAAGAAATCAACGTAAGAGTCTTTATAATCACCCACACAAGTTTGGTCTCCGGAGTGCCACAAATCTGAAATAATTTATACGACTCTTGCTGTTAGACAACTGATGAAAACCGACCAGAAATATTAGTTTAGTGTGCGTGACAAGCTACGTCTTACACTCGCGATTTGTATGACACTTTCTGTTAGTGTGCATGCATTGCTCTAAATAGAGGTTAGTTCTAAACTCAATTTCATCATCAGGAAGAAGACAAGAGCGTCCATTAAACGTACATTAATAATTTAAAAACGGAAAACACACTGGTACATGGCGGACGAAGACTGAATCCGGGCTTCGTGACAGTCAACGGTTCAACCTAATGGGCTAGTGATGTATCAAAATCGGTAATAATCAAATTGCTAGGGGAATAATAATTAAAAGTAAAATACAAGAAAACCTTTTTAAAGGGTACTTACTCCTTTAGTTCTCGTGTACAAATATTGTATCGGTAAATAAAAACGTGGCTTCACAAACACATTGCAGTCAAGGATTCCAAACTCGCCATCCTCGCGACCTACAAGAGCTCTCCACTCCTTAAGTATTTATTTATCCATCGAGAGTAAAATGTTTACAGACTTCAATTTTTTTAAGGGATTGGCCTCAAAGGTCCTATTCTCATTAGCATCATTACAAAGAGTACAAGCAGAACAACGATGAAGTCTACAAAATACAATAAATACATGGTGAACATTGAAACTGGCACGTCACTGGTATTCTTTCATGGTGGAAAAAACTTGCAACGCATTTTTGGCAGCTGAAGTATTATTTTTAAGATTGAGCTGTAATTATTCATATTCCCTTTATTGTTGAATGAGGCGACAGTTGCCTACTTTTAATGATTCTTCTATTGAGTAAAAGCCACCATAGACGTTTATTGTGATTCACAAAGAAGAAAATAATTCTCTGGAAGCGCTCCATCTCGAATACTTAACTTGGCAATTATAAAGACAATGAAACTTCAAGACAATTGTGGTTAAGTTAATTTGTAAGTAAAGTTTTATGAACCAGAACTGTTCCTTAAGCAGCGGTTTCTGCAAAAGTTGTACGAAGAAGCGGACTAGCGACGACGGAAAGTATTTACATATTTGTAACACAAGGCTTACATAAAGAAGGCATTGAAACATTCGAAGTCACGACTTTGCAAACTTTAGAATGTCATCGTTCATGCTCTATTACAACCTCCTCAGTAGCGTCATGTTAATGTAACCCTACTTCATCCTCTATCCGTGTTTTTCGTATATTATATAATAAGAATGTATTTCTAAATCTTTGGTGAGTAAAAAATGGTAATGACTATCTCAAAAAAACGAATAACTTCTCTATAACTTTTATATATGTGATGGTTATGTGTCATAGCGGAAATTTAGTAAGATGGGGTGGCCATTGGTAAAATTTTCATAAAAAAAATTGCCACATTGCCCGCTCTGAGTCTGTGTCTGTATCTGTCCTGTAACATATACTTCAATCTCTTTAGAGTGCAGCCAAGTTACAACTTCAAAAAACAACAATATAGACTTTAAAATATCAAGAAATAAAGTGTGTTAATTCACGGGACATGCGTTTTAAAATTTATTTTCCAATCGGTACTCATTTTTGAAGTATCTGCCTGATGGAGTTTGGGGATTATAAATTTGTTTTATAACTACACTTTTTCGAGACAGGGTTTCAAACGACCTAAATATAAACGTAATTTAAACATATCCAGGATCTCTCTACATACGACATTAAGCCTTAGATCTGAGCCCCTCTGAGCGTTGCGAGCCCACAAACCAAGCTAAATTAATTTTTGTAATGAATTCTTTTGAAATTTTTGATGAGTGAAAATAATTGCAAAAGAAAGCTAATGATTAACCGAATATGTTAATACAATGCAAAGAGCTCTTTGGAATAAATTTTAAATGTCAATAAATTAAAATAATGAATTTAAATAATGATTTAAACGACAAGCTATAAACATAACCTGTACTTACAATTACTGATCGACTCATTTTAAAGCCAACATCAAAATTCTTAATCCTAGATTGACTGTAATTACTCAGAAAACACATTTGCTGTGTTACTCGATTTCCATAAAGTTGTTTACGAAAAGATTTCAAAATATAATATTTTTTCTATTAATTTCGTGTATTAAATTTAATGTTTCGATTAAAGAATCTGAAAGAGGGTCAAATAAGTTTGATGTTAATTAAAATCCCAAGAAAGTAGAAGTGGGGAGCGGTTCGCGCACGGCTGAACAATTATTAAACTTTTTACAATTTTGATGAAAATGTCTAAACAAGAGAGATCGTAAACATAAATTATTTTTTAATTTGACAAACTATGTTTTCTTATTAGTTTATGACACTTGCAATACAGCTGATATAAATATAAATACCATCTTTGTGATGCAGAAAAAGACTTCGCATTATTAAGTATAACTTAGTTCTTTGAGACAGAAAAATGTAAATAAATTAACATTTTATTACTCAATTATATACTCTTGATAATTATTTGTAGATATTAAGCGAATTGTGATGACGAACAAAACCTTGTTATGCCTACTACTGGGATAAGTTGAAGTAGTAGATCTTTTGTCGGCTTTTTCAGAATAATCTCAGAAAAAGTACAAAATTCATAAGAATTTAAGTTAAGGTCGCTATAATATTAATCATTGACACCACATCACTGACTTTCTTAACTTGATACACCGCCTTAAGGATGAAGTGACCGCCCTCATGCTATTAATTAAATATATAAAATTCGTCATAAAAAAATAAATAAGAAGTCTGCAGAGTTTTTTGCGCTCGTTCTTCTCATGTCTGAGGTATATAATTTCGAATGAGTCATAGTTGTTGACGTAAGTAAGTCATTTTAAAAATAGAATATAATACTTATTCATTACATAATAATTGAGAATTATATAAAGATGGTCAATATAAATTAATTTATAGTTACAATTAATTACAGATTAGAAACAAAACTTATTTTTACGTAGAAAAAAACCGTCATGAAATGTGTCAAAACGTCTTAAAATCATTGGACTTTTGATTTTTACACGCATTTTACTGTTTTATAGTTTTTATAGCATGCATATTATATAAAATTCTTTTCTCTTCTCTGTTTTTGTATGTAGTGATATAAGTTACTAAGCCACAGTTATCAAAATTTGGGGCGGCGTAAGTCGCGGTGTGAGGCAAGTGGGTCACGAGCCCCATGTAGGCCGCGTAATCTTTCCACAAACAAGAAGGAAAATACAGAATTCGGGGGGAAATATAAAAACTACAACCCAATTTTCGAATAAATTTCACGTGGCCATAAAGCAGTTAATAATTCAAGATTAAAATCGTTTCGGGGTGAGGCCGCTATGAAAAAGCTGACATAAACCGAAGTCCGAAATGTTTGTTGATACGCGCCAACATATTACGCTCATATATCATCGGCTCTATTCGGAAACGTTATAATTTACCGCCAACATTGATAACATCACGAACTGTGGCTCTACAGCCGAATACAGGGTTGGATTTGATTTTATTATATTATTATAAGTACATCACTCAGTAGGTGGGCTACTGCATCACAATGTCAAAATATTACAGTTTATAAATGTCATGATGGGCATGAGCCTTACTTAATGATAGGTGATACGAGTATCCACTAATTATATTATCATACGCCGTCAATAGTATTTTTGTTTATAAATAGACAGAACTGATAACCACCTGTGTGTGTCACATACCCATAACAGTATCAATATTATCTGTATCAAACCGCGATACAAAACGACCTTATGCGTAGCGTAATGCGGTATAACCTTCATGACGTCAAACTGCATTCTAATATGGGTACCGCTGCCTCGAACAAACACTGCACAGTCAAATGATTCGACTACTTATGAATTTAAATTTATAATAATTTAATCGATGGACAGACATTACCGGAAAAAACTATTCTTTATGAATGTAAGACAGATGACAGATCCTATTAATATTATAAATGTGAAAGTTTGTATGTCTGGATGTATGTTTGAAATTCTTTAACGCAATAACTACTGATTGGATTTTGATGAAACTTTACAATAATATAGCTTACACACCAGAATAACACACAGGCTATTTATTATTTATAAAACTATCGCGTGAATTATACTTTATATGGCAAAACAACGTTTGCCGGGTCAGCTAGCAGTATTATAAAATATCTGTAATAAATACGGATCGAGGACTTCTTTGACACTAACGATTCTTACAAACAAACGTAAATATAAGTACTAATAAGGAGAGTTAAAGTAAACATATAAATATTGCGTGTCAAGTCCGTATCTGTCCATCTCTCGCGGCTTGAATAAATCAGGGTATTTAAATTGTTCACTTAAAATGTATTGTGTTTGATTTTCATTTATTTTTGTTATTGTTTCGCAAACAGATTCACAACGATATATTATTTGCATTATGAGAATATTCAAATGAATTTGAGGTCGCGAAACAAATTGAAAACAGCTGGAAATGTGATGCTTTTATTTTGTGGATTTTATTATTTTTACGTCCAGGTTTTCATTTTCGAACGGGTCAATGCAACATTATTGCAAAGATTTTACAATTTTATAATAGATCAATGTATGCATAAATGTACTATCCAAGTAACCACCTAAAATTCATCTATTTTGTTCACTCCAATATTATAAAGGGACAAAAAATGAGTCATATGTTTTAAAAGCAAGAAGAAGTTAATATATTTCAAAAGCTAAACTAAAACATTGTTGGGCTTTTCAGTGTGAATAGATTTGCAATGTACCAAAATGTAATAGAGCAATCTTAATGAAACAATAATCTGTTTATATAAAAGGAAACAATTTAATACATTTTAAGCCATAATCCGCAGGTATAACTATTTCTTAATGTTTAGGTACATAATATTACATAACTTATTTTTACTATATCATACATTTTGAGATAACATAACATCGAAAAAAAACGAATATTTTAATGGATTGAATATTTAAATGGATGACCACTTGTTCGTATAAATAGAAAAAAGTGCACTTGTGTGTGTGTGTGTTAAAGTTAAAGTAGACACCTTAGTAATTAGACGAGGCACTGGACTGTTTCATTCAACTTCCCAAAACTATTACAAGAAAATAACTGAATATATAAGCTAGCTAGGATCGTACAACTTAAAGTGTATCACATAATTTAATCTTGTAGATCAGGATATTCTGTAATATTAAAATTTGATAATATAATTGTTGATATTAGAATTTTGGGCATTACTTATGAACTAGTAAAGTGATGATTGTTACCGAGCAGTAGGTCCTCACCACACACCTCCTTCACATTGATATACAATTTAATTGATTCAATAAAAATAGTTTTCAATCAATCAGAGTCAGTTCCACATCAAACAGAATGGCATTCAAAAGCGCATGGAAAAACGATTTCATTTGAATTTAAATTGAATTCCATAAAAGATACATCCATTTTTCTCAGAGAAAATACATTGCATACACGAACAAGATATTGAAACTGCTGAAAACAATGCAAATAAATTCTTATGAGGCTATCCTTAAGCTTTTCCAAGTAAAAGCGACGAGGCGCTAAGAATATTATGTTTACGAGATCAGTTATCCCGTTTGAGACGCTGGCCTCAGAAGCCGTAGAGGAGTTTTCAGATATTCAGGTGAATATTTTTAGTTAAATTGAATATATTAAGTTATACACTATTTGTTCAATAGTTTATCTAGATTATATTATATAAAATGCTAAGAATGTTTGCCATAACATATTTTCACTGTCTCTTCGTAATTTTAATCAAGTATGTCATTCTGTTGATAAGAACAACATTCAAGTAAATCAATTACTGAACGCGTTCTACTTTTAACGATATTGTTTCAGTTAATTGAAATTCAATTGAATGGATTTCATCTATAAATCTGTTTTATTATGTGTTAACGTTTACTGAGCCGGCTTGAGTAATTCCGTCCGGGTTGAACGATGACGATCATTATTGTTACGATGGATTTATGTCTTTAGTATATATCGTTTATCATTTCATTAAAGTTATTTTATATCTTATTTAATATTTTAAATTAATTAAATAACTTGAATTAAAGAAATTTTCACCAACCATCCTTCGTACCTACACCTAATAATTTTTCATTAACTATGATTTGAAAAAAAGAATACTTATAGTTTATTTACCCAGGATTTTTTTTTATACAAATAATGATTTATAATAATGAGTTAAAGAACAATAACTCTGTATTTCATCGATAAAATATTTATATACTAGCTGACCAGGCAAACGTTGTTTTGCCATATAAAGTATAATTCACGCGATAGTTTTATAAGTAATAAAATATTGCCTATATTATAGCCTGTACATCATTTTGTTCTATTGTCAATAGTTTTTGCAGCGCACGCAAAAATAGGTTTTCGATTTTACACCTTGTGTTACAAAATAGCAATTTTATTACGGATCCCTAATTTTGAAAAAAAAAAACATAGCCTATAGCCTTCCTCGATAAATGGACTACCCAACACTGAAAGAATCATTCAAATCGGACCAGTAGTACCAGAGATTAGCGCGTTCAAACAAACAAACAAAGAAACAAACACTGCAGCTTTATATATTAGTATAGATTATTATGTTTACTTTCCTGCATTGTCTTGTGAGGCTATCCTTAAGCGTTTTCAAGTAAAAGCGACGAGGCGCTAAGAATATCATGTTTCTCGGTTGAAAATCAGTTATCCCGTTTGAGACGCTGGCCTCAGAAGCCGTAGAGGAGTTTTAGGATATTCAGGTAAATATAATCTATATATCTTAAGTTATACACTAATGTGTGAGAGTGTGTAAGAGTGTGCCATAACATATTTTCACTGTCTCTTCGTAATTTTAATGTAATTTTAATCTTATTTCGTAGAAAATATTAAATCAAGAACAATTCTTGATAAATCAAGCTTGTATCGAATTGTTGAATGGTCATCTCCATAACTACCTATTTATCAAGTAATTTGTTTGAATTGAGAAAAGCTGTGTTCATTCAATATTAAAATATAATATAAGATACAGATCGTTACACAAAAGATAATTTCCTTTATAGACATTTCCGCATATTTACCAGAATTTTATAAAATAAAAAGACCAACTTTCAATATTACTCAAAGACACTCAAAGTCTACAACCACGCAGAAAGAAACCTTAAACCTTTTCCAGCGCAAATCTTAGAGCAAACTTCGCCGAGAAAAAACACAAAAGACTTTCTCTGTCGTATTGTGTTTAAGAAGGACTGGCTCGGGTAGCTGACCAAACAGCGTACAGCAATATGCTTTTAACGGCCGACGGGCGGAAGATTAAAACATTTGTGAGATGATATATCATATATATAGCAGTGTAGCGCGCTGAGTAGCCGCCGGGTTTATGGCCCGCTCTACGTGACCCGGTGGAGAGCTGGCCCTGCGTCGTAATTGTAATCATTAGCTACATTTGTGGCCATAAAATACTTTCTACTTGAGTGCTTTTGTCGCATTACCGGAGTATACAGGCACAGAACAATCGTCAGAGTCTGTGGGTTGTTTGTAACATACACAGTAAGTGACCGAAAGGATTTACTCTTTGCTAAACTGGGTCTCAGCTAAACTTTACATCTTTATTGTTTGGTCGTTTGAGATATTTATATAATATCTATATATAACTAATCATATCATATTAAATAATATCTATATAACACTATACCGAATATATCGCAGACGTCAGCCTGTACGAGACTAGTATGGCCCTAAAATAGCTTAAAAACAACAAGGCGCCGGACAAGGCAACAAGAGCTGGTGGTACTCCTGTGCTGAAGCTGTTCAATTCCGTCATCCTCGAGGGCAAAACGCCGCAAGCATGGTACAGAGGTATAGTGGCGCTATTCCTCAAAAAGGGCGATTAAACCCCTCTGAAGAATTATATCACATTTGAGCCCATATCACTTCTGAGCCATGTATATAAGCTGTTTTTTAGAGTTATCACGAATCGTCTCGTGGGCAGGTTCAACGACTTCCAGCCTCCCAAACAAGCCGGATTCTGAAAAGGCCTTAGTACCATAGACCACATACATACACTGCGGCAGGTTATACAGAAGACGGAGGAGTATAACCAGCCATTATGCTTGGCGTTCGTGGACTATGAGAAAGCCTTTGATTCGATCGAGATCTGGGCGATGCTTCAGTCTCTTCAGAGGTGCCATATTGATTATCGATATATCGAAACGTTGAAATGTTTGTATGATAACGCCACCATGTCAGTCCGTCTCCAGGATCAGTTCTCGAAGCCTATCCAACTGCAGCGGGGAGTCAGTTATGTTATATCGCCGAAGCTGTTCACCGCTGCATTGGAAGATGTCTTTAAGCTTCTGGACTGGAACGGGCTGGGCATCAATATAAACGGCGAATACATCACTCACCTTCGATTCTCAGATGATAATCGTAATCATGGCAGAGACCATGGAAGACTCAATACAGCATCTTAGAGTAGGTCTCAAAATGAACATGGACAAGACGAAGATCATATCAAATGTGGCAACCACTCCCGTACCAGTTGGGAACTGTACCCTCGAAATTGTTGACGAGTACGTCTACCATGGACAAATAATCCAGTTGGGCAGGTCCAATTACGGGAAAGAGGTCACTCGTCGAATTCAACTTGGATGGGCAGTGTTCGGGAAGGTCCGTATTCTTCTCGTCCAAAATACCACAGTGTCTGAAGACGAAAGTTTTTAACCAATGTGTGTTGCCAGTGATCACATACGGAACACAGACGTGGTCGCTAACTATGGGCCTTATGAGGAAGCTCACTGTTGCTCAGCGGGCAATGGAGAGGACTATGCTTGGAGTTTCCCTGCGAGATCGAATCAGAAATGAGGAGATCGGTAGGAGAACCATAGTCTTCGACATAGCCCAAATGATTGCGAAACTGAAGTGGCAGTGGGCAGGGCACATAGCTCGGCGAACAGATGGCCGTTGGGGCAGTAAGATCCTCGAATGGCGACCACGTACCGGAAGGCGTAGTGTTGGTAGGCCCCCCATAAGATGGACCGACGATCTGGTCAAGATCGCCGGAGTAGGATGGATGAGGGCAGCGCAGGACCGTCATGTATTCGTCATGGCGATATTTGGGGGAGGCCTTTGTCCAGCAGTGGACGTCTGCCGGCTGAAATGATAAAAAATTATGATGATATACAACTAGAAGTCGTTCATAGGTATTTCGACTGATAATTCATAAAAAAATAAGATATAATGTAATTTGAGCTAAAAGTTGTCATTCATAACTAATAGAGAAACAGATCTCTTAGCGGAAGTGCTATATTGTGACATCTGACGTGCTGGCTCTTGTTTGACAATGCGTTGATTAATTTATTTTTTTAATTTGTAATATCTGTGACAAACAAATCAAATCAAAATCAGTTTATTCACGTAGGTCACGGAAATGACACTTATGAATGTCAAAAAAATAAAATATTTATCTTATTCGTATTAACTTTGTGCACATCTTCTCCATGTTAACTTTATCTATGCAATTTCAGACCGCTCTGGGCACAGAAACATTATTTAAAATTGATCCAATAATAAATGACTTATATTAACTGGCATGGTCTGGTCTTATATTGGTCAACCAGCTCGTATAGACAGGTGCTATCAAATAGATTCTAGTAACTTTTATGTTGATGGTCTTCTATTGTCACTCTTGTGTAAAAAATATATTTTTACCTCGTTCTTATATTATTGTTAGATAATTGAGAAACTTACATTGGTTATATCTTTATTACGAAACTATTCTAAGGACTTGTTATATCTCTAATATTATTGATAATTTGTTAACCATCTAACCATAGGTAATTCGTAAGTAAGGAAGGGAATTGCGGACACAAGCAATTGTGTTCGTTACTTGGCACTAAGCCAACCCACACTGATGTGATCAAAATGTTTAGCACAGCTTAGCGGAGCTCCTGTGGCCCGCTGGGTGACGTCACGAGCTCTATCCGCAGACATTAAGATGAACAGAATTACGGGACGTGAACAGATACTTCAGAGAATATTGCGAAATAAAATAATACGCGTAAAGTAATAGGATATATAACTGCGGACGACCTTCGTGGAATATATTCATCAGTTACAGTTACATATTCTATTTTGAATAAAAATATTTGAATTTCAGTAAATCTCACATTTTTTTAATGAAAATAAGGGACGAGCAGGACGTTCAGCTAATGGTAATTGATACGCCCTGCCCATTATAATGCAGTGGCGCTTAGGATTCTTGAAAAACCCCAAAAAATCTGAGCCACACTACAAATGCGCTCGTCACCTTGAGACATAAGATGCTAAGTCTCATTTGCCCAGTAATTTCACTAGCTACGGTGCCCTTCAGACCGATACACAGTAATGCTTACACATTACTACTTCACGGCAGAAATAGGCGCTGTCGTGGTACCCATAATCTAGCCGGCATCCATTGCAAAGGAGCCTCCCACTAAAACCAAATCTTTAATAGAATCCAGATAATCAATAGTAGAGGCATGATCTTTCCATTTAAAACTAGATATTATGATCGGCCTTTATTACAACGCACATTACCACAAATTAATAATTTATTTATTAAAGTCTATAAATGACACTTACATTTTACATGCATTAAAATATATTGTTATACCAAACTACAATATTTTTTTAATACTTTTTGATTGAAATTAAGGGCTGATAAGATATAAGATAGGCTATATTGATCTCACAGGCTCAACTTCTTACAAAAAATTAAAGATTAAGTTAATCAAATTAAAATATAAAAGACGATTCAAAAGCGCTTAATCTCATTGGAACTTCATGTTACTATACTCTTACATATATGTATATCTTATCTTTTATCTTTAAGCGAGCTATTCTTGTATATATATAATCTGAATCTCGGAAACGGCTCCTACGATTTTAATGAAATTTAGTATACAGGTAGTTTCGGGGGCCAGAAATCGATCAAGCTAGGTTTCAATTTTAAAAAATGTAGTTTTATCCGTGTTTTAATGAGAAACTGCTACAATAACATTAGAATACAATGGTAGATTTCGCCACCATATACAATACTATAATAGTTCAGATGGGACATTGGGTGATCCGGAAAACAGAAGACCCCGGTTCGAATCCAGATGTCCTATTAGTTTTTTTTTGTAACTTCATAAAAATCCGAGCAAGGCTCGGTCGTCCAGATATTATATATATATAGTATATGTACTCATTACTCATAGGGAGTGAATATATGTAATATAAAATATTGCAACACTTGGTTAACGTCATAAAGCTACACCAGTTCGTAAAGTAGATTTGACAAGGTGAGAGGAACTGATAAGGAACTCCCAGAACATCTTTTAAATCATATAATAACAAAATTGCTTAGCTTCCTACATAATGGTGTAGCCTGCGTATATATAATTATCTTCAAAATAATCTGCTATATTATAGTAAGACTTATTTGTCAAAGAAGTTTTTATTTACCAACTAAACAACCAAATGTTAAGACGAAAACGATAAAATATTCGCCAAATTAATGTGAAGCTTTTATTTAATTTACTATGAAAACATGTTGTAAATTAACGATCGAAATTGTATTTCTACCAAGCGGTAAAGTGAAGAAAAGTTATTACAAATTTACAGTGTTATTTTCAAGATTATGCTAAGTTGGAACACGTGCCCTCATTGTGTCAAGATTCATGTTTCCGTAAAAACTTTTCCATTTAAGCCTCTCACGCAGTAATCTTGAAAGTTAAATTTATGAGGATATAACGTTACCTTCTAAAAGAAAGAACTCCAAATATATATTGCTAGACCATGAAATCAGCTATACTTCTCTGTGTATTTTAGAGAGAGAAAACTGCGATAGGCAACCGACAATTTTGTGCGAACAAATGGCTACGGAAACTGACCATATTGGAAAAATAAACGCATAACAAAACGAAATCTGGTATAGCGCACTACAATATGACCCTGGGCACTTCCCACTGCACCTACAGACTGTCAGCTTAAGACTTGAGATGGAATCTCTAATGTGCCTGTAATTACTCTGGCATGAAGACTCACCAATAAATTGAAATAAAAAATCTTCAAAATTCCAACGACGCTTCTTTAGATCCTGAAGAGATGGTAATGTTTTTATTTCAAATATTAATATCAAGCCCAACGTAGCTGTATACTATTGCGCTACGCACCGTAGCAGCTACGTAGACAGTCTACGAACCGTAGCAATTGGGAAAACCAATTGTAAAGGAAATAGTAATATGTATATTTTTTAATTTTATGGGCAACGTACAAGATATTTATCAATAATGAATTTATTTTTATTTATTTTATATAATTTATTATTTAAGTTTAAATAAATTCTTAAGGTTGTTTATAGTTTAACCCGCAAACATGTATTTAAGTTTGGAATTACAACAAGTAACCGAATTTGCAATATAATATAAATGCTATTCTGAGCAGTAAATTACAACAGACCATTAAACCCAGAGGTCTGGCATTGCGAAAGGTCTAACCTACTTGGACTGTTGCCAAAGAGGCACTATCGTATACTTTTATGTATGCTTTCGTGTCCTACATAGATTGTGGCTGTTTTATATATATTTTTTAAATAACCCTCTCTGCGACAAATTCGTTATATTTCCGCTGTCAGTGGAAGAAAGGTGGTGAAAGTGTTCCTATTTAGATAAGAAAAAAAATACATTCAATTAAAATTATTATATTTAGCTCTACAGTTACTTAAAAATACGGGATACCCTTGCCAATACCAAATAAGGCAAATCTTTCTTTATATAACGGGAGTAAAGTGAGAATTTCACCATAGCATATACAAAAACTTGGTGTATATAATTTTGAATGTCCAAGGTATAGTTAAATGCTAACATACTCGTCATTGTACTGAAAAAAATAAAAAAGAAGATTGACTAAATTTCGTTTTTATAAGGGAGAGCAGTAAGTGATCACTCTACTACTCTACTGTAACACCGGAGGAATCGCAGGAGCGTTGCCGGAAATTATTTATTATTGGCAGGTATGGTAGGAGACGAAATATTATTCAAATTTATGTGATTATGTAATAAAACCTTCAATTCTTAAATATGAAGTAAGAAGTACAGTACTCACCTATGAAATTCATTTTGCTGATTCTGTCACTGTTCTGATTGCGATATTAATCTACCCCCATATTATAGTTCTCATACAAAAATATAACCTATATCCCTATAGTAAGCACCAAAATTTTCTATAGAATTAACTTGATACGTATCGTTAACTAGTACTAGGAGAGAAGAAGAGAGTTGAAAACATCGAGAAATACAATAATTACATGGTGTTCGCGGACACGACCTACCCTCGCGAGAGGCGGATGGCCAATGCTGCCTTTCCCGTGTCGTATCGCTATTTATGCCGCCCTGGTACCACACGCACAGACGCAGAAGCTTCGTATAGACACATTCACTCACACATGCGCAATACTAAGTGAGTGCGAAGGGTAATGGAAAAGCCATTGTCAATCTGTAATAGGGAAGGAAAAGTTGGTTTCCGTCAATTCGTGTTAAATGATTGTAATTGTGGACCTCTTCGAGGTTCAATATCTCTGATAATCCCTCGAGAATGATGCGGCCTTCTTGAACAATTCATTTTATTTATTCAGACATAAAAATTTTAAAACTTTTATTCCTGGGAAAAAAAGAAAAATTGACGAACATTTGGTAACTCGAATCAAAGTTAGTGTGCGTTATGCGCATGTGTGGTGTTAGAACAAAGGCTGCGGTAGGCGGGGCCTTATAAGTGTATGCGTGCATTATATTTTCTATAGGTCGATGCATTTAAGTAATTTACTATGTACTTTGAATTTGATAGCGATATGGCTCACACATTTTGTTTAAGTATAAATGAACTTGCTTAGCCTGCTTTAAGTTATAAGTAGTAGTAAATAGCCTTAGTTATTTATTATGTCGTCTTTGATGTAAGTCGAACTACGAATTTCCACAAATATTCCTTTTACAGTCAAATACTTCAGTTAGTGTAATGGCTGCCGAAAACGGCAAACGTCACAAATATGTCGGTCTCAGAGAGGCTTACATCTTTGTGTCGTTCGGTGTCGAGACGCTTATGGCTCGTAGGGCCCAGTGGCACGGAGAACGTCCAAAGTACTTTAGACGCGACTCGGTCATATTTGAAACCAAGCACTGGTAGTTTTATTGGTAGTCGTAGTTTCTACTTCATTATACAAGGTTAAATTTTAAATATACTTAAAGGGTTTGTTCCCTCATAAACATTACTATCAATATGTACATTCAAATCATTAAGAATAAAGATTCTGATTGAGTCTCTGGATATTTATCAACCAGCATTTTTATCCTTTATTATTTATTTATATATTTTTTTATAACACAGTTATTTACACAAAGATGTTTGCAAATTTAAAAATAATTGATTGTGTATCGAATTATAGGTGTCACAACGGCGCCTATTTCTCCCGTAAGGCAGTAATGTGAAAATATTACTGTGTTTTGGTCGGAAGGGCGCTGTAGCTAGTGAAATTAGTGGGCAAATGAGACCTAACATCTTATATCTCAAGGTGAGGAGCGCAATTGTAGTGCCGTCCAGAATTTATGGGTTTTCAAGAATCCTGAGCGGCACTGCATTGTAATGGGCTTCGTGTATGAAATACCATCAGATGAACGACTTGCTCGTCTCGTCCCTTACTTTAATAAAAAAAAAACACTTAAATTTATACATATTCATGAACAGTGTAGGAGTCGCAAAATAGATGTAATTATGTCGTTTGATGACAGCTAGCTTGTTACGTTGTCCAGTTCAGCTGTGGCTACGGATGTAAGGGGCAAAAAGCGTTAACGAAAACGTTATTCCACTACTTCTTTGAAGTTATATTCTGTGAAAATTATTACGCCATATGGGTCATATTGACGTACAGAGCTATCATGTTCACAGAAAAATGGTTCAAACTATTGTAAGATTCACCATATTCATATTATATTCAAAATTATTTGAGTTTTACCTTAAAATGAAACGAAAAACCTTATTCAAAAGAATATATACCTATTTTGCGTCAAATTAAAAAACATTCAATTATATTAAACTCAAAACTATACTATATTAACCCCGTATGTATTCGAGTATTGCTTGTGTTTCTTGTATTTTGAAGTTATTTCGTATATTGGTGGCATCTGCTACATCTGTCCAACTTTTTAAATAATAAAATCTTCTATTGCAACTTGGAATGATACTGAAATTCGACGAAAGCCTTCTTGTTAAAATTTGTTTGATATGATTTACATATTTGCTAATAACAAATAACTGTTAAATTTTCGTATAGCTTCAACTTAAGACATACTGTGCATTATTAACATAAGAGTTATAGATTCTTATTGACTGGAATATTGAAAATAATAAAGATAAATTAAACCCTTTAACTGGTGCTGTGGAATATAATAATGAATGCATTAGAATTCTGATCGTGTGCGCGAGTAAGTGAGTCAGCAATAGAACTCCAACTCACAACTATCTCATATTACGTCACTTGATTTGAATATTATATTAAAATACCACACATTTTACACCTAACTGCGGAAATTATCTTCCAAGTGATATAAGTCGGTATAAATAATTTAATAAGATATCGTCGCTGGAGAATAGAAAATTGTAATTGAAATATCCCAAAAAGGCGTTAAAAAACTTGCTGAATGGCATCGAATAGCTACAAGCGTTTTCTACAAGCACCTGGACGATTACATTGTTTTATTTCAATACAGTTAACATTATGGTCTGGATAAAACACTATAATATTGACCGAAAATTACTTTTCACACACTGAATATTAAAATTGGAAATGGACCTTTAGATGGTATAATAAATATTGAAGGTTATCTCTGTATTAATTTTGAAAAGAAGATGTGAAACTCAAATCACTTTTGGAAAAAACTTATGGTTTAAGGTGGTTGACTTCCTCTGGAACTTAGTTTCATTATTACCTGAAACAAAGATAATAATAAATTAATTAAGATTGTTATCAAAATTATGGAATTACAAATAAAGTTGGCATTCCGATTTATAATTTATAACAAAATATGTTACTTTACTAGCGGACAACGAAACAATTGAATAACAACATATGAACAACTTATTCAATGATTCCGGTGTTATTCTGGTGTTATAAGCCTTTCTTCACAATACTAAAAGAATCTAGAGACTGTGGATACAGACATAACACTCACTGTCCATTTCTCCAGAGCTTAATACAATCATTTCCAATTTTCATAGCATTATGTCCTATGGTATATTGTTATGGGGCAGTGCGGCCGATATTAATACCATCTTTGTGCTGCAGAAGAGGACTATTCGCACGATTTATAACCTAGGTCCTAGAGAATCATTAAGAGAAAAATTTAAAGAAATAAACATTTCGACTGCTGCTTCTCAATACATTTTTGATAATATTCTGCATGTTCATAAGCACATTGAGGAATTCTTTAGAAACTGTGACATTCATAATTTTAACACGAGGAACAAACATAAACTTGTTATGCCTACTACTCGGTTGGGTCGAGTTAGTAAGTCTTTTGTTGGGCGATGTATATGCTTCTACAATATGATCCCAGAAAATGTACAACACAAATGTGTTACGAAATTTAAAAGAATTGTTAAAAAACGTTTGTGTGGGAAAGGTTATTATAGCATAAACGATTTTCTATTATATTATATTACAAAGGTACACCCAACAACTGTTAAAATTACAAAATATACCTTCCAGCATCTTGGCAAATTATATTTACAATTTTTTTTTCTACGGTTGATATACAAATGTTTAGGCTTTTGATTTAAACATGGAAATTTTATGATTGTAATATAGTATGTACTACGTATTACCTAATATTTGTATTGTAAAAAACTGCGCTTTTTTGGTGACATTTTAGTACGGTAAACAATGTTTCTTTAGGCCTTAGAGAATAGACTTTTTCAAAGACTGAATAAAGTCTGTACATATATTAGTAATCGTGGCTGTATAAATAACAGATAAAAGTAGAGGAGTAGAAAAAGATATTTATTTGATTAATAAAATAGTTGATACAAACCAAGAGTACTACGTGACGAATTTGCGTAGAGCATGCTACGTGAGTGGCTACGACGTAACCGAAATTGATGTATTGAAGTTAATAGGTGCATCGAAAGGGTAAGAATAATATATGTTTCTTGATTCCTATGGATTCGAAAAGTTTGGGGATTTAATATTTAGTGATAATAAGTTTCACTTTGTAAAATGGTGAGATACAAAATCTAAAGCTAAGTACCATCTGACATTCCAGTGTTACTCGGCCTACAAGCTCGGAAATTGTACAATAGTAAATTATATATATTGTGTCTGAGGGTGACGGGCGGAATGTGATTAAAATGTAGCGTTTTTTTGTATATAGAAGCAAACTGAAAAGTGGCACATGTGATGGGAAATGAGACAATCAATAATTATGAATATTTGTGATACTGAAGGTCTAAGAAATGTGCTGCCAGTCATTGAAGTGAGAGTTCTAAGCTTGAAGCCATTACTCCATGTCGTAAAGGTTTGGGAATTCCACAGCATAATGTCATTATTATCAATAGAGTAACATAAGGTGGTTTGTTTTTTTCCCTCTTTCCAATGCTTTGATTGCTAAGCTAAGCGTCAGGATGACTAATGTTGATTAATTGATTGTTAATAATAAACCCATAAATGTTGGTATTTCTGTTCAGCTCTCCAATTGTGACGTTAAATAATCAATAATATTAGATTTTAAAAAACGACGTCTCTAATCAACGTCTTAATATGCAGTTACTAGGGTTCAGGTTATCAATTGTAAAGATCCTGTAGATGGCGCCACAATTTGAGAGTTGACCTAGCATACCAAGATATATAGATAATGCATCACTCCGACGTTACTACGACGTAATCTCCAGAGCCTTATTAAATTAGTATACTTAGTAACATGGCAAATAACAATAACAGGTTTACAATAATAAATAGTAATCTTAAGGTTTTAATTTAATCGAGTGTTCTAATTTGAGAAAACTATCTTTTAATAAGATTGTTTTAGAAGATCGATTTGTATACAAGATTTTTTGAAAAGTCTATGAAAAAGAAAGATAAAAATTATCCAAAATGGAACCCTTAGATCAATTAGAGCTTTTTTTTCTTATAAAGGGATCGAAGTCTGAAAATTAAGTTTTGATATTATGAATCGTTATTTCTAACAAAATGGTGATCGTGATCATAGCGCAGCGAACAAAAGCTATATGTCAGGTGTGCAGTGTGGCGAGGCCGATACGTTTCCGAACGGGGCGATAAAACTGACCCCCGCCCGCCCCCGTCACCTCACACCCGCGCTGCCTCGCAACACTCAACACTGATTTCATTTACAATTCATTTGATGTACGTACTTAGCGGAGGGAGAACGCCGTAGGGTTGTAACTTTACCAATCAAGATTTTGTAAGAAATATTACTAATTTATTTGAAATACTGAAAGGATAGACTAGATTAGTTATGCGCTGTGATATAAACGAGCCTTCTCAGAATTCTTTATTTGGAAAAAACATTCACAGTGAAGATATTAATTTAAACTTCCAAAGATTTAATTCAAAAAAGAATATTGAATCCTCTAGTTTACACAATACACCTACCATCCATTCGACGAATCATCAGACTACTTAAATTGACAAATTCAATTCAAGTTCGTCAACAAGAGTAGAATCTTAATAATTTCTTTAATAGTTGGGAAAAAGCTCAAAAGCTGATTGTGTCGAATCTAACGACGGATCAGAAGTAGCAAGTCTGAGAACTTAACATTTGATTAGATATATCTTATAACAGTTAGTTGGTTGGCTTAATTCCAGTAGCAGGGATAATAATAACCTCACATAATTAATGGTCGTTATATAACATTTAGCCATTTTAACAATTGGATGTGTTGTCTAATTTTATAATAGATATTGTAGCTACGGGTCAGTAGTTTCTTCGGAGAAATTGTATTATTAATGGATTCAATTGTCATTAAATAATATTAATAATAATGTAATCATCTAAATTTAACTGACCAAAGCTAATAAAATCAATAGTATTTTATATATAATTTTAACAGTAATTGTTGCTAATTATTATTATTACATTTATGATTCAATAAACTTATTGTAGTAAATTTTATATAACATACAATGCACAGTAATTTTATTTTTGGAAAATTTTGCTGTAATAATATTTTCTGTGGTATATTTATTTGTATTGTATTTATATTATAAAATAAATATTGTATTTATTATAAAATGTGATATAAATATATAAAAGTAGAAATGTGGATAAAATGATTTGAAATAAAAATTCCTTTATTAAAACAATTTAAAACTAACGATGAAAGTTTTACCGAACAATATAACGGCCTCAATTATATTTATGATCTATAAAAGTCAGAATCCTTTCTATGACGACATAAAATTCTCGAGTTGAATGCGAAACCGAAGTTGGAAATTTAGAACGTGACTTAAAGTTATCACAAACTAACAACCGGCACTTTATATTTAAGTTAAAGGTTTTGTTCCTTTCATTCTAACTTATGAAAGCTCTTTATTCTACTTTATTATTCAGGAGTATTTGGTGCGAGTTTTAAAGGGTTCCATTTGCCCTTTATTCTTGTAAATATAGCTTTCACACTTACAGTACATTCAGCTTAATATATAGGATACGCACATAAGTATAGCTGTCATGTTTTGTTTACAAAGGCATTCAAAATGGCACGCCGTTAGTCACAGGTTTAGGGTCGGTCAACTACAAGCTCAACATATAACACAAACCTTTACACAAAAACTAACATAAAATTTAGACAAAGGCATTTATTTTATTAAAACTGATTCCTTTAGAATTCTTTTTGATGTATTTTCAGTAATAATACCGTACGTCATGATTCTATGAAAATAACGGAAGTACACTAATCTAGCAGTCGCAACATTCGTGTACTCTCTAATCTTTCTAACGGCGTATGCTGCAGAGCTGAGTCTATCTGCTAGTTGAGCAATATGTGGACCCCACTGAAGCTTTTTATCTAACGTGATACCAAAGAAGACCGTAGTGTCCACAAGTTCCAATCTCTGGTCATTTATAAGTACGTTGGTTTGTAACTCCGCTGTGTTTGGTGTAATGAACCGTAAACACTTAGTTTTTTTACTGTTTAAGTGCAATTTATTCGTCTCAAACTAACGCACTATCTTTGAGAGTGCATTGTTAACCTCGTCATCAATGTCTGTACGTCGCATCACTTTAAAAATAAGTGAAGTATCATCACCAAACAATACAATCTCATAGCTATCATCTAACACAAACGGTAAATCGTTAATATATACAAGAAATAAGAAAGGACCGAGAATAGAACCCTGCGGAGCTTCTATTCCCACAGGTTTACCCGAAGACCGTTTGCCGTTTACGTTAACTATCTGAACTATTTCGCTTAAATATGATTTTAACAGATTTAGGGATAAGTCACGATATTTTAAATTGAAATATTTGCACAAAAAATAAAACTCTACTACTGATATTCCGTTGTTTAATATTTTGTATGGAAGAGCAGGAAATACGAGTATACGGGTCACCTGAAGTTAACTGATCGCCCGCGGTACACCGCGCAATGAAGATCATTCCAGTTTGGTTTTTGAATCATAAAATACAAAAAAACTTAAGATAATTTATTTCAGAATGTGAATTAGAGTACCACCTGAATAATTAAACACCTAATATTATAAGCAATTTAATGGCGTAAATGGTATGTAAACTTCCCGCATGACACCACGTAGGGCCTCTCGTAAAAAATAAAAAAGAATTGTTTAGATTATTTTTTGCTGCTTAAACAAATTTTGAAATTTTATTGTTTTCGTTTTATTAGTCAAAAGTATAAATAAAAAAATTAATACAGTCGTATCAAGACTTAATAATACAAAATGTAAAACATATTATAAGTTTTATTGAGTCAGCCCTGATTTTTCACTCTGTGTTTTTTGTTGCGGATCACAAGTGGTCCGAGTAAATACGTTTCTTATTCCAACGATCCCGCCGCTCCCCGCGGCCGGGCCGCCTCACCCCCGCTGTCGTCTTAGTAAGTGTTAATGGTGTGTTTGGCTTGCTAATTAGGCTGGCTGATTCTTTTACTGTGTGTGTAGGGGATAAACGAAAGTATTTCAGTAAATACTTTTCAAGCTGCAACTGATACTATCCATTTCAGCCGAAAGACCTCCACTACTGGACAAAGGCCTCCCCCAAAGATCGCCTATAATCCATCCTCATCCAACTGATACTAAAACAATAATAATCTCCAAGTTCAGTCCAGTTAAAATATTTTTACTATAACGGTTTAGATATGTGTGTGCATAGCGGTTCAACACTATTCGTATATTAAACATATGTTGAGTAAGGTTGTTGTATAAGGTGCTCACTAACACATAAAAATATAATTATTTCCGATCAACATAATATTTTTCGTTACAGTCATATGCGCTAGTATTAAGAAAGGAGGCTGGGGCAGGAACGGTTGATAACGTAGTGTGTGTATGTCATGTGTTCATAATCATAAAACTTAATAACTGTGTTCTACTCTTAAATGGGTAGATAAACGTAGCTTAGTGATTTTCACCAAAGGTCTGGCAGATCCTGGTTGACTTGTTGGGACTAAAATGTTAAAAACATATCAAAATACCTAAATATCTATCCAAAATATAATAAAAACTATCCTATAAGCAATGTTATATTGCTGCCTCGATGTTTCTAATAGTTCAAAAATAAATTAAAAACATTAAACCATTCTGGCTTTGTAATAAGAAAACCTAAAAGCTGTAGTGTGTAGCTTATATTGTAACATAATTAACTTCAGCAAACTCACAATTTGAGGGAGTTAATTGAAATGTAGCTCTAGATGTACTTTCAGTATTAATACAGAACGTGTATTAAACATATATTATGTTTGCGAGTGTTATGTGTGGTTGACTCGTGCTCATGAGTGATGATTTCTCAATGTGAAAGTTTTCAAATAGATGAAATCACTGTAAGAAGTAATGTGGAATTAAGTACGTAAGTTAAAGCACAAAAAATAGCAAAACAATGTTATGCATTCAAGTGTAACTTTTGCAATTACTTGAAAAGAAGCATTAGAAAAAGGAGCATAAAATACAAAAAGACCTAGTTGCATAAAATAAATATAAGAAGAATTCTTTTGGGCATGCCATCTGAAGGAGTTTTGAATAGAAATATCAACAAGAAAAGACCGAAAAAACCGAATCTCCTAACATTATATTAGAAAATAACAGTACAACGAAAGAGCTTTTATGAATGTATAATTTTTCATCTAATTTGCTATGAAAGATGAAAAATAAGTTTGCATTTAGCAGTCTCCTAATTGTAAAGAGGAAGATAGTAGTCTACAAATGAAGTTAATGGATGTTTTAACTAAATATATACCCGACACACCGACGTTGAACATTATGGATGCAAACACTGAAGTCAACAAACGTTTTCCATCCACTACAAATGCATTGGAGTGTAGCTTTCAAGTGAGTATAGCAACAATAGCGTTTAAGGCAAACGGGGCGCCATCTTGTGTTACCAATTACACCGTATCCATAAAGTGCTCTATCGCTGACTAGACTGCGATTTTAGAATTTACTAGTAAATCGGACTTTTAAAGCTTTACAGATGTAAACACACCAAGTGATTGAAAAATAAGAAACTCCATTTTCAGGATATTATTTATCCAGGACATAATAATATAAACTTAGTCTTTTTAATTCGTAATAATATGACCTCAGTTATAAATATACCTTAGCTATCTTGAAAATTATAATATATTAAATAATAAATATTTCAGTTGCACAAACATTTCATAATATATTTTAGAGACCCATAGTACGATACATTAGATCTAAATTCTTCATTATTGCCTAATGTTTCTGATATGGTTTTATTTTCAAAATCGTGCGTGATATCTTCTCTGTCAACAACGGCTCCGTAATAACAATAGTTAAGGTACGGACAGACGTGCTCAAAAACAGCGTGCTTTTAAGTATGCGTAAAGTTAGCATGCTCATGCAACTGTTCACATTTGCCAGCAATAAGCATGCTTGCTTAAGCATACTCATACGTGCTGCTATTTGGCACCAGGCTCTTGGACAAAATGGATGTACAAAGATATAGTGACAGTGATATCCATACAGCACTCAATAAAATAATCATAGTCATACAGTTAGAGATCAAATCGATAATAGCATGCTAATAAGCAAACCTGTTCAGACGCGCTCGGAGCACGCCCCTTCTACCCGCGCCTCAGGTAGCATGCTCGAAAATCAAACGCCGGTTGATTTTTGAGCATGCTCTAAATAAGTATGCTGATTACAGTACACACGTGCTACTAATGAGCACATGTCCCAATAAAAGCATGCTTTCGTGCTAGTAATGAGCACGTCTGTCGTACGGACAGACTTTATTACTTACCATTGCCCGCTACATTGGCTCTGCGATCGTACCGTGCGCCCCACACTGCGCTATCACTCACAATTTAGAACGCTCTCAGCGGAACTTTTCCTGTTAATTTATTGAGATCGAACTCTGAGAGCGTTTGCTAGTTTATTTATTAGCTCATACATTAAGACTATTTTGCTATTAAATTTCTCTCTCTCTTGTGCAGCTTATATAATATCAACTGGGTCTATTTTTTTAATCTTATATTATAGTATTTTATAGAATGGAGGCTAAATGAATACTCAGATATTTTTGTTTAATTGCTAATTTAAAGTAACCCTTAAAATTTTTAATAACGCTCCTGGAATTTCTGAAGAAGATTTATTGTCAAAGTATGGTTGTGTGTTGAGCGAGGTTATTCAACATCTCATCAATAGGAGGTTATTCACCATCAAAATCTGCTGAAGGATTGGGTAATTAATAAAAAAATACGATCTTTAATTGGGACAAAAATTGAAAATGTAGTCATTTAAATAATCATATTATAATCGGTTCGAATCCCGGTGGGTGCAAACATTTATATGATGAATATGGATGTTTGTTTCTGAGTCATGTTTATATGTATTATTTATTTAATATGTTTGTTTAAGTATGTATATCGTATTAAATACGAGTATATCGTTGTCTTGAAACCCATAGCACAGGCTATGCCTAATTTTAGGACAAGATAATTTGTGTAAAAGTGTGTCCTTATTGTTATTGTTATATTATATAATACCATAAATCATAGCTTAAATCTATGTATATATGGTTGCCGGTATAAACATCTCGTCTAGTCTCTAGTCTTACTAAAGATGCGGAACTCTCAAACTGTAGTGTCGTCATAGGTATGTTTTAGAGGTGTCCTAACTAACCTAAGTCCATACTCTCTTGAAACACCAGAGGAATACAACCACAAGGTTGATAATAAGACTTGAGATAGATACGGGAGATGTTGGTACGGAACGTATTACTATGCTTTATCTTATCTATACAGGCGCGGGCGAAACGAACACAAACTTCAAAATTGAAGTCAATTTATTGAAAGCGCAACAAAATCTAATTGTTAATTCTATTTCAGTTCAGAACTGCTGAACTGACCCAGTTAAGTTGGATATGCCAATAGAGGATAAATAAATTATTTTGGGCAATCGCCTCGATATCGGCTTTACAAGTAATTTATATAATATATACATACTCTAAGGTTTAAAATTTAATTATTATTGATTATACTTTATATTTATCAGTATTTAGAACCAAATTATAATAATTTGTATAAGATTGTAAAACCAAATGAAAAAAACACTTATATTTAAAAAAAATATTATAGTAAGTGATATACTATAGTTGAAAAAAAAACAAACTTAAATATATATGCGTCAATAACAAGTAATAAAATCATAGTAAAAATATTATCAAAATTTCATATTTGCAGTGTGTGATAATTTCTTTTTTTTATATAACATGAGGCAAACGGGCAAGAGCCTCAAGGGATAGGGAGAGGTGAGGCAGGCTCATGGACATCCGCAACATTAGGTGTCAAGAGATGCGTTGCCGGCCTCTAAGGTAGGTAAGGGAGTATGCTCTTTTCTTGAAGGTCACTAAGTCTTATGGATTCGGGGAAACAGCAGCCAGTAATTGTAATAATCAGCCTGGTAGTTGATGAAAGTCACATATTAAATGGACAAGCTTTTACTTCACTTCACTTCTTGTCATTCAAGCTCAACTTTTCCGAAATTTTGTCCTGTTGATAATTGGGAACATGTGTAACTTTGACATCCATATGAGTGAGTGCACGGTTTTGGTATTTGAATTATTGTTTATCGTTAAATCATGAGATTAAAAATAACACGTTTTTATGTCAAGATTATACATTTTGATACTAATATTACATTATCACAATAACAAACGCACAAGGAGCAGGGAATCTGGAGCGAGCCTTTGTAATCTGTTATCTTAAATAATCACATCAATAATAAATCACTCGCAGAAGACGTTGGTCTGTCGAGGAAACTACGTGGTACAAGAAGTACTGAACATTTTATACGCAATTATATAACAGATTTACAGAGTGAACTGAACTACGTAGTGCTTAAACCAGGCTAGGGCGTGGCACGTAATACACGCGTTGATTTATTTTACGGAAGAGAAAACAAAAAAACAAACGAGCATA
Organism: Leptidea sinapis; assembly: GCF_905404315.1. Lineage (NCBI taxonomy): Eukaryota > Metazoa > Arthropoda > Insecta > Lepidoptera > Pieridae > Leptidea > Leptidea sinapis. The sequence continues at coordinate 758,765 of NC_066290.1, read as the reverse complement.
AAGGTCACTTGATGGTATGTAATCACCGCAGCGTATACTCTATAACACCACAGAAATCAGAAGAGTGTTCCCGATCTTATGCAGTGTGCAATAAACGTATATATGAATTGATGAAACAGATACACATTGGTACGTGGCGGACGAGGATCAAACCCGGGGTCGGTGAGAGTCAAAACAAAACTTACTCAGAATTACAATGGCACATTTTGCGGTTCCGTGCCTGAAGGGTGGACCTTTTGAAGCCTATAACTGAAATTCTGTTGTCTGTCCGTCCATTTGTCTGTCAACTGTATCGCATAACCACTGCAGTTAGATAGAAGAAATTAATTAAAACTAAGATGATGAATGCCATAGTGGCCGCCATGCAAATAAAATATACAAATATTATTATCTTTTGTAAGATGGTACGGAGCCCTTCACCGGCTCGTACTTGGCATAAAAAGGCATAAAAAGGCATAAAAGGTATTTATTTTCTCAAAATTGATTCCTTTAGAATTCTTTTTGATGTCATTTCTAAAAAATGACCGCTTGTTTATGGAACACGAGGACAAGCGAGCGTGGTGCGTCACGGCAGAGGAATCACGGAACATGATAATAATGATAGTATCAGTTGAGGTGTTCGCCTGTCCCGTGAGTCACGTATCTATAGAAGCACTTTGCTAACTACAATCAATCAAGACTCTTTACAAAGCTAAAGAATTGTAAGAGATAAGCTCAGAAGTGTTAGAGAATGGAACATTGAAATATTACTATTTTATTATCTCAAAGAATCTGCGGCGACACGGAATTTAACATTTATGCAAGAAAATGTATCTCAGCTGATTTATAGGGAGTCACTTGTTGCTGGAGGGGAGGGTTGTGGGGGGAGAGGATAAGGATTTGCGACGATGTCACGTGCGCCATCTACTCGCACCCTTCTAGATGCATTACGCTTAATGCGTTGTGTGGTAAGAGCGATAAGCGATAGCGGTTTCAATCAGTATTTTAAACCTTTTTATTATATTATTACATGTAATTTTAGTTTATGTACGCCTTTTTTAGGAGTTTTCAGTTAGGTTGATTATATATTATTATTAACCCTGGGTCTTAGGCTACCTGTCATTCATAGCTAACAAACGTTCTTCACGATATTTCACTGCTCCATAAGAAGTTTCGAACAACAATTTTTCGGTGTCGATTCCCTTTTTACGTTCCCGTTTGGGATATATATAGCTTACAGCGCGTTGGTCTACCCATTCCAACGAAAGGTGCCGCGCGCTGTACTAATAGCTACACTACTTAAAAAAATTACTATTCAATATAATATGACGATAAAAAATAACGAAATGTTATGTTTACTTAATGTAATCTAGAAAAATTCAACTGTACTTTACAGAAAAAAAAGTAAAAGATAAAAAAACTACGTTTAATAAAAAAAAAATTTAACAAAAAAACAACCGACATCAAAAACACTATTCCAAAATAATAGATACAATATGCACTAAAAAGTATAAAAATAATTGCGTATTTTTATACAATATAATTCTAGTTACGATTATTGTAATTTTTGGAAAATCGGTTCACCCAGTGAAAGTTTTGAGGTAACAAACTTTAAAAAAAAACGACGAATTGAGAACCTCCTCCTTTTTTGAAGTCGGTTAAAAAACAGGTTAGTTTCAGTTGGAGTCGGTTTTACTTTGAATGTGTCAATAATTGCAACTAGATAGATATCTGTTTCAATTAATAAGTATTATAGTGTCATAAAAACTAAAAATAAATCCTCATTTTAACCGTTTCCAATAGGTTGTGGTAAAAGAGGTGCCTGATCTGATGCCACCAATCGCGCCATTCCCACCATAGACATCAATGTCTTCCATCCTTTTCAAACTACATAAATTTCCATGCAAAACCAAACTGAATGGAATGAAGTAAGAAAGAAAGAGCATAGGCGATGGTTGTCTTGTACCACAACGTGCCCGGCATGGCCGATTGTCTATATATCATAAAAAAATTGAAAAAAAAAAACTATTCAAAGAACTTTGATTTTGGCTCATCTTTTAAATTTTTAACAATTTGTAACAAAAGATATAATAAATAGATATAGATCCACCGTGAACATATTTTAAGCTATAATAAATAAATATCCGGACGACCGAGCCTTGCTCGGATTTTTAAGAATGTACAAAACTTGAACAAATAAAAAAAAAACTAATAGGACATCTGGATTCGAACCGGGGTCTTCTGCTTTCCGGATCACCCAATGTCAAATCTGAGCTATAATATATATATATATACAAGAATTGCTCGTTTAAAGATATAAGATAAAAAGTATAGAATAACTTACTCAATCACATGATAAATTGTGTGTTATATGTTAATATGTGTGTGTAGTTATTATATTAATTAAATATTTGAAATTATCGCTGGTCTACTATGACTTGCACGTTATATGATTGTTAAGAAGGCAGATACTGAGCAATAAGTTAGAATTTTCCTAATAGTGTTCCTCACTCTCGTGAGCGAAGAAAAGTGGGAAAAAATGTCCGCGGAACGCCGTAGCAGTACGAACGTCTGCCACGTGACGTCATTAGCCGCCGATATACCCGCGACCCGCTTACTTACATGCCATACCTTTGTGTAATAATCTTTGATATTTTACTGTTGTATGTCTTTGTAAAGTGGTGGCTGTTTTATATAACACCAAGTAAAAAGTACGCCATTAATCAAATAAAAGTAAATCAACATTCTTTACGATTATATATTACGATTCTTAGACGGCATGTGTTTCTGTTGGGAAGAATAATTTATTAAGTAATAGGAAGTATAGATCAAAATAATACAATGCATAATAAACCATTAATGGATAAGCATAGAGCTCTCAGTTGATGGGAAAGAATATTCAAAATTCTTCTTTTTTTATTTTGAAATGATGACTGACACTGACATTGACTGACTGACACCAATCACTTCAATTGGTGTCAGTTACATTGATAAAAGTGAAAGCAAGTTAGGATTGTAACGGTTATAGATCATAATATATGATCGAAATTCCTAAGAATTTACGGAGGAATAAAGATAATAATTTATTTCATAGGAGTAAAGTACGCTCTTACCACCGAACACATTCGTAGTAGTTTATAAATCCCGAAAGAAATATGTGTTTTTCCGAAAAATAAATAACGTAAGCGATTGATATATTAATTTGTAAGACGTACTTTTTGTAAGAAAGATTTTATGAAAAATAGAACAGGTTGGTCAGATTTTAAATCTACATAAATATTCGTGGATGTAACAAGCAAATAATAATACCCAAACAACGAGATCACTACATTTAAAATCCTTTAGGAATAAAAAGGAGGAAAACAATATTATTTTGGGCCTTTGTTAGAACTTCTGATTTTTGGTCGCAAGCGAAGGCGAAGTGACTAACACGTCATTTTATTGTATTCTATTCTTCCTACTGACGCTTCTGTGGAAGATATGCCATAATTTAGCCAAAGTCACATTAAAGTAGACTACCAAACTTGGAGTATGTGTGTTAAATTTCTCGGTAATGATCGCTGCTATGAAACAAAGTTTAATTTATAGTTATACCTGAAACAAACATACATATTAGACTATAAAGGACGTAAACGGATAAATTTACTTAAATTATTAAATATAAGTACTTAGTGATATTTAAAACTTAGTCTTATTTTTTTTATTACATTATTCACAAAAGGCGTGAAAACTAGGAAGAGGAGACATTTAAAGTAGGATGAATGGGGAATTTTAGAGGATATAAAATTGTATAAAGAAGAATGCATTAAAGGACAATCACAAAGGGAAAATGATCTCTAATTCTGGAGTGCAGGCGTGCTTGAGACATAAGCGGCAGATAGTTATGATAATAGTTTTGTTATGTATCCTATATTTTGAGAACCAAAGTTTTTGAGTGCAAAGAAGACCTCCAAAATTATTATATTTTTATAGGAGACGACTTTGACTTTGACTTTATATTTCCTTCCAGCACTAAATAGTCACATGACAATCGGTAGCGTGAAATATTATACATCTATTTTAGGAAGTATTAGAAACCATCGAAGCTTAATTTTGTTCTTCAAACAAACTTTATAAGAACGATTCCGGTCGAGCGAATCACAAAAGATACAGATCGAAGCTAATTAGTTTTGAAAGGGTTCAATGTCTCACCCCGCTTGTTAAACCTTTACGAAATTAATGAAATTAAAATGTGAAATTCAAAATTTAAGAATATTAAAATTTGTATGAATAGAAATTTCAAATACAAATCAATAGTTACAATCTATAGCAATGACATTGATACAAGGAGATGCGACACTAACGAGAATTTCTTTTTAAGGAACAAGAGGTAAAATACTTAATATATTTGCGAAATATGTGCTGGGCTCAATAATATAAAAGTTTTTATTTTAATTATCTGGGTATTCTATTGATAAATTCCATTAGGGCAACGAACTACTATCAAGAATAGGGTAAATAAAAGTGCATATTTCGGTTTTAGTTTGTGAATTTCCCTAGAACTCGAAGGATAACTAAAACTTGATAGGCAGAGGTAATTAACCACCATCAAGTGATCTCCATGCCTCAACGTATAACAACTACTTATCAAATTCATTCTGGTCATCCCCTGATAAATGGAGGACGACTAATTTCAATATAGCGGCTTGTGGTGTGTCACATATCACGTCGTCATTCCAATATAAGACTGATGTAAATCAGGCCGTGAATTTTGTTCTCACTGATCGCGCTTTCTTAGTCGAGTCGAACTTACTTGGACGAGCGATCCATAGCCGAGCGTGACAGGTTAGTGTTTTTCAATCCCCACGAAATAAAAAAAGTGTTCACTTCAAAAAACTGTTGACTAACGTGTTAGAACAACATACTTTGATGAGAAAAACTGTTACTGATATTTTAAGTATTTTGAAGACTGCCAACTGACTGCCTAAGCAAAAATCTAGAAACAGCTAAATGTAAGGTAAGGTTTTTATTTGTATAATAATTGTTAATGGACAAACACAATTCATGTTGGTATCCATCATGGTGCTAGTGGCCAGCTGGATGACGTATCGTGGTATCAATCATACACTCCTGAATAATGCAAGGAACCCTTGCTGGGGTAATTAAGTGATAACGAAACGTGGGGTAACTTTCAACAAAAATCTTTTGTGACTTGTGAGGAAAATGTAGGAGTGATAAAACTGTGTGTAGCTCTACCAAAAATCTAGATATTCATTTGATTTTATATGCATTAAATATTTTAATACGAAATTTATATTATCAATTAATTTATTTAGTTGACATATTGTGTAGTAATAATAACTGAGTGCAGTAAAATATAACGACGTGAGCTTCAGACGAGATGATAGAAGAGAAAACATTTTACAAGGCAATATGATGATGTACGTAATTCAACTATTAGTTATAGTCTATATCCATAAACTAATATCATTTAAGTTTTATTATTTTATCATTAAATTTCAATAATATAACAGTCAAAGCTGGCCATGCATCACTATTGCCAGTCGTAATATATTATATTAATAAAAACATACTCCTATCTCAATACAATGTTATGTAAAAGGACACATAATAATGAAAAAAAATTTAAACTATGACAAACTTTTAGGTATTATATAGTTACCTCTTCAAATTTATGTAAATTAAACAAATACTAAAAATGTAAAGTCATGTTATTATATTATTTAAGAAATAAGTGTTTAAGCCATAATATAAAATTAAAAACATAAAAAGTATTTCAAATAATTATAAAATATTTTAATGTTTTGAATAACGATTATAATTTATGGTAACCCACAACCATTTTAATAAATTAATTTAATTATAATATCCTGATGATGACTGATTTAAGTACAAATGGAAATTAAATGATTTATTAGAGCTAAGGCTATTGTCGTATCGAAGTATGTGTCGATGGTGCTTTGTGTCGTGGTCCTTTTAACGCCATATTTTCTTTATTATTTCAGACATCAAATAACCTGAATTACTTGTGGGGCTATTGAAGTCCCGACACTTGAAATAATTATTTAAAAGCCTTAGGCGACTTAATAATGGCAGTCAAGAACCGGAAATTGTCGCCGCCATTTTGTTCCGTGACCGGAAGTCAACGAGATACCGCTTGGGCCATTTCGGGCGTTTTCCTCAAATCCAATAAATAAAGATGAAATTCAACATGGCAGTTTAGAAGATCCAATGGACTGGTGTTTAGGAACTATTTATGAGACACGCAGTTTGGAAAATTTATGGTGGACCTTAACTGGAGCGAAAAGATTCCTTAGATATCACGCCAAAATATATTATCGTACTTAGTATAGTAGTAGTATAGTATGTAGTAACTAGATCGTCATTTAAAGCAGTAATTTTGTAGCATGCAAAATTATGTATATGTGAATTATATTTCACTAGTTAGAGAAAATAAATAGAAGTGTAATTTACAAAAACTGCGATAGTTTGATCAGAACATTAGACACTATCAGTCACAACTGTCGTATCTCATGCTGCTGACATCAGTATAGTTATCGTTCACAAAAATCACATTTTTGCTCAAAATAGTGTTTTACATAGTAACAACTCTAGAAATATAGTAATGCTTGTTCCTTACATCTACTAGGTTCAATAAGCAATGCAAAGTTTTAAAGAGTTTAATATGTTTTTATTACAACGCTGAGTTTCAGAAGTTATCAATAATTAATTTAAGGTTTCATCCGAAACAATGGTCTGCTATAAATATTATTAGTTGAGAACAGATTATCAAAATGGTCAGACTACCTGAAACTACATTATTATTGTATAATAGCAATAACTAATAAATAATTAGATCCGTTATTTACTCGTTTCAGCTCTACTTCTGTTATGAAATTGGTATAAGATCTCTTTGGATTGCGTTCAAGTCAAATGATCTTTGTTAAGCCATCGCAATGTTTGGATCTATCTCATCCCCCTATTTTTCCTATTTTTCATCCCCCTAAATGTTAAGGGTGGTACCCCCATTTTTTTTTTATTATTTTTTTTAACGTAATTTTTTGTTTTTTCTTTTTTTATGATACAACATTAAAAAATACATACAACTCTAAGTTTTCAACCCTCTACGATCAACCCCTATTTTTGTATCGCGATTTTTATATTATTCTGTTTCATCCACAAATCCGCTATAGGGTTCCAAGATGGCAATGGATCAATACTAACAATAATTGTAGTACGATAAATTTGGTAGGTCTGAGAATCGGCTGCATCTACTTTTTACACCCCAAACATTTTTTTTATAACTTTATATGGCAATACAACGTTTGCTGGGTCAGCTAGTTTTTTCTATATAATTGTATCACAACATATAATACGTTACATTTCAGTGAAGGCTTCAAGTTAAAACAGCCGTAACATGATGAGTCATATTGTGTGTGGTATTGTTTTAATGTTCGCTCAGCTAACGACGCTTGAAGAGTTGGGGGAATGACTTGCTTATGTCGCGGTTGTTGAGTTATAAATTATACCCGCGCCTACTTATTAAGCTTCAGATGTAATATATACTCAGTTCTATATTTGAAGTGCCACGAGGTTGATGATTAAATAACTATATTAAACATTAAGAAGTTTATGAGAGATATATCCAATCTGATTTCTCAAGAAAATCTTATTAAAAGAAAGATAAATCGGAAGATTCTATGTTTAAAGCAATAACAATTGACCAGTTATTTGCAGCCTTTGTAATGAGATTGAATAAAAAATGTTAAATAATTTAAAAGTTATAATGTATAAAATTGAATACTTACACAACCTTAAAACCTAATTATTAGATCAAAACAACATTTTACGGAATATTTAAAAATAGCCGGTAACAGGCAGCAAATAAATTTTTAAATGTAAGTATTTGCCGTCCTTTTTTAATCAAACAGCCTGTTGGATTATAATAATTTTGAAAACTTTACTTTAAAAAACCATTGCAATTAAAATTTTCTTAAACTTAAAAGAAGATATCTACGCAAATGGTACTTAGAGAAGTAGTCCTGTCTGATCTGTTGTTATATTTTAGAATCAAATCAAAAATCAGTGAGCAATTTAAAGATCCATGACAAAAGAGACTGATAAATTTGGATTCAGAAAAAGAAGAAGACTAGGTATACAGAAGATGTAGTGTCTAGTCCTTTCTGCTCATCTCGCCAGGGACTGCTTTGTGGATATGTTTTATTATGAGAGAAGAAGGAATGATAAACAAAATATTTCTTCAATGATACATAGTGTAGTTAAAAGTTAAATGCAAAGCGATGTAAGATGAATAGAAATCCGTTTATAGTAATGACGAATATTTTACGTGAACAAAACAAAAAGGCCTTTTGAATAGTAAACAAAACTAGCGTGAGTTATCTAAGAGATACATTTACATGAGGTGTCGATAGCTCAAGCGAGTGATAGATGCCCGCGTTTGTACCTGCCACAATGTTGCCAATCTTGATTTATTCCCCATCAGCCGTGATTCAGGAAAAACATTGATTATACTGATAAGAGATCCGGCTAATATTATTACTAACTTCATTTACAACAACATATATAGCACTACATTAGTTAACAGTTTGTTTCAATCTCATGTAAGGCAATTATTTGAATACTATACGAATTATAAATTATTAATATATACTTTAATGTTAATACGCAACTTAAAACTAATATTATAACTTAAAACGAAACTATACCCCGATTACCAGATATTGGGGACGCCAAAATAAGACTCATAAGTTTTATTTTATTAACTGTGGATTCATATTCGTATTTTTATAGCACCTAATTTATAACATATGATATGTATCTACTATATTGATTAAAATATAACAAGCCTTTTAATATTACAAGAATATTTTGTACAAGGACGCAGGATATTTTATGTTACAGCAACATTTAAAAGGTTTTTTACTTCGCTCTTATTGGAAGTTCTCTTTTGCGAAGGGTTTTAATAAAATTATCAGATAATGATATTATATAATATTCGTAGCTGTGTCTCAGCATTGAATTGAATTAGATCTTCTCGTTCTATTCACAGCTAGCGAGTGCAGACAGCCAAGTATTATTTAATATACTGTTTGTTCTTGTGACCGAACAAAGCGGTAAATATGGCGCCTTCGAAACATGGAGTTTGAGAAGCAATTTTACTACTTTTAATTATCTTTATAAAACAAGCAACTGTCTCACAATTTGATTATTTTTGGTTTACGGTAAAAACCTGCTTAAGTATCAAGCGAAATACTATTATATATGGGTTTAAAGCAATTACATACAATAATAAATTATACTATAAAATATGCTTCTGTTATTCCCTTGTATGTATACAAGAGAGTATGCCATCGGTGATCACTTAACATCAAGTGATGACCCGTACGCTCGTTTTTTCTCGTACCCCTTAAATATTATGTTAAAAATGAAGGTGAATTTAATTATTATTGCACTAGCTGACTCGGCAAACGTTATTTTGCCGTATAAATTTTTTTTTAGTGTTTGACTGTTTTTTCTCCGACATATTTTACAAATATAACTACTACGAAAAGTCATTTGATTTTTCGGGTTCCTATGTAGCATTATGACCGTCAAAAAATTTGGCTTTCTATTGGTAACAGAATTTCAAAATCGGTTCAGTAGATCCAGAGTTAAAGGCCGGCAACGCTCCTGTGGTTCCTTTGATATTGCAAGAGAATGTGGGCGGCGGTGATCACTTAATAATAGGTAAACCGTAGGCTCGTTAGTTCTCCTTTTCATAAAAAAAGATAACCCTCTAGAAAATTGTGATAATCATTTTAAAAGAAAGAAAGTATTTTCTTTTTTTGTAAAATTTTCAATGATTTTATATTATTGTGCTATTCGGGACGGAGGCAATTAACAACAAATTTAAAATCATGAAATCATCGGTCTAGCCAGGTCTAGCTAGGTTAAGTACTAACAATTACTTTTACATAATTTTATAACACTTAAACATCCTTCTTTGCACTATATTATTATAATACAAATTATAAATACGAACATATTATACTCAGTGAAAATGATAGTTATTTGTTTAAGTTTAATTTAACTTTAAATACTAACAATTATTTTACAAAACTTACTAACCCTACCAATTAAAATTTGTAAGTCTTTATTGAAAGAAACATAAGGCTTTTTATTATATACCAATTAGAAATTAATAAATTAATGTTAGTGTTTAATAATTAAGTACAAACTATTAACATTACATTGAAATTTAGTGATATTTTTGGGTCAAACTAGAGTTTCTTTTAAGTGAGTCTAGGAAATCGTTGAATACATCGACGTTTGAGTATTTTCTAACAAGCATGTTCTATTGTTCACCAGCTCTTTAAAGTGGCTGTCTTCAACAGACGAAGTAGCAGCCCCAACACTAACTGAAAACACTACATGAGTGTCGGCGTGTCGCACCGAACTTAAACGCCCTGTCCCGTGTCCAAACCACCAGGGCCATTCCATCAGGACAGGCTTCCCTTGACATCGCGACAGACTCATGAAAAGCTGGTATTTTAAGAACATCAAATGCCTATTTAAAAAAAAATATGTTTGTATTTTCATTACGTTACTCGCTCCAATTACTAGCTGAGTGGAAACGCACCTAAAAGTCAAATAACAATATTAGGCTGAGCGGGCCGCTGTAAGAAGCCTGATTTGCGTAATCAAAGAGCGTTTAATCGGATTTACGGCCTTCATACCGGCCTTTGTTTAGTTGCTGACAGTTCCGGGGCGCTAGTTCCACAGAACAACACGTGGCTTTGTACGTCTCCGCTTTTACGACAGTGATCATTTTAATTTAGATACATATTGCGTCGAGTCGTATACGTTATTTTTATTACGGCCGGGAACATTATAATAATAATAATTAAAAGGTTTATTTGGCTCAAAATTTTTACAGAAATCTTATAACTAATAACATAACAAGAATAAATATGGGCAACAAAGAACCAAAAAGGAGTCTAGTCAGAATTATGTTGGGAATTTTATAATATATTCCACGGTCTCATTTTCGTATTATTTTCAGAGAAGTTTTCGGGATACTAATGAATTAACGCAGCTAACCTAACGCAGCTTTCTTAGCATGATACGGTATGGATACCTTAAAATAAGCGCCCACCTACTTGATAATAAAACGTTGAATATAACCTATTTAATAAAAAAAAGTTATAGGAATATTTTTTATGTGGAGCTTGTATATTCAACCAGTATATTAAACGAATTACTCTCAATTGATTTACATAAATATAATACAAGGGTTCATTTAATATTCGAACAAAAGTCCATTATAAAAGGGTTGATAATAAAAACGCAAAAGCGAGCTAATCAATACACAAGTGGCACTCCAAAGCGGGGACTCCCCGATAATTTGGCGCGCTTCCGTCCACAGAATAGACAAGAATCAAGATGGCGGCCGCAATTTCCGTTCCACACTTGAACTGCGTGCATTTGACGTTATAATTGGCCTTTTCTCTTGATATTCATATCTTATTTCACTGGTGTTTATGTTGTGGCATATTGTTTGATGATCGCCGACGAACAGTTTGGTAATGATTGGTAGTTGGTGACGTCTATCGATCAATGCTTAATGATGCTCGTACTTAGCCTACGTCGCTTATTTTTTACGCCATTTGTCATAATTATTATTTTTATTTAAATCAGTTTGGTTTTGTTCTGATTATGGAATCCATGACAAAGTTACGGAAATCTTCAATTCTTTGGAGCAAACTAACGATACTCGGCCGAAACTTTTTTGTGCTATTAGGATGTTTAAGTCATTTACCGTAACGTAGTTATGGTCAAGTAATTGTCGTAGTCGAATATGATGATCGATGATATCAATGGAACTCCTTAATGACTTACAGTAAGGGTGCGATCTGTGGCAGAATTTCTGTCTGTAATCAAATTGCAAAGCGCTTACGTTCCTTGCTGCATTTAAAAATTTAGAATATCTACACATATTGAGATGAATCAGAGAACAGAAAAAAACAACGTTGTTATACAATCGTAAAACTTTTAAGTAAATGAAATTGGTTGATGTTGAGCTTAAAAAGAAATTGCGCTTTTATTTTGAATTTCCGAATTTAATCAATTGAATATTGAAAACAGTTGTTAAAACACTTCGGTGTGTGTTCATTTAACAACTATTATTTAACTAAATGTGTTATATTATAGCCTCACATTAATGCATTTCAAATTGCTGATACTGTTGTTTGCCAGTGAATATAAGTATACAAATGTGTAATAACAAAAATATATTTTCTTATTTAGGGAATATGGATGATATCTACATCCACTTTATAGGAATACACTTAAACTCTTTAGCCGTGGTTCAATTTTTAAATATATAGAAAAAATATATGCACACATAATCGATATAGACGACCTGTACAGCCGAGTGGTTAGCGATCCTACCTACAAAACTAGAAGTCCCGGGTTCGAATCCCGGTAGGTGCAAGCATTTATATGATGAATATGGATGTTTGTTTCCGAGTCATGGATGTTTAAATGTATTGATGTATGTTTATATAAATTTATGTATGTTTAAGTAAGTATATTGTATTAAATATATCATTGTCTTGTAACCCATAACACAGGCTATATATGCTTAACTTGGGGCAAGATAATTTGTGTAAAAAGTGTGTCAATATTATTATATAAAATTGGTTATAATAACAAACCAATGGAATCCAAAAAAAACATTTAGCCCATTCTCCAGATTTCATGACGGTTGTCTTCACTCAAGGACATTATTCGCTTCATTTAAACAGTTGGTGTGGAGTAGTGGCGCAGTGTCTCTGAGCAGTGATACTCCTCTACGCTACCAAAAACAATGACAAAAAGTGGTACCAGTAAAACTCATATCGATATGATTGAATAAGATATTAAATTGGGTTCAGCTTAGACTGGACAGGCGCGATCTGACTTCTATAAACCGGCTCACTAGTGCTGGTATCGGTATCACACAAGTAATCCTAGTGCCAGAAATAATTATTATTACCGTCGACCCAGTTTTGACGGCCACGTAGACGAAGTCGCGGACATAAGCTCGTATAAAATAAATCACAAAAGGCGCGTTACTGTTCTAATCCACGGCGCTCCACCAAGAGCTGTGCGAGTAAGATAACATGCATCAGTGCTCTTTGAGCGTTCTTCTACTTATTTAGGGGCGCCTGATACTAAAACTTGTCAAATTTAAGTTTTTGATTCTTCATACATTAAAATTATTTTCATCGATTTATTTTATAAATGAATTTTATAACATAAATAAAAGCTGATTCATTATATTCAAATATATTTTATAATTTATATGTTTCTCTTTTGTGCATTTATTATTACTTCAAGTCCTCAGTCTTAAACACCTTCTAACCTTGTTGTTAAACAAGGATCCTTCTTTATCTTCATGGGCTTTAGTAAATCGATGATTACAATAAGAAATTACGTGCGGCCCGTTACGCCCGTTTTCAAAAACGGGCTGCAGAGAATGCAGGGCGGCGAAAAAAAATGCGAACACTTTTAAAATACTCAAGCTATCCCAACAAAATTAAGTAAAATAATTATTTTTCATTATTTCAGCCGGAAGACGTCCACTGCTGGATAAAGGCCTCCCCCAAAGATCTCCATGACGGTTGGTCCTGCGCTGCCCTCATCCAACCTATTCCGGCGATCTTGACCAGATCATCGGTCCATCTTGCGGGGGGCCTGCCAACACTGCATCTTCCGGTACGTCGCGTACTCGCTTCGAGGACTTTATGCCCCAACGGCCATCTGTCTGTCGAGCTATGTGGCGTGCCCACTGCTACTTCAGTCATCTGGGTCGACTTTGGTTCTCCTACGGATCTCCTCATTTCTGATTCGATCTCGCAGGGAAACTCCGAGCATAGCCCTCTCCATTGCACTCTGTACAACCAGTGCAACACATGCTGATTAAGAGCCTTCACCTTCAGACACAGCAGTATTTGGGACGAGTAGATTTTACGGAGCTTCCCAAACAAGTTCAATTTGACGAGTGACCGTTTTCCCTAAATTGGATCATTTGTCCAAGGTAGAAGTTAAACCTTTGAATTTATTATTGATAATTATATTAAACACAATAATATAGTAAACATAACCACCAGTGAAAAATAAATACGATTTCTCAAATTTGAAGGACTTTGAAACAATTTGTTATTCTTTTGTTTTTGTGTCTAAATATGTTTTTTTTCGTAAAGAAATTCACTATTAAATAAAACACTAATAAATATTAACACGCCACTAACCCTGAAGAGTACCAGAATTCTAAATTGCTGAGGTCAAAAATCACCTTTAATCTGATGGAAGGACTAATCTGACTGAATCAAATTTGAAGCCATTTAGACCGGCAATGGTACAAAATTCGAACGACAGCATCGAAATTCAGGACTGATTTATGGTATCCAAATGATTTGAGTTTTCTTTACTGTTAATTCCGCCAATATTTGCCTTTAAGCAATTTGACAGGTGTTTCGCCTATACACGAGGCATCCTCAGGACGTGTTGACTCGCCAAAATTTGGCACGAGCATATTCGAATATGTAATGGCAAAGATCGATTAAATAATTCCGAAAAGTCCGGCGTTTATAAACTAAGTTGTGACACTTATACCATATATAGGTCAAACGGATGGACATTTCGAAATTCGATTAAAGGAACATATTTCCGCATATAGGAATAATCATCCCGAAAAATCACACTTCGCGAAACATTTAATTGACACCGGTCACTCACTCGGAAACAATAATAAATTTAATATTTTACATACATGTGAAAAAGGATTTCGCTTGAACGTGTTCGAGCAATTAGAAATAATAAAACACAAAAATAACATGTTTACATTGTTGAATGAATAAACAAATTTGGTCCCTTCACCATTGCTACGTATCTCTTCCGGGGGTAATACGTCACAACAGCCGACCAATCACAGCACGTCATTTCATGGGACGAGGGTATTAAATAGCGGTTTCCAGCTCATTTGATTCAGTCTCGTGTCAGATTTTGGCGAGTCAATACGTCCTCAGGATCCCTCGTGTGGCGGAGGTGTGAGGCGGAACAGGCGTCGAATTGTTTAAAGACAAATATTGGCGGAATTAACACTAAAGAAAACTCAAATCATTTGGATAGTTATGGATTTCCGTAAAGTAACGCGTACTTCTTTAAATTTTTTTGAATTACGGTAGACAACACATGAATTGGACTGCGGATGATTGGTGAAGAGAAATGATTAATCGAGTCGAGGTTCACGCACTAGGAGGCAGACTCTACAGAAGACCAGAATTTCGACTCGATTGGTTTGATGCAGTTGACTCGGTATGTATCTATTAACAGATAGTTTTCAATACGGTGCCCTTAAGGCTTCAATAATTTGTCACTATCTATTAAAAATAAAAACTGTTTGGTTTTTTAAATCAACTTAAAGCTCAGTCTTTGACATACAAAATGATTTGGAGTCCTTAAAATAAAACTAGTTTTAATTTATTTACAGCAGACTTGCAGAAAGGATTGACGAAGGAGAGGACAAAATTACGTCGATATATTTAACTAATGTAAGTAATTTAATTTCGTTATTTACATAAAATACTTTCAGCAAAGCACAGAATCTGTTTAATAATAGATACATTACCAAGAAATGTTTGAAATAAAACAAAAAAAAATTGTGCAGTAGCGCGATAATGTATTATCATATTATATTCCAAAGTAAGTATTAAATTGCCCGTTACCATGACAACGGCCAAATTGTCTGTGAAATGTAAATCGCTTCCAATTGCCTCCTTTAAAGCCTTCAGCCTTCGCGCCTTGTTACATTTTCACACTGATCAAAGTAAATTTCCACCTATTTACGTTTATTGCGAAACTTTAGTTAAACTTTTGTAACAGCTTTTAGACATTTTGTAAAAGCGTTCAGTTTTGATTTCGTTTTTATTTTATTCTTGTAGCTTCAATAAAAATAGCTAGATATAATAACTTGGAAAGTGAATCAGCGGAATAATCAGTAATAAGTTGCTTCTATTTTATTAATTTTAACGTGACACAACCATTATTGTGATTGGTTTAAGTGAGGAAGCACTCTCGTTATCACCACGGTCACACATCGCCAGACCTTCTGTACATGCAGAAGATGAGACGTCACTTATTGTCACGCCTCTAATATTTGTGAACAATGTTTCGTTTCAACTTCACAATTTTTATTATCACCGCATTAGTAGTTCTCGTATCTATTTCTACTCAGTTGTAATACTTACACAAACATCACAACACACATAGTAATCGTTATAGTAATAGCCCTTAAAACATATTAAAAATTACTTTTAGATGTGAGTATCAAAATCAGATGTACATAATATTAAAAATGAAAGTTTCTAAAATAAAATACAATATTATATAAGTTTTTATGTTTTTTTAATGTACACATTCATTTTTGTTTTTAATAGAACTTAAAATATATACAAGGCAGATCAAAAATAAATCAGAAAATATAGATAAAGTGGATTATATTCGTGATACAGGAATATCGGAGAATAAGATTATTTTAAATAATATTTTTTTGTACTCAACTCATTGTAATATCTAAATAATGGTAGTGATCAGAATTAGCCTTTTGTATGTTTATCAAGACATATAATATG
This sequence comes from Leptidea sinapis, assembly GCF_905404315.1. Classification (NCBI taxonomy): domain Eukaryota; kingdom Metazoa; phylum Arthropoda; class Insecta; order Lepidoptera; family Pieridae; genus Leptidea; species Leptidea sinapis. The sequence continues at coordinate 742,110 of NC_066290.1, read as the reverse complement.
ATTTCCTGTTGGGAAAGGAAATATAGTGATATGACACCGCACGAAGTTTCATTAATGTGATCCCGACGTAAGGTCTTCACTATAAAAATTATGTATGTTAAAGAAAATGTTTCAGTCAAGTCCATCTGGATGTGTGGCGGTCCTCCACATTGGGGTTTTCAAGGAGCTTTCTCCCTCGTTCTACAAAGCTGTGGAATGAGCTTCCTTGTGCGGTGTTTCCGGGACGATACGACATGGGTACCTTCAAAAAAAACGCGTACACCTTTCTTAAAGGCCGGCAACGCTCTTGTGATTCCTCTGGTGTTGCAAGAGAATGTGGGCGGCGGTGATCACTTAACACCAGGTGACCCGTACGCTCGTTTGTCCTCCTATTCCATAAAAAAATGTTTAGGGACAATGATGTAAGCCGACAATTTATACTCGACACACAGACTAAAGTTATTCCGATCAGAACGTGTCTCTATATCTTGTCCTGATGGCAAAACGTTTACAAAGTCGTGTAAATAGCCTCGTAGTTGTAAATAAAGCGTCCGGTTTTGTGAACCGGGTGGTGAGGAGGTACATCTCGTAAACATTGATAGCATAACATCCGGCCCCGGAGAGCCGGATAAACCCCGTTTATCGCTCCGCTATTGGACACATAAATATGTATCAGATCAGTATCTGTTTATGTAACAATTTGAAATGAAAGATTAAAATGAGACCTCGTAGACTAAGATAGAAGGCTTGTGAACATACTGTTAAGATGTACGAGGATGTGTTTCAGTCGCGAAATTAAATGAAAGTAAATTATTTATTTGCAAGAAAAATTGTACTTAACATGTTAACATAGTATAATTAACAATCCAATATGTTTCGTCAGGTCAAGATCGCCGGAATACGTTGGATGAGGGCAGCGCGGGACCGATCGTCGTGGAAATCTTTGGGGGAGGCCTTTGTCCAGCAGTGGACGCCTTCCGGCTGATGATGATGATGTTATGAGTTATCTACATGATCATTATTGACCCATTAAAAATACCTAATCTTTTGCACAATTTCGATAATTAGTTTTTTTTTATGGAATAGGAGGACAAACGAGCGTATGGGTCACCTGGTGTTAAGTAATCACAGCCGCCTACATTCTCTTGCAACACCAAAGGAATCACAAGAGCGTTGCCGGCCTTTAAAGAAGGTGTACGCGCTTTTTTTGAAGGTACCCATGTCGTATCGTCTCGGAAACACCGCACAAGGAAGCTCATTCCACAGCTTTGTAGTACGAGGGAGAAAGTTCCTTGAAAACCGCACTGTGGAGGACCGCCACACATCCAGATGGTGGGGATGATATCCTAACTTGAGGTGAAATTCGGCGGCAGGAATCAGGTTAAACAGCTCTTCGGAACACTCTCCGTGATAAATGCGATAGAAGACACACAATGAAGCGACGTCTCTACGCAACGCTAAGTGATCCAGCCTTTCACAGAGCACCGAGTCCCCGACAATTCAAGCTGCTCTACGTTCTTCTTCTTAACGTGCCGTCTCCTTGCGAAGGTTGGCAATCATTAGGGCAATTTCAACTTTCGACACAGCTGCTCTAAATAAAGATCTTGTGCTCTTCCTAAATAGGAGTACAGAAAAGACATAGCACCGAGCTATACGTATACGAAGAGAGATGTTTAGGTTCCGGTCACAAAGTACTTTTTTCATTTTTGAAAAGGCGTTGCGTGCTTGCTCTATTCTGCATGGTATTTCGAGGCTGTGATCTCCTGAGTCGTCAACCATTGTGCCTAGATATCTGAACTTGGCAACCCTTTCAAGACTTTGACCATTGAGGGATAAAGAAGTGGTAAGCTCAGGTGTACGGCTTATTACCATGTACGTCGTCTTTTTGGTGGTGATGTTAATACCATACTCAGCACTGACGGAAGCTACGGAGTTGACTAGTCTTTGAAGGCCCTCAAGACTGTCCTCGATTAATATCGTGTCGTCTGCGTACCTAATATTGTTCAACATTTTGCCATTAATTGATATTCCGTCTGTGCTGTTATCAAGCGTTTCCGAAAATATGGCTTCAGCATACAAATTAAAAAGCAAGTGTGACAAAATACAGCCTTGTCGTACGCCCCTTTCTATCTCGATTTATGATGAAAGTTTCCCGATGACCCTAATGTTTGCACGCTGTTTCCAATATAAGTTTCTGATGAATCGACAGTCTTTAAAGTCCAAGCCAATTTTCTGGAGCACTTCCATCAATTTGACATGTTGAACTCGGTCAAAGGCCTTTTCATAGTCAATGAAGCAGACAAATAGATCTCTATTCATATCCCAGCATCTTTGTACCAGCACCTGATAGCCGAAAAGTGCATCTCTTGTACGCAAACCGCTTCTAAAACCAAACTGGGTATATGATAGTAAGGACTCACATTTCGAGTAAATTCTGCTATGAAGTACTTTTAAAAAGAGCTTCAAAACGTGACTCATGAGTGAAATTATGCGGTAATCACTGCATTTTTTGGGATTATTGATTTTTGGTAGGGTGATAAATGTCGATTTGTTTGTAGGGTGATAAATGTCGATCTGCTATACGTTGCACGCGGTCAAATGGATCGAGCAGTTACTAGGGTGCGCCAGACCAGAGATGACAGCAATACTCCATGTGTGGCCTGACCTGTGCTTTGTAGCTAGAATGTCGGTCGGCTTGAAGTATTGCCGTGCTCTATTGATGAGGCCCAGCTTCTTCGAAGCCAATTTGGCGTTGCCCTCCAGATGGCCACGCAATTGGCAATCGCTCGAGATTTCGACACCCAGTATTCCGATACTAGGCGAGGCTTTAAGAGAAGTGTTCTCGAAGAGCGGTGATACGACAAGTGGGTTTTTTTGTGGTAAACGCGCAAACTTGAGTCTTCTGGGGGTTAAATTGGACAAGGTTCAATTTACCCCATTCCGCGACCTTCTCGAGAGAGGACGCGATAGAAGACACAAGTTTCTCCCGGCACTGGTCGACGATTTCCCGAGAGAGACCTGCATGGCCTGTGTATACGGCATCACCAGTGCTGTCATCTGCATAGCAATGTATGTTGGAGGTGTCCAACATATCATTGATATGCAGAAGAAACAGCGTAGGAGATAGCACACAGCCTTGGGGCACTCCAGCATTCACGGGCTTCCGGCTCGAGCAATATACTTCGACAACGACCTGTATGCTACGCCCAGTGAGGAAGCTGGAGGTCCACTTGTACAAGCTCTCGGGAAGCCCAAATGATGGAAGTTTTGAGAGGAGCGCCTTGTGCCATACACGATCAAAGACCTTCGCTATATGCAGGCTAACTGCCAGGCCTTCCCCCTTGCTTTCACCGCCGCCCATCTATGTCTTAGGTATACCAGAAGATCACCTGCCGACCGACCATGGCGAAAGTCGTACTGTCGGTCGTTGATCAACTGATGACCCTCTAGGTATACCAAGACCTGGCGGTTGATTATGCTATCCATGATTTTGGAGAGCAGGGAGGTAATAGCAGTTGGCCTGTAGTTTGCTGGATCCGAACTGTCTCCTTTTTTTTTGGATCGGATAGACAAGGGCTGACTTCCATGAGTCAGGGACTACGCCTTTTGAATAAGAGTGCCACCGGCGTCAACTCAGGGGCACACGTTCTAAGCACGATTGGAGAAATGCCATCCGGCCCACTCGACTTCCTGACGTCCAACGAAAACAGAGCTCGCCTAACAGTTTTCTGTCTGAACTGTACTTCAGGCATAGAGTTCTGACACCGCGGGATGGTCGGCGGTGTTTTTCCGCTATCGTCAAGAGTCGAGTTGGAGGCAAAAGGAGCGCACAGGAGATCGGCTTTCTCTTTTGCCGTATGGGCCAGGGTGTCATTCGATCATGTGCAACGGTGTCAGGGATTAACATTGTAGTTACATTGAGTTTTGCTCAAAGTACCAACACACTACTGTCATACTTAAAACATGTCGCATTTCACAATGCCATCATTAATATTAATAAAAAAGAAATTAAGATATGATAATATAAAATGTAAATAATTTAATAATTCATTGAGTACCTTTGTATAATGTCAACAAATTTACTGTTACCTTTGTTAAACGTTAGCTAGACCCCTCACAGGGTTTATATTACTGTTGCCGTAGATAATAAAACAACATGGCAAATTTTTAGATATTTTAAATGACCTCTAACATACATTGTGTCGTTACTAGTTCCATGTCACGGGATCCTTCCTGTTGTAGTACGACCGATCATTGAATATACTAATTTATTGATAAAACAGGTGCATCGTACAAATACGACCTAATGATTTATCACCATTAATCGTTCATGGTATTGATATCTATTAAATAAAATTATATTATTCAAGTGTAGTTGTGAGCGATTGCAAGTTATATGAACTATCACTTATAGAAGTTCAGACTGAGGTAGAAGGGATACTGCTACAGTTATTTAATATGAATAAATAATAATAGTCCGTTACTATTTTATTATAAATCTTTCTTTATTAAGGCTGTGTCCAGAAACCTTACCTTACCTCAGTTACCTCTCTATGTTCTCTGTGTGTTCTAATGTAATAAAAACAACGGCGTTAGTACCATCAATTCTAAAAAGTACGCCTCAGACCTGAGAAGAACGGTAGCAAGATTTCAGCGGGCTTCTTTTTTAAATAAAATATCACAACAAAATAATCTAATATATAAAATTCTCATGTCGCGGTGTTTGTAGTTAAACTTCTTCGAAACGGCTTGACCGATTCTCATGAAATTTTGAGTGCATATTGGGTAGGTCTGAGAATCGGAAAACATCTATTTTTCATCCCCCAAAACGTTAAGGGTGGTCCACGCCAATTTTTTTTAATTTTTTTTTTTTTAAATTTGTTTGATTATGAGTCAACATTAAAAAATACATACAACTTCAAATTTTCACCCATCTATGATCAACAGTTACTTTTCGCGATTTTAATATCGGCAATACAACGTTTGCTGGGTCAGCTAGTATTAAATAATAAAATGTATTTATAATATTATGCAATAAAATTAACTTATTAGAGCGTGAGGGCGGTCGCTCCATTCCCAATCTGTGGTATCATTAAGAAACTCATGTCACAGTAAACTTTATCACATGAACGTTTTTTAACGATTCCTTTGAAATTATAACAAAAGATTTGACGGAGTAGTAGACATAACAAGTTTGTGTATTGTATATTATTCCTTGTTGCCAAAATATAATATTTACTGTTATATTATAAGAAGATATTAATTACTGAAAATTTTAAAAATTCGGGTTTCCTAAAGCGCTCCCATTGTAACGAACTGATACGTAACGTGGCGCAGTACTGCAATCATGTGGAGGACAACGCCGGAACAAACAAAATGAACAGAGTGTGGCTCACTTAAGAATAACTGAAAATAGTATTTTAAAAGTAAGTCAGATAACGAGTCAAGCCATTTGCGAGGCGGGTCACGTTCGGGTGGCTCGGCTTGAGTCGTCACTCGTCACGAATTCCTCGCATTGCGTGCTTCGTGCGAGCGGGCGCCCACAATATTTGCCGGAGCCCGCGCCGCATATCAACATGCCGCATTCCTGCTTTATTGAGCGCTCCTTAGAACAATAAGGGAATTTAATGTTCTGTTCCTTATTCGATTTTGCTCTCCGATATTAAATTAAATTCATTTATGTGTGTGTGTCACACGCATTTAAATTGAATCATGTATGTGATGCTATTTCTTGTGCAATGTTCACTTTCAGTTTCTTTGTTCCTTGGCAGGCAAATTTACCAAGCATCTCGGAAACATTAAATTAATTTTAAAAACCAATTTTACTATAAAACAACGAACAAGACGTTTACCTATGTCACCGGCGTGATGCAGCGCTGAGATCGAGATCACATGCTGAGCGGCTTGTCTTGTACTTGTCGTCAGCTTGAGTTATAAGATGTTAAGTGTCATTAGTCCGGCAGTCGCAACAGAAATAGTGCTACAACTTTGCAGAAAACCTCTTTCCCCCTTACACTTACTGATAATTAATATTTAGCATGAAAAACATTTAAAAAGATTGTGTCCCACAGAGTCAGAGTTCAATAATAGTAATCAAAAAGATTATACAAAAAAAAAAATTACAAGTAATCACTCACATTTCACTCCTTATTTTAAAGCTACTTGTTGATGAGAATCTGTATGAAACTTAACAACAACTCTTCAAAAACTTATTAATAATATAATACACAATAACTTCTTAATAATTTCCGATTCCTTCCTGAAACACTTTATAATAAGTTATAATAAGTATAGGCCTCATACCTAAGGTTTTATCCCTCAACACATATACAGGGTTATAGGAATAAGTTTTCTAAGATCTAGATAATATCATAAAACTTAATTATAAATTGTTATAATGACATGGGCTATAAGCACTTTGCAATTTCATGCAAAGCCCGAAGCATGGCTTTATGTCTGTGAGACCTCCTGTCCATATATAATATCTACTCATAGCATTATTACAAACTGTGTTTTACCTACATGGTATAAACACTGCTCAAAATCCTATCATAGAATTAATATTTTACAAGATATTCCCAATAACCTTTCATCTACTTTGCAAATTCGTCAAGTTAATGATTTTTTTAAAATTATAAAATTAATGGAAAAGTGAACGAAGAGAAGGGAACCTTACCAGTGGGAGGCTCCTTTGCACAGGATGCCGGCTAGATTATGGGTACCACAACGGCGCCTATTTCTTCCGTAAAACAGTAATGTGTAAGCATTATTATGTTTCAGTCTGAAGGGCAAAATAGCTAGTGAAATTATTGGGCAAATGAGACTGAACATCTTGTCTCAAGGTCACGAGCGCAGTTGTAGTGCCGCTCAGAATTTTTTGGGTTTTCAAGAATTCTGAGCGGGACTGCATTGCAATGGGCATGGCGAATCACTTACCATCAACTCAACGACCTGCTCGTCTCGTCCCTTATTTTCATAAAAAGCGTCTGTCTGTCTGTATCACAATCTGCAACACACCATCACTGAAATTGTGACAGATATTTAATGAATAGAATAGTATTGGTAGCGAGATGATATTGTGGTGACCGCTACGCAATGTAACAACTGTTTCATGGCATGGAACCCGTCGGCTTCATACTGGACATGTCGCGGTGTCTTAATAATTACAGAGCGTAAAATTTTTTGACGCACTACTATAATCAAACACTTTTACGAACCACTTGAAAAGAATATATTATATTCATTAATTTCACTAGAATCACAATAACATACAAGTAACACTAAATGATTTATAACAATTGGACAGTCTGGTGACCAGCAGCCAAAACGTCCGATACTTTCGACTTTCGAAGAAGTGCCCAATAGTCGAGAGCAATTCGTAACAGATATCCTACTACCAATCTTATTAATACGAAACTACCAACTTCATAATAAAGTGGCATTACTAAGATTTTGCATATCTATACTAATATTATAAAGCTGCAGTGTTTGTTTGTTTGTTTGAACGCGCTAATCTCTGGTACTACTGGTCCGATTTGGATGATTCTTTCAGTGTTGGGTAGTCCATTTATCGAGGAAGGCTATAGGCTATGTTTTTTTTTTTCAAAATTAGGGATCCGAAATAAAATTGCTATTTTGTAACACAAGGTGTAAAATCGAAAACCTATTTTTGCGTGCGCTGCAATAACTATTGACAATAGAACAAAATGATGTACGGGCTATAATATAGGCAATATTTTATTACTTATAAAACTATCGCGTGAATTATACTTTATATGGCAAAACAACGTTTGCCGGGTCAGCTAGTGATTATATAATTTTACAATTACTAAAAATATACTAAATATAATAACTAAAACAATATGATATTGACAGGTTACAAATTGTTCTGTTAATGTTGCCATAACTGAATGTTGGTACTAATTGGAATGTGAAATAATCATAACAATACCGTGATTAGATATGGTTCTTCTATAAACAATTTTTGCGGGTAGTTCAAAATTTTTTGTTCGCTGTTTTCTCATTTGATATCTACTATTAATTAGTATTCCGCCACGGAGGTCCACTACGACAAAATTAATTCAGTTTATTTATTTATTATTTTGCGAAGTGACAATGTCGCAACAGAAATCGTATTATGTGAATAAATCAGAATACGAACTGGTGAGAACTACTTTTTTTAACTCTTGTTTGATATTTAAAATATAAAAGTTATGAAACTCAATATAGTTATTTCAACAATTTCCAATACAATCTTTATGACTTATTGAATGAGTCAGCTATTTATAATTAATTATAATACTTTATTTACAAACGTTTAACTTACTTTGAAATGAGGTTGAAATACAACTTAAATAGAACCACGTGTCACGTGTAAGTTGCGAGAATTTTCTAAGTTTATGTATTTATCGGCAAGGTAGAATTACATATATGTGATGGCAGCATCTTCTTTAAATAATATTAATTGATGTTTTAGATAAAGATGCTCAGTTCGAAGTATTTTAAAATTAAGGTTGATTATAGAAGACATATTTGATTACAATTTTGTTCTTACAATCGTTGTTTCAATTATATATTTAATGAATATTAAAGTCAAATAAACAGGTAAATAGTAGTAAAAATTTGTTAGTAAATTATTTTATAATGATATAGTTATGTATAATTAATTATACATTGGGGCTCCATGGTGTTTAGAATTTAAATTAAAATGTTAGTAAAATAATATTTACAAAAGATATACTGCAGTATCAGTAAATAACTATGTTAGTGTCTAATGCAGATGTCAATATATATTTGGTGCTTTGAATGTTTATGACGTCGGGACACCGTGACCCGATATATTTGACTACTTTGAATGACGTTATCTATTTGGTCACTTTCGGTGAATCAATGTATATAGTAACGATGGGTGTTGCCATGTTTTTGAATACTGTACCTAATAATATATCAACAATAACAACGATTTATAAATATGAACTAACTTCCAGCAAGTGAACCTGCAGAACATCGAGCGAGAGCTCCTGTCGCTGCTGCAGAGCTCCGAGCTGTCTGAGTGCTGTGTGTGCTGCAATCTGAAGTGCCGCTGTCCTCGGCCGGACCTGGAGACGCCGCTGGCGAGGACTCGCAGCCAACACATCAAGATTCAATACTTGAGACAATACTACAACAGAACGACCTCGGACGCCAGTGACCACTACAAACTATTCCCAAACAATGATAACAAAACATTACCTGCAACATTTCTGACTGCCTTAAAAGATATGATGCACAGGCAGTCAGAAAATCATCAAGTTTCGTTGTAGTTATATTATTAATAGTGTCATTATGCCCTGAATGGGATTCACGCAGTCGAAATGTAAGTTAAGTAAATAATAGTAATTGTGAACTGTACCTTACTGATTAGGGATAGGTTAAAATGATTTTTCATTCATGAATTGAAATTATTGAAGAATATTTAGAGTCGCGGGTTCGATTCTCAATATTATGCTATCTACGTCTCGGCTGTTTGTGTAATTATCCAAATAGTTTCCAGTGGAAGAACGCATAGGGTAACCTATTCACGTCTTATGTATGATAATACTTTTAATATTTGCTTTTATCCCAGTTATTCCAAATATTTCATATGATATTTCTTTGTACAAATTTAAGCATTTGTTGAGCTGTTTTCTGTATATAATATAATGATAGTCCTCGTCCTAGGCACGAACCCTGGAGGCAGAGCGGCGGGGCCTATATTCCTTATTCATCTTAACTGTATGTTGGTGTTCTAACCATCTTCGTAGTTCGTGGACACTACCGCTCTCTTCGGATCTTTTATGTATGCATGTCCCATCCATAAGTAAGCGCACTGCCTTCGGTCAGGATGTGACAGAGTGTGAAACTTATACTAAGAAATGTCACACAGACATAAGCAAGCAGTTTTATGAGTTTTATCGCAAGTTTTCCTTAAAAATTGTTAAATTTTGTAATAACCCAGCCACAAGACCCTGGGAAGTACACATTTAAGCCAAAAACTATGAAAGTTTCTTAGAGAATGTCTTTTAACTTAGGTTTAAAAGCAAGTTAATATATTGTGTGTGTGTGTGTGTATGTGTGTAGATTTCACTTTCATCCAAATTAGTTGCTAGTCACCGACCCACCAGTAAACTCGCTGAAGAGGCTTAGCGCGTGATTAACGTTATAAGTAAATGTGTACTGTCGGTACTGAAGACGTTCGTTGTTCGTATTATACATACATACATATAATTTTATTACTTCATTGACAAAATCTCACGCACTGTGCGACATCTTAACATCTGGAGAACCAGGTAGTTGTCACATCTACCCGATATCTTACTGTCATCACTTGTGCTGTTGTCATAAGAGTAGTCCCACAGTATGAATCAGCTATTATTTTGTTAAAAATTAATAAGAAAGCTCTGTTTTCATTTGGTCTGCTTTCATGAAATGTTTTGCGAGCAGCAAGCCTCGGGCGGTAGTCGCTTGTCCGATATATTTTATATGTTTTCAACTATTATACAATTCAAACAAAACAAATCTTATAACTAAATGAAGAATACTATGATTACATTAAATTAAAGCTTTCCATGTTGGACAGCTAGGTTGATCCGCTGACTGAAATTGGTATCCAGTTGCGTTAATGAGCTCTGGGCCTTATTTAACAAAATTTCTATAAAAATGTGCTAAAAATATATTACATTAATGGTGTTATTGGTAAATGATCATTTGGATTATCGCGAGAAATACGATTTCGATTGGGTTTTTGACGTTCAATGCGTCATTTAAACTCCCATTTTGAATAAGAATATTTAAATAACAATTTTTCTAATTACGATAATGATAACTGACAAAGTTGAGTAAGTTCATTAGCCCACTGGAAGCGTTACAACGTAGGTACTTATATTTGTACATTACTAATTATTTATATTATTAATTGTCAATTTATTTTAAATTTCCTAGCACCCGTTAATGTATTTTACCAGACATCTTATCTACCAGCTTAGAATGTAATATAAATAAGAAATATATATAGTATATATATATACATGATTTTTGTACATCGCAGTATATAGAGACTAATTGAATCATTTTATATATCTGTTATCTAAACCCGAGCACGCCACTGTACGGCTCAATACAGATAATGTTTTCAAAAGTACTTCGAAGAAGAATCAATCAACGAAAGAAACCGCAGTGAAACCTTATGCTGCCATGACGTCCAGTAGTTTTTGTGTGATTGGACCTCAAATATAAATAATTTTATTTATTTTATATAAATTATAAAAATAGTCAAGTAATAAGAGACTCTAAAGTGATGTTATGTGACACATATCTTATTATTATATATGTTATAAACGGCGGGGCTCGTCGCGTTGGTGTAACGATCAGTTCCGGTGTTAGTAGTGTTATAAACTTATAATGTTGTGTTCTGAATTAACTAGTTTGAACGATAAAATAAATTATAGATATATAATAATAAAACCCAGGAAATATGAATAAACTATCCAAAACATTACCTTTACATGTTCCGTTGAATTTTGTTTGTTAATTTCCCCAAGGATTCCATTTCATTTTTTCATTCAAAAACTAAACAATTTTTCTTTATAATTGCCTAAAAATTTTTAAGGCTCTTCAGACCAAGCTAATAAAACATAAAATTTTACATTATTTTAAATTTACTCCGAACTGACGTGAAAATGTAGGCTTCGTTGAAAAGCTCATAAATAGCGGTAACAATTAAGTAAAGGTTTTGAATTGATAATATCATGCGATTTTTTGGTATTTTTTACAAACTAGTTATATTTCGAACAGTTATTTATATTACGATTATTTTCATTAATTGTTGAAGGTCGTCATTTAAACTCTTTCTTAATTATTATTAAAAAGAAACTGTCTGTTACTTAATTGTTAAGTTTGTACTTATTTATTTTTCATTGAAGAAAATTGCAAAAACTGTAATTGATATAGAAAAAAGAAAGAATTTTAATAACATAAGACTGTAAGACAAACAAAAAGACTTAATAATATGAATTAATAATGTTGTTTAGTAGAAGCTAAAAATGCTATATTAATAAATTGTAAAATACATTTCAGTTTTAAGTCTTATAAGTTAAAACAATCAAAAGCAATTGTTTGGAAATACTTGTATTATGTAAATATATTATTATCAGCAACTATTTATTTCCAGTTTAACGAATTAAATTTGTGACTCCCGAACATTTAGGACAATTTAATTATAAACTATCTCAGAATTCTAAGTAAATTGGTTTTCTTTTTTTATTTAAGAGGAGGAGCAAAGAGCGTACCGGTCATATGAAGAAAAGTGATCACCGCCGCTATAATTATTATATATATAATTATAATTACCACAGGAATTATAAAAAATTCATTTTGAAAAATGTAAGCTATTTTTAAGGTCGTATAGTTTGATTGTACGTGGAAGAACGTTCCTTTAAAACCGTACTGGGGAGGAACGTCACACATCCAGATGGTGGAGATGATAGATTATTCAGGCTTCTTAACTCCAACGTTGTTGTCGCCGCCCCAGGGACCCGTGGACATAATAATTTAATACTGGATAGACATTTGTAACCGTTATTTCATGGATTACATAGAGATTATCAAAGCAAAATCCAAATAGATAATTACTCATTAATCGATCAACTTAATGCTGAACCTAATTTAATTATAAAGTATCTTATCGTGGCAACATCAACTTTAAACTATTTGTGTAAGTATTTATTGTAAGTAGCTGTTGTCCTCTACACTCATCTTAAATATGACAATTTTAAGCTTTTTTGAATAAGCTGTAACAGTTTGACCCGTTTTGATAAAAATATTTATTGAAACGTTATAACAATATCAAATGTTATGAGATGTACAGTTACTAATCAATAAGTATAACCCAAAAAATCGATAGTGTGTATAATATATATCGTATAATGTGGTATGAAATCAAATAACGATACAAGTAAATTTGTAGATTATCTTTCTTAATCAACGCGCCAATTTTAAAGGAACACATGTAAAATACTCACTTCAATACCTCGCTATATTTGCAATAACATGTATAGCTTTTACGGACACCTCAAAGTCTTTTATACGCTTATTACATCATTATGTAATATTTCAATTAGTATTTGAATTATTTTAACTCGATAATAACATAAAATTTTCCTGAATCCGATTACAATGCCTACTTTCGGGACACACTGAAATTAAAATAAAATAATTTTTAACATTCGACACTGCGACCGCAGCGCTTTCTGTCGGATCCAATTGAAAACATTTCAAGATCAACAACAGTTTATAAATCAAAAATTAAATAAATTAACATCTACCAGTGGACTGAAACGTGAATGTAAGAAATTCTCGAATGCACTGGAAAACACAAAACAAAATCATCAAAATCGGTCCTTCCGTTTCTCCGAGTTCTCTAACATGCCTAAAAGGCGCCTATTTCTGTCGTAAAGCAGTAATGTATAAGCATTTCTGTTTTTCGATCTGAATGGCGTTGTTGCCTGTGTAATTACTGGCGCAGTTGTAGTGCCATTCAGAATTTTTGGGGTTTTTCAACAATCCTGAGCGGCACTGCATGGTAATATTCAGGGCATATCAATCAGCTGAACGTCCTGCTCGTCTTGTCCCTTATTTCCATAAAAAAACATACACATGGACAAAATATTTATATATGGACTGAATTGAGAATCTAAACCACTCTCAAATCCACCAGAAGACACCCAAAAAAATTAGTCCAGCCGTTTAGGAGGAATTAAGTGTATTCTGTGCGTGTGTATGTATGTCACTGAACTCATTTTGAGAATAATTAAATTTTATTCAATAAAATAACAGAAGAATTGTATATTATATATATTTAAGCTTCGTAATCAGATTCATAGGATGCGATGGTGAGTTTCATGTTCTATATTTTATTTATCCGTTGCTTATAGTTCCACAAACATGGCGGGAGATGCCTTAATCTCTTTGAAACAAGTAACACAAGAGTTAATAAAACAAGGAAAGTTCTGAGTAAAGATAATGCTGCAAGAAACAGCTGTTTTATTTTATTGCATCCTCCAATGAAATCTTATGAACAAATGAAAGCGGCTTTGTTTGAAACACAAAAGTTTTGTGAATATTTCTCGAACAATGCTGAGCGTGGGTGCCGTACACACTTCCCCCCGGCCTTCGTTGTCTGTACGTCAGACTTCTTCAATCATTCAGAGCAGATCTGTGTTTTATATTGCTTTATGTTTTAACTTTATGTTGTAAAGCATTATCTAATGGTATGTCTTAGCCCATTAAATACCCAATTAATGAGCTCGGCCATCTTATATTGTTTAAATGGAGAGTTTTACAATAAAAGGCCTAAATGAGCAAATCAATCCTTTCAGTGTGAATTGTTAAATAAAATAACGGCAAACGTGGAACAAATTGCTGATTCGAACGAGTAGCCGAATTAGTTCGAATTAGTTACAAGCATGTCCTCGTAGGACATGCTTGTAACTAATTCTAGTAGGTTTCATAACATACATAGTAGCTTTAAAGGAAAATGTATACACTTTTATAATAAAGTCTAGCCACTGTTCAGGCATTATCTGTAAATAAATACAAATGTTTATTAATAAATGTCTCAGTCATAAATCCTACTATTCCAGAGCTGAATATCTAAGTGATCCGAGAACCTGGGACTAAATAATGATTATTTTATAGCAATAGAAATGACAGTACAATATTGTATTGTAAAAAGAGCGCAAAAAAAAGAATGCTGGGTGAGTTTCTTGCGCCGCTTCTTTATCAGAGCGCCATTTGTTTACGAAGCGGTAGTAGTATCTAGTATACTAGAAATGACATCAAAAAGAATTCAAAAGGAATAAATTTTGAGAAAATAAAAGCCTTTTATGCCTTTATGCCACACACTTACGCCAATCATTCGTACTGCGGATGCCAGACAACGATATATTCAACACATCAAGCTATGACAAAAAGAAAATATACGATAAGCAATGAAAATTTATCAGAAAAAGAATTTAGAAAATTTTGAAGTTATATAATATATATATATATATACAGTACATCAACTTTTATACAATTCCATCGAGGTCGCAGCAAAACTGGTCCATGTGTACTTATGACGTTTAGATAAAAATCAAAAGGCGCTGACACGTCCAAATCTCAAAGCAACTAATTATTTACATTAAATCTCATCATGTCGGCACAGCAGTTTGTGATACCTATATGAAATACCACCAGTCTACCAATGATCCATTTTGACATATTTAAAAAGAGAGACATGACCCTTTATATGAAATTTTCACTTTGGAACAGAATAATTTATTAAGTACCTAATTAGGTAAGCAGTGACAAATATATTCACGAATTAAGATTCACTCCTGATATATATCACCACGTTGTATCTAACAGTCGTTACTTCAATGTATTCTCACAATAAGTGCTTCCTACAATCTTTTATAATAAATAATAAGTGATAAATGAAGGCGGCTCCATTGTGACGGTACGGCGCGGTACCTCGCCGCTTGGATCTGACCAATTCATTTGGGAAATCAACGTTTAAACGTTGCTTTTTATTAATGAGACGAAGACGATCAATGGCTATGAATCTGTAGCCTTCAGGGACGCGACGACTGATGATCGAGATTATTGTTGAGTTTATTCTAAATAGCCAGTTTATACGCCGTAACTTTGTGGTCTTAATTTTAAGTCGCTTTCTAGGTCTGTTGCCGTAGTGATAATGAGACTTTAAGCAAAAAAAAGGCTCTAAAGCTTACAAAAAAACTAAATATTATATTAATTTCTTTAAACTAAGACTGGATACGCTCGTTTGTCCGCCGCGCTCGAATTAAAGTGGAGCTTTCGAGAATAGTTATCAAACAACAATAGTTTGTCACGATTATTATAATTGTCAGTTATAATTACTTGTATAACTATAATATACACAACTTATTGGATTATTTCGTAAGTTAAAGTGACAAATATATATACGACGAGCAATGCCAACCATTTTTGTTCGAATTCGAGCGCTGCAAAATCAAAACTTGCTTCACTGTTACATAAAAGAAACGTTGTGTGAATATAAAACGCCTCAATCTACAGCAAATCGGGACCCGAGCTTATTAAAAAAGAGTACAATGAAAACTTAAGACTAAGATGCGCCACAGAAACCTGTGTAGGTTTATGCGTGGTGCAAATGCATCACTTCGCTCACAACTACTGTACTTAAGTACAGTAAAGAAAAAAAGAAGTATTTTTTTTTATACATAAGAAGGTATACTGTTAAATAACAAAAGATGAAATAAATATTATATAGACACATTATCCAAAATTGTCTGTTTATTGGCCTACCCTCTAAGACTTAGGTATATTTTAATTTGAATACCTAAACTACTTATTAACATGCTTGTTGGAAACGTCGCACGTTTTGCCTGTACCACTGATGATTATCAATAACCATGCGCCTGTTGATGTATCAGCTACAATTGTGATAGCAACATCCCGCGTGTACATAACGACGATAACCTCGCAAATTGCAAGATATGACTGAGTCGATATAAAAGTGATGAGAGCCGTGTGGCGCGTGTCCGACGTGTTATTGAGCCAATGTCGGCGTGTTGTCAGCTTTCTTGTGCTTCGTGAGCGTGAGCCACACGCGACACCTGTCTTACGTGTTCAGCTTATTACACTCGAACTATCGCACGCACACATGTATTTTAGGTCAGTATCCCCAGTATATTTTATTCGTAGTATCAAGATTGATATAGACCAAAAATTTAAAAGTAAAAACCAACAAACATAATACAATATCTGATCACCTAAACATTATTCAGCAGGTTACACACGAGAGTTGAATTCTTGCATTGAGATATATTATCAGTACTGTTCTGAAAATTTATTGAATTAGGCGTTACTTTGCGGAAATCCATAATTATACAAATTATTTAAGTTTTCTTTAGTGTTAATTCCGCCAATATTTGTCTTTAAAACAATTCGACACGTGACTTCGTGCACGGTCTCGTGCCAGATTTTGGCGAGACAACACGTCCTGAGGATGCCTCGTGTAGAGGCGAAACACGTGTCGAATTGTTTTAAAGACAAATATTGGCGGAATTAACACTAAAGAAAACTTAAATAATTTGTATAGTACTGTTCTGTGCAATACATTATAAGAACTTATTTATGAAGCAAAATTACAAACTAAAATAAACATACCTTTAACAGCATTTAATTTATTGCCGACCATCTGCTTTGCTACGAACGCCGCCATTTTGACTGCTTGCTTCTACTTGTTATTTCTGCAACAAAACGTGGACGTTTAGAACGTGAAAGCATGAGTTACTTACATGAAAGATAAAGATAACATCAAGTTTTTTATTAAATAATAGAAATAAGAAAGTCCGGGTCAGACGCGCGTTTTCAATAAAATAAATACACACTTATCTCGCTATAGGTTGTATTATAACAAGTGGTTAACAAATTTTTGTGACTGATAATTTACCTACAGGAGTTTCTGATACATAAACAAACGCGATCGTTTTCATCGTTTTTGTAAATAGTTAGCGGGTAGTTACGAGCAGTACCAGTAATAGCTTCAAACGCTTCATATATCCGGATTACTAGATATTTTATATCGGGCTGTATGTATAAAACCACAATGAAGGCCTGTGATGGAAATCATTAAAAATTCTGAAAGTTCTGTCGTTGAAGGACCATTAAAACAGTTTCATACCAAGTTTACGACGATATTGCCCAAAGGCGCCCCGATTGTAAAATATTTGAACTTTTAACTCACCCAGGCGGACCGACAACTTTGTAATATTAAATAGTCTAGTTTAGAATTGGGTGATGCTATTTTATCTTTCTTCATGATATGCTGTAATTAGCAATAATTATAAACCACAACTGTAGATCAAATACCTAGAATTATAGTTTTGAGCCCGACAAGAATGATTCCGGCGCAAATGTTCTGTGACAAGTGCACTACTGCCGTGAAACACAAGTGGGATATTTGTAGTTTCGAATGAGGTAAGCCACACATAAGTCATATTGAAGCCATACTTGGCGCTTGGCTATTCTGTTCCAGTTCGAAGGAAGAGTATTCCGACGTAATTTCTGCCACTTGAGATCATAAGTCAAAGTCAAAGTCAAATAAACTTTTTTTTTATGGTAAAGGAGGACAAATGAGCGTACGGGTCACCTGGTGTTAAGCGATCACCGCTGCCCACATTATCTTGCAACACCAAAGGAATCACAGGAGCGTTGCCGGCCTTTAAGAATGGTGTACGCACTTTTTCGAAGGTACCCATGTTGTATCGTTCCGAAAAAACCGCACAAGGAAGCTCATTCCACAGCTTTGTAGTACGTGGAAGAATGCTCCTTGAAAACCGCACTGTGGAGGACCGCCACACATCCTGATGGTGGGGATGATATCCTAATTTTTGGTGTGTCGTGCGAAGGTAGAAGGTTCTTTGAAGTCAATTTGACTTTGTCCTCCAGATGACCGCGGAATCCGCTCGAGATTTCGAGACCCAGTATTCCTATAGTAGGTGTTGTCGCAGAGCGGTAATACGACAAATGGTTTTTCTTGGACTAAACTTTATTCAATTATGAATTAGGCTTAAACTTAGCGGTTTTGATTTAAAAAATAAAAATATTTAAGTAAATTGACTACTGATCCATCCAATATAATATATGAATCGTTTTGAAATAAGATCAAATATTTCATAAAAAGTAATAAAGAGTAAACTGTATAAATATCGTTTATTATAATCGTTTATTGGATGCATAAACCATTGTGTGATGATGTTAAAACTCTTCGTTAGAATTGGTAGATATTAATATATTGGGACAAACAACATACAAGTACACGGAAAGTATGACACTCCTTTTTGAGCAAAGAAACCTACAAAAGTGCAACAGTTTTAGAATCATAAAATTCTACAAAATATTTAAAATAGATCAGGAAAAAGAAGCTTTTGAAAACAAATATTCATATGAAATTAAGTGGAAATATACAAATGACGTAAATTATAATGACATTAACCTTTTATATCGTAACGCTTGCCAACTTTCGATGTTATACGGGTATAAAATATGAAATGGTTATTTTAAATGGTATTCAATTTATATTGATATTGCTTATGAGATATGAGTAAAAAATACGTTTTAAATGTAACTATTAACATATTATTTACTATTAAACTTTGATAAAACTGTGTATCCTATTTAATATGTACTGATGCTTTCAACTTATGGAAGAAACACAAAAAAAATTCAATAGAATATAGTAGCAGATGAACTCAAACATAGTCTTGCTTAAAGTGCGCCATCTGTGGGGTGGAGCTGTAACTTGCAATGGTCTTCACACTACCCTGTATATACGGGTATCTTACTTTTATTCCAACATAAACTTGGTTCGTAAAATATCGCTAGATGGCGCTGTACACGGAAAACTCAATGGAGTCCAAACAGTAGGTACATTATATTATTATTGATATTTAGCATACGCCCGTAGTATAATACATTTTAAATATTTATTATCTTATAATATTATATTATATTTCAACGTCACAGATTCTTGTACATATTTTTCCACCTATATTTGATTGCATTATCTCGGAATCGGGTTTTCTTTCGAGTTCTCTGTGAAAACACGTTTTTCCAAGTTTTCAAACAGAGTAGTTTTATTATCACCTTAATATTTAATATAATATATTTTCTATTCAGCAATGGCAGATAAACAGAGCTGTCTCAAACGAAGGGCATAATTTTTTGCAGTTTCAGATATAAGGTATGCTGGATTATGAAAATAATAATAAATTACAACATAGCTTTTATTTTCATAATTTATAATATACTAGAAGTAAGGGACACAGTGCCAGTCTTCCATCAGGTCACTTAGCTGGTTATACTTATACTTATTTAACAGTCATAATTGAACGCAAGCGGTTGACATCAAAGTGTTCAAATACAACAAAAAGCAGCTCGAATCATCTCCGATCGGATTTACTCTGTAGCGTTGCGTAGAGATATGGGTTCTCTCTGCATTTTCAACCGCATTTATGACGGAGAGTGCTCAGAGGAGTTGCATAGGTTGACACCAGCATCTGAATACCACCACCGGGCATTACGTTAATACGCGAAATTCCACCCGGAATCATGTTCTACAACCGTGCGTTTTGTGAGAATCTTTTTGCTTTGCAGAACCACTATGTGAAATTATTATGTTCGTAAGAACTATAATGGTTTTTGTATTATTTCGTAGGTATAAAGCTGATTTAGTTTTAGCAATGTGTAGTGATGATACTCTTGGACACAATTTCATTTGTTGGACACCAGAATATTGCACAAAGGTATAATTACTATGTAAGCAAGTGTACAACGAACTCCAACACAGAGGGTCGGCTATTTACATTTAAATTAGAATTGTACTCGGCGTGAAAATAAAAGAAAACGAACAACCAAATGCAATCACGGACGAATGTTATTAGATGTAGATATCTAGTAGATCTAATGATACTATAATATATGTATTTTTATATAAGCAAAACAAATTCTTTTAAATATTTGTTTTTAGGCACATGTAAAACGTAAAAATTAAATCATTTTGTTTATGTAGCTCAAGGAAATGACACTTATGAATGTGAAATGTTTTCTTTTTTTCATTTACGACCACTTTGGGAAAAGTTGAGTTTTAATGAGAAAAAGTGGCAAGAAACTCATTGTCTCTGTTTTAAATCAACATTTATAGCTTCATTGTTTTACAAATCATTTCTATTATAACATATTATATAAAGTGGTGCTGTAAAAATACTCAAACGTCAAATACTAAATGTCTTACACGAGTAAGTAAGAAAAAGTAAATGTAAATTAATAAGTAAAAACTCAAGAGTTATTGAGTACAGTATGAGATGAATCAATCCACACACAATACTTATAAGTAAAGGAGCGAGCATTTTACTAGCGATTATAAATAGTAACTTTAATTAATAATTAAAATAACACACAATTCTTGACTTGCGTCAAAGATGCTACATAAATAAGTGTTACAAAATGTGTTTTATGTTTTCCAATTCATAATAATATAAACGTACAGTTTATTAGACCCTGTATTAGAACAGCAACACTCTTCTCTTCTCTGGTGTTATATTATATAGGCTGTGATGACCACATACGTCTTCCACATAAAGATGTTTTTTATATAGAAGTGTTGCTGTTAGTTCTGTACCTACAATAATTAAAATAAAAAAATCAGAATTAAACATTGATAAATCATTAATGGTATAAAACTTTCATTCCTGAGCCAATCGTATGATTGAAGAGATTTTTTTTTATTATTTTGGAAGTTCGTGTTATTATGTTTATGTGTATTTTTTTGAATTTTTAAATAAATTATGATATACATACAAAAATGCATACTTCATATATATATATTATATTGTATTCTTGGTGTGCCCCGTGCGCCCCTTGCTGTGGGCCCTGTTAGTCGTACTGTGAACGGTGCTAGGTCCGGTGGCGAGGCCAGACAGCGTGGTGTGTACGGCCAACAGAGTATCCAGGCATTGTGATGTAATGAGTGCAGTGATTTGTTACAAGAAATAGGTCAACAGTCATAGATGGTGTGTTGGTGTAATCCCTGATAGGGTGAACTAGCGGCTATAGCAATAAATCAATCAAATTCTTTTCTTTTTTTAAATTAAAACGTAAATATATAAAAATGGTAGTCGTAAGTTATTACGACTACCATTTTTATATATTACGTCTCGGGTTACCGAGACGTTTAAAGAAGAGAGGTAATTAAAGGCTGTTCGTCCAATAATTAATGCTCTATTTAAATCAGTGTGTTTTGAGAATTTAGTATTTATGTATTTTAACATATAGCAAAAACAAACTTGGTAATTTTGTTGCATATCATATCAACATGTTCTTTTCATTATTAAGTTTAAAAAATTTGTAATGTGGTTTTCTAGCAAGTTTATAACGGGAAAGTTAGGTAATTCTCGAATTTTAGAATGTTATAAGCAAAATCAATGGCAAATTCAAATTTTTATTCAAAATAGGATACCCATTCGAAAAATTATGTCTCAGACCTGAGAAGAATGGACAAAAGAAACACAGCAAGCATCGTTTTAAAAAAATATAGTTACAATTATTTAATAGTCTGTGGGCTTCATACGCTCCATTCCCAATCTGTGGTATAATCAAGAAAATCATTTATAGTAGTATCATGTTATTATTATAGTAACCTTTATAACACACAAATCTTTTATTTTTACATCTTTTGATTTTCGTAATACATTTGTAAGGAATATTTTCTGGGATCTTGTTGTTAAAGCGTAGACATCGAAAAAAATGCTACGTGCGGCGTAGCATAGCGTAGTACGTTCATTGCTGTCTACGATAAACTAGCTACGAGCTACTTGCAATGATTTATTAAAATATGCAAGTTAATAGAACAATAATTGATCAACATATTTTTCTAATTCATTCATAATTCTTTTTCAATTGCTACAATGCTAGTGTTATAGTTGTTTTCGCTTCTTTGGTGTACAAGACAGTACGGTCGCGCTTCTCGCATTGTTTTGATCAAAAGCACGATGTATTTAAATTACTTTTAGTAAATATTAATTATCTAACTAAGAAAATAAATTTACCAAATAATAAATTCATAATATTGTTAGAATAATGGAACCATGTTGCATTATTTGCATTGAAGTATGTGAAGTACATATACAGTAGATACTTCTAATGATAATATAAGCCTTTATTCAGATAGTATTATTTACATATATACTTACAAACTAATAATAATATAGTTAATCAGCTATTCATAATTAATATAATAATATTTACAACATTATTAATAGACTATTAGACCTTGTCTTCTAATACTGTTTTTGTGGTAAGTAAAACAAAACCATTAACATTGACAGAAGACGGTCATCATTCACCCTTGATGAAGGTTGAGAATGAAAAAATTAACATGTTTTTACGAGCATGGACTCGTATTGTACGTTCATATTCAATTTCAAATATTTTTGTTCAAAATAAATAAAATGTGATATCTTTTATTGAAAGTCAAAAACTACCACTCATTGCCAAAAGAATGCCTCACACCTGAGAAGAACGGGCGCAACAAACTCAGCTAGCTTATTTTTTTTACATTTACATTTTTGACATTTGGTACGTCAAATAAAGCAACCACGTTCCTTCAGAGTCACCCCTCTCTTTTCAATAATTGCCTCATTCCCTTGCTTTTTGCCATAGCTGTCTATAATCTTGGCTATTTTTAAGATTGTATTCATAGGAATTTGTAAGTTCCGTCACATATCCCGACAGTTTTAGGGAACGTTCTTCTATGTCACCCACTCTGTGTGATGTGTACTTTATTGCGTGATGTTTTGTGATCGATATGACATGTAATAAAAAAACCTGGTGTTTAGTCTAACCTTATTATTAAATTATATATTATTATAAGATTCTGGCGTTGGTAGAGAGAATGGTAGGATATGAACAACTCTCATTAAGAGACTCGTATGATCGTTCGTTCTCCCGTAAAGAGTATGTCCTACATCAATACGACAGGATTGCTTAAGAAAGTTCTTTTTCGCTTGAATGGAGTATTATATTATTAATCTTAACCTGGTCCTTGTAGCGTTTCTTATGATTATTGGGTTTTGTGGCTATCTAATTATCCTTCCCTTCCGCCTAGTTGTCTCAGAAGCACGTCATCCTAGGCAGACTCTAAATATATAGATAGATCTTATAATTCTAAATTATTATTATTATTATTATTATAGAGATTTCAAATGTTAATCAAAGAATACCAAACACTTATATGATAGTAACATTTAATGATACACAATTCACCGTTATAAAATGATATTGTATGAATCAAACATTTATATGAATCTCACACTATTTAAATTGTGAACAATAAAAGCATTTATTCGGCCATAACATGCAGCGCGGGTGAGAATCACTTGGATGACAGATGGCGAGAGTTATGAGCTCCGCGTCCGTGTCGGGTCACTGTTAACGTACAATAATTGACGCTCGCATGTTTTAATAATTAATGTTTTAGGTATGAACAAAAGATTTATATAGCAGCACATTACTAACACTGTGATTGAATTATGTGAGAAAGAAACATTATCCAATCACAATCACGAAAGTCGGTTGTGATACCTCATTGGTAATCAAGCATCTTTATTAAACGGCGACTGCCGTCACAAACTGCTCGTGGCTAAAGGCATATTCACACTGCGCCATTTTTTAATTAAAGATCTTTTTTTATGTTGGAAAATGAGTTCATATTTTTTATAAGTTACCTAAGCAATATCCAATGTTGGATTAATACTAATAATAATTTGTATTTACTTTCGTTATAGTGGGAGGCTCACAGGAAGCCAGCTAGATTTTGAGTACCACAACAGCACCTTTTTTGTCGTCAAGCAGTAATGTATAAACATTATTGTGTTTCGGACGTAAGGCCGCTGTAGCTAGTGTAATTATTGGGCAAATGAGACTTAACATTTTATGTCTCAAGGTGCCGAGCGCAATTGCATTTCTGCTCAGCATTTTTGGGGTTTTCAAAACTGTTGAGCATCACTGCAGTGTATTGGCGAGGTATCAATTACCATCCGCTTAAAGTTCAGCTCGTCTCGTCCCTACTGAACATAAAAAATGTATTATCAAATAAAAATATTTCTAGTAGGCATTAAAAAATTGTATATATTTCTCAGTAGCAACCAAGGTAATTCCATTCCTGGGCCGGTCAAAAATAGTTTTTGGGTTTTTCGTAAGAAATTTCTCAGTAGCAACCAAGGTAATTCCATTCCTGGGCCGGTTAAAAATAGTTTTTGGGTTTTTCGTAAGAAATTTCTCAGTAGCAACCAAGGTAATTCCATTCCTGGGCCGGTTAAAAATAGTTTTTGGGTTTTTCGTAAGAAATTTCTCAGTAGCAACCAAGGTAATTCCATTCCTGGGCCGGTTAAAAATAGTTTTTGGGTTTTTCGTAAGAAATTTCTCAGTAGCAACCAAGGTAATTCCATTCCTGGGCCGGTTAAAAATAGTTTTTGGGTTTTTCGTAAGAAATTTCTCAGTAGCAACCAAGGTAATTCCATTCCTGGGCCGGTTAAAAATAGTTTTTGGGTTTTTCGTAAGAAATTTCTCAGTAGCAACCCGGAGCTTAGAAATATGGAGGCTCGCCACCTATTACGTGGGTAATTAAATAGTGGGCGAACCGTGGGTAGCAAAAATACACCTCTGCCTATCCCTTCAGGCGTGAAACTATATAGTGTTATGAAGTTCCTTATTTGTAACGCAATAACAGGAAGTAAGTAAGTAATTGTATGTGAAATACATAAACTCAAGCCACGTGCATGCCTATGTATTATTCGCTCTTGTGTGGTTTGGTGTTGTGTGCATACACCTTAATCATAATCCCAATTTCAAGGGATTTACCTATTTACCAGAATAATTAATTTTAGACTTTAATTGTCTTCGTGCAGTTGCGCTTGTCAGTTCATCAGGTTGGACTATTTGGATTGCGTTTGATTATATATTGAAAGGGAAGGAAGGCACATTGACCCCTTTTTTTAGTGGTGTTGCTGCAAAACCTACCTGCCTCGTTCTACCTGTATCATGTGTGATGTACATGGGCTGTTTTGATGGTACTAGTGATGAAATAACTAGGTACTTACTTGCGGTCTCTTTAAAAGTTAGGGTTGTCAAAGAAAAGAAAATGAAAAATAATATTTTTTTTTTGTTGGAACTTCCATTATTTTTTTTATTTGTTAAAACTTAAACGTCACAATTATATTGCATATGACTCAAATAACGTAGCTTTGAAGGGATGTTATACCCTTTCTGATTCACAGTATAGTAACAGATATACACTCATTTATTAAATTGTGGATTATTTAAGTTTTTAAAAAATATAAAACATTCGTTGGGTAATAAAATATAATCAAAATCAAAACAGAAATAACAACGTCATTAAATTGTGTATTAATTGACATTCAAATTATAGTTTAAGCCACGTGTCTGCATTAAATAGAGGCTTTTAACCTACTTTTTACGTTCTCAACGAATGCGTGGAAGTGCTTTTAAAATTTCTACCCATTTCATTGCAACGCAGGTACACCTACATTCACAAAGTGTATTTCAACTGCTAACAAAGGCGCAATGTTAATTATTACTTTCTTTGTATTTGGAAAAAATTGACGAGTTAAATTTTAAGATTTTGAAGCTTATAAATTAAAAAGTCTTACCTTGAAAGAATTTAATTGAATTACGTCTGAGTCGGTTTTAAAGCTTATTTTATAAAGAAGATATACTTTTTCTAGAATATGATTTTTGTGATATTTATAGTCAATGAACAAACGTGTAGAATCATGTCAATCAGTTGAGGAAAACAGGTTCAACATTCCGTTTCAAGATTGGAGCCACACACAACAACAAAAGCAGAGCAAGTTTAATAAAAGCTTGTTATTGTGAAGGTTAAGGTCCAGGCACGGCACAGTGAATTTTTATTTAATAAAATAAAACATTTCACAAAAATTTAACAAAAATTAAATATGTTAAAATAATTTAATTAAGTGATAATAAGTCAAAACATCAGCTCCTGAAAGCTTGTTGTATTCTTATACACTTCATTTGAATAATACTTATCACGACAAAAGCCTTTGTAGGCATTTTTTCATGGTTTAAGAAAAGTCTTAGCCGAGTGACCTAAAAACCTCTGTACTCTTATATCATCATCTTACGAGTTTAACAATACAAATTTAAGTAAACTCTAAGTAATTGATAAAGTACTAAAGCAAACTTTATTCAAGTTATATAACGATTAAAGCCAAGTTAAATTTGAGAACTACATTTAAGTTTATCTAAAACTTAATTTACAGTGGTGCCAAAGTACACCGTAGTTTATAGTTTAAGTTATCCTGGCTATGTTTATGGCTGTGCAATATTTATTATAAAATAAATCGTAGTTGGTGGTGTATATTATTAAATATTAAGAGACACCACCAAATATTAATTATTAATATAATTAAATATGAAAATCTATGGCTAAGAAACCTTGAGCCACCTCTGATCTTAGTCTCAGA
The DNA here is from genome assembly GCF_905404315.1 of Leptidea sinapis. Lineage (NCBI taxonomy): Eukaryota > Metazoa > Arthropoda > Insecta > Lepidoptera > Pieridae > Leptidea > Leptidea sinapis. The sequence continues at coordinate 715,006 of NC_066290.1, read as the reverse complement.
CTCTCGGGCTGCGGGGCTCACAGGGAGGGAACCCTTTCCGAATCAGCAATTCCTACCCATTAGCCGTCTGTAGGTTGAGTGGTACATATTTCCTGAGTTTATCTATGTATTTATTAATCAAATAATAGGTATCTGATAGGATAGGGCTGTAGGGTCGTGGGCACTGTTTGGCTGGTAGGTCTGAGTAGATTATCTAACTTGTATATATTTTTATGTACAGTCACCCTCATAACCCTACTGCGGCCGTACGTGACATTTGTCAGGGTAGTTAAACATTCTGGTCCTTCAAGCATATCAACCACGTGATCGTCTTGCCCAGCCGAAACTACAGAAAACTGGAGTTCTACCTTCCCCCATACACTTGGATATCATCCCCACCTTTTGGAAGGTTGGCAATCAAGTGCGGTTTTCAAAGAACATTCTGACATGTTCAATCTGTTGTAACTGTAGTTAATGTTGGGGTCCCTTCTAAGAAGAATCCATGGATCACACTGAGTCGGTTTTACTGTTACTTAAAACAGAGAGTACATAGGTGTGCTCATACAATTACGCTGCGACTATAAAATAATATATAGAAAACAACAAGTCATAAACACCATCTAACTGTGGAATAACTATATAAGTGTTCTTTGTGCAGTTTTCCGGGACCTTCAGAAATAACTATGTATATAAAAGACCATCAACTCTCCCCTGACTCCTCTGATAATTTTAAAAATAAAAATGATCATCCTATATTGATTTACCCTCTACTGACACAGACAAAATAAATATTTATTTAAATTGATTGATTACTTAATTATAACCACTGATATCTCTACTCATTTCTTTGATAATAACTTGTACAACAGGCACAAGTCAATCGTTTTCTTTTCCTTTTTTCACATAACTCAAACCAATTAGACATTATTCTACGTTGTGATTTAAAATTGAAGCGCCTTAATAATTGTATGAACTTCCCCATTGTCTTATGCCTTTTCATAGATAATTTAAATTGCGCATAGTTTGTGTTACACAAAGATAATAAAAGACAAAGAGTAGCTCTCATTAATTGAGGCCTTAATTGTTCTTAATGTTATTTTTTGTTCAATGTTATCCATATCTACAGCTGTGTTTATTGTAATTGAAAATTATATTCGAAAAAATATTGTTTGTTTTCTCTGTCGCGATCATTTATAAGACGTGTAAAAAATTAAGACAACCCTTATTTTCATAAAAAAAAGCAGACCAAACATTTCAATCGGAACATTCAAATAAGGTCCAATACGTTTGCATGACAATATTATTTGCTTGAATTAATAGTTAATGTAACAAATTAATTAATATTTATATTATTTATTATCTTTGGTATCTATGTTGCTGACTAAATAATAGTAAAACACTGACTTCATCAATATACAGGGTGTCCCGTAATCAGTGGACCAACGGGATACCCGTGATAGGGGTGGTCATCATCTATCGAAAACACCAAATTTTACTGTTCTAGGGCCAGTAGTTCAAAAGATATGATTTTTTAAGCATTATTTTGAAAATTCTACCCTTATCAACACAAAAGTTGAAAAAAAATATTTTTTATTTTTATTTTGCCCTGTTTCTTAACTTAAGGTGGCTGAGGAAACATGTGTCTTCACAATTAAATCCATTTTTGTGAATAAATATTGCCAAATTAAAAATTAAAAACCAAAACATGCGCAAATATCAAATAACTAAATTTGCAACGTGATGTTTGAAGCAAGCTAGTGCAAAAAAAATGTATGACAGCCTTGCGGACCATTATTTAAAAAACATCTGCAGTTCATACTGATTCCAAAAAGGTATAATTAATCATTATTGTGAAACAATAAAAGACAATAATTATTTTAAATCAACATTAGATAGCAATTTCTTGGCGGAATTTACAATAAAACAAAAGTAAATAGTTAGAATTTTTTTATTTATTTCTTATAATAAATGTTCGAAATGTCTTCCTCTTACTCTAAGGCATAGCCGGCATCTTCTTATAAAATTTCTTTTTAAACTTTTTAACGCCCTTTCATTATTTTTGACTTTTTCACTCACCACATTCAGTTTTTGTCTTAGCTGTCTTTCGTTATCGTTAACGGTTTCATATACGGATTCTTTAAAATATCCCCATAAAAAATAATCCAATGGATTAAGATCAGGTGATCGAGCTGGCCATGGGATTGTACCTCCTCGTCCAATCCACCTACTTGGGTAAGACTCGTTTAAATATTCCCTCACTTGTCTGCAATAATGAGCGGGTGCGCCATCATGCTGTAACCACATCCTCTCACATACCTCCTGTGGTACATTTGCTAATAAATTACTTAAGTCATTTCTTAAAAATTGCAAGTACCGAGCACCATTAAGCCTCGGTGGGAGCTCAAATGGACCAATAAGTTTACCATCTAAGATTCCAGCCCACAAATTGACTCCAAACTGGTGCTGGAATCTATCTTCTCGTACAATACGTGGATTCACAACAGCCCATTCATGTAAATTATGAATGTTAAACACTCCAACTCTTTTAAAACACGATTCATCGCTCCATAATATTGAATTGAAAAATAGTGGATCTTGTCGGCATCGGCGAAGCATCTCTGCACAAAAATCTATCCTCCGTTGATAATCAGCAGGTAATAGTGCCTGCACTCGTTGAATATGATAAGGGTATAAACTGTTTCTTTTTAAAATGCGATGTACTGTTGTTTTTGCTATACCAGTACGTCTTGAAATACGACGAACACTCGTAGAAGGTTCTTCTGTCACTTCGGCCAGTATTTGAAGTTCATCGACTCTTCTAGGTCTTCCCACGTTGTTTGCAGCTCCGGGAATTCTGCCTTCTAAATACGCGTTATTTACACGGAGAAAAATTCGATGATCCGGATAGCGGTCGCGATTAGGATAGCGCTCACGATACGTACGGGCTGCTTGCCGAGCGTTTGCATTACACAGACCGTAAATAAAATACATCTCAGCATATTCACGAGGAGTATAGGTATTAGGCATTTTATAAAATCCGGGCAAACAGTATCCAAATCACAAAGACAAACAAGGTCCAATTCAAGCGTCAGTCACCAAAAAAAAGAGTCGTAATGGTAGCGAAGTAAAAAACACGTGTGCAGCTACGAGCTATGAGCAAGTCTCTGATGAAACTAAGAATAATTTGAAAAATTAGGGTGTGGGGATCATAGGCGTCGGCCAATAGGACCCCGTAAACGAAAAAGGTACCTGAGCGAGAAAGAGATAGCATATTGTGTTATCTCTCTCTCGATAACAAAATAATTCTCAGAATAGATAGCGCTTAAATGTTTCTCGCAATTGGAGTCTAAAATTGGTTATTAAGTTATTTTTTTTGTAAAATGTAATATTGTTATACCTTTTTGGAATCAGTATGAACTGCAGATGTTTTTTAAATAATGGTCCGCAAGGCTGTCATACATTTTTTTTGCACTAGCTTGCTTCAAACATCACGTTGCAAATTTAGTTATTTGATATTTGCGCATGTTTTGGTTTTTAATTTTTAATTTGGCAATATTTATTCACAAAAATGGATTTAATTGTGAAGACACATGTTTCCTCAGCCACCTTAAGTTAAGAAACAGGGCAAAATAAAAATAAAAAATATTTTTTTTCAACTTTTGTGTTGATAAGGGTAGAATTTTCAAAATAATGCTTAAAAAATCATATCTTTTGAACTACTGGCCCTAGAACAGTAAAATTTGGTGTTTTCGATAGATGATGACCACCCCTATCACGGGTATCCCGTTGGTCCACTGATTACGGGACACCCTGTATACATCATTTTGACTGGCTATGTCGTAATATCTACTTTCTATGTGTAAGTTTTTTTAATGGACCCAATGACTATTCGCGTCTCAAAATGGATTTCGCCAGTTTAATTGAGTTTAGGCGGCGTTTTGTATTTTTTAAGCACCTTTGCCTCCATAGTCGGCCTAGCTGTACGCTAAAGGGAACTACCAGATATTTAAACTTAAGTGGCGAATCGCAGATCTACGTCTAGGAGACGTGTACTGGCGGTGGGTTGTGTAGGTATTAGCCTAACCTAGTGCTTAGGACATAGTGCATTTGTTTGTCTTGCTGTTTGTGTTGGTGTCGGTGTAGTCGCGATGGTGATGCGGTAGTCGGGACCGATAAAGACGTGCTGTGGTCGATGCGATAACACATTATTGATTGCACTAAACTGAGGTGGCTTTGATGGGTTCGAATGCTTTAAGGGTGGATGACTTCCACCAGTTCTCGAAGTCACTCCACCTTTTCATTATGCCGCATTAGAGCCCGTGGGAGTCTCGGTTTCTCGAAGAGGCGGCATGTCGTGGGTGGTTCTTGTTCAAACGCGCGAGGTAGGCTTATTGTTGCTAAGCATGCGGCGCCACCGATCGCTGCAGTGTCGCCGTCCATCACTGTACCACGTAGCAGAGGTCACGCCTGTTATCGATCGTCAGATACCTATCGTAAGCCCCTGTGGCTCTGAGTTTCTCTGTGAGCAGATCCCTGACCTGGGAAGACAGAGTGAGAGTCTTTAATCCTATTCTGGGTAATAGTATAGTTAGAAGAAATAGCCACTCCTTTGAATTAATCCCATTAGTTCAGTTCAGGGATCTAGGTCCTCACGCACAGTGGATTCGAATTCTTTCCGTCGCCAGTCTGTTACTATGTTCGTGGGGGGCTGGTAGCTGGCGGGGCGGCCTAGATTAAGTGTAACTGGCCGATAATATGAAACTAATGCGTACATTGAGACGGGGCTCACTCGTATGGGTGGCGGGAAATTCCTTTTCAATACTCGACTGAGACTATGAAGTTATGTTAACATTGTTATAAAATGTTGCAGCAGAAATGAGCTAACTATGTAGGTAAGTAGATACTTCAACGATATAAACTGGTTACGACTTAGACTCTTGAACAAATTACGTACTTATGTTGAAAACTGCTGGTTCCTCAATCATAAATATGCTGAGCAGTATAAATGTCTAATTTTGAATCAAATCTACTTTTATTATGTATAGTTATATAATATGGTTAATACTTTGTCATCCTTATTTATATTCATATTTGATGATATGGAATCAAATTTTGATCACAAAGAAATACGCATATAATTCAAATTCAAATATTTTTATTCAAAATAGGATTCAAAATCACTTATTGAACGTCAAAAACTACCACCCATTCAAAAGAGACTGCCCTAGACCTGAGAAGAATGGGCGCAAGAAACTCAGCGGGCTTTTTTTTTATATAAAAGTATGGGTTACAATGTGATATCGTACAATAAACATTTATAATTAAAGGTGTTCGCTTTATTTCCAGTCCGTGGTGTCATTAAGAAAATCGTTTATGCTATAGTAACCTTTCCCACACAAACGTTTTTTAACAATTCTTTTAAATTTCGTAACACTTTTGTTTTGTACATTTTCTGGGATCATATTGTAGAAGCATATACATCGCCCAAAAATACTTACTAACTCGACCCAACCGAGTAGTAGGCATAACAAGTTTATGGTTGTTCCTCGTGTTGACATTATGAATGTCACAGTTTCTAGAAAATTCCTCAATGTGCTTATGAGCATACAGAACATTATCAAAAATATATTGAGAAGCAACAGTCAAAATGTTAATTTCTTAAAATTTTTCTCTTAATGATTCTTTAGGACCTAGGTTATAAATCGCGCGAATAGCCCTCTTCTGCAGCACAAAGATGCTATTCATATCCCCCCACTACCCCATAAAAATATACCATAGGACATAATACTATGAAAATAACTAAAGTATACTAGTCGCACCGTATGTAATACCGTGTAATTTTTTTAACCACATATGCTGCAGAACTAAGCCTATTCGCCAATCCTCCAATATGGGGCCCCGTTGCAATTTGGATTCAAGAGTAATGCCATGAAATACAGCAGATTCCACTGGTTTTACCACCTCTTCGTTTAATAAAATATTCTCATCTATATTTTTGACATTTGGCGCGGTAAATTTAATATAATGGTTTTATGACTATTTAACAATAAGTTATTGGCGCTAAACCAGCACACGATGTCAGATTGAGCATTGTTTACTTCGTCATATAAAAGTTGGCTTCGTTTCACTTTGAATATAAGTGTCATCCGCAAACAATACCGTGTGTTTTTTATCTACAAGGTTAGGTAGATCATTTATATAAATTAGGAAGAGGAAGGGTCCAAGAATATACCCTTGTGGTACCCCCACATACAGGAGTCCCAGGAGTTCTCCTGCCACATCGACCCTCTGAATCCTATTATTTAAATATTGGGAGTAGTAAGAAATATCAAATTGAGGATATACTCATTTTTAAGGCCGGAAGAATTAATGTAATGTAACAATGTCCTTATAGTATTGTTGTATAAATATATAAAACACCGTAAATTAAATTAATGACTATACTAAATTCTGAAACCTTTTAAAAGGAAAAACATGAAAACTATTTATAATGCAACGACCGGAATTTTATAATAAAACATGCAATTAAAACTCTTTTGAATTCTTCGAAGCCTGCTTTTATCAACTTCGATTTTATATTTATTTACTGTACTCTAAATTTACCAGTATATATATTTTTTATAAAGAACAAACAAGGGTACGGCTGACCAGATGTTAATGTATCAAGGTGACGAGCAATATCACTTAATAATTTTGTGTTATTAAGTGTCATCCACACACAATCCTACCTAGTGTTTTTTTCTACAAGGTAGGGTAGATCATTCATACCAGAATAAAGAAGAGGAACGGTCCAAGAATAGACCCATACTGAGAGGGGTCCCAGGAGATCACCTGCCGTTCTCGTCAACAGTCTGAATTTTATTATTTAAATATAAAATCAGAAGGCCAAGCAAATCTTTTTTTTTAAAACCATAGCGACATAGCTTCCCGACCAGCCTTGAATCGAACTCAATCGAAAGCCTTAAACAAATAATAGAAGATACCAAGTGCATTTTGTAATACCTCCCACGTCTCAAATACTCTTGATTAGCACACATGCTTCCATAGTTGAACGTCTTTTAGTAAAGCCAAATTGTTTTATATGAAGTGTCCAGTAGATCAGCTTCTACTCTTACCGTAAGGGCCAGGGTGTTACTTCCCATACGCAGCGGCGGTAGGGGCGGTTGGCTGAACAAGTTTGAAAGCTACTCGCCTAATTTGAAGACACGCATAGATTTCACCCGGGCAAATTGTCGCTTAAAATATTTGGATTTGTATTTATTTCTTAGCCTATTGCAGCGTATACCTATTGCATCGATCTGGCTGCGATCTGTCACCGGTACTGGGACCTTTCGATAATAAAGGGAAGTGCCCAAGAATAGGATGAAAAATAGAAGCGTATCCTATATGTTCTGACCTATACGAACCAAACGCAGTGGGTTGCTGGTACCGTGCTCATTTGGAGTTTTATAGTGCAATATACACCTGAGCACAGAATTGTTGATCGACACCAGAGGGGCATTAATGGAAACCTGAGATTTGGGGTGCTTAGTCAACAGAAGTCCATGTGGCTGTTCACACTTGGAAGCCACGTGATCGATTCAACCGATTAGTGTAGACATATAGATCACCCTGGATAGTCTATCGTGGACGTCCAATGCCGTTCGGCAACATGCGCCTGAAGGTCGTTCAACGGGACGTCGACCTTGACAGACTTGACTTGACAGAGACTTGATCCTAAGAGACGACCCGTTTCTGCATTTACTTTTATGTATTTTTTTACATTTTATATACTATTTTACTATTGGACCTGCAATACTGTGACATTCGCGGAGATGCAAATATGGTGCTCCAGAACAGAAACAAAACAAACAGACATACTCTACTCTTAAATTTGGCAAGACGGCGACGACAAATATCCTTTTTAACAATTACACATAATGAATGAGGAATAATGATATGCTCAATATATTTTGTGAACCCTAATTTACGGTCGAGCTGGATGTGGTCCCAATTTCGCCAACAACACTTTGATCATATATTTCCAAAGGTTTATTGAAATATCGTTTCTCTTTGTGAACATTTTTGGAGCGTCCACTTTGACACACAAGCGATTACAAATTGTTTCATCTCTTGTGGATTCACAAATAAAAGTATTTGTGAATTTTAAAATTGTTCGCGAATTTCAAAATTTATCTTGATTCGAAACGAAATATATATGCCACTCTATTAATAAATCTACTCAACCACCTACAGACTTTAAAATATACATACATAAGTATTATTGTACCCTTGACGAATTTTGCTCCTGCCCCACTATTGATAAAACTTTTTCCATAAAATATCTTTGCATATCTGTAGACCAACATCTATCTTGGCACGTTCATTTAGAATCAATTGTTAATAGAATTAGGAATCTATCCTGGATATTTAAAAAACTAAGGCATGTTGCTTCTAAGCCTTTGCTTAGTTTAATATATACTTCTCTGGCACAGTCAATTTTAATTTACTGCATTCCTGTCCGGGGTGGTGCCACAATAACTAAATTCTTAACTGTGGAAATATTACAGAGAGCCCTTTTAAAAGTGACATTTCTAAAGCCAAGACTCTTTTGTACTGAACAATTATATAAAGACTGCGACGTACTATCCGTTAGAAAACTTTATGTCCTTTATGTTACTCTTAAAAGACACAAAACTTTAATCCCTGATCCTTCTTACCTTTTGAAAAGGAGAAAACATGTTATTATTAAGCCAACTCGTATAAAGACCACTTTTGCAAAGCGACAGTTTATGAAACAATCAGAACATGTTTATAACCTTATTAATGAAAAACTCAAGATCTATACGCGCAACAAAGTGGAATGTAGACGAAGTTTAACCACTTGGTTGAAATCCATGAATTATGTGGAATTGGAAGAGCTATTTAACTACACGGAGTAAATTTTAGATATACCTTCTTGATAGTACAATAAGTAGTGTTTTACGAAAAGTAACAATGACACACACCACACACACGCACACCTAAACACACACACACATACTCCCACACACACACACATCCTGTTTGTATAATATTTTTCTTTTGTTAAATTATATTTTTAGACTTAATTTATGATCCCTAGTTTTTGGTACTGTTAATTTTAATTGATATGGAAGAGCGTGGCCTTCTGGCACAGGTGTTTTTCACTTTATAGAAGGTCACATCCATTGTACCATTTTTGTTACTGAAATAAATATTTTCCATTTTTTTTTCATTCCAATTTTGGTTGTGACATGCACGCTAGTTTGTTCCCGTAAAAATGGAACAGGGCTAACATTTTTCTGTCTTGTTAGCATTAAACTTATTCGCTGTAGTCACCACAAGCTTAGCTTCTTTTTTATGAATAACAGTAGAAATGTAATGGCATTCATAATTATATAAAAGATATCTTGTTTTTAGGTTACGAAAGGTTTGCTGCTTCTTCCGGCCAGCCGCGGCGGTAACGGAACTCATAAATTCACGTTTAATATTTTACCTGCCTTTGTTACGTACAGACGCTTACCTTCTGTGTGCAACGATTTACTGCTTCTGTTGTGAGCGAGCACTACATTCATGAATTACAAATGAAAATACTTTGTATTTAAGCTAAATCACAGTTTACACTTAACCTGTATAAATAAAATGGAACATTATTTAAATTGTAATAGCATTACTATGTTATTTAAATTTATTTATCTTATTTTCATTTAACATAGGATTTGGATAGCTTTTGTGTGTGTGTTTGTTCCAGTTAAACTTCAAAACTGCTGAATTCATTTGAACTGTAACTACTTTTATTTGATTAATTTATTTATTTTAAATTTGAGGACTTTAAAATTTGTTAGTTTTTCGTGCAGTTAACAATAAAATCTATGAAATGGTGAACAGTAGCAATCGAGTGGCGCGCTGCTCATGAACAACCTGATCAGAGATGGCCACCATGACCACGATCTCTGAGAAACCAGTTATAAGAATCCTTTTGTCGAGAAATAACTTGTTTATTTATTGAAAAAGAAACTATAAGGCATACCCTTATTTTATAATAAAATTATTAAATCAAAAGAAATGAGGACAATCTCAGAACCTTAACCGATAACAAGTAAAAATGTCTTATAGCTACTTTTCTAAATACAATCTATACACAGTGATTCGTAATGATCTCGATACAATGATCACCCCTTCATCTCTCCGTTGCTAAGTAACTATGTATATTATAATTGTTTGAATATCGGTTCAAAAAGTAACCCTAAATCAACGTTTGTATTAACTTAATTTCTATTATTCATATAGTTTTGATTATTCAGATTTACCGAAGGAATTCACCTAATACTCATCATAAAAATGATTAAAGTAAAAATATAATGAGAGAGGTAATCTGATGGGACGGGCGACTTTAAAGATGAATAGAGAAAGATGTATAAAGATTTAGCTCATAAATCATCAACAATGACACTTATCAATATTATATCCAAATGTTGTGTAATTTCCGCCAATATTTGTCTTCAATCAATTCCACACGTGCTTCGCATCTACACGAGGCATCCTCAGGAGATGTTGACTCGCCAAAAGCTGGCACGCGATTAGACTCTAGAGTCTCGTAACGCCTTATTCAATAAAACACTTACCAATGCCAACTTTGTTCAAGTTCAAGTTTTTATTAATAATAACTATTATGCGTCATACATCCCTATTTTTTTTATGAAAATAAATGATGAGACGAGTTGGGCGATCAGCTGTTGGTAATTGATACGCCCTACCCATTACAATTCAGTGCCGCTCAGGATTCTTGAAAAACCCAAAAATTCTGAGAGGCACTACAATTGCGCTCGTCACCTAGAGACATCAGATGCTAAGTCTCATTTGCCAAGTAATTTCACTAGCTACGGCGCCCTTCAGACCGAAACACAGTAATGTTTACACATAACTGCTTCACGGCAGAAATAGGCACCATTGCGGTACCCATAATCTAGCCGGCTTCCTGTGCAAAGGAGCCTCCCACTGGTATAGATTAGCAATTAACTGATTAATTCATGATAAGAGTAGAACGCGCTCAAAATGACTCATTTTAAGTATATATTTGAAAGTGTTAATATTTGAAACGTTTGTGATATCGTCCGGGAGTTTACTATAGTATATTATATTATAAGCCCGAGGGTTCATGTCGTGGATTGTGCGGGAAGCCTGTTCCAGGCTGTGTGGAACTGCACTTGGCGATTTGCCATTCACTTCGGAAAGTTTGGGTTTTAATGAGAAGTGCCAAGAAATTCATTCCAACTCTTTAAGATCAATGATTTCATATTCATTATTTAAAAAAATATTTAAAGTAGAAAGTGCAAAGCAACCGAAATTCACACCGAGTTTCTCCTTAAGTGAGAGAAAAGATGAATATGTAAGAAAAATCACAAAAACTGTACAGTTAACGCAATACTTTACAAACACTGTACGTAAAAATTTTATGTGAACATTTAAATTATTTCCCAAAATATATGTAAACTAAGTTTTAAAAGGAAAAGCGGTCTTATCGGGTGTCATAGAGAAAGGAAAGACCCGACCCACGACCTTCTTATGACCCTACTGCTGCACTTGACGAAGTGACCTGAAATGTATACTTGACTGATTATAAGTGAAATTTAAGCTTTTTTTAATTTGTTTTATAATTTGTAGAATTAAAAATCTATAATTGAGTGAATATTCCCAACAGGGCATCACTTGCCATCTTTGCAAATCGAGTAATATAACTTGAAGAATAACAATAAGCGATATAGTATAAAGTGTTTCATGTAATAATTTGTGTTAATATTGTAAGCCATACAATCCTCTTTTAATAACAAGTTCGTATTACTCTCGGCCGACAGACAGTCGCCGCCAACTGTATCGATGTTTCTATTTTTATTCTCGTTGTTGCTCGTTTCATAGGAAGAGAATTAAATATTCATTAGTCAGTACCGGTATTACAGTATTAGTTCGCCAATTGGAGGCTCCTATGCACTGGATGCTATATTATGGGTACCACAACGGCACTTATTTCTGCCGTGAAGCAGTAATGTGTAAGCATTATTGTGTTTTGGTCTGAAGGGCGCCGTAGCTAGTGAAATTACTGGGCAAATGAGACATATAATCTTATGTCTCAAGGTGACGAGCGCAATTGTAGTACTGATCAGAATTTTTGGGTTTTTAAGAATCCGGAGCGGTACTGCATTGCAGAAAATGTCAAACTGCAATAAGTAAGGCTTCTAAGTTCATATTTTTATAAAAGAGGCAAATCTGCAAGAGTCTCACGTAATGTTAACTAAAAAACCGCTCATGAAAATTGCATTGTGAGAGCTCAAGATAGTATGCGCTGCAAGGCTTTGTTGTATGGTAGTACAAAGATAAGCATGACTACTTACTCCCATTACAACATACACAAAAAGTAAAACGCTCAGATTGTTGAAAAAGTTTTTAATTAAAAAGGTTTATTTATTTACGTTTAATTTTACCAGTAAAATGAAACTTATTTATTAATCCGGATAACGTGTATAATTTTTAAAGATTCTGATAAACGGGCTTTCAATAGAATCAGTCACTTTAATATTACGATAAAGATAAGTTACGTTACACATATAATACAAGTTAGAATAACAATAGCGTGTTACATACACGAAGTTCCAACTAAAGGTCAACATAGACCCGCCGTCGATAACAATATATTGTGCAATCCATCAGAATTGAGTCCGCTTCGTAATCAAAGCCTTCACTGGAACTGGTCAGCGACTAGAGAAGTATTACAAACAGAATAGTCTAGTGCACCTAATGGTCAAGCCCGTTCAACCGGCTCAATGAATTTCGGGACTAATTGACACACTAATAACTCAAGCGAATTTAGGGCAGCGGACACGAGCGTCAGTCACGACCTATTACATATACACCTCATTATACTATGTGCAGAATAACACGGCTCAATAAACTCTCCCAGTATTTTTAATTGCTCTTTTACAAAAATACAATTTAAGAACCATTGTATTTGTCATTATGTCATACACTGGCCTGCAAAAGTAAGTATCACACTTTTCAAATTAATTTTTTTTCTTAACTATAGAAGGTAGAGATTTAAGATTAAAAACGTTTTGTTGCAAATTTTATAGGCTTTAATTCTTAGAAACTAAAATTATACATTAGTAACATTTTTAACTCAAAAAAGATAAAACAATGAAAATAGCCATTTTTAGTTTAGTGTAAAAAAATTCAACTAAAATGTATTACATGTTATTTCATTTTTAATAACTGGTATTGCCTCCTCGAGCTCTGATTACAGCTTCGAGCCGGTTTGGCATACTGAACACTAGGTTTCATAGCCGATGTTGGGGAATATTCTCCCATTCTTCTACCAGGGCCTGCTTTAGTGCCCTGAGGGTAAGTGGTGGTCTGCAATTTCTGACTAGCCTCCCAAGCTCATCCCAGGCGTGTACAATCGTGTTGAGATCAGGACTTATTGATGGCCAAGCCATCACGCTGATACCGACCTCCTGAATATACTCCTGTACGATATGAGTGTGGCCGGGCATTAATTATCATGCATCAGCATCGATCCATCACCCATATTTGCTAAATACGGCCCTGCATACTCATTGAGAATCTCTTGAGCATATCTTTGCCCAGTGAGGGTGCCATTTTCTATGGCTACTAGTTCTGTGCGACCTTCTGAAGATATGCCAGCCCATACATGTACACTGCCTCCACGGTATTGGACTCTTTCTGAGATGCAGGCTTGAAGATATCGCTCATCAGGTCGCCTGTAAACACTTCGCCTTCGATCAGAAGTGCATCATCATCTCACTCATCTGCAAACAAAATTCTTGACCTTTCTTCTTCATCCCACTGCATGTGTTCACGGGCGTATTGCAGTCTCGCTACTCGATGCTGTCTCTCGAGTTTTGGGCCACTCGCTGGTCTTCGGGGTTTCAAATTTGCTTCAGAAAGTCTCCTTCTCACTGTACTGTCACTAATGTAGTCCCTCCGGGTCTGAAGTAGCTGTTGCTGGACTTCAACTGCACTTCGGTGGCGATTTCTTAACACAGTAGAAATAATTTAACGATCTTCTCGGGCACTGGTACACCTGGGTCTGCCATTACAAGGTCTCCTCAGATGGTGTCCAGTCTCTTCGTACCTTCTCGACCGTTCGTACCGTCACACCAACCATTCTTGCAGTGCGACGCATACTGATGCCTAGTTCCAGAAAAGCCATGATCCTAGCACATTCTTCAACTGAAAGAGGCATGATAAGTAAATGCTATGTGCTTTTTAGCATAAATTTTTAAAACAAGACCCATCGATCTTGAAAAAAATTTAAAACAGAAAGAAAAATGTGAATGGTAAAATTGTAATTCGGAAACGTCCACTTTGAAAAAGGAATGGTTTTGTTTTTGAAGTTTTTTTTCAGCCAATTATTAAAAGAAGGTTACCGACTATAAAGTTTTTATGTACAAAATTAAATTCTCTTTCGAGTCCTTTTTATTTCGAAAGTATATCTTGTGAACTTAAAACGTTATCCCAATTTTAAAAGTGTGATACTTACTTTTGAAGGCCAGTGTAGCTATTACTATAAGACTATCATAATGTAATCCCAGGCTGATCGTTTAGATATTCTGCTATTAAGAAGTAAAAGTCCATTGTGTACATTAAACCTAAAAGCATTTGCAATACTACGGTAAGGTTCCTAACAAAATAATAACTAACATATTTATATGGGCTTTAATTAGAAACTTAACAAATAAAAAGAGTGACGATACAATTCATATGTGATTAAAATATACAATGAAAGATCTGTGGGCACGGTAGGCGCCACAAACAGAGTAATATTTCCGCGTCGGATATTCACAATATGGAGGCTCTATTAAAACGTACGCGGAAACATTTTTATGAAACATTTCCAGTGCGAACATATTATTATAAACTTGCATTTTTATGTTAGTTATATTTACTTTGTGAAACAATATGTCACACACATCGACACAGTACATATAGAACAGTATAATATGATTGCTGTCATTTATTGATCAAGCTTATGAGCGGCCTCGCAATAGCGCTCGTCACTTTGAGACATAAGGTGTTAAGTCTCATTCATTGGCCCCGCACACTCCTGCTTGGCGGCACCAAACGGCGCCTGTGGTCGCCCGCCAACCTGCCAGGTGCGGCCTGTTTCTTTTACTTTTATCTTTAAATTGTGTACAATAACATTTATATTTTATTAAATCATTAAATAGATTGGAACAAATATTCAATCGTGCAATGTTACGGAGACGCAGATATCTCGACCTAGCGATACGTCATATTTAACGTACCCCGGGTACAAAATTGAGCACAATATTTTGCCTCATGCCGGGGTATGTGTGTACGTTAGGGAGGATATCTGCTGTCGCCGTCTCGGTAATTTTGAGGGTAGGGACCTGCCTACTCTCTGGCTCCGCGTAGATTTAGAAGAACCGCGTCAGCATCTATGCGTGTGTCTACAGGTCCCATAGTGGTAACGCAGATCATCTCATGGGCTGCATTCAAGCGGCAATTGACGACGTGCTTGCACAGATCCCCTCCGCTGAAATCGTAGTCTTGGGTGATTTCAACGGGCACAATGCCGAATGGCTTGGATCACGTACCACAGACTACGCAGGGCGATCTGTGCATAGTTTTGCATTAGCGTATGGTCTGTCCCAATTGGTTGAGTCGCCAACGCGGCTCCCGGATGTGGATAGCCACATGCCGTCCTTATTAGATCTCCTGCTGACTACACATCCCGATGGTTACCAGGTCTTTGTCGACGCCCCTATCGGAACGTCCGTCCATTGCCTGGTCAGGAGTGTAGTGCCTATCCAACGCCAACGTCGTAGACCACCAGCTACCCGCCGCGTTTGGCACTACAAGTCAGCAGATTCGGACAGGTTGCGTTCCTTTTTTGCATCCTACCCTTGGGGCAGGGTTTGTTTCCCCTCGGATGATCCTAGTGCCTGAGCCGTTGCAGTAGCCGCTTTGATACTGCAGGGCATGGATATTTTTATACCAAGCTCTGTAGTACCGATCGGTGGCAGATCACAGCCCTGGTTCGCTGCGTCAGTTAAAGCAGCATCTGACTGCAAAAAACAGGCGTATCAAAGTTGGGTTGCGGCGCTGGGCACAAGGGATCCGAACTGCAAAGTTCTTAAGAGGAAATATAACCGTGCCTCCAGATTTTTTAATCGGCAAATCGCTCGTGCGAAATCGAAGCACATCGTCAAAATCGGCGAGCAGCTTTCCAGTTACCCGACCGGAACACGCAAATTCTGGTCGTTGTTGAAAGCTGCTTTTGGTTACTTCAACCAGCCATCCCTGCCGCCGTTGCACATGAGGAATGACACCCTGGCCCATACGGCAAAAGAGAAAGCCGATCTCTTGTGCGCTCTTTTTGCCTCCAACTCGACTCTTGACGACAACGGAAAAACACCGCCGACCATCCCGCGGTGTCAGAGCTCTATGCCTGAAGTACAGTTCAGACAGAAAACTGTTAGGCGAGCTCTGTTTTCGTTGGACGTCAGGAAGTCGAGCGGGCCGGATGGCATTTCTCCAATCGTGCTTAGAACGTATGCCCCTGAGTTGACGCCGCTGCTAACGCGTTTATTCCTGCACTCTTATTCAAAAGGCATAGTCCCTGACTCATGGAAGTCAGCCCTTGTCCATCCAATCCAAAAAAAGGAGACAGTTCGGATCCAGCAAACTTGAGGCCTATTGCTATTACCTCCCTGCTCTCCAAAATCATGGAGAGCATAATCAACCGCCCGCTCTTGGTATACCTAGAGGGTCATCAGTTGATCAACGACCGACAGTATGGCTTTCGCCATGGTCGGTCGGTAGGTGATCTTCTGGTATACCTAACACATAGATGGGCGGCGGCTATTGAAAGCAAGGAGGAAGGCCTGGCAGTTAGCCTGGATATAGCGAAGGCCTTTGATCGTGTATGGCACAAGGCGCTCCTTTCAAAACTAACTTCCATCATTTGGGCATCCCGAGAGCTTGTGCAAGTGGACCTTCAGCTTCCTCACTGGGCGTAGCATACAGGTCGTTGTCGACGGATATTGCTCGAACCCGAAGCCCGTGAATGCTGGAGTGTTCCAAGGCTGTGTGCTATCTCCTACGCTGTTTCTTCTGCATATCAATGATATGTTGGACACCTCCAACATACATTGCTATGCGGATGACAGCACTGGTGATGCCGTATACACGGGCCATGCAGGTCTCTCTCGGGAAATATCGAGTCCTCTCTCGAGAAGGTCGCGGAATGGGGTAAATTGAACTTTGTCCAATTTAACCCCCAGAAGACTCAAGTTTGCGCGTTTACCACTAAAAAAATCCCATTTGCCGTATCACCGCTCTTCGAGAAAACTTCTCTTAAATCCTCGCCTAGTCTCGGAATACTGGGTCTCGAAATCTCGAGCGATTGCCAATTCCGTGGCCATCTGTAGGGCAAAGCCAAATTGGCTTCGAAGAAGCTGGGCGTCATCAATAGAGCACTGCAATACTTCAAGCCGGCCCACATTCTAGCGCTCTACAAAGCGCAGGTCCGGCCACACATGGAGTATTGCTGTCATCTCTGGTCTGGCGCACCCCAGTATCTGCTCGATCCATTTGACCACGTGCAACGTAGAGCAGGTCAAATTGTCGGGGACTCAGTGCTCTGTGAACGGCTGGATCACTTGGCGTTGCGTGGAGACGTCGCTTCATTGTGTGTCTTCTACCGCATTTATCACGGGGAGTGTTCCACAGAGCTGTTTAACCTGATTCCTGCCGCCGAATTCCACCTTCGCACGACACGCCACAAGTTAGGATATCATCCCCACCATCTGGAAGTGTGGCGGTCCTCCACAGTGCGGTTTTCAAGGAGCTTTCTCCCTCGTACTACAAAGCTGTGGAATGAGCTTCCTTGTGCGGTGTTTCCGGGACGATACGACGTGGGTACCTTCAAAAAAAGCGCGTACACCTTCCTTAAAGGCCGGCAACGCTCTTGTGATTCCTCTGGTGTTGCAAGAGAATGTGGGCGGCGGTGATCACTTAACACTATGTAACCCATACGCTCGTTTGTCCTCCTATTCCATAAAAAAAAACAATTTGATAATAAACTATCTAATATTAAAAATTCCAATTTTATACAAATTAAACTCGTATATCTTAATTAAATAAAAACGAAAAATTAAAAAAATTAAAAAAAATAAAAACGAAATTACCCAAATAATTAGCGTATTTATTCGTTGCTTGGAGCCATAAGGTACGGGAGTTATGCGAGAGAAGCCTCCGTCGTTCGAGCCCGGCTAAATGTTTGTTATATTATATTTTGTGTTGTTACGTGAATATCATTCGTTGCAAAGTTTCGTCCCGAATGTCATTGTCTAACATTTCGAAATTCTAAACCTACTCTGTTTCATTTACTCTGCGAACAAAATTTTGAATATGACAGCTATTTGTTCGGAATTTTTACGTCAACTTGCCGAAACTAAAAGTGTTGTTACCTTTTCGGTTTTCGTGTGTGTGGATTTTGTTGCAAATTTGCTTGAAATAGCTTCAATAATGCTTTTGACCGGCACTGCTTTACATGAAGAACATTTAAAACGTAGAAGGAACCGGCACCGCTTGTGCAAACAATTTAATATTAGTGAAATTCCCGACGTAGAGTGTGTAGGTAACTGAAATAAATTATAGGCTGCTGTGATTTACATAAGTTATGAATAAGAGGTGGTATTGATATTCCCGAGTTGCCTCTATCTGAACTCCAATGTAAAAGAAGCAGGCGGATTCCCTCTTAAGCAACTGCTTCTTTACCTCAAGCAGGCAGGGACGAAGGGCATGAGTTGAATTAATACAACTGTTAGAAAGGATTAAGGTAGAACTTTATCTTACTTATTCCTTTCTAACAGTGGTGACATTCCTATATTTAGTGAAATTTAATTTAAAACAATAAGTTTCATAGTTGTCATTAATAAAAGAACATAAGTTTTTATTTTATCATAACAAAAAACTTACTTACAGCCAACTAAGAGTAGGTACTCAGACATATATATAAAAAGGTATAGCTTCATCATAATATGTGGATGTGTATTTGAAAAGATGTACCTTTAAAAGGATGGTTATATGCAGAGGCAATATTTTTAGTGAAAAAGAATTAAGTATATAACTGATATTTACTTTCTGATAAAACGAGTAGGTATCACGATTG
Organism: Leptidea sinapis; assembly: GCF_905404315.1. Classification (NCBI taxonomy): domain Eukaryota; kingdom Metazoa; phylum Arthropoda; class Insecta; order Lepidoptera; family Pieridae; genus Leptidea; species Leptidea sinapis. The sequence continues at coordinate 695,814 of NC_066290.1, read as the reverse complement.
CGAGGTGTGTTAAAAAGCACTTAAAAGGATCATTTATTAGCATAATTGAGAACTCTTTCTTAGAAAACTTTTTAAAGAATTCGAGGAAAAAATCTGAAGTACTAATTTGGCATGTTTACATTGCGTTTATAATATAGATACTTTTGGTTTTCATTAGTTACTACCAATCGTTGGCATGAAATAGTACTCTTCAAATTAGTCGGATACAAATAACAATCGTTCACCATTCGTTCACGAATATTGTCTATAGTTTCAAAGTTCGTTGATGTGTCCGAAAATAAAATAGAGTAGGGCCACTATTGCAATTTCGTTTTAATTCCGTTCGCTTACTAAGTTTTGTTTCGGAGAAAGAGAGTAGACGCCCAGATTCGTTTTAACAAAAAATCTTCCGGATAGATTGAGAGATAAGTAATCATACCTACATACGATTCATAACATAAGTACATCAGCTTCTGAAAATGTTTTAACTTTAACTAAAGCTTCAGGCTCGAGTGATGGGCAGGTGATGAACACCCATTACATCATTAATAATGCACCACCGGTAGAACTTGTGGTAACTCCAAGCGCTGAGGAGATTGACAGGGTGAGATCGTGCAAGTCAGTGTAACGGTCTTGACAGAGGGTCGTGGAACACGGCCTCGTCACAGTTTATTAATAAAACATTCCGTAATGTTCCTCGATAAGTCAGCCAGACCAATGGGCTGGTTGTACAATACAAATACAAATTCATTAACAAAATGGTTTACGGGGTCCATTACCCCGCATTGCATCAACCTGTATCGCGGGCTTCCTAAACTTTAATAAATCGTGTTTATTAACTATTATAACAATGAACTGTTGAACGGTATGCAAACATTTAAATTAGAAGTTAAATAAAGATATACTTAATTAAAATTAATTAGTAATATATTTTAAAAGAGTTATTAATTACTGTTATAAAACTGGAATGCGTTAAATACTTGTGTGTGTGTTATATTATTATTATATACTAGCTGACCCGGCAAACGTTGTTTTGCCATATAAAGTATAATTCACGCGATAGTTTTATAAGTAATAAAATATTGCCTATATTATAGCCTGTACATCATTTTGTTCTATTGTCAATAGTTTTTGCAGCGCACGCAAAAATAGGTTTTCGATTTTACACCTTGTGTTAAAAAATAGCAATTTTATTACGGATCCCTAATTTTGAAAAAAAAACACATAGCCTATAGCCTTCCTTGATAAATGGACTACCCAACACTGAAAGAATCATTCAAATCGGACCAGTAGTACCAGAGATTAGCGCGTTCAAACAAACAAACAAACACTGCAGCTTTATAATATTAGTATAGATGAGATGGATTCGGTACTATTGTTTATATTTTTTAAGAATTTTCAAGAAGGACGTTACATTATTTTTGACTTTAAGTACGGAAAAGCAAAGTTACACAAGCGACGAGAGACATTAAACCAATAAAATGGTTTGTGAAAGTACAATTGATAATCTGCGTGAGTTTTGGCACAATGGAAGTGTAGCTGTTTTGACAAATTGTACAGTTTTTTTCATTCACAGTACAGATTAGAATACGTTTCAGTTGTTAAAAACTTAAACTAAAATGTCATGTGTTACAAGTTCGATACCAGCATCGTAAAAGCGCATAAAACTATGACATAAATACACCTAAAAGGCCCCAAACTGTCTCCTAACTTTGTCTGTCGCTTTTTATATCCTTTATTTAAGTTTATTCCTTTTTTATATATTTTATTCCTTTTATAAATTTTTATAATAATATGACTCTTGATACTTATTTTTTTTTATTAAACATTGCTATAATTATTAAAAAGGTTATTTTAACTAGTAATTTACCTCATCTGTATTAAATAATATTTGAAAATACTCTGGTGTGGCTGAGTGTGGATGGCTGTCATCATTTAACATCTCATAACTCGGACCGTCGGTCAGTATGCGCCTCCTACTATAATAAAAATAAATTACGAGTCTTAATTTTGTCAGTTCTCACACAACTGTCGGTGTGCTATTATTAATTGGAGGTACTCCACAGCTGTCAGTGATGAGCCGGTGATGAGTAATGTGTACGACCCACGCGGGCCACCCGTACCTTCTTATTAAATTCAAAGTTGCCCAAAGTAAAGCAAACGGGGACACGTCAGCTCTGATTACGTGTGACATAGTTGTGAGGGGTGGGGGGATGAGGGTCTGGGGAGGGGAGGGGGTTGTGCTCGTGTGTGCGGCTTAGCTTCAATGATAAGTGGTGAGGCGGCGCCGTCAACTTGAATATTAATATAATCACGATCTTTTAATGAGCAAAAAGTTTGATGAATTTACTAGAGTATAGTCCGAGAGCTATTTTCAAATGTTATAAGTGAATTTTACTATTCATTTTGCTTAATAAATTAGTTCATATATTATTCAAACAAAACAAATCTTATATCTATATTTACAATGCTACGACTACAAAAAAATTAAAACTATCATTACGGGGAAGCGTACCAAGAATACTGGCAGCATTACCGCGTTGGATAGCAAGGCTGATCCGTTGACCGAAATAGCTGCCAGCGCTTGGGTTTCCAGTAGCCTTATTGAGGCGCGAAGATAGTATTTTGAACATTCTCCGCGCCTCTGGGCCCCACGGGCCAAGTGTCTCGACACCAAACGGCACAAAGATGTATGACTCACTGAGACCAACATATTTGCGACGCTTGCTGTCTTCGGCAGTCGAAGCAGCAGCCCCAGCACCAACTGACGTAACTTGGACATGAGAAGGAGCCAGAGTGTCGATGCAAGTAGCGTCCCACACCAGCGCCCTTCCTCGTGCCCAAGCCACCAGAAAAAAAAAATAAATAATGTTACTTTCGCAATAACTAATCCTCAAGGTACGAAATATAGACTCACGTTTTGGTCCTTCCAAAAAGTATGTTAATAAAACGTTGAGTACTCGCATAAATTAAAGTTAATACTATACTCGTACGTTAGTTGTTTCTTGGTCGGAATAAAATGTTACTTGGACTGCTCCCAGACTTGGGGTTGATGGATGTGTGTTTAGCCATTCAAAGACGAGCTCCAGTCTAACTCTTCTCGTTATGAAAACTAAAGCTGCTCGAGATGATCGCGATAGTTGTACTAGTTCAGTTTTCCGCCCCAAAAACCTCCGTGTAAGTAAAATTCATCTAAATCGTTAGAACCGATTCCGAGAAAACACTAAAATTTGAGTTTTTTATTTTTGTATCCATACATAAATATGTACGAACAAACAAACTCTACTTCTTTATAATATTAATATAGATATATAGTGAAAATAGTTTTATCATTACGCCATTCATAATATAATTTATAATTTGAAAGATGAATCAAAACTGCTCGTAATTCCTTCTAAGTATCAGTATTTGAATATTTAAATAATAATAATGTTGGTATGTATTTATAGATTTGTTTGTATTACATAAGCTCATAAACATCCTTTTTGTTTTTAATTGCGTAATAAATTTATTTATTTATTTTTCGAAACAAACAGTATTATAAATACTAAGAGAAAAAACATAAAAGATTGTACACACTAATAAAGTTTCCACTAATATACTCATGTATTAATATGAGCACTGAAAACAGAATCAAATAGAGAAAAGTGAAAATTAATAATTATGATCTGTTTATAGAAATTATTTATAATAAAACATACTTGAAACTAAAATGTTAAGAAGTTGAGAAACCAAATGCAATGATACAAGTTTGTGAGGTTGAGAAGTTTAGATAGTGTTAAAACTGACAGTTGTTTTATTATGACTTGTGATAATGTATATATATAAAAATGAGTTGCTGTTCGTTAGTCTCGCTAAAACTCGAGAACGGCTAGACCGATTTGGCTAATTTTGGTATTGAATTATTTGTGGAAATCCGGAGAAGGTTTAAAAGGTTGAATAAATATGAAATAAAAAAATATAAATAGAAAACAACAATTTTGATTTTCAACAAGTTCAGAAATCAAACAAAAATAATATTTTAAAATGATTAACTAATTTGAAATTTTATGTCTTTCTAACTTTCTCAGGAGGTAAAAAAAAACTTAATTTTAGTAACTATAGTTGGTAGATTAACTACAGCTGTTAACTATCTATTAGATTATTTTAATGTCGATATGATATATGATAAATCTTAAGTTTTGTCACAAATAAAATTTCTGAACGCAAACAGTATAATTTGACACTAAGAACAAACTGGTAGATTGATAAATCTTATGTTTTGTCAAGAAATATAATTTCTGAATCTAACCGCACCACAAAATAAAACAAAAAATATAGTTTATCCGAATAGTGTAAAATAAATTCAACATAGTATAGAAACGGAGGGCATTCGAGAGAATGCGTCACCTGATTTAAAGTGATCAACGCCGCCTACATTCTCGAGCAAAGCCATGGGAATGACACAAGCTTTGAGGTGTCGTATAGACCCGGAAACACCGCATAACTTCCATGAAAACTGCACTGTAGACGAACGCCAGACATCAAGGTGAAATTTATGAACGTAATATGTTTTTTCCACAAATATAAAACGAGACAGATTGTGGAAGATAATCCTCATTAATTATTATTTTAGCACGGAACCATTAACCGTTCGTATCTTTACCTATCTTCATATTATAAAATATAGTTCATCCCAAAGTGTCTTGTTTATATTTGGAAAAGTGCCAGCTAGACTCTGAACATTCACTAAACTGTCTCTCGCTAACTTTTATATCGATCTTCAGAACTTGGAGAAGATTATTATGACGTGGGCTATGTCGAGTTAACAGAACTATTATTTTTATTCAACGTAAAACTACACCGTTGATTTTATTAAGTAGTAATAATAGTATTTATTGAACTTTCACGCGTTTAAATAAAATACTTATACAAGACTGTAACATAATAATAAATAAATAAATAAAATAAAATCATTTTATTGCAGGTCAGGGACCCATATAAAACATGTTTACATATAAGTAGGTAGTCGAAATATTTTAAAATTATAAAAAAGAATATGTATAAAGATAATTAATTAATACAAATTTAAAGTCACTTCAAAAGAAATAAAAATAAATAGTCAATTTACGTTAGGGATCAGGTGTACCCTTAGCCAGTGTTTGTAAAACACATTGTCAAGGGATGCCTCAGCGACGACTTTAATCATCTTATTATTAGAATTACGGACGGTTTCCCAGAAACCCGCTATTCTATTCCGTATAACAGCGTAGTAGTCCGGGACTCCAGCGTCGGCGAACATGCCCGACGGGCTACAATACCTCGGCATTTTTAATAAAATGCGTAGGGCATCATTTTATTGAACCCTGAGAATGTTAAAGGATCTTTTGGTGTAGTTGATCCATAATTGTGAAGTATAAAAACTCATACAGTACGCTTTAAGCAACGTAACTTTAACATCCTCAGTGCACCGAGAAAATCGGCGAGCGATCATGTTGCACCTTATTGCCAGTGACCTTCGCTTTCGTTCTATGTCCTGGTCGTCGCTCAGGGACCCCGTCAACATGTGTCCGAGATACCTGAACTGTTGCACAACCCGAACTGGTGTCCCATCTAATAAAACTGGTGGTATCCTCTCCGGACCTTTACCAGCTCTAAAGATCAATATTTCTGATTTGCGTACATTGTATTTTAATCCATGTCTTAACGCGTAACTTTCGCAAATCGATACTAATTTACGAAGACCATTTATTGAGGGGCTAAGTAGCACCATGTCATCAGCGTAGCTTAAGTTGTTAAAACAAACTCCGTCAATATGACAACCGATGCCAGTACCACTTAGCTCCCCAATAAGGTCATTAACGTTAAGATTAAACAGGTCCGGAGAGGTTAGCCCCCCCTGACGTACACCACACCCTAATCTAAACTCACTAGAGGCTGTGTCGCCCCAACGCACAATGTTCGTTTGATTCTCGTACCAATATCTCATCAGCCCGACAATACCGCTGTGGACGTTTGAGTCACGCATTTTTCTCCATAATATATTATAATTAACAAGATCAAATGCGCGACTCAGATCCAGGAAACACGCATAGATTGATGTCTCAAGACTTTTATAATAATTCACGGCATGCATTAGAGACAGAATTGCCGAGTCTGTAGAGAGACCGGGACGAAAACCAAACTGAGAATCATTAATCTGTACATTCTTCGTCAGTTCAGGCTACAACAACCGCTCAAGTACCTTACCAGCAATTGTCCCTAGTGAAATAGGCCTATAGTTAGCTATTGGACATGTCACCCGTCTTGTTTTTCGGCACAGGAACCACTACTATCTTTAACATATCTGCAGGAAGATAGCAATATTTAATACACATATTAAATAGCGTTGAGAGGGCCTCATACAATTTGTTTCCGGCGTAGAGCATGTGCTCAACACCCAGACCATCATGGCCTGGTGACTTACCGTGCTTCATATCTTAAATCGTTCGGAATATAACCGTTGGACTAAAGTTTACTATTTCAGACGATGGTGTCAATGGCTGGGAGTCAGGCACATGCGCCACGTCTAATGGTTTCACGGAGAAATATTTTGCGAACATGTTGGCTATCTCCGTGCTATCCTGTGCGTTACTGACATTTAGTGGCCTAATTTCTTTTTTATTTAATGACTTAGTAGCTTTCTAAAACTGTGTTAAATTTTTGTCAGCTCTATGCGCTAAAATGTCCATTTTTATAGATTTCTCATTATTCAGGCACCACTTTAATTTCTTTTTAAATATAGCGCGGGTCTTCGCCATATCATTATATATTTCTCCACTACTAGGCCTACCACAGTCTACTCAAAACTTAAAAAACAATCTTGCAGTTTGATAACTATCTTTTACGTGATGATTCCAGCCATCTACTTGTTTTTTATGGCGGGGTTTGTGCAAACCAGATCCCGAATATTTACTAATAATAGCTGCATATTTTAAAATATCAATTACGTCATTGTAAAAATTATTAATAAAATCTAAAACACCCTTAGAGCTTTATAAATTGCTTGCATTATAGTGACAAGAGTCAAGTAACTTATTAAGATTTTCAGTACATAGATTAGTATACATATTTATTTCATCTGCATTTCGCTGTAACGCTGTAAGTATGATTAAATTATTAAATTGGATGTTTCGTGAAAAAATAAACTATTTATTTGAGCCGACGTTACGTTGTCTATACAGATTAACATTCTCAACCATGTTATAATTCAGTTATTATTAATATTAATTACACACGACTTAATCCCTTAAAAGATATTTTATTAAAATATTTGACAGTTTTCTACCCGATAAGGTGGTTCGATATGACTTGGATTTAATCTTAAAGTAGTCAATGCTCTTGTTAGTTGTCTAGTGTTGGAAAGTAGGCCAGAGGGCGGTGCTCACTTCCAGTTAGGTGACCCGTAGGCTTGTAAGTCTTCACCGTCCATATACTTGACCGATATAAATACTTACGAATTAAAAAATGTATTTTAGTATAATGAAGAATCTATAACTAGACAACCAAGAACCACAAACAACTAATGATGATCACCGCCCATGAACTAAACAAAAACTAAATCAGAGTTATTATAACAGCGATGTCCACCTTTTGGAAGGACTACGAGTTTTAGTGGCTAAGACGGATCAACCGACGTAACCCGCATAAATTGGCATCAGATAAGGTATCTTCTACTCTGTACCCGAGCTGGTATGTCAGATGCAACCCAAATAATGTGTAAAATTATGTAATGTATAGTTTTGTTAAAAGTAACGTTTTGCTCATTGTGAAAATAAATGGTAAATTATGCATCATTTATAATGTTAAGCTGCTATAATAAAAAGCGTTTGTGTCATTATGTTTACAAAGAGGCAAGGAAAAGAGAATTTCACGATAAGTAATACTATAGGACACCTTATAGTAAGTAACTTATCGCCCACTGCGACTGTTTACACGGGAAACTACAGTTAAGTGGTTTTAGTTCCGGGTCCTCGACTGTATACACGATCTCGAATATCTTACTAGTTTCGTAATACGGTAATCGCACAAAGAGCTTTGAAACATTTTCGATCGTCATTCACAAGTTAATCTTTATATCATAAATTGTTTATATTATTTCTTCTTTCCTATCGATTGTAAAATAACGCTTTAGCTATATATAGTCAACAGCAGTTCTCTGGCATCTTAAGAGCATTGCCTCTCAATTAAATCATATTGTAGCATGCTACTAAAATAGGAATTATAATAATCACGACTTTTTATTTCTATAGGAATTCTAATGTAAAAATGCCTTTTATGATGACGCCGCAGATTGAGCCCACACTGGCAAAAAAATTCAAATGGACATTACAAATATTCGACAACACTATAATTAAAGGCACATTTACGTGTCATACACCTTAACTATTATTAAACATTCCAAGCGTTGTATTTTCCTACAAAAGTCTTTCACGTCTGTCATAAAAACGAACACAGATAATAAAAAAAGAACTTGGCTTTGTTCTTGTTTATAGAAAAAAAAATGACAAACAGTTTTATTTGCTTTTGATTTGGTTTAACTTCTTTGTTAAATAAACATAAATGAATTTGGCTCCGCCAGCCTTTCCTTAAAGGAAAATGATTTTTCATGGAGTTGCTGGACAAATTAAGATGGCTGATGTTTAATTGGTAAGTATGCCTGCATTTATCTCCGTTTTATATCCGTTTCCAAAAGCATTAGCGATCTTAAATGATTCTCAAATTTAATGTGAGTTGGATAAAAAAATATATCATGTATTTTTTTCATTTCAAGATAATTTTATTCCTACTACTTGCCAAGTTTGTAAACAGTTTTTTTGTAGGGCCAAACAATAAAAACGGAATACAAAAGCATCATAAGTTACCAGGCAATCATAAATTACATAAAGTTCAGTTGTAGCGCTGTTCATATGCAAATCAGACACAACTAACTGCACATCGAGGTTGTAGTCGTAAATGTAAGCTCTTCTAGTACAGGTACACTATTATCATAATCTGAAGCTTATGATAATATGTACTAGCATATCCAAACTATCGCCTATCTTATTGTCCCAAATTAATTCTCGTTCTAAGCGTTATTTCGTGTTAAATTTAATAACATGGCAAAACTAAGACTGATTTTTTAAATTTAAAATTGATAAGCCACACACAAATAAATATTTATTTTTCATGACGTTATGTCATATATAAGTGAACAATCATATATCTTTAAACGAGTAATATTTATAATCTGAATCTCGGAAACGGCTCCAACGATTTTCATAAAATTTTGTATGCAAGGGATTTCGGGGGCGATAAATCGATCTAGCTAGGTTTCAATTTAAAAAAATGCTGTTTTATCCGTGTTTTAATGAGAAGCTACAATAACATTAGAATACAAAGGTAAATTTCACCACTATATACAAGACTATTATAGCTCAGATGGAACATTGGGTGATCCGGAAAGCAGAAGACCCCAGTTCCAATCCAGATGTCGTAATAGTTTTATTTTGTTCAAGTTTTGTACATTCTTAAAAATCCGAGAAAGGTTCGGACGTCCAGATATTAGTATATTATGACACAAGTGAGCTAAGTTGCTCATAATACACGAGGCTGACCTGATCTCTGAACTGACTAGAACCGGAGTCGGATGTCATATATATATATATAATAACCTGAATTATGCTAACGATATGATCCCTCTCAGTCCATCTCTCTCGGGTCTCCGAAAACTTCTTGGTGTATGTATTAAATATGCTGAATCACATGATCTTAAATACAACGCGAAGAAGACAGAAATGGTGATATTAAAATGGAAAAGAGGCCCGGAGAGGGTACCTGAAGACTTTAAATACCTGGGGCACATACTCACCGATGATTTGAAGGACGACCAGGACATGGAGCGAGAAAGGCGAGCCCTGTCGGTACGGTGCAACATGCTCGAGCGGAGGTTCGCCAAATGTAATGATCAGGTTAAACTTACTTTGCTTATAACCTTTTGCCAGAATTTTTACACCTGTCAACTTTAGTCATCATATAACAGAAAATGATATAGCACACTCAGAATACAGTACAATAAAGCTTTTCATTTCCACATTTATATATATTTTAATATTTGTACACTATAATATAACTACATAAAACATCTGAACAAAATGTAAAATGCATTAGTTAATTATTAGGTGTGAAATAATAGGCTCATTATTTTATTTCTTTTATATTTCATAACTAGCTGACCCGGCAAACGTTGTTTTGCCATATTATGATTTATGTTAACGGCCTTACAAATACAACTGGCATAAAGTTATAACTAAGCATAAACCAAGAAGATGTAAAATGTTTACAAATAGACATTTTGCTTACGAATGGTTTGTTTGGACTTATAACGTTTCCCGCGTTTATTTGCAAGGCATCTTGTCATTCGGAAAACTTCAGAATTTACATAAGACTAATATCTACTATAAATATCTGTTATGTAAGTGTTATTCTGATATATAAGCTATATTATTGTAAAGTTCCATAAAATCCATTAAGTTAATTTCGCGTGAAAGAGCAACAAACATTCATCCAGACGTCCATACATACATACATTCTTACAAACTTTCGTATTTATAATATTAGTAGATACTTCTTTGGACAGCCAGAAGATAGGGCTGAGATTTTCACAGGGTTGTAGGATTAAGTTTAGTATGTATCGATGTACCTATTTATTATGTCTGACCTAAATGACTTGTCGTTCTCACGCTTTGCCTCAGGTGGATATGACGTCCGTCACACACAATTGATTTGATATGAATGTCGCTATGCTGGGCTATGTTTTTGTAGAGTTTAACTTTCCCGCGGGAACCTGTCCCTTATGTCGTAATGGGATTTGTAAATTTTATAGTACACATTGTTTTACCGGCAATTTAAGGTATCAACTTATAAAATTTTACTAAATTAGGTGCTTATGTTGATATGTACTAACTAAGCTATATATGAAACTATAAAACGGTCGCTAAGCGGGAAATCGTTAATTTTACAGGATGAAAAGTATCCAAGATGTTGATTAGCAATATAAGGTATTAAAATGCATTTTTTTTAAATTATGTGCATATGTTATTGAGCAGTAAGAAATATAAGTTACTTTAGGTTTAATAACTATCCCACGGGAACTCATTAACTTTCTGCGATGAAAAGTATTTAAAGTGTTGACGGCAATATAATGTATCAACATGCCAAATTTTATTAAATTATGTACATAAGTTGTTGTGTACTACGCTATATAAGTAAGTATAGGTTTTTAACTGTCCCACGGAACTCTTTAATTTTTCGGGATGATAAGTATCTAAGATATTGACCGGTAATAATAATAATATCAACATGCCAAAATTTATTCAATTATGTGCATAAGTTGTTGTGTACTACGCTATATAAGTAACTATAGGTTTTTTAAATTCCCACGGAAACACTTTAATTTTTCAGAATGAAAATTATCTAAGATGTTAACGGGCAATTTAAGGTATCAACTTGTCAAATTTTACAAAATTAGGTGCTTAAGTTGATGTATACTAAGCTAAATATGAAACTATACATTTTTAAAGTTCCCGCGGGAAATCGTTAATTTTACAGGATGAAAGGTATCCAAGAATTGGCAATATAAGGTATCAGCATGCATTTTTTTTTAATTATGTGCATAAGTTATTGTGCACTAAGCAATATAAGTAATTTAGTTTTTTAACTATCCCACGGGAACACTTTAACTTTCTGGGATGAAATGCATTTAAAGTCTTGACCGGCAATATAAGGTATCAATATGCCAAAATTTATTCAATTATGTGCATAAGTTGTTGTGTACTACGCTATATAAGTAACTATAGGTTTTTAACTTTCTCACGGGAACACTTTAATTTTCCGGGATGAAAAGTATCTAAGATATTGACCGGCAATATAAGGTATCAACATGCCAAATTTTGTGTTGTGCACTACGCTTTATAAGTAAATATAGGTTTTTGACTTCCCCACGGGAACTCTTTAATTTTCCGGGATGAAAAGTATCTAAGATGTTGACCGTGGATGTAAGGTATCATCATGCAAAATTTCAATTAAATCGGTCCAATAGCTTCAGAGCTAGCCCGTACAAACAGACAAACAGACAGAGAAACAATAAATCAAAAAAAATCGGGACTTGTTCTATTTCCTTTCTTACATACCCCTGACTCGGTTTTGATCATTTTTTTCTTTGTACAGAAATTTGATCTCTACCTACAGCTTTATTGTAAGTATAAATATAGATAACACTGAAGGTTTTATCAGTTTACAATTACCAGTAGTCAGTGTATTAATAATTGTTTATCTATTTTTTTTTGACAGTTCAATGTTTTTCAATTGGTTCGTATACTGCACACTTTTTTATCAGGACATCATATCATGTATATTTTTGCATAATGATGATGATGATGTACTCCCAGACGTATCCGTCGACAGCGACACCCTTAGCTCGTCTTCGTTTGGGCTCTTGCATGAGCGCGAGCATGACTCGCAAAACCAAATTTTGTTTTGAAGGTCGGTTTTGTAGGAGGGCTTGGGTCGAGTTTTTCGGATCAGGCATTTGGCGTCAAGGTCTTCAAGACGGGAACGCTCAAAGTTCTCTATACCCGTGTTGACAGCAGTTCGCCACTCCGACCTCTGCGTTGCAAGCTCCTCCCATGACTCACTAGACATGCCAATAGCAGTCAAGTGGCGTTTTAAGATATCCCTGTAACGAAGAAACTGTCCTCCAGGCTTTCGTTTACCTGAGCTAAGCTTAGAGTAGAATACCTTTTTTGGTAATCTGGAAGACTAATGCGTACAAGGTGTCCACACCAGCGTAGTTGGCCTTTCATTAGCATACACTCCATTCCAGCGAGCTTAGCTCGACGTAGAACCTCCGAGTTTGGCACACGATCCTGCCATCTCACCCGAAGAATCGCCCGAAGACACTTACTTCATGTGGAAGGTATCAAGGCGTCTGATATCTCCCTTGTAAAGACACCAGGTCTCCGAGGCATAGAGCAACAATGGTAAGATTATGGTCCTGTAGACAGCGAGTTTTGTGTGGAGTTTCAGGTCATGTGATTTCCAAACGCGTCGGTTAAGACCACCGAAAGCTGCAGCTGCTTTGGCGACTCGCGCAGAGATCTCAGACTCTAGACGATTATCACTGCGCAAAATAGTTCCAAGGTACCGGAAGGTACCTACTTCTGGCAGTGGTGTTCCTCGTAGGTAAACAACACCATCGTCCGCAGATTTACATTTCGCAGGATGTTTTAGAATCTGGGTCTTAGAAGCACTGATTACTAAGCCGAATTTACGATAGGACTCATCTAATTTGTCCAAAAAACTCTGTAGGTCGTTCAAACTGTCAGCCATAAGGCAGACATCGTCGGCATACAGAATATCTATTACTGAAACAGAGTCTATTTTGCGTTTTGCTCTGAGACGTGCGAGGTCGAAAACGCTTTTGTCCATGCGGACATTTATGGTAATCTTGTCATTACAGCTTTTAAGAGCGTCATTCATTACTGCAGCGAAGCAGATAGCGAAAAGGGTCGGAGCTATTACACAGCCTTGCTGACACCGCTAGTGACCGGGAACTGGTCTGTAAAGTTGTTTTCGTGACGAACACGGGCTGTCATGCCTTCGTGGAACTGGCGCACTAAATTGACGAACTTTGCAGGACAGCCACATTTTTCTAGAACAATCCAGAGGGGGGTCCTAGAAACACGGTCAAAGGCCTTTTCCAGGTCCACAAAACATAAATAGAGGTCGCGGTGTTGTTCAAAACTTTTTTCTTGAAGTTGCTTGACTACAAAGATGGCATCAACCGTACCTCTTTTAGGTCTAAACCCGCACTGGGTCTCCGGAAGGAAGCATTCAGCTAAATTACTAAGGCGACTATTGATGATGTACGCCAGAATTTTGCCAGCTGTGGAAAGCAATGCAATGCCTCTAAACGAGCCACAATCGGAGAGGTCCCCTTTGCCTTTATATAGCTTGCTAATAGAAGCATCCTTCCAGTCCTGTGGAACCATCTCAACATCCCAAATTAGTTTGATAAGTTCAAAAAGTCTGGACCTGATACTCGGTCCACCATATTTGAAAATTTCAGAAGACAGACTGTCCGAACCAGGTGATTTACCATTTTTTAAACGGTTGATCGCAGTAACGAACTCGGCGTACGAAGGCGGGTCATCCAAGCCCGAAGCAGATGGCAAGCTCTCAAGTGAATTAATGTAAGACAGATCTGCTCCTTGACTACCGGGATTGAGCACTTCATTAAAATGTTCAGCCCAACGAAGAAGAACCTCATTTGGATCTCAACTCAACTTCTTAGCTTTATCTCGCGAGTAAACAGGGGCAGTCCTTTTAGCGCGGGGTCCGTAAACGGATTTTAGCTCTTCGAAAAATTTTGCTGTTTGGCTAGTGTCAACTAACCATTGTAGTTCTTCGGCTTTACGGCGCCACCAACTATCCTCTTGTTCTCGGATCTTTGCTTTAAGATCCTGCTGAAGAGACTTGCGCTGCCCTGCACTGATGACTCCTCTTAGAGCGAGACGATAGTTTTCAACAAGCTGCCGTATTTCCACATCAGAATCATCGAACCAGTCTTGATGTTTTTTATGTGGTGTGCCAATAACTCGCTGAGAAACACCATAGAGAGCCGTGGAATATGTACGCCACCTGGCATCCACTGAGGTAATATCATCAGTGCTGGGCATTGCTGCCTCAAATTCCGCATCTAGCTCACGACACAGTCCCTCATCACGCACCAAACGCGCACAAGCAAGTCGAGCTGGAATCCTGTGTTCTGCTCTACGCGGAGACTTGTAGTAAAGCTTCATCCTGGATCTAATAAGACGATGGTCAGTCCAGCCTTGGGCACCACGCATTGCTCTTGTAATAAGTACATCTCTCAGGTCTCGCCGGCGTACAATGATGTAATCAAGAAGATGCCAGTGCCCAGAGCGTGGGTGCATCCAAGATGTCTTGTATTTATCGGGTAGCCTGAAGAATGTGTTTGTTATGCTGAGGTTGAATTCGGAGCATAACGTCAGGAGAGCAACACCGTTGGTGTTGCACTTACCTACTCCATGTCTCCCCAGTACGTTCTTCCAGGCGATATATTCTGTGCCAACACGCGCATTAAAGTCACCCAGCAGAATCAACTTGTCACAATCTGGAATCCCCAGCAAAACATCACGCAGATTCTCATAAAATTGAAGTTTGTCCTCATCAGGTGTTGTCATAGTAGGCGCATATACGCTTACAAGATGTAGGTATTTCCTGGGAGCCATGTGGAGTCGTAGTGTCATGAGCCTGTCATTGATCCCTTTTGGAGGCTCCACTAGCGATCTAGCGATGTTGTTTCGGATCGCAAATCCAACACCATTTGCGGCTCGTTCATTTGCAGGTTTACCCTCCCAGTAATATCCACCCAATTCCTCACAGAGCTCACCGCTATCCGCTAAATGGACATAATATTACGTAGGTCACACTAAAAGTTTTGCGTAACTTAAAAAAACAACATGTTACAACCAAAATATTATGTATATTTCATTACACAATACTCTCCTTTACATTTAAATCATTTTTTCATGTGATCGAACAATTTTTTAAAACGGGGGGACCACAGATCTGATGGCACATTTTCTACGTGCTGATTGAACGCTATCACTGCCTCTTCGGAATCGGTAAAAGTGAAACCTCTCATCAAATCTTCGATTTTGGGGAAAATACAGAAATCACAGGGTGGGGATGCACCCATCCCGAGTTGTTCTTTTTCGGAAGCTAAAATGACTTAGTTTTGTTGGCCGTGTGTGAAGAAACAACGAAGAACGCGGCTTTTTGGTCGTCTTTCATGAACTTTTATTAACACCCTGGGTAAACAAATGGAATATATAGAATACAACTCGGCATTATCACTCACACTACTTGAAGATCAAAAGATCTTCAAGTAGAATTATAAAGATGGGACCCGCAGCTGAGAAAAAAATGCGATAATTTTTTTAAAAGGCATAAATGGCATTTATTTTTTCAAAATTGATTCCTTTCGAATTCTTCCTGATGTCATTTCTAATATACTAGATACTTCTACCACTTCGGAAAATAAAAGGCGCTCTGAGAGAGAAGAAGCAGCGCAAGAAACTCTCCCAGTATTTTTTTTTTGCGCTCTTTACAATAAAAATATGCAATGTTGTACAGTCATTTCTATCGCTATAGAATAATCATAATTTAGTCCCAGGCCGTCCGATCATTTAGATATTCAGCTGTGGAGTAGTAAGATTTACGACAGAGCCATGTTTTAATAAAACATTTAAATTTATTTATAGAGAATGCCTGAACAGTGGCTGGGACTTTATTATAAAAGTGTATACATTTACCCTTAAATCAAGCCTGCTACAATTAGTTACAAGCAATCCTTTTTTTCTAGTGTTATAATTATGAAAATCACTATTAAGAGCAAAAAGGTAACGATTTTTGTGAACGTATATTTAATTTTCATAAATGTACTGACAATGAACAGTCATAATATATATTTATTTAAATTTTTCTTTGAGAGACTGTCTTTTACCAAGCTGATATATAGCACGAACAGCTCTCTTTTGCAGAGTCAGCAGCATGATTCCACGGTTAAATACCGTACGTCATGACGCTGTGAGAATAATTGAAGTACACTTATGTAGCGGTTGCAACATTCGTGTACTATCTAATCTTTCTAAAGGCATATGCCGCAGCGCTGAGTCTATCTGCTGAAGCTTTTTATCTAACGTGATACCCAAGAATACCGTAGTGACCACAAGTTCCAATGTCTGGTTATTTTTAAGTAAGTTGGTTTGTACCTCTACTGTATTTGGTGTAATGAACCGTTAACTTTGTTTTTTTACTGTTTAAGTGCAGATTATTCGTCTCAAACCAACGCACTATCTTTGAGAGTGCATTGTTTACCTCGTCATCAATATCTGCACGTGGCTTCACTTTAAAATAAGTGAAGTATCATCAGCAAACAATACAATCTCATACCTATCATCTACCACAAACGGTAGATCGTTAATATATATAAGAAACAAGAAAGAACCGAGAATAGAACCCTGCCGAACACTTATTCCCACAGGTTTACCCGAAGACCGTTTGCCATTTACATCGACTATCTGAACTCCTTCGCTTAAATATGATTTTAACAGATTTAGGGCTCTACTTTTACTCCATAATGCTTTAGTTTTCGGAGTAAAGTTTCATACTGGACGCAGTCAAATGCTTTGGACCATTCACAATAAATGCGCAATGCATCCTGTGACTCTTACCATTAATTTTTGATAAGCCCCTTGTGAAAATAAATTGATTTTTGTTCTATAATTTACAAATATGCATTTATAGCTCCTGAAGCAATATGTTTTCAAAGATTTTACTAAAAACAAGCAGCACTGAAATAGGCCTGAAACTAGCAGGGTCAAAAGAAGTGCCCGATTTAAACAAAGGTATAACCTTGCTGTATTTCATGAGGTCAGGATGGAGGAGAGACACACCCTCATCTATGCATTCGTTAAATATTATTGCTAATTCAGGTGCTATAATGTCAAGTATGTATTTTACAATAAATACGAATGGCCCCACAGGTCCTTTGTATTTTTTAGGTTAATTAATTTGAAGATTTTTATTATATCGCTACCTTTAACATTCTTAAATTTCAAATCAATGGAAGATTCTGGTACGTGTAATTTAAGCATATTATGTGCTGCTTTTGGTGAAGAGTTAAGGGGTTTGGTCGTGATAATCGGGATTTTGGAGAAGTATTTATCAAATTCATTTACAATTTCTATTTCTGAATTTATAACGCGTTCATTAATATTTAAACACATAGAGGTGTTACGGCAATCTGCAATGAAACGTGTCTTCGCTTCATGACAAACTACTTTAAAGAGCTTGGAGTATTTTTACACGTATTTTAAATTCTTCCTTATTATTGTAATGTTCCTCATAAAGAAGTTCATATAAACGTTTACAACTTTTGTGGATACCCATTATTGCCCAATCATTAAAACAATGACTGTTGTTTACTGTTACCGTTACTGGAGTAAAAATCGAATGAAAGAAGAAAGAAGGAATTGAAGGCTAAGTTATAGTGAAAATTTGCAATTTCACAACAAGGTAAAAATGGTGTGGTATTTACAAAATTATTTCTAAGCCTCTCAAGACGGCTACCAGTAACTGGTATAGTCGTCACCTTTTTTGGCCTGACATTGTCCAATCTTGTATTAACTTTTATAAGTTGCCCACTATGGTCGGACTGAAGATTATTAATTATAAGTTTACTAGTAATAGTAACATTTGTAAAAATATTATCTTAACAGGTTGCTGTTGTAGAAGTGATTCTAGTAGGTTCCCAAATACATTGAACAAATTAAAAAGTTTAAATAAATTTTTAATGTTAGTACAATTGACAAAAGGTTCAAATAACTTTATATTAAAATCTCCACACACTATGACTGACTTGCCGATTTTGCTAAATTTTGATAGTACCTCTTCCATTCTATGTTGGAATTGTTCATATGATGCAGTTGGGCGGTAGACAATTACAATAATAAATTGCTCTAGTTCTAACCAACTAGTTTTAACAACGCTTCTTGCCTGCCTCACTTTTGTTCGCCTGTTCTCATTTTAGCATCTGTGAGCACCATTCCACGCGAGCCCGCTTCTGCTCCACTGTCAGTTCATGAGGGATCCAACGACAACAAAATATCTGAACTTTCAATTCTTCGTGTAAAATTTTCTGAATTTGGCTCACACCAATCCCCAATAGTCCTCGAATTGTCTCATAGGTAATCCGCCGGTTTTCTGCAATTAGCCGCTTAACAGTAGCCACATTATTTTCGATGACGGTAGTTGAAGGCCGCCCTTCACGAAATTCGTCATGTAAAGAAACCCGACCTCTCTCAAATTCAGCAAACCATCGCCTCACGCTGCTCAAGCAAGGTGCTTCTCGTCTCCAAAAGCATTTTGAAGACGAGCGGCACAGTCTTGCAGAGAGAGAGAGAACTTTTAAAATCATAAAAATCATCGCTCTAAAATCTTTTCGACCTAATTCCATTTACGTAGAACTTTGATGTGTGATAAAAAACAATTGATAAATGATTTCCCACCAATTGTTTATTTATTACTAAGAAGGTTTGCTACGTTCCAATTAGCTAGAAGTGCAAAACTTTTAGTGTGACTCATGTATATACAACGTTGGTGCATGTAGTGGTAATCTGATAAAACTAAATTATAAATAATAATTATTAATGTATATCGCATGACATCACATGACACATTGCAGATAAAGCGACGTTTCATCAAAATGTTCTCTTTATTCAAATACTTTTGTTGAAAATGTGCGAATATTTACAGAGCTGAAGTAATATAAATCTTTATATTGTGTTCGCACAATGCTTAGCTACACCATTCTTCGAACAAATAATTTATTGTAGTAATATGAAACATTTATATATTTGTAGGTTTGTGGTTATTCCATGGCATTGTTTGGTGAATAGGTATGTTGAATAGGTTGTGTTCAAAATTAGTTCACCAGCAATAATATCTATGTAATAATTTTTGTATTAATAATTTCTTAATGTTAGCAGAGCACTTTATTTTATGGCTACATATTAAATAAGACTGGGCTGTAACGGTCGGTTATGCAACTAAAGCTCATTCATATAACCAAAGAGGATGTAAATACTACTTAATAAGAGGTGGGACTGCCTAAGTGAAAATTGAAATTTAGTTTAGTTTGAAATATTAATTACAATTGGGCGACGAAGTATAATCCGTCTAAGTTTGAAAGCGAATAGTTGCCTTAAACGTAGTGCATTTCGGCTATCTCCGTTTTTTACAAGATTATAGCCGCCATCTGTCAATATATCAATGACAGCACGTTTCATACAATCGAGTGAATCGCTTTTTAAAATAAAGATATACATACCATCAATACATGAAAGAGGAATAATATCGCGATTCCAAAAACGGGACTCAGTAAAATTCAAAATTTATTTGTTTGTCTCAGTCTTTAATAAAATTCCAAATAATATCACGTCATGTCTAACGCCTTCTAATTAAAAAAAAAGTTATAAAGAATTGCCTTATTCAAAAAGCCGGATAATTATAAAATTATATAGTATTGTATACTATAAAAAAGTATGGAAAATAGATGCTCCTGGTCTACCTGATAATAATTCTTCTTAATATTAAAATTGTATAATCTTATGAATGTAACATGAATAGTATATATTCTTTTGGTTTATATAGAATCCACTGTTATTGCATTATATAGAATCATTTGTGGGCTCGCTTTGTGAGCATTAATTTTATATTTTTTAGTTATCATACGTAGGTATGCTATGACATTGTTCGTCATGCTTCCTGATTGGCATTGCTTGTGGCCGCTTCGTGTGCCTGGTCGTCTCCTTCCCTCAAATATGTGCGAAGGGAACGACGGCTGGTCCATGCGTCAACTCGTGAACGGGTACTGCTTGTGGTGCCAGGTCGACTTGCACTGTATTTGTTGGATGCAATTACTAATTGTGACAGTAATCACGACCATCATGTTCACGAAGCATCCTTACACAAACAATAAATTAAAGCTCTAAAGGTTGATGCATCCAATATACGATAATTTATACATTTAATTTTTTATTACTTTCATGAAATAATTTATATTATTTAAACACGACTCATATATTGGATGCAGCACCTTAATAATTTGTGATGTATGTTTCAGCCATTGTAAAATATTCAATTAGATTTAAAATAGAGGCCGTTGAGTTTCTTATAATATGTTCTTCTCACGAGGTCTAAGCAAATGCCGTACGGGACACAACACAAGGAGCCAGCATCTGGGAGCATGAATCTGTAACGGTAATAACGCTAATTCGTTAGGGATGCTCCCCGCAACGACAGGATAAGAAACGTAATGTGCCCTCTAAAACTCCCCGTGACGTTTTCATATCTCGCATCGCTTTTAACAAGAAACCTGACAGCTGATTTGTACCAGGCTCTCATAAGTTTGTTGAAATTCTTATCGAGAAAAAGTCAGAGCTATCAGCAATGTTGAATGGGAACAAATATTTCACGACGCGGTCGCTCTGAGTTTCAACTCACTGACTCTATCTGCTCTGAGATTTATTTAATATTTAATTTCCAAGGTTCCTCATCGCGTTGCGATAAATGTCAGTGATAAAGCGACCTAACTAGCAAATAATATTTTTTATATGAGACTGGTTTTGAATGTAATATGATATTATTATAAAAAAAATCACAATAATAGTAAGCTAGAAAATAATATGCTATTTAGTATTACAGCATATTTATGTTCTATTTTAGGATTTAAGTACCTACCAAAATAAGAAAATATTATGACATTAGTCTTCCAATTCTACGTGGGATACTTCAAGCTATATTATGATATATTGAGAAGGTTCTTTGTATCTTTTTCTGATGTGAAATAGTTATATGCCTAAATTATTGTATGTCAATTTGAAAGGCATCGAGAGTGAAATGACTGGCCTAATAAAACATAACCCCTTATGTATCAAAGAGACGAGCCCGATTGTGATGTCACTCACAAATTTTGGTTTCAATCCAAACTCGTGAGCAGCGCTACACTGTAAGTGGCAGGGCGTATCAATTACCATCAAGTGTACATCTTGCTCGTCTGGTTGCTTTTTCTCATAAAAAATAAACTTAATACAGTTTTCTCATTGCTTTTGTTTTTCCTTACTATAGCACTATATACATATTATAAAAATGTAAACTTTTTAAATACTTAAAAAAAATAATTTTCAAGAAGCGAAGTCCAGTGAATGGGTTCTAATTATTGGTTATGGGAATGATATGTTCAAAATTATTAACACTACTAGAAATACCCTAAAATTTATATTGGTGAACTTTAAAGACTTTCAAACATAATCTACTTCTGTAAGATATTATTCTTCCACATTTGTAATATGTCAATTATTGTTTATGTAGTAATATCGTTCAAATTCCCAATTTTGTTACAACTTTGTAAATCTACTTTATGAAGACGTCATAAACACTAGTGACATTTAAATAATAACTGACAGAACTTATCAAACATTTGAAGTGATCACTTATGATAACGTTTTAAAAAAACAAACAATATATTTAATGCAACTCTCTTACTTCAAATGATGTGCTAGACGCGATATAAAATAGTTACGAAAACTGCAATATTTACGATAAGAACTATCTTACATCAGCTCTTTCCCCCACCTGAACGTAATATCCCGGGAACACGAGTTCTACTTCAATTTAGTTGGAAGATATCGGCGACACAGCTGTATTAGAGCTTACCTGAAACAAATATTACAAGGTAACTTCACATTTACATACGACTGTTGTAAATATTTAATTATATTAAACATTCAAAAAACAGAATATATTCTTTAATAATATATTATTTAGTGGGAGACTTTGAAACATTAATTGTTTAACTCATTTATGCGTTATCATTCCAGATTCTAGATAGACTGAGACAGCTGCGAAAAGATCGAAAAAAATTGAGGTTGAAAACTAATCTCTATTTTGAGCAATACACGCACACTAACACAAAGTGACATACTTATCGCGATTGTAAGATGTAGCTTCTCCCGCACACTAAAGTTATAAACCTGGCCTGTTTTCATCGGTTGTCTAGCAGCAAGAGGCTCTATCTTGAAGTATAAATTTCTCAAAATTAATTGTTTTATTACGGGAGCTCGCTGGAGCTCCTTGGAGGAGGTCTTCACCCGCGGAGACGGTTACAAACCTTGATAACTAAAATTAGGATATGAATATCAGTAGGTATTTTGTGTTTTGAAAGAAATAAATAATGGCATTATTATTATAATTACTAAAACGGCTATGGGATTCATCGCCATTTGAGGCTATTTGTACTATTGGTACATTATTAGAGATGATTCCTACCACCACTTAACTAAATAATTGGGATAAAACGCGTAACTGAGTAAACAAAATTAACTTCATGACGTGTGCAATATCCCCAATGCTCTAAATTGAAATAAACTTAATCGGCATCAACTCTTATCATCGGCTATCTAAACTTAATCTCAACGATGAAATATAGTCTGATGATGAAATACAATCAACTACTGTGTTGTGAACTCTTGCTTATTCGCTAATAATTGACAAATCAAGATATTGGCCGACAATATTTCTACAAAATTACCATTACACATCGGGCACACCAAAAGTCTTGCACTTCTAGCTATTTGGAACTATTTGAATTTCGAATGTTATATTTTTTGAAACGTTGCAACCTTCTTAGTAATAAAAAGAAACAATTGGCGGGAAATCTTTTGTCAATTGTTTTTTATCACAAATCCAAGTTCTACGTACGCAACGAAAATGGAATTAAGTCGAAAAGATTTTAGAGCGACGATTTTTTATGATTTTAAAACTTCTCTCTCTCCGCAAAACTGTGCCGCTCGTCTTCAAAATACTTTTGGGAGAGAAGCACGTTGCTTGAGCATCGTGAGGCGATGGTTTGCTGAATTTGAGAGAGGTCGGGTTTCTTTACATGACGAATTTCGTGAAGGGCGGCCTTCAACTGCTGTCACCGAAAATAATGTGGCTACTGTAAAGCGGTTAATTGAAGAAAACCCGCAGATTAACTATGAGACAATTTGAGGACTATTGGGGATTGGTATGAGTCAAATTCAGAAAATTTTAAACGAAGAACTGAAAGTTCGGAAACTTTGTTGTCGTTGGATCCCTCATGAACTGACAGCGGAGCAGAAGCGAGCTCCCGTGGAATGGTGCTCACAGATGCTTATGAAGTACGACCACGGATATTCTAATGCTGTTTATGACATTGTCACGGGAGAAGAAACGTCGCTTTATTGTATTGAACTTAAAAAAAAAATCAATCTTGTGAATGGGTGTTTGAAAATGAGAACAGGCCAACAAAAGTGAGGCAGGCGAGAAACCTTGGTAAAAAAATTATTGCAATTTTTTTCTCAGCTACGGGGTCCCATCTGCACAATTCCACTTGAAGATCAAAAGAGTGTTAATTCCGAGTGGTATTCTACCATTTGTTTACCCAGGGTGTTAAAAAAAGTTGGCTAAAGACGACCAAAAATCCGCATTCTCCTACATCATGACAACGCTTCTTCACAGACGGCCAGCAAAACTAAGTAATTCTTACCTTCCGAAAAAGTACAACTCGTCACCCATCTGCATATAGCCCCGACCTGGCACCCTGTGATTTCTGTATTTTTCTGTTTACTAAAACGGATCTACTCACATTAAAATATTTAAAAGCTTTAAGAAGTATTGTTAGTAATGATCATTAATAAATGGGTGATACAAGCGCTTATCTCTGTATTCATAAAAAGAAACAAATAACTAATTTTGCTTCGTATATTATAACGACGCTACCAATAATATTTTTAATAACGACGTGCCAAATACAGAAAGCAAAATTTCCTGAAAATTCGTTTATTAAAAACTAAGCAAGCATTCTGCAAAACATGAATTTGTAAAAATATTTGTGGCACGCGCGTCAGCGAGGGCATAGATGTTGAATATTTATGAACAATGCTGGAGCGATGCCGACGCAATTCGGGAGCGATGCTATCCCTGCTATGTCAACAGAACAGAATGCGAAGCAGGTTCAATGTAGCACGGTACAGCTGTACGAAACAATAAAGTAAATAAATATCTTCCATTCCGAAGCAACAAGGAACAATACCACACTCATGATAAAAATATACTTTACAAAATTTTAAAGGCAATGCAAATATATAGTTATACTAGCTTTTACTATCTACAGAACAACGTCTGTCGGGGACAGACGTTGTTCTGTAGATAGTAAAATACAACTGTTTTATATTTCAAAACATCAAAAATTATTTCGTAAATATGCTCCCTGTTGTTAGAATGAAATTGTTTCACAGCGGAACTGTCAAACCGTGCGTCACTAAATTCTCTCATAGAAAATATGTCCATACAAAACAAATATTGAAAATAAAAATATTTATGGGTCCCAAATCGAAATAAAAACTACCCTATCTCTCAAGTTGGACCAAACTGCACTCCATGAAGTAATCACCATTAAAATCCGTTCATTAGTTTAGGAGTCCATTGAGGACAAATATTGTGACACGAGATTTATATATATTAAGAATATGATAAGTGTGCAAAGTTTCAAATGAATTCGACATTTTAAAGGAGTCGAAAATTACGTTCTAAGATTCCTCTACATACAAAGTAAGACAATGTATTCAAATAATTTTTGTCATCGGTGTGTGTGTGATAAGTGTACAAACTTTCAGTTCAATCCGACGTTGTAAAATTGCTCAAAATTACGTACAAAGATACCGTCACATAGATGCGTGCCAATAAAAATTACATTTTTAGGGTAACTGTAAAAGTGTGAAGGATATATACAATATTTTCTTTAAAGACTTCTAAAATTTCACTTCTGTGATTAATCATCAAATTAAATTTGTAAACAAAATTTATGAACGATGCGGGACTCGAATCTGCGATCTCTCGCGTTCCGTCTGGACGCTCTTACCAATTGAGCCGCAGTAGATGGAGTGTTGAACACAATCTGAAAGCAATGATGTTCTTATGTATTTTGGTATTAGTATTAATTTTGGTTACAAATTTAATTTGTGTAAAGTATCTAGTCATAATTCAGGCTATATAGAATTGATTGAAGTAGTACAGGCGTGGCTTGACGTGATGATAACTATAGTCATATACGACTTTCATTCCAAGTTCACCCCCCCCCCCTTAAAGTTGAAAATAAAAATAGTTTTTAACTTTTGCTTACTTTTTAAATAAACGAATTTTAATATAACTTCGGATTTCGGATCTTCTTCTTCGGATCGGTTTATTACATAATATTTAAGATCAGTTTTTCAGTTCGGCTTAATTTTGTATGAGTATTGATAGCGATTCTTAATATTTATAAATACAGCCTGTTATATGTATTATAAATTCTACATTCTAATATCTTCTGTAGTAATAATGTTGTAATGACATCAAAGAATTTGTCGCAAAGGAATCGTAATATTTGCTTCGAACGAACTCTCTTCAACTCTGACATTAAACATCTTAAGATGTGAGTATGTGTACCAGGCCGAGCAGCGCTCACGACATCAAACGAAACTTGGCAAATATTAGGAGTTCTTCTATTTAACATTTGTGACCTTCACCGAAATTATTTGACATACCTTAAGTATTTAGTATGTGTGTCTTGTGATGACGGCCTACGCCTTTTCCTCGCCTTTGCCTTTCCCAGGAAATCATTTATAGAAAAGTAATATTGAAGTGTCCACCGACAAAGGTACTACGGTGTTCTTCCATTATCAACTATTACAATGTTAGCTGAGCACTGATGTCATTGAGTGGCTGTCGTATCGTTACTAATACAAACACAAGTGGAATGTCAATTATGTTAAATATAATATCCTCTACAAAATATTTTCTGAAATATCTTAGATTGACAGACACCGCACCTTTACATTGTTTTCAAACACATAAAGAGAACATGAATACATACATTAGATTGCTTGCAATTAAATAAACTATGAAGTTTTGGTTTAAATTCATTTCCCAAGTCTTTCGACAGTCTTAGACTAGCTGTTCGGTGCTCCCTCCATCATAATTGTAGTAATTATAGTCACAATCACTTATACTCAGTTACCGGAAGCTGTAGTCAGATATGAGTCACTAACACGATCAAGATATTAAAATAAATAACACACGTTCAGGTCGGACTTCTTTTTCGGAGTGCGTCAAAGAACCAGCACGTAATATTAAAGCCCTACACATTAGTATATAATATTATATCGGTGAACATTCATGACGAACTTTGGACGTTTAAAAATACCGAAAAGAACTCGTGTTTGGTTATGTCGCCAATGTTTCGTTTGTTATCTCTTGTTAAAACTGCGAATGACAGCTGACGCAGGGTAAAGGCTGGCCATGAGAGGGAAAGTATAGGGGGGCGGCCGGCGGGGTTCCCCCTTCTTTCCTCTCGTTCATAGCTGGGTTTTGGACACGACAAGAAAATTTTAACTTGTATTTCAATATTTTGCTTGGTTTTTAATAGCTCTAAGCGCGAGTTCTACATTTTTATGTAGTTTGAAAAAAGGCACGCAATTTAGGCTAGACGAAAAATCTTTTACATTTACAGCGGAAGTTGTTTAAGCTGATTCCTGCCGACACTTCTAGGTTACCAAGAACTACACGTGTCACAAATGTTAGTAACAAGGTTTTAAGCATGAGTACCGTTTTAACATCGTAGCAGCTTTGGACCTAAATAAAACCTTCTTGGTGCAAGTATTCAGAGTGAAACTTTGTGAAATGACAGTAATTATATGTATAAAATGCACGAGATTGGATTGTTTGACTTTCGGTTATTTTTTCACTGATATTGTGTGATTTTTGAATACGAGCTACGACACGAAGCTAACGCGGCATAAAAAACGAATGAACGCACCGTACGATTTTGTCTTAAACGCTTTCGTGATGGAAACTTTGATTTGAAGAACGAACCACGTGGACGACCGCCCACACAGGTGCGAATCAATGAATTGAAAGAGACGATGGAAGTCGATCCAAGCCAAACTACCCAAGAATTAGCAGCGTGGTCTAACGTTACCTTACCAACAATATTGGCTCATTTGCGTCAAATCAATAATATAAAAAAATATAAAAATGGGTGCCTCATGATTTTACTGATCTGCAGAAAGAAACGCGTGTTGAAACTTGTGATGCCTTGTTGAATCGATACAGATATGAAGGAATATTGGATCGAATCGTGACATGCGATGAAAAATGGATATTTTACGATAATCGTAAGCGAAAAATGCAATGGATGACCCCAAGTCAAACGCCGCAATAGTTTCCTAAGCTAACGCAAAGGTTACGAATAAAAAAGTAATGGTAATTGTTTGGTGGTCTCAGCATGGTGTTATTCACTATCGCTTTCTTCGATCTGATCAAGCTATAACTGCAGATGTCTACTGTACCGAACCCTGAACAATGATAAAAAAACTAACAGTGAAACAGACCCGACTCATGAATCAATCTTCACCATTATAGCTCCATGATAACGTAAGATCTGATACAGCACGAGAAACTTAACTTTTACTCTACTGGAACTGAAATTAGAAGCCATTCGTCACCTTCCGTATTCCCAAGACAAAGCTCCAACGGACTACCATTTTTATCGTGATTTCGACAATTTTCTACGCGATAAAAAGTTTTCTTCTCAGGACGCAGTACAAAATGCTTCACACAGTTTGTTGAATGTAGATCAACACAATTCTATCGCAAAGTCATAAACTTCCTATTACATGGCAATACATAGATAATAATGGTAATTGTTTTGATTGAATATATAATTATGTTAAATTAAAAAAACGTATTTCAAATTTTCAGTACAAATCGGCATTTCAAACTATAATCCCTAATATAATAGTTGGCGAGAATAAATGTTACAAAGTTAATTAATCAAGGTATCAACCAAATAATGCCGTGACGACGTAATTGAGATTTTTTTTTTAGTTTTATAATATTTTAATAATTATTTTTTAGGATACTTTCTTCCGCAGACACCTGCGGAACAAACATTTTTCCGCAATTACCAAGGTATGTGTGACATGATGTCTTTATAAAATGTAGGTTTACGGCTTCAAAGTTTCGTGATGCTATCGGCAAGGATGGGTATAGTTGGTGATATATCATAACATTAATCAAATCAAATCAAATCAAAATCACTTTATTCATGTAGGTTACGGAAATGACACTTATGAATGACACAAAAATATTTTTTCTTATTGAATCTACCGCTACTTCGTAAAAAGTTGAGAAAAGAAACTCATTTTCACTCTTTTATAGCAAGATTTACATTTTTATCGATTTACAAATCATTTCAATTTCAATATAATATGTAAAGTGATGCAACAAACAAACTCAAATGTCAAATAGTCAATGCCTTACACGAGTAAGTCAAAAAAGTAAATGTAAATTAATATAATTGTTATAGAGTACAGTAGCTGCATCATCCACACACAGCGTAA
Organism: Leptidea sinapis; assembly: GCF_905404315.1. NCBI lineage: Eukaryota > Metazoa > Arthropoda > Insecta > Lepidoptera > Pieridae > Leptidea > Leptidea sinapis. The sequence continues at coordinate 666,727 of NC_066290.1, read as the reverse complement.
ATAAATAAAGGTACTCACACGCACACACACATGCACATACACACACATTCTTAGTAGTTATACTTTTATTTTATTTTATCTGATTTTGATAATTTGATTGACTATGTAAGTAAAGATGTCTTAACCGAGAATTCTTTGACAGCTGAAACACAGTTGATACTAGTTTAGATGTGTTTGCTCCCTGTTTTGTATGTTAATAATTAATAATATAATTTAGAACTATTTGTAACTTGTAACTTGTCACTACTAACTATTATAAATTGTTGTACTTAATTTATTATTATTTATTTATTTATTTCTTCTGTGGGCATTTTATAAGCGAATATAAATATAAAAAAAAAATAATATTAATAAGTAAGAAGTCAACAATAGCGGTTTAATGTGTTTTATTAAAATTGTAATTCTTTGAAGAGAGCGTGGCGACTCTCGAGGTGCTCCCTCAATATTTAATCATCCCTTAATTGTGTTTGAGTGGGATTATCTTTTGTGAAGGAGCTGAGTGTCTATTTGCCCCTCAGAATTGAGGAGTTGCTTCAATAATTATGTTAATATTGAAAAAAAGGTTTCATCACAATATAAGCATTTCATCGAAAAATTATTTGATTTACGTTTATGGTTCGTAATAATACAAAGACCAAAACAAAACTACGATCTGACGTCAATATTAAAGTCATATTATACTGACTGTTATAATGCATAGGAGCTCTCGCTATCTCATCTCTCATATAATCATTATGGTTATTCTTTGAAATCAGATTTATCACTGAGATTTCTCTCTTGAATAAACAATACAACAACCTTCTTTAGATTATCGGTACAACTTGACAAGAAATTTATGTTGTCAATGTAATGATTTGTTTTTGCTACGCAGAGAATGCTACGTGCGCCGTAGCAAAATGTAGTACGTTCATTGCTGTCTACGATAAACTAGCTATGAGCTACTTGCAATGATATATTAAAGTATGCGAGTTAATACAACAATAATTAATCAACATAATTTTGCTACGAGCTACTTGCAACTATTTATTAAAATATGCGAAATAAATTAATCAACATATTTTTTCTAATGCATTCATAATTCTTTTTCAATTGCTACAATGCTAGTGTTATAGTTGTCTCCGCTTCTGTGGTGTACAAGACAGTACAGTCGCGTTTCACCTATTGTTTTGATCAAAAACACGATGTATTTAAATTTCTTTATTTAATTATATATCTAACTTAGTACTAAACTCACCAAATAATAAATTCATAATATTAGTAGAATGATGCAGCCATGTTGCATCTTTCACATTGAAGTATGTGAACGACATTTTATTACCATTGTAAATAATTCTAATAATAATATACTTAATCAGCTATTAATATTTAATATCATAATATTTACAACAATAATAATAGACCATTAGACCTTGTCTTGTCTAATACTGTTTTTGTGGTTAATAAAACAAAACAATTATGACAGAAGAGTGTCATCATTCAAGCTTGAAGGCTTCTTACGAGCACAGCAATGTTAGTAAACAAAAAAAAAATTTATGGAAAAAGGAGGACAAACAAGCGTACAGGTCACCTGCTGTTAAGTGATCACCGCCGCTTACATTCTCTTGTAACACCAGAGGAATCACAAAAGCGTTGCTGGTCTTTAAGGAAGGTGTACGCTGTTTTTTTAAGGTACCCATGTCGAATCGTCCCGGAAACATCGCACAAGAAAGCTCATTCCACAGCTTTGTAGTACGTGGAAGAAAACTCTTTGAAAGGCACATAGTGGAGGACCACCACACATCCAGATGGAGGGAATGATATACCAATTTGCGGCGTGTCATGCGAAGGTGGAATTCGGCGGCAGGAATCAGGTGAAACAGCTCTTCGGAACACTCCCCGTGATAAATGCGGTAGAAGACGGATAATGACGCAGCCAACTAATCCAGCCGTTCACAGAGCACTGGGTCCCCGACAATTCGAGCTGCTCTGCGTTGCACACGGTCAAATCGATTCAGCCGATACTGGGGTGCGCCAGATCAGAGATTACAGCAATTCTCCATATAGTGGGCCTGCGCTTTGTAGAGCGCTAGAATGTGGGCCGGCTCGAAGTATTGCCGTGCTCTATTTATAAAATCCAGCTTCATCGAAGCCAATTTGGCTTTGCCCTCTAGATGGCCACGAAATTGGCAATTGCTCGAGATTTCGAGACCCAGTGTTTCGATACTAGGCGAGGCTTAATAGGAAGTGCTGTCGAAGAGCGGTGATACGACAAATAGGGTTTTTTTAGTGGTAAACGCGCAAACTTGAGTCTTCTGGGGGTTAAATTGGACAAGGTTCCATTTACCCGTTTCCGCGACCTTCTAAAGAGAAGACTCGATAGAAGACACAAGTTTCTCCCGGCACTTCTCGACGATTTCCCGAGAGAGACCTGCATGGCCCGTGTATACGGCATCACCAGTGCTGTCGTCTGCATAGCAATGTATGTTGCAGGTGTCTAACATATCATTGATATGCAGAAGAAACAGCGTGGGAGACAGCACACAGCCTTGGGGCACTCCAGTATTCACGGGCTTCGGGTTCGAGCAATATCCGTCGACAAAGACTTGTATGCTGCGCTTAGTGAGGAAGCTGGAGGTCCACTTGCATAAGCTCTCGGGAAGCCCAAATGATGGAAATTTCATGTTCGTATTTTTTTCGAATAGTGTTTTTGAAGTCGGTTGTATTTTTTGTTAAAATTTTTTTTATTCACAAAAATGAAGATTGATAAAACACCTTCAACCCAACCAAGAGTGACGCAACCTGTGTTACCTGTCCCGACTACTCTGTAGTTTGTTGAGAGCTGCGAGTCATGTTGGTTGTTGTAGTTCTCTTTAGTTGTGATAATTATTTCATAATTGAACAGGATATTTATGTACCTTTCACCAGCGTATCTCGACAGCAAACATTTTAAGAAAAGAGAAAGGATTGATTGAGGGCATATACTGTATATCAATTCTATGCACCAAATCTCAGGTCTTCTTTAATGATAAGCAACAAAGAAGAATCTTAGCGAGAATCTTCATTTCTAGCGATATTTGTTTTTGCAGTTAGGATTCCGACGAATTCTGACTTTAACAGTTAACATTTGAGGTTTGATAGGACGTGGCCACTTCGATTTTTTTATTGCCTTCGACAGAGGATGTGTTGGTATAACGATCGATACTACATACGAGTGATACCTAACTTATGAAGGGTCTTGAAAATTACCAAAGGCTTCACCTTACCCTCTAATAACTACAATTTTGATTTTTTTAACACCCCATCTAATTCTTGCAATTTAATATTAACCTTAAAAAAATTCGCGGGAGTTTGTCGAAGTTTGTAATATGTTATATTTAGCATTATCCAAGTTATAATCATAACACCAGACAATACACACGGCTTGCGGCACTCACAATAATTGAAAACGATGATGGGTGGGTGGCCCCATGGGAAATTAATTAACATTGTAATTATTATGTCGGGTACTCACGATATATATTTTATTGATCTGATGCCGATATTTCGATCCAATTCCATGAACCGTGATCACGGCGGGACTGCGGAGGCGGCGAGAAACACTTGACATATTGACACTTGAAACTAATAGTACATCAATCTGTCTACTTTGGCGCCTAGTTCGTTTTGGTATTTGATTCCCTAATTCACGACACACACTACTGACGACCTTGGATGGATCTTTTTGTTGCATTCGTACTACAGAGAGAGACCACGGGATTCCATGTTTGGGCTAGCCTAAAACCATCCTCCCTGTTAAAATTGTTAGGATGCTTTTTAATTTCTATAGCTTCTCTAACAAGCCGTGGGATGTATTGGCATTCAGCAGAAATCACTCGTGGGTTGGTACCGGCTTTAAGCAAGTGTTCGGCTGTTGCAGATTTGCCGCCGTGACCACGATTCATGTAATTGGATCTAAATATCGGCATCAAATATTTAAAATATGTATCGTGAGTACCCGTCATAATTATTCCAATGTTAAAGGTCCGCGATGATAAAAGTTTAAAAAAATTAATTGAGTTAAATAAATTAAAATTCATTCTGCAAAGAAGGTACAGTATTAGCCTTTCAGCCAATTCGCGCTTCGTTCACAAACGGATATGTATCGGGGTATGTCGTTTATATAAATATATTGCACAGGTTTCACGAGAAACTTATAGCCTCGCACAAACCTCTCGGCCTTTGCTTTATATGTCGTTCCTTGCCAGCTCTTCTTTCCATAAAGATAACATTCAATTTATATAATAAAGTGGATATTCACAGACTTCCTGCAATCCAAGTCTGTCTTATGGAACCAAATAAGCACACTCTTCAACAACGTCCAAGATATTTTCATATAAAATTCAATAGTGAAGCTCCTCCTTGCTCAATCTGCTGAGATTCATTGGATTACATAATGTTTGCTGAAGTTATCTATCACGTGCAACGAATAAGGCATTCTATTCCGTTCGCCGTAACCGTTGGATTTGTATGAGCTTAAATATTTTGTAGTTTCTTGGGGCATTACATTGTAAACATGACGTGAATTTAAATATTCAATGCTTTCGGAAAGATAAGGATTATATTTGTAGAAAAATGCGGCGCAGTCTACACGCTTCTTATGATTTTTCAAGTGTAAACTTATATTGGTCCTGGGAAAGTGTCACGTCACGCATGCTTTTGAGTCCATAACTACATCCAAATATTTTTATCTTGTAAGAGTTTATAAGGGTTGTTTATGATTATAAAATATATTACACACAACCATCACGTAGAAAAATAAACAAACGAATGTGACATTTAGAAAAAGTCAGATTCACTCAATTTTATAAAACAGTTATGGTCTGATGTTTAAGAAACATTTTGAATAGCGATGATCTTCCACACCCTATTTGATACTTATTTTATATTTATACTAGCTGACCCGGCAAACGTTGTTTTGCCATATAAAGTATAATTCAAGCGAAAGTTTTATACATAATAAATAGCCTATGTGTTATTCTGGTGTGTAAGCTATATTATTGTGCAGTTTCATCAAAATCCAATCAGTAGTTTTTGCGTTAAAGAAGTTCAAACATACATCCAGACATACAAACTTTCACATTTATAATATTATTAATAGGATTTATTTTATAATTATTAATATACTTCTGCTTCAAAGAATCCGCAAAAGATTTCCACATTTTCTATTCTTGATTTTCTTATAAAAACGTAGAGATCAGTTCAGTAATACTGTACAAAGTAAATTGGGCAGAGTCCCAGATATTGGACATGAGAAAGTGGCAGAGCAATAACAAAGCAAATAATATGTCAGTTATATGATACTCAGCCACCACTTCGACATATGTAGGTGACGAACCGGCGCTGTGTGTACATTGAAATCTGCCAATGGGTCTTCGATATTCAGTTGTAACCAATGTTGTAACAGTATTATTGTTTTCAATTAATTTCGATATTTGTATCAACATATCAACTTAATATTGGGAATCGTTGTATCGACACACCGGAATAAGAGACGTATTGTTATTTGAATAAAATTATGTACTTATTTACTTTTTTCTTTGTTTCATTATTTATGGGAAGACTAGGTATATAACTATTTAGATTACACTGCTACAGTAATTTAAGTCCAGTCGTCAACTTAATAGTCAGTTTTAATAGGCAAGTCGAGTTAAAGTAATTTAAAATTAATGAAGCCTGGCCGAGCATTACTTTAAATGCTGTTATCCATTGCACGTATTTCTATGTCGTTATGAAAAAATGAGATGTTCTGAAATAACTTTTCATCTTGCTGTTCATTAAAGTATTAGCATGATAAGAAGCTAGCTTGTCGGATCATAGAACTGTTATTATAACTAAAGAACTAATAACATAAAACTTGTCACACTTATAAATGTTGCCAAACATAACATCAAATGCTTTTTTATGGAATAGGACAGATAGATGGCGTACGGGAACAGTTGATACAAATACTGACACGAGAGGAATCACAGGAATATTGCCGTCCTTTTAGTAAAGTGTACACTTCTTTAGGTACTCTTTTATCGTCCTGGTTACAACGTAGCAGGAAACCTTTTCCGTAGTGTGCTTGTGTTGCATGCTTTTGAGAAACGAAGAAAATGAAATTACGACAGTTCCCTAATATTGAAGGCTACTAGACCTGGTTTTGCAGCATACGCGGTTTAATAGATTTCATTCATACAATTTACTGACATAGACTCTACACATACTTAACTTTAGTTGTTTTCATAGTAATATGTCTGAGGCAGTGCAGCCGATATTAATACTATCTTTGTACTGCAGAAGAGGGCTATTCGCGCTATTTATAATACAGGTCCTAAGGAATCAATAAGATTTTTTTTAGAAATAAAAATTTTAACTGATATATCTCAAAATATTTTTGATAATGTTTTAAAAGTTCATGGACGCATAAGTGAATATAAACTACGATAATCATAGTATTAGCACCAAGAACAAACATTAAATAATACCTACAACTCGGTAAAGTAAGTCGGATATGACGTGAACCAAGAAAATGTACTTACAAAACAAATTTGTTACGAAATTCAAAAGTAATTGTAAAAACATTCATTTGATAAAGGTTCTTATAACGTAAATAAATGACTTCCTAAATGATACCACAGATTGAGAATGGAGTGGCGGTCACTCCAGGCTATTAAATAATAAATGCTACGTACGTACGTACTAAATTGTGACCAAATCTGTTAAAGTACGCTGAGTACCCGCTGAGTTCCTTGACTGAGTTTCCCATCTTCTGAGGTCTGTGGCTTAAGTTTTCCAATGGATAGTTTTTGAAGTTAAATAAGTGAAATTTAATCCGATTTTGAATAAAAATATTTGAATTCGATGTAATATTAGTTTCTTAGCCTAATAAGGTAAGGAATCACGACCACTTAGCTTAGGTTAGACTTAGGTCCCTTGTTCAAATCTGTGAAGGTGAAAACATATTTGGTTTGATGATTATGAATATTATTTCAGGTATTATTTTATAGGTATTAAACATAGCCCATAGCATCCACCTCCAAGTTTAGGCCGAGATTTGTGTGAATTTTCTTCTTCTATACCATATACCATTATATCTGCCTAAGGCATGTTGGCGATCACTTTTCTATATGCTTCTCTATCTTCAGCCTTTCTTTTCAACTTGTAAACTCTCTGAATCAGTAAAGCGTAAAGCTGACACTTGCTGACACACTGATATTTTTATATGAAAATAAGGGACGAGACGAGCAGGATGTTCAGCTGATGGTGATTGATACGCCCTGCTCATTATAATGTAGTACTGCTCAGGATGATTAAAAAACCCAAAAATTCTAAGCGGCATTACAATTGCGCTCGTCACCTTGAGACATAAGATGTGAAGTCTCATTTACCCAGTAATTTCACTAGCTACGGCGCCCTTCAGACCGAAGCACAGTAATGTTTAAACATTACTGCTTCACGGCAGAAATAGGCGCCTTTGTGGTACCCATAATCTAGCCTGCATTCTGTGCAAAGAAGCCTCCCACTGGTGAAAATCAATACAAGGTTTCACAAAAGCAGTATCTTTTTATTTTTTTTTTTTAAATTCATTGATAGGTATAGAACTGAGACGAACGATTGCGTCAGAAAATGTTCGAATAGCATTCCTATAGCTTTAGAGGACTTTGTGGAATTTGAATTTCATTAAGTGAAACCTGCACCAAAGGTTCCTTTGTCCGACATTAATTCATTTCGCTCTCTGGGCCAGTCTTCTGATTAATCTTTATAAACGATATCGAGTAAATATCTTTCATTTCCGTAAACAATAATTAAATCTTTTCGCCTCAATAAGTGCTGGCAGCTATTTCGGTCAGCAGATCAGCCTAGCTATCCAATGTGGATATACTGCCAGAAGTTGGTACACTTCCCCGCAATGATCGTTTCAATTTACTGTAACAATTGAATTTTTAATATAGTTATAAGATTTGTTTTGTTAGTTCATCAGTAAATATTTTGTTCTATAATAAGCTCGACAGAAAATGTGTGATATGATTGCGGAAAAAACCGATTAAAAAAGACATGTTCTCTAATTCTGCCCTCAGTCCGACCACATACCAGCTGCAATTTCAACCTGACCATGTACCTCGTACGCCTATTCGAATTGTTTGCAACTCTGAGCTCTGGAACGGCTTGGCCTCATGATGTTGTGCAAATTTCATTGTGTTTGTGAGCTCCTTCATCACAACATACCTTAGTCTCAGCAATAATCCTAACCATTGGAATGTGTGGCCGTGTTTCAGTGATGCATGTGACTACAAGCGGTGATGATCACTCATCGTCAATTGTCGGACGCTTGTTCTCCTCCTATATCATAAATTATTATGTTCTTATTAAACAACATTTTCCACTGTGACACCATCTGGGTATTCATACGTTGACTTTGTACTAACATCATTTAAATGGTAAGCTTCTGTGTGACTAGCATTGTTAACATTATAAAATCTCTTTAACCCTTTGGAGTTTTCCCGTTGAACTTACAAACTTCACTATAGCTGGCAAACAGGTAGATATTTGTAACATGAAGAAGACAATCTGTATAATCCAGTATTTTATAAAATAATATGTGGATGACAATTACTTCTTCTTATTTTGTTGAGTGCATGTGGTTTTAGACCTCGTCATATTCTCTTAAATGTTATTGCTTTTGGCGGCGGCCGCGGCGTAAGACGACGTGTCCATCCGTCATGCTCGTAACGGGTACTACTAATAATAGTGGCTGATGATCCTGTAATCAGGAACTCTGTTTCATACTATTATAATTAAATATGTCTTATTTATATATTTATAATTGAATATATGATATTTAAGACCAGTCATTCAGCCGCACAGATCATTAACAGGGGTGGTGTTGATGGAATTTCATGATCATGAACTCAAGTCGCTGCAGAACTGGAATTATTGGGAGAGCAGGAGAAAGAGATATTTAAGAAAGGATTTTGTGTTTAAAAAAATATTCCAAGAGAATAAACTAGATTTAACCAAAATTACCCACAATACAAGCACTCTCCTTTAGTGGAACAACTAATCAAGGGAACATTGAACTGACAGATAAACCAGCTGAATAATCTAAAGAACAGCTGTTCACAAAAGTACACTACGACAAAAGGCAAAGATCCAGTCCAGACGCAGTAAAGCCCAATCAAAAACAGACAAAATTTAATTACTGGCTTGCCACGCCAGCAGTACCAACATTCAACAGCTTCAAAAGGCTCGAATGTCGAGCCTTTAGCAGCCCGATCTTTTATCGGGATATTGATGGCTTCTATCCAGACCCCCTCCACTATTTATTGATGGAGTGAAGAACATACAACCCTTACTAAAACTGTTAGAAGCCGTAGCAAAAGGAGAATATGGAATAAAGGTATTACGAGGCGACAGAGTTAACATACAATCGAAAACAGCCGAATCACTCGAGTACTCCAACATTTACAAAGATCTAAAGGTTAAAGATACAAAATTCTATAGCTACCAACCAAAACAAGACTGCACTTTTATAATTGTCCTAAAAAATCTACACCCATCTACAGACAAAGAAGATATAAAAATAGCTATTGAGACGCATCACCATAAAGTTATAAAGACATATATAGCGTTTGTAGTAAATTAAGGATTAAAAAAAACTTTCCATTGAAAGGCATAGACATTAAAAAAGAACGCCATTGTAGTTGTATGTGTGTGTATAAATGTAAATTTCTTATGAAATATGGTAATTGGTATTGTTTTCAACGTCTTAGAAAATAATACCAGGTGGGCCTTAATACACAACAACAGCTTTTACACCTTGCGGTAATGTTCACATTCGAAGCTGAACGTCTTATTATTTGTTCATTATGTAAAATAGCTTGAGATATTTATAACAACATAAATAGCTAAGCCCTGTTAGAAGTTGAAATCCTATTTTTTTGTGATGACACTTTATAAAGTACTAGCTGATCCGGTAAACATTGCATTGCATTATAAATTAATAAAAAAAATCAATAAAAAAAATTGGGGTATGAAAAATAGCTATAAAGCTGGGGTATAAAAAGTGCACACAAATTTTAATACAAATAGGTTCAGCCGCTTCGGAGGAGTTTGGTAGCAAACAACGGGACACGAGGATTTTATATATTGGATGTTAGTTTTGTTTACGATTACATTAGCAGGATATTTTGATATTTCCCGATATCTCAAACGTCTCGCTCATGGTTGATTGGAGATATTATTATCCACATTCTCTTACAACACCAGAGGAATCCCAGTGTTTTCGGTCTTTTAGAAAAGTGTACCCACTTTTTTTTAAGGTAACCTTTCATATAACCCAGGTAACATAGCACAAGAAAGCTCGTTCAATAGAAAGTTCCTTGAAAACCGCACTGTAAAGGTACCACACATATAGATGGTAGGGATGATATCCTAATTTGTGGCATGTCATGCGAAGGTGAAATTCGGCAGAAGAAATTGTATTCCCTCTTTAGAACTTTGCAATTAGGATCATTTGTACTCAGCTGCACAACCCAGGTGCGATACGCCTCTTTTTGTAGTCAGCTCCACTTCAACTTACGCATTGTACCAGGGCTGTGATCTGCCTCCGACTGGTATAGAGGTTGGTATGAAAATATCTGCCCTACAGTAACACATTGACCACTTCAACGGCACAGGCCCTGGAGCACCCAAAGGGAAAGAATCGCTGTCCCAAGGGTAGAATGCCAAGTGGGAACACATCCTCACCCAATCTGTTAACTTTTAGTCCCAAATACGGTGGGTCACTGGTGTTCTGAAACATGGGTGCCGTATAGGCTGCATTGGCTGTCTCCAAATATGTCCGAGTTAAAGAAAGATCACATTGTAAAAAAATAATTAAACGTCTAAATTTACTCTTGTGTTTAAAAACATTATCAAAATTCATCAAGCCATTTACTAGTTACGAAATCTCAATAGAGGCCATGTGTATGAACTCAATAACTGCTATTGTCTATGATTAAATGAAAATCGGTGGCAATCTTTGAGACTTATCAATCTATATATTAAATAATAATATTATTTAAGTTAAAGAACGCACTTTGATACATTTGAAACAGCGAACTCCATCGGGACCTTAACATCGAGTTTGTTGACAAAGTAATACAAAAATATTCTGAAGCTCATGAACATAGACTTCACCATCACGAGAATGTTGAGGCAATCCAGCTCCTTGACAACACTGATATAGTAATAAGACAAAAACAAACAAAACCTTTTAAGTTAGTGTAGTGCTAGTGAATTAGTGTAATACAATATAAATATAGTGATATTATAAAAGACTCATGAACAAAGTGATGACCCCTTAAATAGAGACATCAAGAAATGTGATAATGGCCACATTCTTAGTTTAATATATCTATCAGTTTAAGTTAAAGTAGAATTACTTATTAGTCTAAGTTAAGGCTAGACTGTAATGTAAGTGCACATTATAAAAACAGCTATATTATTATTTTCACTAAAGGAAAGAAAAAAAACTTAAGTTAATTTTATTTAGGATTTATGTTAATATTATAAAGCATAAGCAATCTCATTTTTTCTGCAGAATAATATTTCCAAAGAACAATGAAAGCTTTCAAGCAACGATGTCTTTGGAGATTTTCTTAGTTAATGTTTCTGAAGGCTCGCTACTCGCCGCTTGCTCACATTTTAATACAAATATTTTTATTATTATTATAAACACAACCAGATGCGTTTCTTCTGAGTATTTTGTTATGAGCTCGGAATCGTGTTTAATTGTATAAGTAATAATCCTTACAGAGTTTACATTTTAATCAAAATGTTAAGTGCCGTATCTGGATCTTGAAGAACTTCGTCTTTTATTTTATTACGATACTATTAAAAAAATCTTAAAACAATAAAGCTCCAAGCAGCCAAAAATTATATATATATTATAAAAACTAAATGTAGTCATTTATATAAACGGAGAATGGAAGAATATATTATGTTAATTTGTCATTTTATAAGTTTTTGAAAAATTGAGATTAATATTTGTACTCTGTTTGTGACTGCTGCGCGGTATCTCTTTGTAGCATTGAGCTAACGTTATAGATAACAGAGGCACAGTTTCTGAAGTTGGGACTACTTTGTTGGGTATTGTGTTCCCCTTTAAGGATCTCCTCTCAATTTTTTAAATACAAATAGTTTGTGATTCACTGACGTAACACGGAATATCATGTTATCATCTTAAATTGTTTATACTTACTGCAACTTTTAAGTCTTATGTTATACATCTTTCTTTATCAACAATCAACACGTTTTTGAACTAGTTTTTAGCCTCAAAATATTATATGCATGTTGTTTTGAAGGGTAGCGTGCCATCCAATCACAAATAAAAATTTAGCACAATTTTGGGACGGACATGAGTACATATCATCACCAATTCACATTGTACTGTTATATGTTAATTAAATAAAATCATAAGTACACAACGAAACATTAAAATTGAAAATATTTTGAAGTACTCGTATATGTGATGTACGTTCATAGTAGAGCGATCGACGAGCGCTGAGAGTTCGATGTTCTCGTTATAAATATGAAACAATTTGTGTCAATAATTGCTTGTTGCGAGATTGGATGGTGCTAACGAATGCCGATGTTGCGATAAAACTTAATTACGTTAACATAATAGCCTTCCGTGTACAATTAACTGATTGAAGTCCAGTGTGATTCGACTAGCTTATAATATGAACTCACTGAAATTAGAGAGTGTAGGAAGTAATAATAAGTTCACTTTTTTATTTTAGTAGGAAACCTATGATTGGTTTTATGTACCTGTATCTTAACAAGATCTTATGTTTTTAAAGTAATAACCCTCACTTCTAGGATTAATACACAAATAAAATTTGTAAAACAAAATTTTATGAACGATGCGGGATTCGAACCCACGACCTCCGAGGTTCCGTGACAAATTTATAATTGAAAATGCAATACATATTAGTGTAGTAAGTTATAGATGTAACGATATAAAACATAATATTGTGTAGCCTTACGTGATATTGTAAACACAATATCATATTGCGACGTCAACCACATGTACAATTTACTGAGAGATAATCATTATATTACGTTTACTTTTTTATAGTTGCTTAAGTATCTAGACATATAAAATTTTTAATAAAAAAACAACCGACTTCAAAAATACTATTCCAAAACAATAGTTATAATATGCAATTAATAAATCTTATTTAAAATGTTAAAATCATATTTAAGCGAAAGAGTTCAGATAGTCGATGTAAATGGCAAACGGTCTTCAGGTAAACCTGTGGGAATAGGTGTTCCACAGGGTTTTCTATTCGCGGTCCTTTCTTGTTTCTTATATATATATTTTTTTATTTTTTTATGGAATAGGAGAACAAACGAGCGTACGGGTCACCTGGTGTTAAGTGATCACCGCCGCCCACACTCTCCTGCAACACCAGAGGAATCACAAGAGCGTTGCCGGCCTTTAAGGAAGGTGTACGCGCTTTTCTTGAAGGTACCCATGTCGTATCGTCCCGGAAACACCGCACAAGGAAGCTCATTCCACAGCTTCGTGGTACGAGGAAGAAAGCTCCTTGAAAACCGCACTGTGGAGGACCGCCACACATCCAGATGGTGGGGATGATATCGTAACTTGTGGCGTGTCGTGCGAAGGTGAAATTCGGCGGCAGGAATCAGGTTGAACAGCTCTTCGGAACACTCCCCGTGATAAATGCGGTAGAAGACACACAATGAAGCGACGTCTCTACGCAACGCCAAGTGATCCAGCCGTTCACAGAGTACTGGGTCCCCGACAATTCGAGCTGCTCTGCGTTGCACGCGGTCAAATGGATCGAGCTGATATTCCGATACTAGGCGAGGCTTTAAGGGAAGTGTTCTCGAAGAGCGGTGATACGACAAATGGGGTTTTTTTAGTGGTAAACGCGCAAACTTGAGTCTTCTGGGGGTTAAATTGGACAAGGTTCAACTTACCCCATTCCGCGACCTTCTCGAGAGAGGACTCGATAAAAGACACAAGTTTCTCCCGGCACTGGTCGACGTTTTCCCGAGAGAGACCTGCATGGCCCGTGTATACGGCATCACCAGTGCTGTCGTCTGCATAGCAATGCATGTTGGCGGTGTCCAACATATCATTGATATGCAGAAGAAACAGCGTGGGAGATAGCACACAGCCTTGGGGCACTCCAGCGTTCACGGGCTTGGGATTCGAGCAATAACCGTCGATAACGACCTGTATGCTGCGCCCAGTGAGGAAGCTGGAGGTCCACTTGCATAAGCTCTCGGGAAGCCCAAATGATGGAAGTTTTGCGAGGAGCGCCTTGTGCCATACACGATACACGATATTAACGATCTACCGTTTGTGGTAGATGATAGCCATGAGATTGTATTGTTTGCTGATGATACTTCACTTATTTTTGAAGTGAAGCGACGTGCGGATATTGATGACGAGGTAAGCAATGCACTCTCAAAGATAGTGCGTTGGTTTGAGACGAATAATTTGCACTTAAACAGTAAAAAAAAGTGCTTACGGTTCATTACACCAAACACAGCGGAGGTACAAACCAACGTATTTATAAATGACCAGAGATTGGAACTTGTGGACACTACGGTCTTCTTGGGTATCACGTTAGATAAAAAGCTTCAGTGGGGTCCACATATTACCCATCTAGCAGATAGACGCAGCTCTGTGGCATATGCAGTTAGAAAGATTAGAGAGTACACAAATGTTGCGACCGCTAGATTAGTGTACTTTAGTTATTTTCGCAGCATCATGACGTACGGTATATTACTATGGGGTCATGCTGCTGACATTGATATAGTGTTTGCACTGCAAAAGAGAGCTGTTCGTGCTATATATCAGCTTGGTTATAGACAGTCTCTCAAAGAAAAATTTAAAGAAATAAATATTATGACTGTTCATTGTCAGTACATTTATGAAAATTTAATATGTGTTCACAAAAATCGTCACCTTTTTGCTCTTAATAGTGATTTTCATTATTATAACACTAGAAATAAGGGATTGCTTGTAACTAATTCTAGTAGGCTTCATAAGATACATAATAGCTTTAAGGGTAAATTTATACACTTCTACAATAAAGTCCCAGCCACTCTTCAGGCATTATCTATAAATAAATTTAAATGTTTTATAAAAAAATGGCTCTGTCGTAAATCCTATTACTCCACTGCTGAATATCTAAATGATCGGACAGCCTGGGACTAGATTGTGATTATTTTATAGCGATAGAAATGACTGTACAATATTGTATATTTTTAATTGAAAAGAGCGCAAAAAAAAAGAATGCTGGGAGAGTTTCTTGCGCCGCTTCTTCTCTCGCAGAGCGCCATTTGTTTCCGAAGCGGTAGTAGTATCTAGTAGTATAAGAAATGACATCAAAAAGAATTCTCAATGAATCAATTTTGGGAAAATAAATGCCTTTTATGCCTTTTTATTCTAGTTACGATTATTGTTATTTTTGGAATCGGTGTCCTTCCGCCTTGACCCGCTCTCACCTCCTCACTACTCAAGCACATCTCACCTATTACTATGTATGTAGTTACAAAGCTATCTTGGATGACATCGAAGGTTTTGAGGTAACAAACATAAAAAAAAAAACATACCGACGAATTGAGAACCTGCTCCATTTTTGAAGTCGGTTAAAAATAATTATCTAAGGTAAGTAAACAAAAATTAAAGTACTAATTTACGTAAACATACAAAATTCTAATTAAATTTTTCGAAATAAACTGCAATTTGTAACTAACAGGCACAAGAACTTAACCTGGAAGTAAACTATAATAAAACCAAGATAATGCAATTAAAATTATATATTATTTAAAAAAAAATTCACTAATTTAAGAAAGTGATAATATAAATAAACATCGCAAAAACCGATTATATCTATCGTTGTCCCGAATTAAAACATGGTAGTTAAAATATTTAACAGTAACCAGTCGAAATTAAAAATGAAGCCTCTTTATCACCTTTTTGTAAAAAGTTATATCAATTCTTAAACGAAAGTATTTTTACGCAATTGAAGAATATTTCTAAGATTAGTATAGTTACAGATACTTTAGTTGTTATCTCAAGTTCTACTCCTCATATTAACACCTAAACTCAATACAAACTGGGAATTCATATTATTAAGTTTTCTTTGATTATACAAGTGACCTGATAAGTGTTTAAGTGTAGTAGTTATTAAGAAGAACGTTATTATGTTACATAATTATAATTTATTTGTTATGCCTGAAAAGGGCGATTAACTATTAAATACTTTAATTTGAATGATCATGTTAATATTTAGCCCTACCACTAAATATCTTGTATCTTGAGTTGTGTTTGGTAAGAGTAACATAATAACATTAAACTTAAAAGTAATTACAATGCAGCCCACGTATGCTGGTGGCTCATTGTATCTTCTAACACCAGCCATTTATTACAACAATTTAACTTTACCAATATTTGTAAACGTTTACAAACATAATGGGAGTCTTTGCTATATAACGAATAATCGAGTCAAAGTCTAAGAAATAAATCTGAGTAGATACAGCTCCCAGACAAAACCCTGGTGAACTTGTATTTTAAAGATTGAGAAAGTCGTAAAAAGAAGCTAAAACGTGCAAGCAATTTTTATTATGAAAGTCCCGTGCAGTTAAAATTCAAACTTCCGTACATTTCAAGTCCCCAGATAGTAAAATTTATTGAAGAAAAGAATAAACATAACAATCCACTAAATGTTCAATCCTAGTAGAATTTTGATGTTTCTTGTATGTTGGAGCCGAGTCCGTTATGATTTATTTATTTATAAACTTACACTCAAATATACATTTTTTCGCAAATGAACAACGACCAGCAACAACTTATACATTTTACCTACCTTTGGTAAAGTTGAGGTTTAACCGAAAGATGTGGTAAGGTGCAACATACAAGTCGTTGTCGACGGTTATTGCTCGAAACCCGAAGCCCATGAACTCTGGAGTGCTAGCAGACGACAGCACTGGCGATGCCGTATACACGTGAAACAGTGCCGGAAGAATCAATCAATGAGTCTACACACACTGTTGAAAATAAAGGCGTGAAAGAAGATTCCAGAAAGTAACTCTGTTGATTATCGTATTTTATATGTATATTACCGTACACCTGACGCGCTGATGAGGAACTACTGAACTACGGTCGGTCGGTAAGCTGACGCGAGTGAATGTATTTAACAGTTTGTCGACACTTGGGGAGAGTTTCTTGAAAAATTCAGAGCTTGATATTAACAATGTTGAGAGCGTATCCGACAATAATCCTTGAGATTTTAAGAACTGCTATAGTATAAATCTACATTGAATAATTTTGTTCATTTTTAATCACTTTTAATAATTATCGTGGACATCCATACATATGCCTCTTAATAAGTATATTATATTCCCAATCGACGTAACAGAGAGCTCCAAGAGGCAATCTGTTCGAATAAGTAACGGTCACTCATCTAATCATAGAACGTTCAGTAAAGTGGCCGATTAACGTGCAATAATCATCGACAGTTTGAGGTCGCTCCGCGAAGTCGTCTGAAAGAAGCTGGTCTGGTGGTGCACCAACCGACCAACCCTGCACGTAAAAACCCAATTAATTACCGGAAACAGTTCAATAAACTAATAAAAAAAAACAATTCTTAATTTACACCGAATACGGAGAGAGGGCTAATAAACTTAATTCAATAAAAATAAATAAATTATATAAGTATAAGCGTTTTAGTCTTTAGGAACTAGGTGTGAAAGTTTATAAATAAAACTTATTTTTTTTTAATAAATCTTGGTAATTCATGTATGGGTAGCAGGCACTGTATTAAAAATGAATTAAAGCATTAAACCTTTAAAAAATAAACCTCAATTTTATCCAGAAAATCGTTGAAACAACAAATTTAATATCTCCGTATGTGGATTGTAAAATAAGTCTTTTTATGTAATCCGAGTAGAGATTAGATATCTGATATGTGCGGTGTAATATTCTCGTTATCACTCTACGTAGCTTGGCGGCTGGGTGTCTGGGCGGCTGGGCGGCTGGGCGAATTGAGAGGCTGAGTGTTGGCACACTTCCAGATGTTCCCACCAGCCAAGTGACACGTTTATCAAGCGCCGCGCAGTCTCGGGATCAATGAACTATCAGCAATCACTGTACAGTTCTTTATACCATGTTTACATTTGGAGTTTATGCTATTAAGTTTCGTGTTACATTAATACGGTATTTTGCGCTTTTGACTAAAACACCAAACGTTTATCTGTATGATTAGCAATATAAAAGGTTTATGATATTATGTAAATCTTAGTGAAAAAAGTAAATCTTTATATTGCATAATACATTCTCACGCCTTCATTATTAAGACGAGCAACTGAGCAAGTCATCACAGACACCTGCTAAGTAAATGTATTATTAATAATAGTAGAAATTACTACTGAATTGATCCACGTGTTGTATATTATGTACCATTATAATTATTTATCTTAACATTATATTCTGTGAAACAGGGCACTGATTACTCTCTCTGATTAAGGTTTGTATTACTATCTAAGGATGCCCACTCATATTCGTCTATGGTTTCAAGATTTGTCATTATCTTGGTAAAATTGGACTTTATGTTTGGCATAAGGACTCACACACCTCGTCAAGATGTTTGAGAGCAATTCCGATCTTTTCTGTAAACAATATATTATCTAGGATCAAATTATTCTTCATTATGTGTATCAACACTGTAAGACATGTTTCAGTTAAAATAGTTACGTACTAGGGATTCAGAATGATTCAATAAAACTATGTCAATTTATTGTTTAGACCGCGGATGTTTTCACACCTGATAAATGACGTAGCGGCCGGTGACACTGTTACTTAATTTAAATTGATAATTGTACTATTGTAATGTTATATGGAGCTCGTTGCGATCTAGAAACATTCAGAGTTTTTACTTCGCAATAAATCCCTAAGTACTGTCTCAACTTACATTAACTACAGTTGCCCATTTTATTGAACAAATTTTATCATCCTCGTAAAGATCGTGCCAGAACTTATTTTATGGACATTTCTGTACTTCAGTTGACTTAAAGTTTTTGCTATACGATTTTATATAATCTAAAGTAATGATCCTTATAAAGATGTTCAGATCGTCCACAATAATTGTACAAGCGTACGAGGGAAGTTCTCTGGGGGAAACATCTTAAGACATT
Source organism: Leptidea sinapis (assembly GCF_905404315.1). Classification (NCBI taxonomy): domain Eukaryota; kingdom Metazoa; phylum Arthropoda; class Insecta; order Lepidoptera; family Pieridae; genus Leptidea; species Leptidea sinapis. The sequence goes on along the minus strand of NC_066290.1, from coordinate 647,509 downwards.
TTAAAAGCATTTCAAGAGTATCTAACTAAGTGATATTTTTGTACTAAGTTATATTAGAATGAATTAATTTTAAACGGTTTAAACACTGCCCCATCGTTTTTTTTCGTTTTCATTGCTGGGTCGAATGAAGGACAAATGTTGAATACTAGAACTCACAGTGGGCACTTCTGTTTTGGTTAAAAATTATTTTATTACCTACTTAAAAACTTTATTTATCACTATTAAAATAACTCGTAAAAACACTTCTGCAATGAACACAGGTCAATTTTTTAACTGTGAACCAGACTTATAATGGAGTCGGTGTCAGCCAAGGTAGGTTTGTAACTACATACATAGTTGTAGGTGAGATGCGCTTGTGTCGCACGCGCAACGTGAGAAGGCGTAGGAGGAGGAGCTGCGGCGGGAAGACATCGATTCCAAAAATATCAACAAATTGTAACTACAACTAGATTAATTAGATTGAATAAAAAACACAATGCATCATATATCTATTGTTGTGGAATAGTAATTATTTAAATAGGTTGTTTTTTTGTTAAAATATTTTAGGTACTTATGTCGTATTGACATCGAATCTTTGTCCAATAAATCTGGTCCCATCATAGTATATCAGTGATGCTACAAAGCTATTGAAGCTACAAAGTATGTTCAGCAATGTATAAAAATACAATTAATGGTAATTGTTCAACACTAAAAGTTATCCAAACCAATAACGATTAAAATGATCTGATGAAATTAAAAGCCAGTTTGTATAAAAGACGTAATTAAAACATAAAATGCAGGCTGAAGCTCAGAAGCACTCAAGTCATTCAGAGCTCAAACCCTCCACTCCTCGCGACCTTCCATTCGTCTTTGAATGTCGAAGTCTTATAAAAATATTTTTCATAATTTCCGCACCAGCTAACATAGATAGTGTTAGGAATAAGTTTTTTAAAACCTACAAAATAGGCTTAATTGTAAATACTTATGTAATTAAACTATTGTGAACATAATATATAATTCAATGACTTAACTTAGCCGGTGCTTGGTTGGAATTTCGATAAATTCAGAAAAACTTAAGAACAATTTCCCATAATTCAAAAAATTTGGATAATTGTTTGTTTTCTTCCTGTTACATCTATGTATTTCGATGTTCCATCAATAATACATCGAAATGGTAATGTTAAAAAATTCAGTGATACATTGTGGAAAACTTAAGTGATTTCAAATATTTATAGAAATAATATATAACCTAAGAGAAGCATCACTTCTCACACGCGTACATAAGTAAACCCACTTCTGGGATTAGAGTTAAATCCCAGAAGTGAGGTTTGCAACAAATTTAATTTGTATATAATATTATGGTTTATTCGGAAGCAGCCGAAATAAATAACTGAAAAATAAAAATAAAATGAAAACAGTTAATTAGAACATTTGGCGTTCAGCTAGTCAGTACATCATGTTCTTAAAATTTTCATAACAACACAACTAATATTGCATTTTTAACAGCTTCAGTTTGTTTAAATATTAACAATTTCTTTTAAGAAATTCTAAGAATCACCTCAATTTTTCTTATTTGGATGTAAAAAATCTATCGGAAGAGTTAAGACAGAAAAATTATAAATGTAATTATGAATTAAAATGAGGTATTAAATTAATTAAGAAATAGTTTGTTAGTGTAAGGTGTGCGGAACTTGAGTATTTGAGTCAGTTAGTGTGGACGAGCAGGTAGGGTGATCTGAGTCTCGCATTCAGAACACAACGTAGGTCACGTTGTGTTCTGAATTGTTTGTGTTGTGAGACACGAGCGTACCCGAGCTGCAGTCAACCGTCCAACTCAGATAAATGGAAAGCTAAGCTCAGAGATTTGTTATCAGCTCCCAGCGTATAGTATAGATAGCGATCGTTTTACTTGTTTGTTATCAATAACAATCCTGTATTAGTATTGTGTATGTTGTTTCCTGACAAGACTTCTTTTCGAGCACTGCGGTTGTGGTTGGTTGTACCTTGATACACTGTATCTTGATAATACGAGCTATGTACCAGTTATGTTAGGTTGTGTTAGGCCTCTATCGATTGCCTTACACTTTATCCCCGTTCGATTTATTCTGTAAAATATAAGTCACCCATTACGCATTGGTGATGTCGTGCGAAGGTAGAATTCGTTTGAATACAAACTTCGTTTCATTACTGCGTGTCACAGATCACAATGCAGTTTACACTGTACCTTCCAGGTTTGACAATAGCTTGAGAACCGATATCTGTAAGACGGTATATTGACCTCAATTTTTTTAAAGAGCTCAAACTTTATTTTGGACAGCCTTGATGATTTTTAGATGGCGTTTTAAATATGATATTAAAACTTAAAGATCTTATCATATGTAAATACAATATTTGAGCCAAATCATTAAAGTCTATATAAAACAAATCTCGTTTAAGATGACTAATTTTATATAATTCAATATTTTATGATACCTTATAAAAAAAGGTTGATCTAAAGAACTTTAAGTTTTTCAAGGTAATCTCTATTTCATACATTTAAGGTTCAAATTTAATCCTAGTAAGAATCTATATTTTTCAGTCTCGATTAAATTAGTGGAAATGCACAAAATAAGTCGTTGTTCAACTAACATTAGAGTCTATTTTAGCTCAGCTGGGAGCGATGAAAGAAAGTTACGGCAAAGTTTAATATTTCACTGTCTGTCAGCTGAGAGGAGGAGCGGCAACAAGGCTTCGAGGATGAAATAGGCTTTAGTTCTTACTTCATTTCACACGAAAACTCCTCGCACTTATATATTATATACAGCGATTCCATAAAAGTTAAATTTGATATCATTTGATAAAATAAAACCAAAATTACAAGGAACGTATTGTGTAAAGAATGATAAAGAAAAATAACAGGTTTTTGTGAATATTTTTTGGGCACGTTGACCAGATTATTGTGTGTGTGTCGTAGACTGGACACGATCAGTGAGAGCTGTGATATTAATATACAATAATAGTAATACGTTATTAATATAACAAAATGTATTAAATATTATTGTATTTTGTAATATTACTCTCGCCTTCATGAAGTATTCACTTGAATCGCGTGATCCAGTTACTTTTTTATTTTATTTTTCGTTTTCTTCTCAGCAAACTCTTTCATTGGATACCCAAAGAGGTTTTTTTTAAAGTCTTGCTTTTCCATTCTTCTGTTTGTGAAACAGTTAATTTTTTGGAGCTAATCCCGGGTAATTTAGCTATATTATATTTATCATAATAAATGTATTTTTCATTGTAAATTATATAATCAGTTGAGAACAAGTACTATAAAATTCAGATTCCAGATTTGATTCTGAACAAACATAGAACGTCTAACGAACGAACAAAGTTAAGTAAAAGCTGTGCATGCTCGGGTTGATAATATAATAATGATATTTAAATGTATTTTAAACACAAGCTCTCTGTACTATGACCTTTCAAATGCCACACCAATCACCATTGTTACGACGCGCTCGGCCACGTAGCTCATAGTTTGTTATCAGCCAGTACTTTAATAATTATAATAGACAGCTGCAGCGCCCCAGTAGTCCGCTAGGTCAAATTCAAATATTTTTATTAAAAATAGGATGTGACATCACTTATTGAAAGTCAAAAACTACCACCCATTCCAAAACGAATGCCTCAGACCTGAGAAGAGTGGGCGCAACAAACTCAACTTTTTTCAAAAATTATGCTCACAAAGTATATTGTACAGTTAAACTTATTATTTAATAGTAGGATCGCTCCATTTCCATTCTCTGGTATCATTAAGAAAGTAATTTATGTTATAGTAACCTTTACCACACAAACGTTATTTTAACAATTCTTTTGAATATCGTAATACTTTTGTTTTGAACATTTTCTGGGATCTTGTTGTAAAAACTTATACATCGCCCAACAAAAGACTTACTAACTCGACTTAGGCGAGTAGTAGGCATTATAAGCTTCTGTCTGTTCCTGGTGTTAATATTATGTTTATGAAAGAAAAGAAAGAAAAAAGAAAGAAAGAAAAAATGTTTATTGACGTCATTATACATTCTGATAATAGTTCTTAAAGTTATACTAATCTAATTATGATCTAATGACGCCAATGGGCCCCCAACTCAGCATAGTTGTGGTTTCGAAAGAATCCACAACGCTGGTCTTCCGTGGAAACCCAGAGAGCGCTACTAACGCACAGTCCTGTCACACGAAGGTATACAAACTATTAATTCTCTATGAGCACAAAGCACAAAAAATAGTGAAACTCGGATCTAAAATTAAAACTAACAACAAATAAAAACAATTAAACTTGATTTAAACTTTCCATTGCCACACAAAACAAACAAATTATTTAAATATTTTAAATTGATTTTTGGACATGAATAAAATATTCCTTGTATTTTATTTTAAATAGCCCGAAACTAACGCAGTCTCGTATGGGAGGCGGAATATTATTCCAACACTTCGTGGAAGCATACCGAAATCTGCCACTAAATGCAGTTGTACGGTGTTTTGGGCAAACCAAACGTGTAGCCATACGCACCTGGCGTCG